>NC_030384.2:44238389-44863389 GCF_001625215.2 Daucus carota subsp. sativus | reverse complement strand
ATTATCTGTAATATAGCAACATAATATAATTAGATCTGCTGTATTACATATTAGATCTGCCAACCAGTCTATGTCCTTTACTACTAAGCAAATCCTTTTTCAGTGAAAAATATATACCAAATTTTGGTTTCACCCCCTAAATTCATTTTCTTATTAGCCTACAATTATATTTACTATACATTGTTCCATACGTTTATTCTGTTTATTTCATCTGTCTCTTATTGTATAGTTCTTCACCCACATTTCATGCATACTCCGGTCCAGAATAATTAAATCAAATAAAATTTTAATCTACAAAATTCACCGAAAGTACTGAAATTATAATAATGTTTAGCTCAACCTGTAACAATTGCATATTACTTTTATTTCCCACTGGACCTTTAAGAATGCATTGATATGCTTCCCTTTAAAACTAGGGTCCAAAAAAATTTCTTACTCTTTATTTCAAGATTAATCTCAGTTACTGACAAAAATATAATAATGAATAATTTTATAGATTATTTTACATTTAAAAGATAGGAAAACACAAATCTATCATCAATATTAGCCCATACTCCTTTATACAAACTACATACTGCAATTTATAATGATAACAATCATAATTTCAACTTTCAGTTGATACTAAGTTAGAAAATTAATATATTTTGACCCTCCTTTTAGAACAAAACATAATAGTATAAACTTCACTTAAATGGAATGTAAAAAACAATTGAATACAATGTAAATAATATTTGTTTAACATTATCTCTTACATGATCGATTATTTTCTTTAAGTAAATAATTTGATATATACAGTACTTAACTATGAATGTAGAATAAGTAAAACAAAGACTTTAACTTTTATATACATATTATTGCAAATAATAAATACATGATATTGTAAATTATATTGCATCCTACTTTACTTGTGCCTCTATATAAGACTAAGACGTCAAGAACTGAGTATTATCATTACACAGCCTCTTTGGGAAGCCAACAAATGAACTCTAGAAAGGCAACAAAAAATATCCTACATAAATAATAATAAACATATAGTTCTCCCATGCCTAACTAAACAAATATATGTGTTGCATTATTATGAAAAGCAAAAAGATTTAATGCAATTATCATATATATTATACTCAGCACGTTCTTATCACAGGTAGACAGCTAGTTGAAAAGAAACAAAGGACATCGGGTTTATAGTTCAAGATTTCAAACTCCCTTGATATATCTAGAACTAGAAGAACCATAAAAATTACTCGTTACAAAAATTCATCATTCTTTAATGAGAGTTGCATATCACTTTTGACAGGAATTTTTTTACTTCAACAAAGATGATGAAAAAAAAAATAAAAAATTGTACCTCATATATATCTTCCTTTAAACGAGTACAAGACAAATTTGCAGCTCCGAGAACAACGACATGTGGTTGATGTTCAGTCATGAACTTCAAAACTCTCTGCTGGTCATTCTTTTTACGTTGCTGATCATTAACATTTTGACCACGGTTGCAAATGGACCCAGCATACAGCACATCCAACACTTCTCCACACGAGTCCAGCATCACAAATGTTGTTGCAGGCTTTCCTGGACCCCAACAGCAAGCCATAACTCTTGGTGCAGCTTCTTCATCAGAGCTCAGATCTTGCTCCTTTCTCTGATATGGCGCCACAGAAACTCTGTCCCACAACAACTTTCCATATTCCAGAAGCAACCAACTCCTTGCTCTACCAGCCAGCAATAATCTTGCTTCCTTCTCCATTGAAGGTAGAAGAAAATCAAAAAAGGCATCTTGCAGTATCAGCTTCCTCTGTTCATTCCATAGTTGAGCAGATTTGCTTACTCCGTCACTAAGATAATTCTCATTAGAGTCGCTAATCAATTTGCTCAAGACAGGTTCTGGAAGCTTTAATGTAACTTTAATAAGCTTCTCCTCTTCAGCCTTCTGAATTTGAAGCCACTGCGCGTCCATAAATTTCCCAAGAGGTTTTTCCCGTAACCATTTTATAGTTGCATACTGATGAGAAGCATCTATAGCGACATTTCCATCAGGGGTAGGAATTGTTGACACTACAGCATTATCCATATAGATGCTCCGCACATGTTTGCGCACATAGGGTTCCCAGCAAATCTCAAGAGCTGCCTGGAAAATGTAGCCAGAATTCATTATACACTTTGAGATGTGTGTGTGTGTGGATATATATATATATATATAGCGGGGCGGGGCGGGGGGGGGGGGGGGGGGGGGGGGGAGTATATAGGGAGGGAGGGAGAGAATCGTTCTCACCATGTGCCTCGCGCCTCTAAGAACATTTTGAGGTGTTTCAAACATAGCACATATAAAATTTAAAGCCGCTTCTTCTGGGGTTTCCTTGCTGTCCAACAGCTCCTCCATTCTCTAAGAGAAAATGCATAACAGGTGTTGTCACAAATATAAAACTAGAAGCAACAAACCATAATTGAGAAAAAAGACAAAAGGAACCCACCATTTTCTCCAAGGATAACTGCAGCCCAAATTGCTCCGAGCTATAGCCAAGTTTACTAACTAGCCCCCACAGCCCTGCCTTACTGCAACTACTGTACTGTGATCTCCGCTTTGGCCGCTTATACTGCCCATTAACATCACCAACCTCCCCAGGTGGAAAATGAAGATTGAACTTTGAGTCCACGTCATCAACCTCGCGTTCTGATACAGCTGCCTTGAGAGACTTGGTGACTGAGTCAAACAACTGCCTAATAAAGTTGAGCCTAGTTTCATCATCAATAATTCGAGACTCCTCGGCATATCTCTTCTTGTAGTATAATTGTAAGGCACTCTTTCTTTTCTGGAGAAGTAGCCACTTTTTATCCAAATCAAGAATGGTCCAGAGTATCTGTAAGAGAAATAGGAAACAATCAAGCAAAAATACATTTAATGAAATCACAAGTACTACATTTAATATAAAACCAAATCTGTGTACCTTATGCCACATTAATGCTGGTTTTCCGTCAGAAATATTTTGAAGAGCATCAGCTTCAAGCTGCTCTGGATCCTTAAACAGACTTGGGCATTCATCCTTTCTGTACATTGCAATAAAAGGCACCTATAGCAAGAATATGCAACAGCCATGTTACTATTTCAACATGAAGTCCAGGAAAAAACTCGAGATTATTATAAAAGACAATTCATCACTTACATCCAATTTCTGGATATGAATAAAATCCAAGAATCTCATCACATCTTCCTTGACTATTGAAAGCTCACTAATTTCAACAATTCTTCCAAACAAATGTATCATGTTTCTAAGCTCATTGCAAATCCAAGTACTCTCTTCATCTATACTCGATTCATCTGTTGGTGGAGGGCCAGTACTATGTTCGAAGATCTATTGGACATGGAACAGTTATTACCAAAACAAAAGTTGGCAGACATGCCAAAGTACAAACAAATACCCAACTCACTCTTTACCTGCCACCTTTCTGGAAAATCTGTGTTACGAATCAAGTCATCCTTCTCAGTCATATACTTTTCTGCGATAATAGTTGGATCAACTCCACCGCCAGTCCTTTCCTTTCTGCCATCATGATATGCGCGACGCTTCAATAAATCATCCACATTTCCAAATATATCATGAGCTTCCTGTAATGCAGATGAAGAGACTCCTTGTGCCTGCCTAGGCTTTTTCTTAGTTACATCTCTCCTGAATGATGGCTAATTATGTAAGTGACAACATACAAAAACATCTGCAAAGAGAAAGTTAACTAAATGCTCACCTCATAGGAGCACCATGCTCGTCCAAATCCTCCTCGACAATGAAATCACCCAAATCATCCTCATCCCCAAGTTCATTGTCTTCTTCTAGTTGCTCCTCTTCTGCAATGTCTTCGAGTTCTGTTCCTACAATTTTTTAGACATATACATATTACCCAAATGGTCAATAACATACAATCACCATTTTGAAATTTTGCTCACAAAGTTTTACCCTCATCATCCCCAAATAAGCTGTGTTGGAGCACATCCCTGCCAGATCTATCAAATTCATTGCCACCAGAAAGTCCAGAATGATGATCCCTTTGAGCTTTTTTCAAACGCTTGAACTTTTTACTCTCCTGCTAAATCAAACATGAATTTCAAGGACTACAACTTCTATGGGCACATAATTAGAATCACGAGAAAAGCACCCATGAAACTGATTGTTTAAACCCACCTCTGGACGCCGGAAACCCGTGACATTATTATCCTCAAGCAGCTCATAGTCATCTTCATCAAGGACGTAGTTCTTCTGGGATTCCCTGTAAAGTTTAGGAAACAGTGATTAGCCAGCAGAAATGCAATATTACTCGGGGGCTCAAAATAGAATTCACTGACCTTTTCTTCCGCCTCCTTTTCTTCTGCATTTCCTCATCACTGTCACCACCTTCTTCTTGTTCTTCATCATCGACTATAAAACCATCATTTTCGTATTCATCCTGTCCTGTCTCTGATCAAGATATACATTCATCCAAATACACCATAAGAAAATTTTAAAATTACACTTGCTCAAGAGTCGCTTTTTGCAAGGAACATAACATATCAACACCCCAGAATACTTGCTCTCATGGACTTCTCTCTAGAAGAAATATTAAACCCAAAACAAAAGACATGAAGCATATTCTGGACACTCAAGCAAGCAGTTAATCAACATGAACATAAACATAATATTAATAAAACAGCTCCATGACTCCTAAATCTTAATAACATACAAGTAAGATCCAGACATGCATTAACCATGTAATAGAAAACACGCCTCTAAAAGCGAAAAATCTTAGAGTAACCTCCCCCACCCTAGCAGCCACTTATTATAACAGAATGTCACAATTTAAAGAAAAGCAGAACCTATAAAATCACCCAAAATAAACAATCCTTCGAAAAACAAGCCCGATGATATCTTAAAAGACCCAAACCAAACACCCAGTCTATCAAACCAAATTTGTTTCCGAGAGTGACATGCAACACGAATCGCCAGAACATCTCATAAACCGCATGCAGAAGACATGAAAAAACATCATATAAACCCTAACATCACCTCATAAACAATAAAAATAATCCAAATGCAATAACACAACTACCGAAAAAACTAAATTAGAACCTACATTACACTCACCAAAATTTCGCACGAAATAACAAAAACACACATAAAATTGAAAGAAAAAAAGTGAAAATCTATAACAAATAAATTATAAAAGAAGCTTTTACCGTCTTCGTCATCCTCTTCTTCTTCGTTATCATACACCTCCATCTCATCTGTACACGCAAATGCACAACAAAAAAACACAAAGATAAAATCAGGCACGAAATAAACAGCGCTTTGAGAACAAATTACAGTGATGATTTGCAAGTAATTAATTACCTTCGTCGTCTGAAAGCACGGCTGATTTTCCGGCCATTACGAGACTTTACGATCAAATTAAACCCTAGAAATTAACTACTGAAATTGATTTTGAGAAACCCTAGCTTATAAACCCCCTTCAATTTTCTCTCTCTAATTTCTCTCTCTAATAACAATAAAAATGCTCAACACAACATTTGAGTGAGTGACTGTGTGTATATATGGAGACTGTGTATATATCCGAGTAGGACGGTTCATGTTCTGTAAGTTGTTTTTGACAGGTGTGTTTGGCTAAGATATGCTGTTGTCGAGTCCATCGTAGTGACTGGAATCACGAATCCAACGGCTCTGAATGTGACACGTCAGTAGTTAATTAACGATCGAGTGTTTCTTGGACAAAATTGGTAATTTTAGTTTTCGATGAGTTGGAGTTACTCCCTCCGTCCCAGTCAATAGTATACATTGGGGGACGGGGGCGCGGCACGGACTTTAATGCTTCAATATAGTATAGTTCTGTAAATTATTTTTAAGATTTTTTTTTTTGTATAAAAGTATAACATTTATATTTTTATACAAAAAAAGAAAATCTTAAAAATAAGTTGTGGAACTATGTTTTATAAGAGCCTTAAAAAGTGTGTCGAGCAGTGAAAAAGAAACGTATACAATTGACCGGGACAGAGGGAGTAAGTAACAAGGTACTGTTTTAAGGCGTGTTCGGGAAGAGGTGCTAAAGCATGTTTTTCCTCTTTTGGACAATTACAGCTTGCATTTTTTTTTCGATTGAAATTCGATTTGACATTTTTGTTTAAAATATAATTCGAAATTGATTTGGCATGTCAAAGTGCTATTAGCAGCAAAAGAAGTTTTATTGGTTTGTGCCATTTCTGATGCGGCATTAATGCAAGCCTGTCTAAATTACTATTTGGGGTATGTTGAACACCGGTTACTTTGTTGCTCGCTAGTTTCATCACATCGAGATGTAGCAAGGCGACAAGAGTCATCATCGTTTTCATTTTTCAATGAATTTGAAATTGGGCTTTAAATTTTATTCGAACAAAAAGTAAAAATGGGGGGGGAATATTTTGGAAGGGATAATCAGAAATACAAGAAAGTTAAATATTAGTATCTATCATGATTTTAATAGAATAAAATTCTTTTGATCGATATGATCTTTTAGTAAAAATATCATCAGGTCTCACTTGATCGGTCATTCATTTAAATAATTTATAAATTAAGCATGGTAAATTTTGGACTTTTTAGAAAAAGTAATCTTTTTATAAATATATTTAAACAGATATCAGATGATTATCCTCTTCTTTTTATTCAAAATCAATTCGTGTGAAATGTGATTGATATTATGCGAGTTCTTAGAATCTTCTCAACATTTTGGATATTGGATATTGACAAAATTTCGTGAATCGAAGTGTGAGATATATGACATCGAATCGAAGCATCGGATATAAAATGTCTATCTGGCGTTTTTTTAAGAAATGCAAGATAATTCTTTTTTGTTTTTATGTCGATCGTGATACCTTTCAGTAGTCGATCAATTTTCATCATATTGTTCAATCTTATTAAAAAAGAGAATTTTCACATATATTCCAATATTTCGATGTGATTAATATCTAAGACCGTCAACCACGTTCTCTCACAATTAGGGGTGGCAATCGTTTCGTTTCGTATACTTTCGTTTCGTGTATTTTCGTGCTTCGTGTACTCGAAAGTGAAACTCGTATCCGCCCGTTATTGATTTCGTGTACCTAATTTGAAACCCGTATCCGATCCGAAACGTTTCGTGTATATTTCGTATACTTTTCGTGTATATTATATGTAAAAATATTAATATATTTTTTAATCAAAAAATAGATTTAATATATATTTTCCTTTATAATTTTATTAAATGTGAATGATATATTTATACTTGTATACGACTCTCCATAAATTTGTTAATGTATCTATAATATATATCCACAAATACATATAAATATATACTTTTTACACAATTATATATTAATTATATCATAACATATACAATAAATATTATGTACAAATATTTCGTGTGCTTTCATGTATTTCGTGCACTCCAAATGAAAACCCATATCCGACACGAAATGTATCGTGTACTTTCGTGTTCGTGTACTTTCGTGTTTCGTGTATCGAAAATCAAAACCCATATCCATTTTTTTCGTGTCGTTTCGTTTCGTGTTAGTGTGTCACGTGTCAAATTGCCATGCCTGCTCACAATCTGATTAGAAGAGAATATATTTCTTTTCAAAGAAACAGTTATTATGCTTAAGAGTTGATTATTCGGTAATAATTGAACCGAAATATCGAACATAATAATAACTGAAATATCAAAAAAATTCAAAAGGGAAAAATATTTTAAGAATCAAAATAAATCTGTGTTTTATCAATTTAATTTTTTTTGATTAAATACAAATTCTTAAACAGAAAATTAAAATTTGAAACAAAAAACAAAGTGTACACGGTGACCAAAGTAGAACTTTCATTCTTTTATGATACTCCCTCTGGTCCTTATTATAAGGCACCAAGACTTTTTGCACACAATTCTAGATGCTTTGACCACCTTCTTAAAATTACTTTTTTAAAATTTTTCTTTTTCTAAATTAAAATATTTTATATATATTTTAATTCAGGAAAAAAAAATTAAAAAAGGTAATTTTAAGTGTGTAGTCAAAGCACTTAGAATTGTGTGCAAAAAGTCTTGGTGACTTATAATAAGGACCAGAGGGAGTAGCAATTAGCAAGTTTGCAACATGCCCATGCTATGCGTTAGTTGATTATTATAATGAAATATTAATTGTGATTCAAGACTCGAGAGAAGAATATACTCACAAGAGATGATCATTACTCCCTCCGTCCCTCGGAGTTATATACGTTTGGATTAGACACGGAGATTAAGAAAAGTGTATAAAATAAGATAAAGTAGTGAGAAAGAGAAAGAAAAGTGGGTAAAGTGGCGAGACCCATTGATATTTAATTGATAGATTTGAAAAGGTGGATGAAAATAGTGGGTGGTTGAGATTTTTATATTATAAAAAGTTGCTATTTTAGAAAAGTTTTAAAATGTATAGAATTGAGTGGGACATCTAAAAAAGGAAAGCGTATAAAATTCAAAGGGACGGAGGGAGTATTGTTTACTTTTTTTTTTTTTTGGGGTCATAAAACGGTTGTATTATACCAAGATAGGAAGATACAATATCCGGATGGACAGAGTTTCCTTCATCTAAGAAGGTATATCATCTAACCGAAAGTATGTAAATACTCCGGAAGCTTAGACAGCATAGCCTTTCAAGTCAGAAGAGATAACTCACAAAAAAAGGGCCTCGTTAAAACCCCTCAAGAGTAAAAACCCTATGGGAAAAAAACTCAAGGGGGAAAAAGAGTGCCCTACAAAATTACATCGATTACAAGACAGACTAAAAACTGATGTCTTCTTTATTCCTTTCTATCAATATTTGTAGCTCAACTGTTTGGGACACCATGGTTGACGTCTTGTCGGAGGCAGCTTTAATAAGTAAATTCTTTAAATCTCTTTCAAACATCCTGAAAATAAGACAAAACCGAATGAAAAGAAAATGAGCGAGTTTGAAAAAATTAAAATAAAGACATAAATGAGCCAAAATTATGGCACTTAAATGCCTCTATGGGCCAAAAATGCCCCAATCATGGTCGCCATAAATGGTACAAAAACCATTAATTAAGAATAATTAATATCCTTAATTAAGGTACAATTATCGCCCAATTAGCATCCAATGACGTATACACTTATATTTCTTTCAATCGGCTATCTTCAAAATTTCGTAAGCTACAATATTTTTATGTTGAACCTGCAAAATAATTGTAGGTGTTAAATAAACGAGAAGATAAAAATAATATAGAAATTTAAAACAAAACATATGATAAAAGACAATTAATTAAAAATATACAACAAGTCAAAATATTCTCACAATCTTGATAAATCATTAATGAGACAATAAAACCCTCAAATAGAGAACAATTATCAAAAAGTCAAACTCTCAATAAAGAGAGAAAAAACGCCTCAATTAAGGCATGATAAACTCTTAATTAAGAGACAATTAGGCCCTAATTACGGCACAATTAACCATTTCCTTTCTGAAACCGACTCACGGAACCCGGAACAATCTCGGTCAACGTCATCTTCTTTGATCACCACCGCTGCCTCTCTCGTAGTTTACAAATGAGGGATACCATCAAACACGGAGCCACTGAATGATCACAATAACCTAAAAAATATACTTCTGGATACTGTATATGTATATGAGATGGTGATAAGAAACAAAATCACATCGACTGAAATAATTACGGACATTACAAAAGCAGAAATATATATAAACACAAACAAACAAGTTACTATCTAATCACTTCCCTTTGGATATGAGATGAATCATCCTTTTAAAAGAAGAGATTCACATTCGTTGACTCCACAATCTCCACCGCCGTAACCTCACTCACACCCACCTCATTAAACGCAACCACAGAATGCCCCGCGCCAGCTCAGCAGGGAGCAAGCTTGTCTAGTGAAAAATTCGTAAACTATCTTGAAAATGCAAGAAGGGAATAGGGCACAATCGCACATGGGGTCATATCTATCGTACATGGGGTCATATCTATCCTGAGTTTACTTAGTCATGAGTATACTCTACAACGAATCAATTTAAAATCAAAATTAGTAGTTTTAAGTAAGGGTTTAAAGCCCACACCACCATGGTCTTAATGTAATAAATTCAGAATATAAAAATGTCTCTTTATTAATGACTTCTTGTGTTATGAAAATATGATTATAAAATTAAAAATCGTTTATGACTTATTTTAAAACATACCAATAAAATTAAAAATTATTAAATATATTAATGATAAAAAATGTGTGTTGGAAAGCATGATAAAATGAAACAGGAAAATAATTAAGTGACGGAGGGAGTACTTCAAGCTAACTTCCGGTTTTTGATCAGATCTAACTTATTTTAGACTTTAAATTAGTTTTTACCGTATTATACGAATAATCATTTTTCAAGATAGCTTAAACTCCGTGATTTTGTATTAGCTGGGCTTTAACCCAATCCACAGACTTCATTCGATTTAGCCCCCTTGTCCGCGAATGATATTTTTACATGCTCGTCTTTATTTTAGTGGCCATTCTACGTTTAAGACTTGTTTTCGTGATTGCAAAAATTTATAATCGATATTAGTCAACGTAAATTTTAATTAGAAATTAATTGGATGATCAGAAATTATTCGGTGAATTGATTAGATTAAAAATGAAATAATATTTAATATATTATTTTTTTTTGAAATTAATATATTAATTTAAATTAATATATAATATATTATTAAAAAAGGTTTATAGTAACTAATTAAATATCTTACACAAGATTAAATATTCGAACCAGTGACTCTAAAACGGTCGAATAAAGTACCAATTTCAAAGTTTATCAGCAACTACACAGATGGAGCTGAAGCAGAACACTCAACACTCAACCCATTGATGATGGACAAATTCATGCGACCATGGTGGCAAGAGTCTGTTTGGATGAACTTATGACTTAATGTGATTTATAGTTTAACATAATTTGTGTGATAAATTGGAAGTTTAAAATATCTTTCTAAATAATTTTGATTTATTAATAACTAGTTGAGAATCCGCGCGTTGCGGCGGCCTATAAAAATTATATTAATGATTCAATATTAATATTTGTAGAATACAATAATTTTGTGGTTGTCTATAAAAAGTATATTAATAATTAAAAATTAATATTTGTAGGATAAAATAAATTTTATATTATAAAAAATCTTGATGTAATACCAATACTAATATATAAAATTGCAAAATTTGGACTATAATTCATGGTGAAAAAATGAAAATAAATTTCTACACGTAATTAACAATTTAAAGCACGACGAATCTTAATTTTATTTGTGTTTTTTTTTAAAGTAATCATGTTCTTGCATTGTCACCTTCTTCTAATTTTTTTGATTGATTGTGTACAAAAAACATGTAACTTAAATCCGTGAGATAGCGGTCTATAGCTACCCTTCCGTGTAACAATTTTTGTTTTTTAATACTGTATAAACAGCCTTCACTTAAAAGTTGCTTGAACGGAGCAAACAGATAATGCATGAATAATATTTTCCTGTATACAAAGTAAATCATATAAACATTAACAACAACAAACATATCAGATTAACGAAACAAATATTATAAAAGAATAACCAACAAACATACATCACTAATAGTTAATTTATTTATATCATCCATCAATATCTGTCAAGACTATATTCTTCTCCCGTGTTTGGATTTGTCGACTCCCACATAGCGGTCTATAACTACCTTTGCTTGCAAAAATCTTTATTTTTTTTAATATTGTATAAACGATCTTCACTTATCGCAGAAAAACGGCACCACCGAGTTAGAAATCGAGCAAGAGAACTATCACCAGAGAGAGGCAGGGTTGTGGTATTGAGAGAAAGAGTAGGTTGTGTTTAAATGATACAAAACCCTACAACCTATAAGGGTATTTATAGGTGCAAAGAGACTTGCGTGCTACTCTTTCCCATAATTAAATAATCTGAAATAAAATCAGATTAAAATTTTCAAGCTACTATATTCCATAAATAATCTGAAACAAAATCAGATTCTGAAACTTGCTTCTAATATATCCAAAACTAAAAAAGTTTGTTCTAATTTTTGATATTTTTGATCCGAAAATTCCAGAAAATTAGAAAAATAGAACGAAGCGATGTGAGAGGCGCCACCTACACGCCCATCGTTTCTCCTTTATATAGAAACGAAATAAGATTAAAACTTTCAAGCTACTATATTCCATAAATAATCTGAAATAAAATCAGATTCTGAAACTTGTTTCTAATAAACTAAAAAAGGTAGTTCTATCGCTTCTCCTTTATATAGAAACAAAATCAGATTAAAACTTTCAAGGTACTATATTCCATAAATAATCTGAAACAAAACCAGATTCTGAAACTTACTTCTAATATATCTGAAACTAAAAATGCTAGTTCTAATTTTTGATATTTTTCATCCAAAAATTTCAGAAAATTAGAAAAATAGAACGGAACGATGTGAGACCTACACGCCCCTCGCTTCTCCTTTATATAAGTATATTGATATTGATTTACGAGTACCATCTTCTCCACATCTGGCTGGAGTTAATCGTGTTTGAGTTATCGACCAATTACAAATCTCTTAACAACTTTTATCACTAAATTAAAGAACATACCCTCACAAAAAAGGAGAGAAACAACTTAACTCTCATCAAGGAGAGACTACACTAAACCGAAATAATAATTAAAGATAAATAAACCTTGGATATAGAGCGGAACCATAAAATAAGAGAAATCGGATTGAGAATCCACCATTTAGAAACAGAGAAGATAGGCAGCGAAATATCCGATGATTTAAGATCTAAGAATTCTCCTGAGAATAGATTCGGAGCAGAACCATGAAAAGTCAAAACAAGAAAAACTGGACTGAAAGCCACCCGCTTGGAAGAAAAAAAAAAGCAAAACATCCGATGTATTAGATTTAAGTTCCCACAGATGAAGTGTTATTCCAAAATTAAGAGGAAAACAAAGTAATTAACTGATTTGAAACTTTTCAGCACTGAAAATTGATGGAAACTCCATACGACTATGACAAAAGAGAAGCTAGAAGAAAAATAGAATAAAGAGAAAGTTTAGAATGAAATGAAACCCTCAAAATTGGAAGCAGATTTAGAGCAACTCCAATGGACCATCTCCCTTACCTATAATGAGCTTATGTGGACAAGAATAGGGGTTTAGGTAAAAATTGTTCCCTCCAACCCTCCTCTCCTTACCTAAAATTTTTAGGTGAGATAAAACAAAACCTCTTATTTAGGGGATAGAAAAGTAAGCCCCTATTTCTTCCATCTCATCTCTCTCTCTCGTTTTCTTTCATTTTTCATTTTCCCTCCCTTTTTTATCTCCCCAATCATTGTAGAAGTTCTAATAAAATATTATTTTTTTCAAATATAGGGATGATTATAGGGAATACCGTTGGAGTAAAATAACTTTTTGCTTAGCTATATTTTAAATAATCATTAATATATTATATTTTAAGGTTCAAAATAGGTAATACCATTGGGGTTGCTCTTAAAACAACACGTTAAACCGGGACAAACTAACTCCGGGACCAGGAGACCTTCCTGCTGTGCGCCCGTTGCCATGTTTTATGTCCCGGATATAAATAAACTACTATTAATTAATTACAATGGGTCCTTTTTCTATATTTGATCAAAAGAGTATTAGCGTAAATGCGTGATGTCGCATGAACTAAATTCCGAGACTGTCAGTGCGGGTTACATTTAGCTAAATTGAAATGTCTTATTTCTTTTGATTGATACAATGATAGTACTTCTATGTACTTGGAATAGAAATAAAAACGCTCGAATTTCATGAAATGACTAATAACAACTAATTAGGCCGATATATATATTTCTGACAAAGAAATGTCACTCCCCTCGTTCTTTAAAAAATCGTGTTATTGATCTCATTTTCATCATCACAGACAAAAAAATTTGATAATTTCATTCCTTTTGATGTTTGTTCAAACCAAAGATCATCCAGCTCCTTCTTGTTTTTTTATTTTTGAAAAAGAGTAACTCTTTCTTGTTATAATTGTTTTTTCATTCTCCGAATTAGTAGAACCACCTCTGATCAGTAGTAAATTAAAAAAAAAAAATCCCAAACCCAAAAATAGAGTTAAGAATCTAATTCTGTTATTACTGAAACGCTTAACAACACAACTTTTAAATTTCAACACACGAGGCACATACGCGCGAATAAAGATGGACTTGAAAATCCGAATAAAATGCTTACAATCTTCTTATTTTATTGTTGGGCTGGAAAATCAAATTTTCTGTCATGAAACTCGATATACAAAATGATTTGATTACGAAATATCTACCACTATAAAGAATACATATAAATAAATAAATTTTCTGCCCCTCTTCAATTCTTTCATATCTGGGATAGAGCATTCAACATGTATTTTAATATTTTATAAGAATATATTTTTATTAAAAATATAAATTTTAAAACATAAATTATGATTTAAATATATTTTAAAACACGTATCGAAAAATTGTAAATAAATGAAACTAACGGGAGACTGGGAGAGTAACATGATAAAAGAATATTTCAATGCAGAACTAAAAAGGCATACATGATACACACATGACTGAGACACAGCAGTAGTACACGGACCGGAAGGATCCCTGTATCGGTACCACACACATGATACATATGCATCATTTATCTATCACTCTCCCATGAAAGCTGCATTGATTTCTTGCTCCATCTTTTTCACTTTATTATTTTAATAATTACTAATATTACTACAAAACTCCCCTTCACTAAAAATCATACAATCAAAGTCTCGATCACACTCGCAAACCTCCAAACACTTGCATTACACTTTAGCCCAACAACAATAAATATTATTATAATAATAATATAAAAATCTCCCCGTGAGAATGTGATATATATTCATCATTCAACAGGGATTCACAAGCTCTGCTTTGTTTATCACAAACCCACATGCATCTTCCAGATTCCATTGATTTCTATCCACCCAACTCATTTTCTTGATAAAGTTGCCTCATTTTTTTGCATATTCTTGAATTTCAAGTTACTAATTTTATTGAAGCAAAGGTACTTATTCCTTATTTACTCTAATGGGTTTTTATTTTACTTTAATTTTGGTGGCTTTGAGCGCTCTATTGACTGCAATTATGTATTATTAGTTCCATCTGGGCGCTTTTAATTTGCTTCATTTCAATAGTTTTAATTTAAGTTTCGATTTGATTCTTATCTTGATTGACTTGTTTATGTGAATATTCTTGACTCTCCACTGGTTAAAGTAAGATTCTATCTATATTTAGTAGAATTTTTTTGCAGCATTTCATACATTAAACTGTTGTTGCTGGATTATATGAACTTTTAATCTGGGCTTGACTTAATTGTAGGAAAAATGGTGGATTTTGGGGTGTTGGCTGATAAAAAATCTCTGAAATCAGCAAAAGCGAGCTTTAGGATTCCATATTTTACTCAGTGGGGGCAGAGTCTACTGGTTTGTGGATCAGAACCAGTTCTTGGTGCTTGGAATGTCAAAAAAGGTGTTTTGTTGAGCCCTACTCATCAAGGTGATGAGCTTATTTGGGGTGGAACTTTGACGGTTCCAGCAGGATTTGATTCGGAGTATAGCTATTATGTGGTGAATGATCAGAGGACTGTGCTGCGTTGGGAGGCCGGAAAGAAAAGGAGACTCGTGCTACCAGACGAGGTTCAGGATGGAGAGGTGGTGGAGTTTCATGGTCTTTGGCAGGTGGAGTTTTCTCTATCTGTTTACATCATGCTTTAGAAATAAATATTTCCATATTCGGATAAGGCATGCCTGTATTTGGTCTAACTGTGGTTACATATTCTTACTTGAACTCCTTATTTTTTCTTAACCAC
This sequence comes from Daucus carota subsp. sativus, assembly GCF_001625215.2. Taxonomy (NCBI): domain Eukaryota; kingdom Viridiplantae; phylum Streptophyta; class Magnoliopsida; order Apiales; family Apiaceae; genus Daucus; species Daucus carota. Next base: position 44,847,526 of record NC_030384.2, on the reverse strand, counting down.
TTTAATGTCATGCACACCATTTATTACATTTATATATTTATTCTTGTAATCAGGCTGGTTTCTATGTATGTAAGGTTATATATCTCATGGATCCAAATAATATGGATTGATGCTACTATAGTTCATTGCATTATGAGATTAATAGGGGGTGGATTTGTTGCACACCAGCTTCCCATTAATAAAATTTTACGATCTTTGAAGAATCAATAGAAGCGAACCAGTTGCTTAGAACAATTTATACATGCTTTGTATTGTTCACTTGTTTTACCTAGAAATAAACTTGTAGAAGTGCCCTTTTTACAAAAATGACATCCATCAAATGTCGACACTGTTTTAGAAGTTAACATGCAGCAACGAATCACTTTGTTTTATCTTCTTATATTGGAATGACATTTGGACTCCACTGACATAAGCATTACTCAGTTGATCAGTCTATAGTATACCAAGACCGTGTTTCACGTTTATGGTTAAGCTAGACACTAATATTTAAATAGGTCCTTGGGAAGTCATATCCTCTCTTATAGTCACTCAAATTTGTAGTGACATATCTGATTTTAAACTTTTTAAGTTGTATCAATTTACTATTTTATGCTTTACTTGCTAATTCTTAGTAATGGTTAAAAAAAACAAGGTAACAGATACAGCATGGCTAGACTAAATTATAAGGGTCTGTTTTCCCAACTGCTGCATCTACATGGAGAGTGATCTATAAAAAGAAAGCTGTGTTAGCTTCCATGTATGAGTATCGTGGAGATAAATTCATCAATGATAATATTAATCACTTGTACAGTGATGTTAGTCATGTTCTCGAGGCAAATGAAAATTCGTCTACATGCACAGAAAGCTCTAATGGGCACTAGCATTCTAAGCTATATTATAAAAGAAACACACACACACACACACACACACACACACACACAGCTTTATTCTCTCAGCAATTAGAGATTGCATCAAAATCTCATCCCATACCGGGTTATAAAGATATATATAGACGTAAATGTTATATTTCCTGTTGAATAACGGGCTCGCAGTCCAGCAAAGAGGCTTTTAGTCCTCTTAAATTAAGTCAATGCCTGCTTCATCCGGATTTTCGATTTATACAGAACCATAAGTGGCTCCCAGTATATCTAACAAAACAATAAATCGTATAATTATTGTCTGACTTAAACGGAGGACCAATTTTCAGTTGGTTATGCACAATATTTTTTCCTTTTAGACGGTTTTCACTATAAGTTTTATTTTTGTCAAATAAGGCTCAAACTATTGTTATTGTTTGCATGAATGCAGGCTGGTTCTGATGCTCTCCCTTTCAGAAGCGCTTTCAAAAACGTCATATTTGGCAAGTGTCTTAGTTTAAATAGTGAGATAACACCTGGCATCATTCAGAACAAGTTGGATGGAAAAGGTAATTTTGTTTTCTGTCCAGAGCTATGTGTTTCCCTTTTATTATCACATAAATCTCATCTTGGAACTAAAACATGCAAACAGATGGGATTGTTGTTCAATTCAAAATATGCTGCCCAAATATAGAAGAAGAAACCACAGTAAGTCTTTATGCTAGACGTATAGTGGCACTTATTTTTTTAAGTCTTTATACTAGATGTATAGTGGCACTTATTTTTTTTTTTATTATCTTGATTTTGACTTTAAATGTCATTGTTTTGTAATTTGTACAATACGAATTTTTCCCCTACTGCTGTAGGTCTATGTGATTGGTAGCTCACTGAAGCTGGGACGATGGAAAGTTCAAGATAGTCTTAAACTTAATTATGCTGGTGATTCACTTTGGCAAGCAGACTGTATCATGCAAAAGGATGATTTTCCTATAAAATATCCTTTGGGTCTGTTTTGGACTGGCGTTACTGCTTGTTATCTGTTTTTGGCCATTGTTTTCTCTATCTGTATACACCTTAACAGCTTTTTACATACAAGTACAGTAAATACAGCAAAGCAGGAGACTTCTCTCTAGAAACGGGTCCAAATCGGGAGCTCTTTATTGACTTCTCAACTAATCAAGCGAAGTATGTTGTTCTTTCTGACGGTATGATGCGGGTAAGTTTTAAACACATCTATTAGTTTTAGAAAAAATTTGAAACTCGCAGAGGAACTGCAACCTTGACTAAATGTTTAAAATTTGCTACATTTTTCTACAAGGAAATGCCATGGAGGGGTGCTGGAGTTGCTATACCGATGTTCTCTATCAGATCAGAGGCTGATCTTGGAGCTGGAGAATTTCTTGATTTAAAGCTACTTGTGGACTGGGCTGTTAATTCAGGCTTCCATTTAGTTCAGCTTTTACCTATTAATGATACATCAGTGAACATGATGTGGTGGGATTCATATCCGTACAGGTTGAATAACCCCCTGCCCTAAGTAGAAATGATTATCCTAGTCAACATATCTGTGCCCCTCTTTATTTTGGCAGTTTACTTATCAAGTATCAGAGATGGGTGTGTGTGAGGAATATAACCTATGAGACGAGTCTTCACCACCAGGCTTTTCCTTAGTTCTCAGCACTGTCAGAATCATATTGCTAAACATATGATTGAATTTCTAATGTCCGTGCCCCTAATCTTAAAGGGTAACTAGTTAGGTGAAATTGGGAGTGTAAATGAGTTTTTTAAAATTTTGATTGATGTTAATTTGTCATCGTTCAAACATAGAAAACAGATTTGTGGGTTTCTTCTATTCTGTACATATGTATTTCATTGTACATTCTACACACATTATCAGTTCTTTTTCAGCTTCCAAAGATCAATTAATACCAATGAACATATAAAGTATATGAGTATCAAATCAATCAGAGACCTATTCCTATATGCTCTGTCAAAATAAAAAAATAAAAAAATCAGAGACCTATATGCTAAATGATGACTTGGAATTTTGTTTATATGTGTCTTTTTGGTTATGCAGCTCACTGTCGGTATGTGCACTGCATCCGTTATATCTAAGAGTACAAGCACTTTCACAAGATATTCCAAAAGATATCAAGGTGTTCTCTACTTCCCTTCTTATTGCTTATCATACAATTAATGACATATGCTCTTACTAAGCATTGCCGAGCTAGTGAAATAGGGGTGTTAGGGCCCTTTAGCTAATTTAATTTTGCACATGTAAGTGTTAGAAGATCAACCAAACGTCTTCATAATAAGCTTTTATTGCATTTGTCTTTTTTTTTTTTTTTTGTGCAGCAAGAGATAGAGATGGCAAGAGGACAGCTAAATGGAAAGGTATACTTTTAGCTATACCACAAATACATATATTCTCACATATGGACTCGTATAATTGGATATGCCATGGTCCTTGGCCTGGCAGTTAAGAATAGACTTCTCTAACATTTAAACTGCTAACACCTATTCCCTAATCAGAGTACTTGTAAGTTGTAACACGGGGATGTTTTAAATTTTCAAGTCAGTAGTATCTGACGTGACATAAGTTCTATGCTAACATGAAAAATTAGTAACTATATACTCATTAAACTGCATAGGACAAGATTGACAGGTGTATATAGGTATTATTATGGACCTGAATCTTCAACTACTATTAAAGTATATTAAAGTATGTACGACCTCCGTTGTGGCCAAAACCTAACTTATATCCATAACTATCATATATTGATAATCATAGCAGGTGTTCTTAACTCTCAAGTAAGGTGATATGATATCTAGAGAAGATAATCATGAATTCAAATTTGTCCCATATATACAAAACCTTGTAATATGATATTTTTAGGCACTCTCCTGTCAGAAGTAACTGCATCTGTGATAAGGAATGAAGTATCAGGCGTAATATGAGATCGCTATATCTGATTACTTTATTAGTTTAAGTGTAGCATATTTGTAATAACTCAGGTTTTCAGATTGGTTTGTCATGTAAAGGTATTTTGTTATAAAAGATCCACAAACTATTATATTTAATCCTCCATGTAACATAATGGTATGCTATTCATTTTATCATCTTAATTAAAAGACACAACAATTATATAATCCATTTGATTTGCAGCATGTGGATTATGAGGCCACATTGGCGAAAAAGCTCTCAATTGCCAAAAAAATGTTCAGCCTGGAAAAGGATGTAATACTGAACTCAAGTTCCTTCAGTAAATTCTTTACAGAGAATGAGGTAGAGCCATTCTCAGTATCCTACAATACTCGGGGTTCATTTCTAAGATTGTGTTGCATGTACTTTTTTTTTTGTGCCAAGTATTGTTGCATGAACTTTATTTGGTGTCTTTACGGACTACTACTTTGTCTTTATATTACTATTTATTCTTTCTCTTGGTTGGACAGGATTGGTTGAAACCATATGCAGCTTTCTGTTTCTTGCGTGATTTTTTTGGAACAGCAGATCATAGCCAGTGGGGCCTCTTCTCTCATTTTTCAACTGACAAGGTAATAATTAATATGACTTCCTTAGGTTTTGCAGGAAAACCTGTTCTTTTATTGAATTTGGATCAGGCGAATAATTATACTCTGTGAGGCCATCTGTCCTGCATATAGCCACAATGTGTACTCTAGATTAAGTTCAAGAAAAAAATATGCTTTCCTATATTTATCTGGATTGACCTGTTGAAATTAGTGATTTCGTTTGTCAAGGTTTCTTGTATTCACCCTCCCCTAAAAAATTTATATTATATAAGGACTTGAGATCACTAATTTGTCTCTAAATATACTCTTGAAATGGATAAAGTAAAATTGCAAATGAGGTGCACTGCTCCGCCAAACCGAACCTCACAATCGTAAGGGTAATATGTTAATTGTGGGACATACAAATGAAATATATCACACAAAATGACAAGGAAGAAGGGAGGAGAGAGTTATCTGATGAGGAATATGCATTTTATGCTCTCTGTACTCTATATTAGGAACTAATAGTAATTTCATGTTAAGTTAATGTGGTGAAATGAACTTCTTAACTGTTTCTCTCTTTTGTCAGCTTGAGAAGCTTACGTCAAAGGACAGCTTCCATTACGATATAATATGCTTTCACTACTATATCCAGTTCCATCTGCATATACAAGTGAGCAAACTTGTTTCTTATCTATTTTTCACTTATGGCCATCTCCAGGAAAAAAACTTTCTTGAAATGTTGTTTGGTAATGACAGTTACTTGAAGCTTCAGAATATGCAAGAAGGAAGGGAGTTGTGTTGAAAGGTGATCTTCCTATAGGCGTGGACCGGAATAGTGTGGATACTTGGGTATATCCTAGTTTGTTCCGCATGAATACCTCTACTGGGGCACCTCCAGACTATTTTGACAAAAATGGGCAGAACTGGGGATTTCCCACTTATAACTGGGAGGAAATGTCAAAAGACAACTATGCTTGGTGGCGAGCTCGTTTGACGCAGGTCACCTAATATTGTTTTTCCAGAAATACTGATTATTCTTTATGATACCAAATTTTTCAATTTTATTTCCTGTCATGATAGATGGGCAAGTACTTCACAGCTTACCGCATTGATCACATTTTGGGTTTCTTTAGAATCTGGGAGCTTCCTGATCATGCAATGACAGGCCTGGTTGGAAAATTCCGCCCCTCTATCCCTCTTAGTCAGGTTAGACCTTCCAAGTTTGTGCGGTTGAAGATATCCACATTGATACTTGAGCAGAACCTATATCTTCTTGACATAAAGTTGCATTCTTTTTAGTCTTTACAGATTTTTTTCCCCCTTTTACTAGGAAGAGCTTGAAAAAGAGGGAATATGGGACTTTGATCGCTTGAGTCGTCCCTACATTCTGCAAGAAAACCTGAAGGTTGTATTGGTTCCTGAAAACTTACTGACGTTCGTTGTCAATACAATGCTTCCTGATTAATTATTTTTACTATTTTTTATGATGCATAGTATTTGCTTCACTGCTTTACCACTATAGAGCCTGACTATTGCTGCTGTTCCTTTTTCTGGTCTCCAGGAAATATTTGGGCCATCTTGGAGTGTTGTAGCTGCTAACTTTATGAATGAATATCAGAAGAATTTTTACGAGGTGGTAATTTTATGTATTATGTTATATGTTATTGTTTTTAATTCTTTGGCATTTTTTGTGTATAGTTAGTCACAGATACTTTATATCGTAAAAGAATATTAGCAAACAATTTTGTGATGCACTCACATGTCTTAAAATTTACAAAAATAAAATAAAATTGTTGAGTAACAAAATGTGAATAAGAGCTCGACTAGATTAGAAAAAGTTAGCCACTTTCTTTTATACTTATACGTCTGACAAGTTTCCTGGTCTTAAATATGCTTCTCTTATTCTAGTCATGCATTTAGTACTGTTGGCAAATATTTACATGGAGTTTGTTACCTTTGTAATGATGACTGTATATAGTAAAATCCTACAGCTATACTGAGCCTGTTTTACTACATAAATTATATAGGTATCCAGTAGTTTGGCACCAATTTACAAACACGACTGATAGTCTTGTTTAAGGTTTCCATATTATCGGTCTGAATAAGACTTTAAACTATTTTGCATACCCAAGGTACTATATTAAGAGTAATTGGCATGTAGTGAGTATATTTATGGGGAGAATTTGTAACAATCTTTGCTTTTGATATCTAGAATATTTGGAGCTTATGTTGTGAGACTTGAACCAAATTATTTATATAGTCACCTAAGACATAGATGTTAACAAGGTAACTAAAAGATCAGGGAGTCCATGATATTAGGAAGATGTGATTGATGTCTCGTCATCAAAGATCCATATACTTATTTATTCCTTTTATCCAACTGATGGGTTACATGGGTATCTACTTTCTATCTTCATCTGAAATATGTTTGCTTTCAGCACTCAATCCTAGTTCTCAAGTAATATCTCTTTTCCATAAACATAATAGTTTAAGGAGGACTGCAACACGGAGAGGAAGATTGCTTCTGCACTAAAATTGTGTATGGAGAAGTCATTGTTCTCGGAGGATGAAGTTGAACTACGGCGCAAACTTTTTGATCTTATGCAGGTACTTAACAGGTTTACATTGAGACAAATCTTGGATTTCTTGTATAGCTTCCTGAAATCCTATGTACAGATGCCGCTTCTATTGTCTGTTTAACTCAGTCTGGCACAATCTTATGATTAAATTGTGTAAACTATTGGTGACAGAACATAGCACTCATTAAAGATCCAGAAGATCCTCGGAAATTCTATCCTAGATTCAATATTGAAGATACATCAAGTTTCAAAGATTTAGATGAGCACAGGTATGTGCCATTTGATCTATGAATAAATTTGTTCGAATTGAACTAAAATAGACTGTGCATGTATATATACAGCTGACATTTTGGTGTTCTTGCATGACAGTCATGACTCATGAGTCATGTATATTTTTCTAGTTTCCTCGTGACTTCTATATTATACTTACATCAACAGTATCATATCTTATTAGTTCTCCTATGTTACAGTAAAAATGTTTTGAAAAGGCTCTACTATGACTACTACTTCCATCGGCAAGAAAATCTTTGGCGAGAAAATGCTCTTAAAACTCTCCCAGCCCTTCTAAACTCATCTGATATGCTGGCTTGTGGAGAAGATCTTGGCCTCATTCCTTCTTGTGTTCATCCAGTGTGTTCATACAACTCCTATTTTATTTGGCACTTTCTTTTATTGACTTGGTGTATATTTTAGTTGGATGTGAATTTTGATATATGAGTTGATGCAGGTTATGCAAGAATTAGGTTTAATAGGACTACGCATTCAACGAATGCCAAGTGACGCAGGATTGGAGTTTGGCATTCCTTCTCAATATGATTATATGACGGTAATTGAGACTTTTTTCTTAATACAGGCTCATACCTTATGTACTTCATGTCAATAGAAGTATAAATATTTTGTTTTAATATCTGCAAAGTTCTGGCAACGGTTTCATCCCAGTGACTAAAGAGTGACTGTTGTCAGAATAGCCCTGGAAGTCTGGAATTTTATATTAATTCCGACAAATTCGCAGTTTATCATGTACAATTAAAACTGCCTCCTGTCGGTTCTTTAAGATAGGATTTATAGTTATACCCTAACAGTAAAGAAATATAAAAGACTGTCTTAGAGCTTCATGTAACTGGAATTTCTGCAGCACATGTTTAATAATATAGAACAAGCCTATGAGACGCGTTTGAGTCCTTTTCTAATATTCGTATTAATTATCACTCCTTTTCCTGGAGGACTTTTTGTCCTTGTTTGGTTTGCTAATCTAACATGGTCAATTGAAAAGGTCAGTTCTGCCATTATGGTAATGTATAATGTTCCACATGTTATTCATGAGACTGTAATACTGTGTTAAGCATTATGATTAATTTAATGATAACATAGCATATCAAATTTACTTTTCAGGTATGTGCTCCATCATGCCATGATTGCTCCACCCTGCGGGCTTGGTGGGAAGAAGATGAAGAAAGAAGGTGTCAATTTTTCAAAACAATGATGGGGTCTGAGAAGTTGCCACCTAGCCAGTGTGTCCCTGAAATTGTAAATTTTATCCTGCGGCAACATGTTGAATCTCCCTCAATGTGGGCAATCTTCCCACTCCAGGTATAGTGACTGACATGTTCATTTCTTTACCAACAAGTGCTCAAATATCAACTGATTTGACTTTTCTCTCTGCATGGAGAATCAAAGAGTGCCTGAACTCTGGTAGAGGTTCTCCTGGTGCTAGAAGAAGTCTAGACTTATAGACTCACCCCTCCCTCTCCCTATACTTAAATAACTATTCTAAAAAAACCCTGAAATGGATTTCATTTCTGAATATATTATGGTAAATGACACACTAATGGATTGCATAATTTATCCATTAATTAGAAAGAATGAGAAGATTTTAAAGACAACTTGTAAAATCAGATGAAGTAAAATGTCTTTAAAACCAGAGAAAAAGGGATACACTTGGAATAAGAATCATAGGGCATATAAATCCATTTATACTACCGAAAGGGAGATTTTTTAAAGGACTTATCAGAAGGAAGAATTATATCATTAGTATTTACGACTTTAACATTAGTATTTACGACTTTAACATTATTTGCAAGTTATTGTTGTGTAATACTGTTGGTCCATATTCGTTTTAGTGCCGCGAAACTGTATTTATAATATTCGTTTTAGTGCCTGCGACATTATTTTTTGATATTCGTTTCAATGCCAGCGAGGTAAAACACTGTTTATTCAATATATATTTCTAATTTTTAGATAACATATATTTTAGATGTGAATGAAATCGATTCTATTACGCATTTGTAGCTTCTTGCAACTCCAGCGAGCTGACTAGAACATAGTGCTTGTTATTTAGTTCCAATCATTGTTACGCTTATTAAATTTAATCCATTCTTTATGATATTTCTCAACAGGATTTGTTGGCGTTGAGAGAAGAATACACGACCAGGCCTGCTGTAGAGGAGACTATCAATGATCCTACTAATCCAAGGCATTACTGGAGATTCCGTAAGTATATGTTGCTACATCATGTGCTCAGTTCAAGGATTATAGTCTGAGTCCCTCTGTTTTTCCCCTTCTTTTACGCACCACCTTAAGAACTGAAATACAAGTCATACCAAAATCTTCTAATCCTTGGTTAATCTCTTTCCATTTACTATTTAAAACATAATTTCTTACTTATGTCCCTGAGTGTGCAAAACTAATCGCATTTCTTCGACTTCCAGGTGTACATGTGACACTGGAGTCCCTGTTGAAAGATAAAGAACTCACAAAAGCTATCAAAGATCTTGTTCGTGGAAGTGGACGATCACATCCACTTTCTGCAGAAGCTGAATCGAACGTGACTCAACAAGTTCATTTAGTCTCAGACAAACAAGAAATCACAGTTGGGCAGGACAAGCTTCCGCTTGCAAACAAGCTTAATGGAGTACCTGAAACAAAAACCATACCAGTCCTATAGACTGTAAGCTGCTGAAATGGATGCACGATGTCACCTAAAAATGAGGAAGTATCCGCCAAGTTGATGAATTTGTTAATTTCTTTCTGTTTCTTGCCTTAAATTAGCAGCGTCTCAGGCAGATATATGCGAAGCATAGCTTCTAAAAATAAACGTGTATTATTGACTTAATATAGAGAAATAAAGTACAATTTTTACGACTATGTGAAGAGCAACGTGGATTATTATCTCTGATAAATTCTGGTTTATGGTGCTCCTAATAATAATGACCTCCTTAATATGAAATCTAGCATGACTTTCTCTTTCAGCTTGCATACTAAAATTCTATATATATCCGCGTCAACTGAAAGTTCTTTTTGGGCATGACCCAATTGAGGAAAGTGGTCAAGAATAAAGGTCAGTCACATTTACCGGATCAGAGCAAGACAATGGTAAAAATCTAGCTAAATCAGGACGAAATAACAAAATTTATAAATAGAAATTGGCCAAGAGATCGGAGGTAGTTGATAGCTAAGATAGAGAGAGAGGGGGGAGAGGAGAGAGATTATAAGGAAGAGAGATGTCCCCTGAGGCTGGTATAAAGAAAAGAAAATATCATGTATTTTTAGACAAAATTAAAAAAAAAGGGGAGTGAGGAATTCTGTTTATATAGGAAAGAGAAACTCTAGAAACATTTACGGTGAAATTTTTGTTTGCTCTCGCGTTCTCCCGTTGCCGTTCGTCTTTCCTGAATGCCTCGCCAGTGTTCAGGGTACTGCATTTCTCTCCTTTCTTCAACCCCATATGCACAATATATTAATCTTGATCTTTTTAAACTGAATCTTGTGCACACTTCATGCATTTTTATGTAGTAATGCGTTCAATTATTTTCTGAAACTGTTATTGTCAGACTTTTACCGATATATAGATGTAAATATCAAACAAAACAAGAAACAGGAAATGTCTCACAGATATGCCAGCAGATGGAAGAAAACATATATCAGACAATATCTATTTTGCTTGCATGACAAAATAGGATTTGAACACTTAATAAGAGCAAAGATTGAGATAGTAATCATGATCATGTAAGGGCTTCCAATTTGATAGCACAACATATACACACAAATCTGATACAATGATGCAAATTGCAGTCAACTGGGGCAATCTGTCAAGCGGAGGAGCGAGGGGATCATAGGATGGTACGTATGGATCATTTCTTCTCTTGTTATGCAGCTACAGGTATAAGCTATGAATCAATTGAGTAACAATGCGTTGAACTGGTAAATTATTAGGTGGTCGGAGACTAGCAGCATTACCGTAGACATAATCCATCTTGTACATGCCGACGGTAAGAATGATATATTACTTATCAGAGGGAAAGTGAATCACATTACCTTTTAAACTCTTTGAATCTTAATTTGCAGATATGTAAAGGCTAATCTCCTACAAAAAGACTCACCCTTTAAGAACATTACCTAGAGAAAAAGAAATAGGAAAAAACACCGGCCTGCTCTCTTAGCATGCACTAAAAGGCTGCCGTTCTGAATCCTGCATGAAAATTTTCAAGATGGCTGTAACTATTAACCAACAACATCATGAACTCAAGTCATTTGTCCGACCCCCAAAATGCAGACTCCAATCTTACTCAAACTTTGACCAGATCATGCTTGATTTTGCCCAAAGCAATTTATCACATTCCTTTAAACATGCATTTGAACTAACCAATCTCCACAGAAGTTCATCGACTCCATGCCTCTCCCGTACCCGGGAAGATTCCGATGCTAATTCTAATCCAAAGGTGGAAATTGTAGGTGGCCATGGAGCCCCAAAGGTTCTTGCTCTTGTTGTCGAGGTAGCCATAGCTATGGCATCTGGCTTCGACATTGAGCTTGTGTCAAGTGGTCTAGGAGGTGCCTATTTTGTGCATGCTCGAAACGGGGTCACTATTGCAGTTGTAAAGCCAATAGATGAAGAACCTCTGGCCTTCAACAACCCAAAAGGCTTTGCCGGCAGGATGCTTGGCCAACCGGGTCTGAAGCACTCCATTAGGGTTGGCGAAACCGGGATTCGTGAACTAGCAGCTTATCTTATCGACCATGATGGTTTTGCAGGTGTCCCTCCAACGGCATTAGTGAAAACCTCTCATGTTAGGTTTCATGTCAACAATTCAGAATCTGCAAAAACAGCTCCACCTTGTAAGATTGCTTCGTTGCAGCGCTTTGTTGCTCATGATTCAGATGCGGGGGACTTGGGACCTTCTGGCTTCTCAGCCTCTTCAGTCCATCGAATTGGAATACTTGATGTCAGGATACTAAACCTTGATAGGCATTCAGGAAATATGCTCGTCAGGCATGGGCAAGAAGGCTATGCAGTTGGGGCAGCTGAACTGGTACCCATAGATCATGGATTGTGCTTACCAGAGACACTTGATGATCCATATTTTGAATGGTTGCACTGGCCTCAAGCTTCAATACCATTTTCAGAGGTTGAAGTTGAGTATATATATAATCTCGATCCATTCAAAGATGCAGAGATATTAAGGACAAAAATCCCTTCTATAAGGGAATCCTCTCTACGGGTTCTGATAATCTGCACCATTTTCCTAAAGTGTGCCACCGCAGCTGGATTTTGTCTTGCCGATATAGGTGAGATGATGACTCGAGAATTACGTGGGGCTGAGGAGAGTACAAGTGTATTAGAAAATCTTTGTCTAAGTGCCAGAGCTGAATTAAGTGCCACTAAAAGTGATAAAGACTCTGATTATGGTAACAAAAACATAAAACTGTTTCAGTTTGACAATGAATGTGAAGATGACTCAAATCAGGTAAGCTATATACCTCAACTCTTGGAGACCACAAACAGGACAGGCAAGCCACCAAAAATTCCAAAAAATTCATCTGAAAGGCTAATTAGTAAATTCCACAACTTGATGCTCCCTTTACGAGATGAAGAGTGCCAAGGCAAAAGAGCAGAAGCCTATAATAATTCTTTACAAGACAGTTCTGACCGCAATAGTGGACTAGAGATTGATCCAAATGCAGGAGGAATATCGAGTAGAACAAGTTTCTCAGTTCATAATCATAACTACAATAGCGAAGGAATATCTTTTGGGGATATGAACAAGGAGGAATGGGAATTGTTCTTGGAAAGCTTTGCAGAGCTTCTGCATGAAGCTCTTGAGAATAGGAAAAACATGTAATTATCCAAGCAAAGGTTGGAAACTTCTTGCAAATTTTAGAAAGACGTATACATAACAATTGGGGTGATTAGTTGAACAAGAAACAGAATATCAGCATGTGTTTAGTATCAGGTAAAAGGGTCCACTATTTCCTGTATATACTCAGCATAGGTTGTTGACAAGTAGTTGGGAGCATGGCCAGATAAGTGATTGGCTACCCAGCCATCCTATCCCACCATCTCACTTATATCATCAAATTCCTCTATCCCCCCTATTTTTATATATCCAAGTTGTATACGAAGTCAAAATATTGTATTAACGTAGATTTTGAACATCTCATTTCTTCCTTGCCCAGGTGTTTCCATGCAAGGGCATATACTAATTAGCGCCCAGGCAATATAATTCAAACCATAACAAAAAATCCGAAAACAGTTATACTACTATAAATAATGACTCAGTGACATGTTCGATCATTTAAAGGATTAAAAAAAAACAAAAAAACAATCCTATATTAGAGAGGACTTTATATGGCTAAATGCAAATATACCCTGTTGGTGGCTTGGCACTTGGCAGACACAAAACATATGCATATGACTTCTCCCAGACCTGCTATTGAATTCAAAAAAAAGCCGAACTCTGATTCTATTAATTTGGTTAAACACTTGAACCACAAACGAGAATCAAGAGTGATTTATTCTGGTGATAGGGTGGAGATACGTAATTAGGACCAATTTTGGTTGGTAGGGTTGGTCCATCAACCCAGAAGCCGAGAAGAATTTATTCAAAAACTGGAAAAGTTTACAACTAGATTGGTTTCTGATAACAAATGATAACAGATGTGATTTGAAACAGACATTGCTTAGTATCCTATTGAAATATTTTGGAACTGGCTGACAGCTGACTTATCGCTTGCATACTAATTACTTCCCCTGTGTGGTTATGTTTCTCAATTCTATAACGTGTGTTTCTCTTGATTACATATGGACTCAATCTTTCTAGTATCCAGCACTTGAACAGGCCCAGTGGTTACAAATTTTTTTTACTCATAAGTTACAAACAATGACTCCTGAGATGTACTTTCCTCTTGTGATCCACTGAGTTGATTCCTATTGTCAAATTTCCATTAAGAGATAAATTCAACTACATGATGTGTGAAATAATATGCAAGTCTTCCGCTACTTCAGGTCACAGCATATGTTCTCCATAAACAATGACATTATACAGAGATAAAACCAACAGATACACAGGACACTATGTCAGATGGAAATGTATTCCAGCAACATTACCATATTAATTGGCACAATCTGAATAAAAGCAAGAATCACAATAGATATCATTATATTTGACAAGTCCAATAATATACAAAAGAGATAAAAAAAAAAAAGAAAAAAAGAACTGCCTCCGCTGCCCACATTGTAACCATTTTCAAAATCAGACTAGCACGTTTATCACACAGTATTCAATATAAGGAACGCAAAATATAGTTAAACCCAAGTAAAATCACCGCAATTAACACGCCAATTTTCACAGATAAAAACAAGCCATTAACCAACACAAATCATCCAAACCTCCAGAAATTAAATCACATTCGTCCACAATCTGACCTACACAACTAGTCATTTACGCAAATCCATCCTAATACGAAGAAACAGTCAATAATCCTAAACAACATTTAAAACCCTAGCAATCTCATAAGACACATAAGCATCAACACAAGCATACATCACCTGCGGAGCCGTAAGCCACTGATTATCCCAGCGACTCATCGTCACATGCTTCGGCTTCCAAATCTCCTTCTCCAACACCACACGCGCCAATTCCTTCAATCCAGCGTTCCTCAGCTCCCTAACTCCGTAAGCTTCCGCCGCCACAGGCCTCACATCCACAAACTTCCTGACACCGACGCCGTAATCATCCAACAGCTTCTCGACATCCGCGCCAATCCCGACCCCTACGAAGGTGTAGTAACCGTTCCCGAGGAAATTGATGAGCGAGTGGGGGATCGAGTCGGCGTGGATGATCTGGAAGATGAGGCAGTCGGTGCCGGCGCAGAGCTGCACGGTGGCGATGCGGTTGTCCTGGTTGCGCTGGAAGTTAGGGCGCCACTCGACGTCGAAGCCGACGAGAGGGGAGTTGAGGGAGCGGGTGACGTCAGAGATCCAGGAGGTGACGTGGTAGGGGTGGTTGGTGACGAGAGTGCGGATGTTGGTGGAGAAGAAGGAGATGTCGTAGAGGTTGTGCGTGTCGTAGGGGAGCTCGTGATCGTAGATAGTTACTGTCATGGCTGCTCTGCTGCGGCGTAAAAAGATAAGGGTGGAAATTGGGCGATGAGTTGGGAAAGTTTTTGACCTAGGTTGGGTTAAATAAGTCGTCAGAAGATGGTAATTTAGGATGGGATTTTCTAGGGTGTGACCAAAGACACAAATAGTCCCTAACTCCAATAAAAATAGCTCCTTTTGATTGGTGGATGAGTAATTAATGATAATGCTCCCCCTGCATTCACATCAACTCCACCAATCAGAATAGACATTTTTATAAAATTTTAGTGATTAATGTGTGCCCTTGGGCACACATTAGAAAGACCGATTTTGGATTAGGAAGGTGGTAATTTGATACTAATCCAAATTTTGCGTCGTATCTTAGGTAATGGAGTGTAATTATCCGGGATAATCTCACATGTCCGAAAATCTAGCTTCAATTTTTTTCATATAAATGAAAAATTTTAATCATATAATCTAGAAAAATTCATTATTATTATTAAAAGTAAAACTTATCAAAACATGTCAATCAAAAAATCTTCTTATTATTATAGCTTAACTTTATCAAAATATACCATCTAAAATTTAAGTCCTGTTTTCTAAGGAAAGGAAATTAAAAAGTCTTAATGGCAGAAGGGAAGGTATAATTCATTTTATTTATAATAATTTAGATAGGAAAGAGTTGCTATGTTGTTAATCATGTCAAAATAGTGTGTCGGGGGAGCACTGCCAAAAGAATTAAAGAAGTGAGAACATAATGCATTTGTGAAAATGAGAATTGCGTCAATTTGAAGCAATTATATTCCAGATTAAATTGGAGATAAACCAAGCACTAATACTAAAGCATGGTACTGTATTAATTTTGTTGACATTTCACTTACTCAACGAATATCAAAGTTCCTTTAATTTTGCTTTTACGGAACTTAAGCTGCTTAGATATGCAAAATTTTAGTTAAGCATTACTATTTAGTTTATTACCATACATTATTATCTTATCACTATATCACTAATATTAATGAGTCATGAAAGGTTCATTGCGCATTGCTATTAATGTCATAAATTATATCTCAATGGAAAGAAATAACTAATATTTCACTTTCAAATTGAAGTAATAATGATTTGAGGAAATATTGGTTAAGAAGGTAGGGTGAGAAATATAAAATTAGAAGATTTTGATGATGAGAAAATTATTAAATTCAATAAGTTTGTGACAAATCTTTAGTTCTAATAGTATATGTAATTATATAAAATTCTTAACAAAAAGTTATAAACACATATTAAAAATAAAAAAATATATAGATTATGTTAAAAAAAAAAAAACAACATGCATTCTCAATAGATATGATCAACCTTTTTATTTTGTTTATATTTATCAAACCTTTTATAGATATGTAAGAAATTTGTAAGAAACTTTCACGCCATTTGTTATCATTAAAATGATATATAATAATTTAAAATATTAACATATATTATTTTTAAAATATGATCAATTAATATTGCTATTATTATCGAAACATAATAATTTACAAGTTCAACCGATTTTACACAGTATTTAATACGTCTAATTTCGTGGATTAATTTTAGCTAACTCTGTTGGACTCTAACCATGCAAATTTTCTTAGAAACAATTTAATAGATCATTTCACAAATATAAATTAAAAAATAATGTATACAAATTTGTCCAATGCAAATCACACGTTCCTCTCGTTAAAAATATGGTCAACCCAGTGAAATAGCTATATTTTGGGTGTTGACTGTATTTGACCAATCAAAACATGTTGTGAGATTTCACTTCATATAAAACGATATATTCAATCTACAGCAACTACTCCCTCCGTAATTTTTTACATGTTCATTTGGCATTTCGAGAAGTCAAATTAACCAATTTTCGATTAAACATTACAAATTATATACTCATTATTTTTAAAATCTGAAAATTGCATATTAAAATAAACTAAATATACTTTCTATTGATATAATTTTTATTATTTTTCTCAATTATTTGATACATGTGAAGTTCAGTCAAAATAAAGTCAATTTGACTGGTCAAAAGTCAAAATGGACATTTAAAAGGGGACGGAGGGAGTAATAATAATAATAATAATTTATCATTTTTAAGATATAACTAATCAATGAGGTCAATATCATCAAATTCAAGAATTTTAAAAATGGTCTTACAAATCTAATTTAGCTAATCATTAATGTTTAAAGCACATTTAATATTTAGCTAAAAATGATGGGCTAAACTCGCTCGTAAAAGATTAGGTAAAATCTGTAAAAAAATTTGTGCTTTAATTTTACTGGTTATAAATTATAATAGTTGGTTGTATCTTAAAAGCAATATTTTAAATTATTATTAATATCATACATTATTTAATTTAACATGATAATAAATAATCTAAAATATAATTAATATCAAGAGATTGGTTAAAATTAAACAAAAATTTTGTACCAATAAAACGATATTCTTATTATTCATAAATTTTAAAATAAGCATACGTGACTTATAGTCAAGGATCGCATGGTTGAGATACTCTAACAGGTAAAACCAGTAATGAATGTTTAAATTTATTATTTATAATCTTAAAATATATTTATAATTAAGGAACAAATTTTAATTGCTTGTAAATTGATTTTAATATTGTAATCAGGTGTAAATAACGGGGCTGGTGACTGGTGTATTGATTTACGTGTTAAATTCGGTAGTTGAAGTATTTGTCCAAAAATAAAAGAATTCCATTTTCCAATTAACTATACGAGCATAAAGAAAAGATTTCCCCTGCTTTACTTTTTCCCTCCCCAACGTTAAAAAGGCAAGCCGAAGCTGAGTCACTCTCACTCCTCCTGTACTTCGCTTTTGTCTTCTTCTCAACTTATCACCATCTATCTCTCTCGTCAACCCCCACAGATACATATACAATAGTTGTCTCTACACATATTTTATTCACATAAATAGTTTTATTACCATTCTTATGAGTTACTGTATGTCTCTTGTATCCTCCGGCCCAGCGTTATTTTTTAGTCTAGATTAGTAAATTGCCTTGGACATCATCGGTGATATGAACATATATCACTTTTTCTGAATCATATTCAACATCCTCTCAGTTACTCAAGACTTAATCTGGTACTTTAGGTAATATAATCTCTACTTCGCTTTGATTTCGTATTTTTGCTCCTGTTCTCTTGATTAATTATTGTTAGTACTGATTTACTTTGTTGATATTATGTAATATTGGTTTGACGTTTGATTTTGTAGCATAATAAACTAGGTAGTTGATCTGGTGTATAGTTTTTGGAAGGGTATTGTGGGAATTGACACGGATATGTGTGTACTAAGTTACTATGTTGTGGAGCTAAATTGTTTATACTTATTGTAGGGAGGGGATTGAGGTTTGTATCAGATTATTGAACAATGTTATTTGCAAAAGTAAAACTGGATGTAGGATTATCTTGTTCTGTTATTCTCTCCAAATTCTGATGGAATTACTGTTATTCTCTCCAAATTCTGATGGAATTACTGTGTTTTTTTAGTTCAGATTGATAAGGTTACTGTTACTGCCGTCAACGACTTTTGCAGCTGCATAATTGTTTGTGGTTTAATTAGCTAGAATTAATTTACACACAGTGATGTTACTGTGATACATTATCAGATATCGAACCAGTTCTTCCGGTTGCATAGTTACAGTTACTGTGTTAGCATTTAAAATTAATAATGAATGGTTAATCTATTTATTGCTATATTTGTAGACTCTGGAGTTTCATGTTTTCTTCTTCATTTCCAATTTGTATTTGGTTTTCTACTTTCTTCATTTAGGTTAGTGTGGTCCAAGGATCCAAACTAGATATTGTTGGGTTAAAAAACTCGGATGCCCATGTTAAATTAACGACTCTCCATATTGTGTGTGTCATGCTTATATGTTTATTTATAATTTCTCGACGTGGTAAATGCACGTTGTACTTTGTAGAAAAGCATGGCGCCTTTTCATATTTTCATACCACACTGAATTGTTTGTGTGCTCGTCTTTGTTGACCACCAGTACTAAATAAACATGTTTAACTAATATTATGTTGGCAGCGTCAGAATGGATGGAAGTATTGCTAAGAGAACAAAATCATCACGTGTAGTTCTTCCAAATTACAAGATAGGAAAGACCCTTGGCATTGGTGCATTTGGTAAAGTGAAGCTGGCACATCATATTCTTACAGGCATAAAAGTAGCAGTAAAAATTCTTGAGCGCCAGTCTATTGACGAAAAAGCTGCAGAAAAAGGTACGCCGTACACCTGGCTACAGTTGAATATATATATACACATAGATTTTTTTGCTAATTAGTTAGGCATAATTAGAGAACTAGTGTTCACAAAATTTGGAGTTGTAGACTTGTATACTTCTCTCTCTTCGACTAGTAGTTCCCCGACAGTGTTCTTATTTACTGTTCTGTGTTGCATCTATTTCCATTATCATTGTTTTTAATATGTAGACTTGTACTTTTATATACAATGAAGTCAACAATATTAATCATAGTCATATTGTTGCAGTGAGACGAGAAATTAATATATTGAGGCTACTCTCGCATCCACATGTTGTGCGTCTTTTTGAGGTCATAGAGACTCCAACAACCATATATATGGTCATGGAGTATATGGATTCAGGTGAACTATTTGATCATATAACCGAGAATGGTAGACTCAATGAGGCTGAGGCTCGCTATTTTTTCCAACAGGTATGTTATACCTTATGTTTCCTTTTATATACATCCAAGTTCACGACTGTCAGGTTAAATTTTTATATCAAATTCGGCACCTTGTAATTTGCTGATAGTCATAACAGTAAACATGCTTTGATCGATTAGTAAATAATTCACCATTTCTTGCTATTCTATACTATATCTTACAGCCTCTGTTACACATTTTTGACTGCAATTTTTCATCAGTGGGTGACCTTTCAGTTGGACTTGGATATAGATACATGGTTTGGATAAGATGCATTCAGGGTTCTGGTGTAGCCATTCAAATTTTCAAGCACGAAATACTTTTTCCTGGCATACTGTATTAACTTGTGCTTATTGTTTAGTCAAGATACTGTTAACTACATACATAGCATAGCTTTAACATGCACAATGTGTTGTTCTGTATTATATTATTACCCAGTTCATATTGTACTTGGTTCTTTTTGGGGGTTATTTACAATTAAGGATCCTACTGAAATACATCATCACAATACTGAATAATTGTCCAAATGTTACTATGATTACTTTACTCATGTGAAGTCATCTAAGTCATGATCCTAGAGTACCTATCTGAAAAACACATAAGAAATATGTTAATGAACTGTTTGTTTAGATTATTTCAGGTGTAGAATCTTGCCATCTTCATATGGTGGTCCACCGAGATCTGAAGCCAGAAAACTTACTCTTAGATAAAAAACGAAATGTCAAAATTGCAGATTTTGGACTTGGAAATGTCATGCGTGATGGCCATTTTCTCAAAACAAGCTGCGGAAGCCCAAATTATGCATCTCCAGAGGTGTGGGAGTAGTTTACAGAATATCATATGCATTGTTAGCAACATCTAACTAGAATTTGATTCAATTCTTTGACATAGGTCATTACTGAGCAACTTTATGCTGGCCCAGAGGTTGATGTCTGGAGTTGTGGGATTATCTTATTTGCTCTATTGTGCGCCAGACTTCCTTTTGATGATGATAATCTTCCAGGACTATATGCGAAAATAAAGGTAAGCATAATGGACCTGTTAACTAGTCATCTCACTTGCCTGTTTTATTTCTTTTATGTAACATAAATAAAAACATAATAAACACCCGACTCTTGTTTCTAGAGTGGAATATACACGTTTCCTACTCATCTGTCCGTTGGTGCACGTGACTTGATTGCTCGCATCCTTATAACTGATCCAACAATCCGTATATCAATTCCTGAAATACATAAGCATCCTTGGTTTCAACAGCAACTTCCACTACACATTGCTGTCCGGCCCAAAATAGTAACTTGTGATCCGAAAGAGGTTAGTAAAACTTTTGATTGTTTCATTAATGTGTCAATCATCTATGCATCTTCGGTGGACATTCTGTAGGATCATATTTATGTTAGGTGTAAATGTTATAGTTTATATGAACTTTCAGTAGCTCTGTCGGTCGCTGCCTCTATCTAATTGGTCATAGTAATTTCCTTTTTAATTTTCAATTTAACAATGATTTTTCGAACTGTTTCTATCAATCTAACATTTGTCTTGTATACGTGGGAAGATTAATGAGGATATATTCAAAGAGATGGTTAAGTCGGGATTTGACAGCTTTGAACTGATTAACTCTCTCCAAAACGGTGTGCAAAACAAGGTGCTGATGCTGTCTTGAATGTAATGATGTGATATATGCACCGAGTGCAGAGCTGATATTATGCTCTATTGTAGGGAACTGTGACATATTATCTGCTGTTGCACAATCGATTTGGAGCTCAGGGCAGTCACCAAAACAATGAACTGTCTCGAGGCCTGGTAACTAAATTGCTCATATAGATAATTGCATAATTTGGTGTCACCGTATTTCCCATGCCTTGTACCACAAAATGCATTTTTTCTATTTTCACCAATATGAGACACCACTGGTTCATACATAATATTTAACCTAAAATGCTGGAGATTGGGCACAATTATACACCTTTAAAGTTAACAATTTATTAGGCTCCTCCAGTTTTTTTCCATTTCTCGTACATGACCTGGTTTTTGCACAACTCATCTGGAACTTAGGCACACAATTAAGTTCTTCTTATGTTGCATTTGGATTCTCCTTCAGCTACAAGAGTTATAAACAATCCCCATGCTAGTCCAATACTGCTTTCCAGAAATTCTTTGCTCTGGTGTTGTGTTTTTTTTTGGAGGTTATATCACAATGGTCCATATTGTTGTTAAGCCTTTAGCTTTTAGGAGGCCACATTGCAATGGCTATGCTCCTGATCATCTGTAACATCAGTTCTTCTAACATCTTTTTGCCTCGTATAGAAAGAGCATTACCCCCAGATGTTGTTCTACCCTTCTCAAATCTGGACTCGGTGTTTTTGGTGTTTGAATACTAATAGTTCAGACAAAATAATTATTTAAAGCTAGGAAATGGGAGAGAAATAGAATGCATGTCCAATCTGTGGATTCATATCTGTTTTTTCGATGATTGCAGGCAGAGGAGTGTACAGATCGCCCAGAAGTATACTTGAGATCACCTCCTCAGTTAAAAACACAGTGGGCCCTTGGATTTAGGGTAATTATATAAAATTTGCTTTAGTAGTTATATTGTTCTGGTAACAGTCAAAATGCTTTCTTGTTCTACTGTTTTAGCTACTAATGATATGAAGTTGTGTCCAAACAGTCAACAGCTTCTCCTCATGAGACCATGATAGATGTTCTAAAGGTTTTTGAGAGCTTAAATGTGCGGTGGAAGAAAATAGGAAACTATAATATGAGGTGTCTCTTGCTCTCTCATCTTTCTAAACAAGCAACCCTAATGGATGGTCCTCCTATAAAAGATATATATGGCAATGAGTTAATTATTACAAGCTTGAGAAGCAAAGCTCTCAAGTCCCATGATGCCGTCAAATTTGAAATTCAGGTAATTAGTTATAAATTATTAGTCAATTACCACAATGACATGGTGGTTGACAGTAGTTTAAATCCCAGAAGCTGGATTGTTTAGCCATGAGAAGATTAACGACAAAATCTAGAATCTGTTTGTTAAATTCGTATATGTTGGTAATGCACAATTAACTTGGTTATAATGTTTCAACAGCTTTACAAAGCCACTCCAGAATTATATGTTCTGGATTTGCAGAGGATTTATGGGCCACCCTTTCTCTTCCTCGAACTTTGTGCATCATTTTTCAGTTTGGTTGTCGCGTGTTGACGACCTTAAATAGTGGTACATGAAACTACTACATGTTGGAGGTTCTCCATCGATATTTTTGTTGTGAAATTTCTGCTAGGTACCAGGCAAGGAATGTTCCAAATGCATTTGGTCATTTATATGTAGGTGTTTGTTGCCGGTTGCAAGTTGCAGTTGGTCTATCTTAGTGATAATTAATCACTTGTGTACTATTTTTAAATTCAAAGCATCTTGGAGAGCAGCAAGCCGCTATATCACAGTGGAAGATCAAATGTACATTATGATAGTTGAAACCTTCTGGCCAAGATGAATTGCATCTTTGACCCTGTATATACAAATACAATAGCTTCTACTAGTACATTACAGCCTTACAGGTAAAATCTTATTACACTAGTGTGCAGTAACGTAACTAAAGTACTTGTGTTATTATAGATTAGAAATGGTAAAAATATACATATGAAAGAAAAAGTTTGTTAATATATAAGTTTAGATACTTTCATAATTTCTTTCAAATGTATGAGAAAAAATAAATTCAAACTTGTTATTGCTTATGTAAAAGTTATTATAATAGGTTTTTTTGTGGGAGAATATGAAAAAAATACTTCCTTAAAGGCAAGCAATCAGGCATGAGGTGAAAAGCCCGAAAATCAGCAACAGAGCTGGAAAGTTATTTTATTAATGGTTTGTCTAGTGTGTGGCAATGAGGGCATGCTAAGCCCGGGATTTTATAAGTTTGAGAGATTTTGATTGGTGTGGTTGTTGCATTTGCAGATGTTCTACCATTATTAAGATGCAAAAGCCAATCAAAATCTCCCAACCCATGGGCACATATTAAAAAAACCATTTTATTAAAGATATTTTGTTTTTTAAGTTACTTCTCATGAGTAACTATTTAATAATAAAATAATAAAATATAAAACATATATCTAACAGAGATCAGCTGTAAAAAATAATTTATTTATTGTTCTCCGTCTCAAATTTTCGAGTTATAAACGGTTTAACTCGTCAAAATTTGACTTAAAATTTATATTTATATATTATGCTATATAATTGAAAATTATATTAAAAATTATTTGTAGTATATTATATTGTGATTTCAAAATTTTAAATAATAAGTTTTTTTTTTAATTTCATCGCTAAAATAACACAATTAATTAGGAACCAGGAGTCATTTTACAATATGCCATAAATATGTATCGACAACCTATTTCAATTTTTATTTTCAAATCTATCTATCTATGTATATTATAAATCTATGTATATTATAAATCCTGAACAATGCCATGTCATCAATGCCACATATTTCAAAAAAAAGTCCACCTCAATGCCACATATTTTAGATTTTGCCATGTCATTATAATTTTCCTTATTTATTTAAGCGTATCAGAATAATCAATCACATATCTTTGAATTCTTAAAATTGAGCGTAATCAATGACTGATAATTATATTAAATTTTGAATGGTAATGCAATAACTACATTCCATAATCATAGCATTTTTTGAATGTTAAATTTGTACGGAACTAATTAAAATTGAAGAAGATAATTATATTGAATATACTGCCACAATTGTTAAGCTTATCATGTATCATATAACTAGCCTTAATTATATTAACTTATATATAAATAAATGAAGTGCTTAAAAATTGAAATAGAAATTTATAATTATATTTTTATTTAATATTTAATATCCGGATGTCGTCTAAAATTTAGCTATGTTATAAATATGTTGCTTTTTAATTTTCGGAATAATATATATTACATTTTCTAACATAGTAATATAAGTATTATAAAAAGTATTTTTATAAAAATATTACGTCATTAATTAGTATGTATTTAGCATTTTATGTAGGTCAACTTAATCATAGTAGATATGTACTATTACTTAGAGACAGCAATCGGGTCGATCGAAAAGGGTTTCGCAAATTCCAAAATCGAATCCAAACTATATTATAAATCCTGAACAATGTCAAATCATCAATGTCACATATTTCAAAAAAAAGTCCAAGTCAATGGCATCTATTTTAAATTTTGCCATGTCATATAATATTTCATATTTATTTTAGACCAATCAGATGTCCTAAGATTCCTAAAATTGTGCGTAATCAATGGGTCAGTCGAAACGGGTTTCACAAATACCAAAATCGAACCCAAATTATATTATAAATCCTAAACAGTGCCAAATCATCAATGCCACATATTTCAAAAAAAAGTCCACGACAAAAACACCTATTTTAAATTTTGACGTGTCATATCATATTCCATATTTATTTTAGACCAATCACATGTCCTAAAAATCCTAAAATTGGGCGTAATCAATGACTGACAATTATATTAAATTTTGAATGGTAATGCAATAACTACATTCCATGTATCATAGCATTTTTTGAATTTTGAATTTGTACACAACTAATGAAAATTGAAGAAGATAATTATATTGAATATACTGTCACAATTTTTAAGCTTATCATGCATCATATAACTAAGCGTTAATTATATTAATTTATATATAAATAAAGTGTTTAAAAATTAAAATTGAAATTTATAATTATATTTTTATTTAATATTTAATATCCGGGAGTCGTCTAATATTTAGCTGTCACAAATATATCAATTTTTAATTTTGGGAATGATATATATTAAAGTTTCTAACATAGTGATATAGATATTATAAAAAGTATTTTTATAAATTTTAATATTACATCATTAGTAGTACGTATTAAACATTTTATGTAGGTCACCTTGATCATAGTAGATATGTATCACTGTTACAGATAGCAATCGGGTCGGTCGAAATTGGTTTCGTAAATACCAAAATTAAACCCAAACTTGAAAAATTTAGGAATCTTAAACCTGAACTTGAAGGATATTACACGAGTAATTATTATTTATTCAACAAATAATATTAAATATATATAAAATATTAAATATAAATATCTTAATCTTGTTTTAATTTTATTATATATTAAATAATAAATATATTATAAAAGATATTATGTATGTATGTATGTATGTATGTATGTATGTATGTGTGTGTGTGTGTGTATATATATATATATATATATATATATATATATATATATTCGAGTTCGGGTTCGAAATGAGTTCCGGGTTTTCAGGTCGGGTTCGAATCAAACCCGATCCTGGCCCGAAAATTATTCGGGTTTAAAAACAAATTTTTATCCGAAACCCTATAATTTGGGTTTGGTGAAACACAATCCGCTCGGTACGAGTTAGACTAGGGTCGGGTAGAATTGTGACTGCCCAATACCTCATGAAACAAGAATGTAGTATAACTATCATTATAGTGGATAATCATTCAAATCTATTTATTCGATTTGACGTATAATTTTGATGTTCTTATTAATTAACATAATGTTTTGTTTGATATATAATTTTAGTTTAATATTGTTTGATATATGATTTCACTTGAATTTTCTTGATATATAATAAACTTAAGTATAAGAGAGTTATGTCTAATATAATTTTTTTCTTCCTACTTTATACTTTATTTGAAAATTCAAATATAATTATTTATTAAATGTATTTGTGAAATAATAATAACAAAATTCAATAAAAATTTAAAACACTAGTAATGTGATAAACAGATCACGATTTTCATTTATTATGATTTATTTTAATTAAATATTTAACTGGTACACGAGTCTTTATTATTAACATAAATTAACATAAGCGAAAATACCTGACCAAGATCTGAGATATCTAGCGTTTTCATCGAATCATTGAAAACACGGTGTATCTTAACTTGGAAGTTAATTTTGTACTAACCACCGTGTGCCAAACAGGGCCATTAAACATCGCAGTCAGAATCAGTATCAGCGTTTCGAAGACGCGGAAGTAACCCCTGGAATAAAGTTAAACAGAAAGCAAGGGACCATTCATATTCGCACCATGAAGAAGACAATATCTCTTGGCTTGGTTCTAGTATTAGTATTCGCTTATTACTGCGACTCAGGGTATTGCAGAGACGTGCAGTTGATCAAGATGAAGAAACACAACACTCTTCTCGGTGGACTCAAGCCTTCTTCTCAGAACAGCGCTGAGATCGAGAGCATCGCGCGATTCGCCGTCCTTGAACACAACAAGAAACAGGTACTGATTATCACTCTTTTCATCTTCTTTGATTTTATTTGTGAACAATTAGGGACTGTATGAATTATGATAGTGTTTGCTTAAGGTCTGATCGGTGTACATATAATCAGGAATATATGTGGATGCTTGTTTAGATGTTGAATCATCGATTGATTAATTAAATTCATGTGTGGTGGGGGTTATAGGTTGTTTTTCTCGTAATACTGAAGTAGTTGCTATTTGATCTAGAAATTAAGTAATACTGAAGTAATTGGCGGAATCACGGTTATTAGTGAACAATTAGCTATGTAGAAACTATTAAGACTGTATCATCGTGTTTGCTTAAGGTCTGATCTGTGTATATATAATCAGAATTATATGTGGATGCTTGTTTAGATGATGAATATGTGTTTTTATTAAATAATGAATATGAATATCCGTTATACTGAAGTAATTGCCATTGGATCTAGAATTGGAACGTAACTCATGATTTTCTTCTTGAACTGGGATAGTTTGACAATTGACACAGTTTTGAAAATTAGGTGATTTGATTTAGGTATTGGTTTTGTGGGAACTTTGTGAGTCTTATGATAGGTGTTATGTTTGTGCAGAATTCTCTCCTTCAGTTTGCCAGGGTTGTCAAAGCTAAAGAACAAGTTGTAGCTGGTACGATGTACCATCTGACGTTGGAAGCAATTGATTCTGGTAAGAAACACATGTACGAAGCAAAAGTTTGGGTTAAGCCATGGATGAACTTCAAGCAGTTGGAGGAGTTCAAGTCTGCCAATGATGTGCCTGTATTCACTTCATCAGACCTTGGTGTTATACGAGGTAAATAACTGCTCTTAAATTGTTATTAAGGACTATATATTCTTGTCTTTGGCCTTTGTGTGGACGCATGTACTTTAAGTCTTTAACAATGTATCCTGCCCTTCATTTTTACATATAGTGTAGAATGGTTCTTCTGTCAACTAAAATTCTGCGCCCGTGTATTCTGATGGATCCACTAAAACTCATCTGTACTAGATTTTTTCAGCGGCTTCATTCTTTCTGTATTCTAGTGTTTTTTCTTCT
This sequence comes from Daucus carota subsp. sativus, assembly GCF_001625215.2. Taxonomy (NCBI): domain Eukaryota; kingdom Viridiplantae; phylum Streptophyta; class Magnoliopsida; order Apiales; family Apiaceae; genus Daucus; species Daucus carota. Next base: position 44,819,190 of record NC_030384.2, on the reverse strand, counting down.
GCTTAATGATTTTTAGGATTTACTGTCTGGTGTAGAAGTTGGGGCATAAGTTTTGGAATACTGTGTACTCATTATGAGTAGGGGTGTAAACAAACCAAACTATTCGTGAGCTACTCGAGTTCGGCTCGGAAAATATTCGAATTTGATTCGGTAATAATCGAGCCGAGCTCGAGCTCGAGCTGAGCTCGAGCTCGAGCTATTTGGATGTTTTACCGAGCCGAGCTCGAGCTTCAAATTACTCGACTCGTAAGGTTCGCGAGCCTTATCGAGCCTGTATTATTTTATAATTTTTTTATTATAAATATATTTTTACAAATATATTTAATATTTTATTTGTCATTTGTATATTTAATCGAATCGAACTCGAGTCGAACCGATCATATTTTAAGTTTTTGTCAATATTTGGTGACTCGATTCGAGCTTTCGAGCCGAACTCGAGCCTATCGAACTATTTACGAACCGAGCTTCGAACTTGCAATTAAAAGCTCGGTCGAGCTCGAACTCGAACTCGAGCCCCGAACTATGAGTATAATGTTTATAGACTGTGATTAAGAAGAAATTATAATTTCTCTAGTGCAGTGTCTTATCTTCACTAAAATGAATTATACTTCAAGATCTTCAAGGATCTCATTTATCACAGTTTACTTTGTTCCCCGAATATTGATTGTTGATTATTAAGGATCATAGATTCCAGGATGTCAATAGGCTGGTAAATACTAGTTTGGTCTTGTAACAGAACACAACTGTATGTAAAAAGAAGTTTTTCTGCTTATTAAATTATTTGATTGTATCTAGTAGATAATGTTGATGATTTTTTACTTTTTTTGTGTATTTCATTCGTTGGGGGAAGGCAGTTAAGCTGTCTAGATATTTTTGTTCAAGTTATTTAGGATTTTTAAAGTCAGTCCAAATGTTTGTGGGCCTCGGTACATTTCAGGTCCTTTATTGTGAAAGTCATGCATGTGTTTTCACTCTTTGCTCATGGAGTCGTGGCATGGGGAACCCGAGACCTTAGGAGTTGGGGATAATGATCGAGTGTAATGACCCTGGTTGTTCTTTGATCTTGTTTCTCATATGGTAATGTTATTTTATAAACTTGGATCAGTATTCGACAATTATAAATTAGGTAATACTACGGGATACTGATTACTCAAATTAATTGGTGTTACAATTGGACTTGCTATAATAGTAATACTAATACCTTATTTGTTTATGTATAGCAATTAAGGATTTAAGAATTTTGTCACAGAAAATAGACACATATTGCTATTTGCAAATAATATAATCACTAAACTTATTAATGACAGACAATTGCAAGAAAATAATTTTCAATTATTTAGCCTGAAACTTTGATTTCTTGGGTTCGAAAATAAATTAAGTTTTGAGCCCGAACCCCTTTCCGATAATCCAATTTTGGACCAATTTTGGCCTGAGATTAAGAAAATTGATAGGGCATTTATATCTAAACCATAAAGAAAAGGATAGTCCGATTACTTTTGTATTTTTTGAATGATCCAATCCTAAACTGATACCGACTTTTTGGTTAAGCTAATTAATTGGGTGATTATATCCAGACCGTACGGAAAGGGACAAGAGTCTGAGTATATTGACTTTTCTTCTAGATTCTGATTGTAAAATGCATATTTTGCTGTTGGCACAACTCAAATGGACTTGATTGGAAGATTTAACCAGCCGGATTTACTTAAAAAGCTGAAGACAGAATATATCTTACTGTTTTACATAATATTATTTTATTAATGCGGGATGGAAGGTTATGGACAAAGTTAGTGGAAGACTGGAAGGCTTGGATGAGGGAGGGGGGGAAATGGAGTGCATGCGACGACTGATATTATGTAAGAGGGAAATGAATTATGAGAGTGAATGAAGTACTGCCATGTAATTGTATTTGGATGGGGCTGCCAAGGATGAATTTGGTGTGGCCTTTGATGAGCGTCGGTTAACATTTTTGGCAGGAAAGTGAAGTTCTAAATTCCAGATATACAGATCTTTCAGCTAGTTTTATACTATATCCTGCTGTGAAACACGTGGTAGTAGACCAGAATCACAAGCAACACCAACAAGTCATTTATGTCTGAAAAAGGGACTTTATCCCATGGCAGTTGTCAAACACAATAGTATTAAACCATAGATACTAAACTGAACTCTTTAGATTACCACTGCGGCATAGCTACGCTTATTGTAGCTTTTGCTTAATATATTTGACACAACTTTGTTGAGTATAGTATTCAGTTCATTATTATGTCTGAGAAGTTAAATATGTTTATCATGTATATATATTGATATATAACTCTAACTTGTAATTTACCATGAAATTGATTTTACCTGCAAAGCAATTCTTAATGATTGTAACTTATGAAGTTTGATATCATGCAATTGCTGAGTGTTAATTGCCACATTTTTTAAACCTTCGTAGATTTCATTCTGGATCTTCACTGCACGAGCATCTGTTGGATATAAAGTTTTAAGTTTATATGGTAACTGATGGAGTTGCTTCTTGTTCAACATGCAGGTCACTGAACAGGTTCTCGACTATCTTAAAAGATTACAGGGCAAGCATCTCTCTGAGTCAGAATATGCAATAATATCCCTACTGGCGTCTTTACTTGTAAATATACCTTACTCGGTTGGTTCCAGAATATGATACGTATTCCATTTGGGACTGTTATAGCAATATGGCCTGAACAAACAGATTGCATATGTATGTTGTTTTATGTTTAATGTCTATTTAATTGTATTTTGGTAGATCTTTTGTGCTACATTCATACGCAAACCAGAAGTTCTTATATATAAATTTTGAGATACATGTGTAAGTTTTTAACCGGAAAAACTTATTCCAGCGGCTCCACGGGGATATGCAGAAACCATAACAGCCCAAAACTATTTCTTTAAAATTTTGAAGTGATCAACTTCACTTGAACGAAAACCTTAACAAAAAATGAACAGTTAAAACATCAACGTTTATCTTTGAAAATATTCTAAAAAAATGTGAGAGGCAGCATCGACAAAGAATTAAAAGAGGCCAACAAGACATGAACAGAAGATGTGAGATGCAACTTTGAGCGATGAAATATCCATAACTTAGCAGACAATGGACAATACATGTCTGTATGATTGCAAATAAAGGTGGCTGAAAACATGAAGGCCACAAAAAGAACAGAAATGCCAATTCGTATGAGTGGTTAAGTACGCAGTAATGCACTACAGGCGAAAATGGTAGACGCCATCTTTGAAAATTGCTTGCTCCCTTCAGTCGACGCCCCGGTCATTTTTATATCTTAGTGGGACGTTGTAGAAAACGTAGCTAAAACAATCCACTTGTAATTGAGCAGCAAAATACATTTCCATTTTTTCTGCATATGTAATCCTGACTATTGGTCCACACATGTTTAGCCACCACTCAAGCTTCTAATTCCATCAATCTATTGAAAAGTAAATAAAAAATATCTTTTAGTTTAAAGATTAAACCAAAAACGTATGTTAATCGGAGAAGCAAGAGGAGCAATTAGTCGAGAAGTGCCAATTGACTCAACATCACGCACTACCATAATGCGAATAGATACGTCCAACTGTACTTTCATGTGGCCAGTATTTTATTTACATTTTCCTCGTAGTTTCCGGCCTGCTGAAAATTTTATTTAAAATTCAAAATGAAAACTCTAATTTAATTATTTCAAAAATAGTTCAAATGAATTATATATATCCATTAAAAAATCATATACCATATAAACTAATTATAATTTGCACTACTTACCGCAAATCTTATTACTTCTGTTTCAAATTACATGTACAATTTTGAATTTTTCAGGTTAAATTGACCCAATTTTGATTGAATTATATAAAGTGTTTTTATATAATTCTTAGAATCTAAACAATATATCCAGAAATGATTATGTGTATTTTTTTTTAAAAAAAATTTCAGTTCTATAATATGTATGTAAATTTAAGTTAAAATTTAACTGAAAAAATCAAAACATTATATGCAATGCGAATTTTTATGGAATTTTCACCAGCCAAATATTATTGTTGTTATAAAAGAATCATCATTACAAGTAACACAAATCGACAGATCTTGCCAATTTTTAGAAGTGATAAATCTAAAGGATCTTGCTAATCTTATAAGTGGCCAGGTGCATACAATTCTCGACACTAATTATTATTTTATTTTTTTTGAAGGTCTCACTTAAACTGATATCAACGGTCCTGTACACACATAAAATAAAACAAATCTATACACCGATAAAATAAAATCTCTGGCAGCTAAATAATTGATTAAACAGTTTGGACAAGATGTAAGCTAAATCGACAAAAATCATGTAAGATTCGAATAATATACGGAGTTGATAGATAGGCGATACGTACGACATATGTGAAACAAATCGATTTCATGTTGTCGCGTACTAATTATTAATCTAGATCGTGCTTGCTTCGAGAAAATGGGGCTGCCTTTTTCTCAGTACAAGTGGTAGTACTGTGGAGTAGGGTTTCATGTTATTATTATTATCGCGTGTCATGGCATAGATCACATATTAATTATTTCAATTGAGTTGTGAAAATATAGAGAAAAATTGAAGTTTATTTGAAGGATTAATAGGCGCCACGTATAAAAAATCATAAGGCGCACTAGCGAGCTTATATGTTATTAATGCAAGAAAGAAAAACTTGAGCATAGTGGATTCTGATGCATATACGCAAGTGATTACTAGTACTAGTATTAATTAAGCGTCGTCTAGAGTGTCCCTGCTTATATATACGACAAAATGCATGTCTTTATTATAGGTGCTCCTCCATATATATGTGGAGAATCGATTCTGCATAATTATGATGACACCCTGCTGTATAGTCCATGCATACATGAGATGAACCAGAATCGCATAACCATCTTTATTGATTTATGTATAATACTTTAGATTAATTGATTTCAAGTACGTATTCGTGTGTTAAACATGTTATTGCCAACCTTTCCTGCAGGGAGCCGGAGTCTAGAAAGCGCATGCCAAAATTTAAATTAATGACCAAAATTTAATAAATCTATCAAAATTTTAAGAATAAAATTTCTGATTTTACATTTTTTTTAGGATCTCCCACGTTTTTGTTATTGGAAAGGATCCTCTAGTTCCCTGTGCATGTCGGTACTGTATACGTAGTTCTATTGCTCTCTCTATATATATAGTACAAGTCCCATATATGTATATGCATGGTGCATGCAGCTAGCTTCAGAGAATAATCCTAATCAAGATCGTCAATTTGAGTAGCTAGGTGTATCATGTCGTACTCCCTCCATCCCAAAAGATTGAGTTGGTTTAATTTTCACGGAGATTAATATATAATGAGGTTAACCGTATTATTTTATGTTGTATGATTGGGTGTCCTGTATACATATAAGTAGTACTACTGCTGGTTAATTAACAGGAAGTTTGCACTTACTCTACCTGCTCTTTCCCATAGACAGACAATATATGGGAGTTAGTAGATAAAGTGAAAGATGATTTGAGTTGGGCAGAAAGAGTTTATGTAAGACGAATTAAGGCAGAAAGCAAACACACAAATACTAAAACGAAGATGTTGCGCATTGCATTTTATCAGTGGGTTGTGATTGTAGATGCAATCAAATTATTAATGCATAGGTTAACAACCCATTCAAACGGTCGAACTCTCAGAGGCTGTCGTCTTAACTATATACTCAAAGGCCAAGCATTTACTCTTTTACATTCTTAGGTGTCCATATATGAACATGGTGGATTTGATTCTGATAATCATTCTCAATTCTCTGTCAAAATTTTATATACCTTAAGTTGCTCCTAATTTCCATTCCCAGATAAGGGGTTCTACATGCACGTGGTTATTTTAATTGGATATACATGCAAAATCTTTTTATTATTTATGTTAATATTTATATCGGTGAAACAATAATCAAATATTATCGACTACCAGGTTTAAAAAAAAAAATAATATTATCGACTACCCTTTGGAAAAAAGTTGAGAATAATTTTTAGAATCAATAGCCTTTTCTGTTATGTAATTAACAAACCAATCAAAAACTTGGCCACCAATTAACTAGCTAGCAAATAAAGTTTTGTCGGTGAAAGTCGAGTTAAGCACGGTTCTTTCATGTTATATTACTCCTCTGTTGATCATCTTTTTAATAGTTTAATTGCATGGATATTAATATTATTAAAATTTATACTATAATTGAAACATATAATTTTTTTATTTCATCTAAAATGTTGTAGTTAATTCTGTAATGATAATGTTTTAAAAATTTGAATTATAAAAATTTGTTGATATAATTATATTATATATTTATTGCAACTTACTCCCTCCATCCCTTTTTACATGTCCCTTTTGAAAAAAAAATTTGTCCCAAATTACTTGTCCACTTCTCTTTTCAAAGCAACTTTTTGTATGTTTTTTCAAAAAGTAACAACTTCCAATGTTTGACTAGCATATATATATACACAACTATATCTAATTCATTACATTTATTAGGGATATGTATGAAAACAAGATATCCAACTAACATTTTCTTAAGATGCGTTATTTTTCCAAAAAGGACAAGTAAAAAGGGACGGAGGGAGTATCACATTTGATAAAAATTTGTACATTTATATATTTATCTACCCGGTGGTTAACCTCTCGTACAAGAAAATCATACAAAATTGAACGCCCGTAATAGTTCGTTAATTAAGACTCCAATTAGTTGGTCTGATTCTGATGCAAGTCAATTTATGATGTATTCACTTATTCTACAGATAAATGTTTTCTAATTTAAAATCAAAATGAAACTTCATACTTAAAATCGATAAAGAGGCTCTAACTCATACTAATTTTTTAATTGCAAGTCATATTTACTTATTATCGAACATATGTTTTTAGCTAGCTTATAAATTAAAAATTACGTTAATTCAATCATTGTAATCTAGCCGAACATTCTCCTAGTCTTTCATTGACATTTTTAAGACTTTCTAAATGAAGTTTAGCTATAAACGTGCTTTCTTTGTGTCATGCATGAATTAACAATATATACCGTAACTTTCAAAAAAACAAAACAACAATATATACTGTAATGCACCTAGGACATCTTATTCATTTGTTCTTGTCCTCCGGTACTAATGACTAAATAACATAATTAATTAGTTAATCCAAAAATTATTAGATATTTTTTATTTATTATTTATATAAAATGAAGTACATATTAATTCCTTAACCTCCTCATGTTAAATACACAATTTACACACCCTTGCAAGTTTAGACTAGTGTATACGTGCCATGTGTAAATATATTTGCATGAGTGTGTGGTACTCTGAAATTGCTTAAAACAAAATGGGCAGCATAGAAATTTGATGAAGCAAAAGTAGGAATTTATTCCTCTGGTATTATTATTATGAGCTTAAAACAAAAGACAAGAACAAAAGATCCTAGTACCTACCAAAAAGCAAAATGGAAGGGATGAAAATTGCCAAGACTTAATGGTACTCAAAAGAGCCTCTATGATCTTATGATCAACCTCTCCTCCATTCCAAAGCCATGCACATTAATCTTAAAGTACAATGTATAATTAGTTATTTCATTTCTTTGGTAAATTCCCATTCTTTCATCTTGTGCAACTTCAGGGCCTCCTTGCTTCCACAGCTAGCATAGGGGGTGCAGCAACTGGTGCACTAATCGCGAATGTCGGGGCCATGGCTGGTTCAGCATTCTTCTGCAATTCAACCTCATTGGCCTCGATGTCTTTGCCTCCAATCATCATCTGGTTTCTTACGTCCTTCACGGCTTCGATTATGTCCTCCTCTTCTTTGTCTTTGTATTCCTTGTACTTTCCCCAGAGGACAGAGTATAGTCCCATCACTATTAGTATGGCGCCAAGAATTCTGAAAACAAAGATGGAAATAAGTATAAGATGGTGGCATAATTCATCTTTCTATGATTAAGGCAAAAGTGAAAGAATAATTACCCTCCAAGATAGATTTTTTCTGCAAGAATGAAAGAGCCCATGATCGCGACTATGATCATCATCAATGGACTAAATGCTGTTACAAAAACTGGCCCTCTTTTCTCCATCACCAGCCCTTGGACATAGTATGCAACGCTTGATGATATTATTCCCTGATATTAATCATTCGACGAGTCAATTAACAAATCTTGTAGCTTAAGCTTTTTATTCAAGATTATTAAGTATATAGTAGATGATAGATGAAATGACATACAGCATAGGCAGCAGCAAGAAGGTTCATGTCAAAGCCAATAGTCCAAACATCTGGTTTATGTTCCATGACAAAAGTGACTACAATGGATTGAAGAGTTCCCATGAAGCACACCAGGCATGTCAGCGACATGGGAGCCGTGTACCTCCTCATTGTAACATTCTGCATTATACACAAACAATTAAGTCTTACATATACTTCCAATACTCAGTGCAAAGTTATTATAAGAAGGCTTTTATTACATATTTTTCGAGGAAATGATTAGTAATGAAGTACCTGAAGGATGAAGAAGGAAGCCCAAGCAAAGGTGGCAATGATGAGTAGAATGGAGCCTTTAACCCAATCTTTGTCAGCATCAACAGCAGTGGTGGTAGGTTCATAGGTTGATGGATGAATGTATTTGGACCAAAACATATTAACAACTTCTCCTTTGTATAATGTCATCAGCATAGCCCCTGCTACTGTCACCGCGGTTCCTAGTACTTTTGCCTGGCATCTTATTTTCTTCATATCTAATATCTCCATCCTATAAGTACATGCATTTGAATTAATAGTTAGATACGTATGATGGTGAAACTTGAATAGTGAGAAAATTTATGCACAAACATTAATAATTGTACTCACCGACAGAGAACTGCCATGACAAAGGTCATTGCAGGCAGCATATTGCTCATTGCACATGAAAAGGTAGGAGATGTGAATTTGAGTCCCGCATAGTAGAAGTTCTGATCAATCACCGGTCTGTAAAACAATGAAATCCCCCTCAGAACTTTAGCATATTACTATGATTTGTGACGTGAGAATTGATTAGAACAAAACATGCATGCATGCATGCTGTACAAACAATTATAAGTAGTAGTAGCACTCACCCAAGCAGCCCCAACACGAATATCTGCATGAAGATAGAGAAAGATATCTTTGGCCTAATTTTCCTCTCGAGAACAATAGCAAAGGGAGCAATAACTGCAGTTGCAAAGGCATGTCTGTAGACAACAAGCACATAGTGGCTCATTCCTCTGTTCAGAGACACTTTGGTTATGATGTTCATTCCAGCATATCCGAATTGCAATGAGATCATGGCTATGTAAGGCTTTGCCGTCTCCAAAAAATTTCCAAATCGGCTTTTCCCTTCCATTTTGAAGCTTAAGTTGTTAGCTGAAGTAAGAAGGGGGAGATTGAGCACAGAACAAGAGAAAATGAAGAGAGGAAAACAGATGCTTGCTGTGTGTTTCCTAAGGAGTTGAATGAACTTGCTCCTATTTATAGCCACCTTGCATGAACAGTATACTATTTCTTATCCACATATACTTGATAAATAACAATATATCTTTTAAAATACTGAAGAGTTTGAAGAGTTCTGAAATCTCAGTTGCTGTGGCTCTGTTGGAGTAGACTGTAGCACTATGTGGATTGATTATTGCATCATGTAGTTCATAATAATGTGAAAATTAGTAGAATATGGTTTCATTGTGGATTCAATTGGGAGGGTGAGTGTTAGATGGGCACCACAGGCAATTAATGTTGTGTAATTTATTTCTGAAATAAGTGCATGTTAGTGGAATTTCTGCCCTGGAAGTGATATCGAAAGCTGCTTGAATAAAAGTAGAATTTAGTGATTGCTGATGCTAAGATGGGGCCTAATGGCACTCTGATCTTCTGGTAGGAGAAATGAATCTCACTTAAATATTCATAATACAATATTTGAAACACATTTGCATATATGATCAGAGCAAGCTGCATAATGTGCACCCGTCCCATGTTAAGGAGCGTGAAGACTTTAATTTAGTTTATACGTGCAAGTACTACTACAAATTATACCAACAAATCATGATTTTTTGGTGGGGCTGTAGACTTGTGAATTACTTAAGTTATTACATTTGAGGCAATTATGTTTCGGCTTATTTTTTGATTCGAAGTTCGTACCTCTACCCGATTTTAAAAAAAAAAATCAGGATTTGACTCGGATTTTCACAGTATGATGAAATTATAAATTACTTTTAACGGTTGCAGATTCTGAACCAACTGATAGTTAAATTGATTGATAAAAGAATCAGTAACTGTAAATTTCAGTAGAATCTGACAATGCTGATATTTCATGATATCGATCCGACTCTATTTCACTGCTGTTTCTTAGAAAAAGTTGTATAAATTGGCTGTACACTTTTAGACCACAAAAATGAGAAGCTGTGGAGGTGATCTCACGTATCACCATGATGATCCTGTTTGTCTACTGATTTAAAACCCTACATGGATATGAAGAGATGCAACTATGCAAATAACCAAATATAACCCTTTTGTGAGGAGAGAATTGCGGTAAGTTGACGAGTAAAGTTAGACATAGCAAATGACTCTGCTATTAAAAACATACATGTAATGGAGATAGTAACAGTCACTAAGAGGTTGTTAAGTTTTTAGTGGAGCACCAAGCCAACAGGCTTCAATATGGGGATCTAATCACCCCCAATAACACACACACACTCAAGTCGAAGAATGGTGCAAGCCGGGCCTTGAACTGTCTCCATGCCAACCTGCAGCCATTATCTGTCTGCTCATTTTTCGCGGTATTTCGATTTCTCTTCAGCACGATTGTTATCATTAGAATAAAGACGATGATAAGTAAATCAATGCATAAAGATCACGGAAAATGCTTCATGCACAAAATTGACTATGAATTGGAAGGATTGTGTTATATTCCGACCGACTGACGAAATCAGGACTCTCTGCTCTCTAAATCCTCTATCTCCAGTAGTGTAACCATTAACCTGATAACCTCTAATTACAAGGGGACAAAGTTTAAGCACTAGGCTTGCGATCAAATATGGCTAGGTGTTCAAGCTAAGACCTATATATCTTAATCTTAATGGTCTTTTCATCATTTCCTTTCCTGAGGGAATCTTACTGCAGATCCCTGATCATTGGAAATTCTTACTAGTAAACTAATACGCATAAGGTTCATCAGATTCCATGCACCCTGAATCTCAGGATTCTGTCGGGTGCATAGTATGTGCTATGGAGCATGGGCAATTTATGTAAAAATTATAAATTAAAGTGATCCAGTCCTGATATCGAAATAATTATTTAAAATTAACCGGACTCATTAACAAATTTTACTAATTTTTAAGAAAAAATATGGGCGAATTCTTTCTCTGAAAAAATCATTAATTTTTATGATTGACCGATTTGCCCTCCTCTGTAGATGTTTTATTTCATTGATTCTGTTATACGCAAAAATCACCATGAAGACCTGACCCATAAAAGAAGACTATGATGGGCTCAATATTGGACCAAGCCCAAACTAGCCATGTCAGTCAGAAGAGACCAGTTCAAGAAGATAGGGCGCGCCTTATTTTCAGGGCGCGCCAAGTTGAAGATTACAGAGAAAGATCGTCATTTGAAGGGCAGAAGGGGACATATTTTACCTAGGGGGACGCCCTTGGGTGTGTATAGATCCTACTGTTAATTTGTCGAAGACTCTACCTTGCAGTCTGAGGAGTTGCCCTCCTTGGGAGATAGAGAATGAAGATTAGAGGAGGCCTTGCTCTGTAGTCTGGCGAGTTGTCCTTGTCGGGGAGCTTGTGGAACCTTCTCGAAGATACACCCTGGAAGGCTCTATCTCTGTAGTCTGGCGGGTTGTCCCTGTCGGGGAGTAGAGAAGCGCCCTTGCATTTGGGGTAAGTTTTGGGTGCTCGAGAGTCTACAAGGCCCAAGACTAGGCCTCATCGTATTGGGCCCCTTTCAGGAGGAAGATAGCAGAAGGGGAAGCCTAATCCTATTAGGTTTAGGTTTCCTAAGGAGAAAAGAACTACGTACTGGCTTGATCCCCTATAAATATAGGGGTACGTAGGCAAATTAGGGGGACACGAGTTGGGAGCACATGGAGGCAACTCGAAACCCTAATCTCAGCCACCCCTCAAATTTCATCACCACCGCTCAGCCACCGTCATAGATCGTGATTCCGGCCATGAACCTCAAATTTTGTTAACTACCAAATTCCTCCGTTAACAAATTGGCGCTAGAAGGAGGGGCCTCTAGATCTTTCGTTTGTGGAGGACAAACGACTGCGGCGGCCACAGTTCGATGCTTCTAAACTCGTTAAAAAGTGCTAATGACGATGAAGCACCGAGGCGTGGGTTATCAAACCACGATAGGCTTATTTTCTGGCTGAAGTTTGCAATCGACGGACACAACACTAAATAGGATGAAGGAAACCTCAACGGTGCGGCAATAATATAAAGAAAAAACAACACCACCGAAGCAGAAGCATGCGACGCGACCGAAGCACGCTTATTTTCTAGCAATCAAAAATTCGGATGTTCAACAGATAAATTCTTCCTATTTTAATTTTGATAATTCATAAATAATGATCTCATCTGATTGTGCAGGACATCCAGTTTCTTCTGGGATTGATGCATGGTGGCTGCCATGCACGATAAAAAAATTTAATAAAAAATCGAAAGCTTAACTTTTAAGCTTGGACAGGCTTACTTCACAAAATCAAAGGGATACTTGGAAGTCAAAATCAGCACATGGTATGATAATTACAATAGTTCCTGCGAAAATTAAGATAAGTTGGTTCTACTCCTTCTTCTATTTATTTATATTGCAAATATGTCTATATATATTAGTTATTGAAAATATTGACTAATATGCACGAAGCATGTTCTTAATATCTCATATTTTGTTATGGGTAAGTTATACATATAATAAAAATATAATAGCAAAGCAAAAGCAAAGGCTTATATACATGTTTCGGAAGCATCACGAACACACGTCGGAAACAAGTCCGGAGTCCAGTACTTGATGATTTACAATAACCAGGAGCACATGATAAGTCTTTCTTAAACATTCTTTATCTTTGTTATTTTATATATTATATACTTGCTTTTCTTTTATTATCTTTTAGTATATAAGTGCAGAAGTTATTTTAAATATTACTGTTAACCTATGAATGAGCGGTATGCTACAAAAATTTGTGTTGTCTCTTCAAAATAGTTGATGCAGGGACAAAAGATTTTGCAAGCCAAAACTATACAAGCCTAGCTGCAGGAGTGTACAATGTGCTCATATTTTGACTTCATAAATATTCAGGATCCTGACTCGGTTCTATATAAAATAAAGATAAGTTTTCTCTTAATTCAATTTTAATATTTTAGCAATTATTCATATATATTTTATTTTATGCATATGGATCTTTGTATGCATCGTTTATATTCACATTAATATTTTTCAGATTATTTTTTAAATATAAATAAAATCATGCGACATACACTTTGTTGAGAGACGCGCACGTGTACTTTAAATTGTTATAATTATTAACGTTCACGAGGAATTGTATATTACATAGAACACTGTTTGGAATTCTATTACTTGTTTAAAATATATAAACATGCAGGTGAAAAACTTGATTCCTAAACAGAAAAGATGGGAGAGTTTTCTTTTTTGTTTATATTAATATATTTTGAACAAAACGGAACTGACGACGTTTTTCAGTTAACATGTGCCAGTAGCTAAGATCGCAGGATATAAAAAAAGATGCAACTGTAGTCAGTTTCAAATTAGAAGACGTTCAGAACGAGGAGTGGGCTGCTAGCTGTCCCGATGTTAAAATCTTTGATAAGTCAATTCTTACTTTTTTAATATATAATTACATGCCCATTATTATAGTATGTCTCGTTTGTTACAGTATAAATACTGTATAAAATATTATCGTGGTGAATATAGTGTGATCTCGAAACTCTTTACTTTGATATTTATTTTGAGCGAAACAGGGAAACAATGCAGAGAGTAAATTTCAAAATCTAGGGAAAAACTAATGTTTCGAGAGTCACAAGGTGCTCCTGACGTGAGTAAAGAAGGAATAATCAATAAATTGCAGGGAGCTCGGAATCAGATAAGTTTTCTTATACTAGTTTTTATATCACATAAATAATTTTGCCATGCATTAATAATATTTTGTCATGCAATACACAGTATCTTAATTTAAACTCATGTGTGGATTTTGCTTGACATATCATTACATAATTTGCAAATTGTTGTATAAACTCAAAATTAGATTTTATTTTATAATTTCGGCCCTTTTGTGACATGCGTAATTAAATTGATTTTGTACTAAAGAGACATACGTGGAGAACTGGTGAATTGTGGTACATACAGTTAGCACAGGTGAAAAGCACGAAATCCTTCCGGAGTATCCGTCTCCAAATTTGGCACGAATAAAATAGGATAAGTTTTCTAATTTCTATTATTTACCGCATCTATTTCAGATAATCTTCCTATTACATATTTGCTTTATTCTTAAAAGTAAAAATATCTTATATCATCTTTGAGCATATTATATGTGTTCAGGCTAATAAGTTTTGTTTTTAAGTACTATTGTGTAGTTCAAAAAATTTATATAGGTGGACTCAACTCATGTGATCAAGTCAGGTAACCAATGCGGGTGCATGGGAGCTATATTCTACTGTGTCTTTGCCATATTTAATTTTGGATGAGACACTCACTAACAAAGATAAGTTTTTTCTTATTTTCTATAATATATAAATGTATTATTATATTGTAAATGTTTTATTATATTGTTGATGTAGATGGTTGTTATAATTAATATATCTCATTCGTTTCTTATTTAGCTCCTGATGTTTTTGTTTTATTAAGCTGTTTTTAACTAAGAATGACTATCAAAGTGCTACCTAATTTTTAGGGTATTAGTGTTTTCAATTAAGTATTTTGCAGGGACAATATTTTCAAGAGGACACGTCCCGGACGTACTCTCTTGGAAACTTTTTCTGGAAACAATGTCTAGCCTAACAAGGCACACCATAAGGTCTCAAGGGTGAAGCATATAAGGAGATGGAACAAAATCTTTGGCCGAAAGTAAAGGAAAGAGCTAGGGATAATGCGAAGGAGAGAAAATGGGGCGCGCCTTCCCCTAACAGGGCGCGTCATGAGATTCAGAGTAAATATATGTCACAACACATCTTCGCAACACTGTCTTCTCCAACCTGCATCTTCAAGTCAAGCTCATACTCCGAAACTGGGGGGTGATCATACAAATTAGAAGAAGGATTTGGATAAAAAGGGCGCGCCTCATCCTCATCTAAGACGTGGTAGAAGGCACGTTCTTCTGCTTCATCCTCGGCTTCCGCGGCTTCATCTCCAGCATCGGCCTCCGCCGCCTCATCTCCAGCCTTGGCTTCCGCAGCCTCATCTCTCCTTCATTCTTGGCTTCCGCGGCCTCTCCTTCATCTTTGGCTTCCGCGGCCTCTCCTTCAGCCTCGGCTTCCGCGGCCTCATCTCTCCTTCAGCCTCGGCTTCCGCGGCCTCATCTTCATCAACTCAGTCTTGGCTTCCGCGGCCTCTCCTTCAACCTCGGCTTCCGCAGCCTCATCTTCATCGACTCAGTCTCGGCTTCCACGGCCTCATCCTCAGCAACCTCATCATCGTCTCCATCAGGCAAGCATTACTTTCATATCCATCAAGCAAGTACTGCCTTCACCTCCGTCAAGCAGAATCATCATCATCTTCAAACAACTTCTTCAACATCGGCTTCAAAGGAATCTCCTTCAACATATGGCGCGCCTAGTTATATACCGTCAACATCTTCTACATCAACGAAGAACAACCAAGATAGGACATCTCAGGGGCTGAAGGACATCAAGATCTCGTCGACATTTTCAATGCCACCAAGATTGGGGGGTAGTTGTTATACGCAAAAATCACCATGAAGACCTGACCCATAAAAGAAGACTATGATGGGCTCAATATTGGACCAAGCCCAAACTAGCCATGTCAGTCAGAAGAGACCAGTTCAAGAAGATAGGGCGCGCCTTATTTTCAGGGCGCGCCAAGTTGAAGATTACAGAGAAAGATCGTCATTTGAAGGGCAGAAGGGGACATATTTTACCTAGGGGGACGCCCTTGGGTGTGTATAGATCCTACTGTTAATTTGTCGAAGACTCTACCTTGCAGTCTGAGGAGTTGCCCTCCTTGGGAGATAGAGAATGAAGATTAGAGGAGGCCTTGCTCTGTAGTCTGGCGAGTTGTCCTTGTCGGGGAGCTTGTGGAACCTTCTCGAAGATACACCCTGGAAGGCTCTATCTCTGTAGTCTGGCGGGTTGTCCCTGTCGGGGAGTAGAGAAGCGCCCTTGCATTTGGGGTAAGTTTTGGGTGCTCGAGAGTCTACAAGGCCCAAGACTAGGCCTCATCGTATTGGGCCCCTTTCAGGAGGAAGATAGCAGAAGGGGAAGCCTAATCCTATTAGGTTTAGGTTTCCTAAGGAGAAAAGAACTACGTACTGGCTTGATCCCCTATAAATATAGGGGTACGTAGGCAAATTAGGGGGACACGAGTTGGGAGCACATGGAGGCAACTCGAAACCCTAATCTCAGCCACCCCTCAAATTTCATCACCACCGCTCAGCCACCGTCATAGATCGTGATTCCGGCCATGAACCTCAAATTTTGTTAACTACCAAATTCCTCCGTTAACAGATTCTAATTGTGAAAGAAGATTCCGTGATGCAAAAGCTTATTATACATGAAACCTAATTATATTCCTACATGAACTCTATTTTGTCCCCAATACATTTCGATCAGACGTTCTGGTTCGTTCTTTCCGATTGATAATCCAGATTTAATATCAAGCGTTCTTTATCTTTTAGTACAACGACCTTTTACAAAGCTTGAGAGACCAAAACACCAGAAATATAATATGTTATAATGTGCATTGCATTCGTTTGTTTCGTAAAATCCAGGCACAACTACACCGAAAGCTGGCCCCTCGTCACTGCTACTTCCATCTCTTTTTATCTTATAAAAGCGAAAGGTTCTATTTTACAACCCTCACTCGTCAATCTCTCTTAGGTTTAGAAATATCAGTACAAATCAACCAACCATAAGCTTCGCTACTTGTCATGCATCCATGCAAAGCGATTCTCTAATTGAAACCTTTTCATGTCTAAAGCTACTCAATAATTAACAAAAAAATGTTGATTCGAGATGGAGCAAATTGTTATGGTCAAAGATTCAACTTCTTTAAGAGATGACGATACCAAGCTTTTTTTTTTTCTTTCCTTTTTATTTTTTTGCAATTATGTACGCACATACAAATACTATAGGGGTTTAGTTTTAGTTTATTAATATAAACTTGAAAATAATAACATATTACTGTTAAGATATAGTCAATTATCACAATGAGTTACATGATCCAATCATATATTAATAACTTTTACATAATCTTTTACATGTTCAATTTAGTAAATTACTTCAACTAATACTTTCGTAGATGTTCTTAATATTGTGCCGCGTTAATCCCTAACGTAGGTCTTAAATTTTTATATTTTTTTATATATAATTTTTTAAGGATGTATCTAAATCTATTTTTAATTGTCGAGATCTGCCCCGACGGAATTCACGTCCCTTTTGAAAAAGGACGAAACTCAAAGTAGCACAAAACTTTCGTAGACGTTTGAGTGAACAACTAGCTAATCTCAATTATGAATTGTTAATTCAAAAGAAACTAAGCACATCACCTGCCATATATAATTGCCTTTTTTTTTTTTGCCACATAATTGCTTTTTATAGATAAAGAGAGATTTATTAGAGATAATGGATATAATTATTATTTCTCTTACGTGATCAATGCACGAGCAGGTTTATACATCTCTTCTGCTGTTAAGCAAAGTGCAGCTTCATTAGTTGGACCAAAATAGGA
Organism: Daucus carota subsp. sativus; assembly: GCF_001625215.2. Lineage (NCBI taxonomy): Eukaryota > Viridiplantae > Streptophyta > Magnoliopsida > Apiales > Apiaceae > Daucus > Daucus carota. The sequence continues at coordinate 44,801,260 of NC_030384.2, read as the reverse complement.
TTACACATGCACTTAATTAATTGTGTCTCTCCACTCATCAAAACACTAATAATATATTTGCGTATCTAAACATAAAAGCTTATTGAATTGTCCCTGTTTTTAATTGGTTAATCAAGTAGTGGCGAAGATTAACAATATAAAGCAGAAGATTAGTGTAATCCTAATCTCTCATCGTCATGTGCCTCGTTCTCTAATTGTAGTGGACGGTAACAAAGCCAGATTTTACTTAAACTTGTTTCATTGGGTCATTAATGAAGATACTAATCATATTAACGGACCTTAATTACAGCCACACATGTAGATATAGACATGATTCACATGAACTAGATTGCAATCTTTCAAGTTTTCACATACAAGGAAAAATCATATGGCACTATAAACATAATAATATATTACTCATCGTGTCGTGACAATGCGAGAGTTTTTCAAGCTCCGTCGTTATCTTTAGTTTGCTTTTCAGCTTGTAATTATCTGGTGAATTAATGCATAATTACAGAAATTAAACGTGTTGCAGACCGAGCTGCTGCACGTGCTATTAGAAACTGTTGCTAAACTTTGCCATTTGTAAAGCTTCTCAAAAATCAAAATGCAAATTTTGTTCTCGGTTAGTTCTTAACGAACTCTAATTTGAACAACAAAATGTGTTCGATAAATTTAATCACCAAACTTGCCAGACAAAAACTCGACTTAACTCGGTTAGTTTATGACCTTAATTACACTCCTACATAATACTTGAGATCCCCAGAGTGAAGATTTAAGCTGCCAATCTCCTGCCAGGCAGCCTTTCTACTTCAGACTAACACAAATAAGCACATGACAGAGTAGAACAAAACTCTCTGATTCAATCAGACTTAAACCAGCCCCCTTTCTTGACAAACCGATAAAATGACCCCAGCAATACTCATAATATCCCCCCTTTCTGTCAGAACACTATCCAGAAATTGTATTAACATAAAAAGTCCATCAACAAAGACAAGCACAGTACATTTTGATGGCTCATGATACCTGAAACATGTCTCAAAAAATTTCACAAACTCGACTAGGGAGAAAATTCATGTCATAGAATAAAACAACCAAAACAATCAACACACATATGTTGATTTATTTGACCTCCCTGCAGATAAACCTGGATATTTATTCACAAGAGCAGCTTAATTATCACAAGACTACAAGACAGCCTTTTTGAGTTTCTGACGCTATATCTACAAGTATAGACAATAAACGTATACGGGAAGCTTCAATTAACAGAAACCATGGTCTCCATGTGAACAACTCTGTTAAGGTTACAAACTTACAATGAAGTATTCTCTGCTAGGATAAGGTATGAGAAATAAAAGATATGAGCATATGTAGTATTTTTTTGGTGTATTTTAATATCTTTACAAGTATTTATCTTTATAACTTTGTCCAGGAATTTATGCAGCAATGCCTAGCATATATAATCAGGCAGAGAGACCAGATGTGCTAACTATAGCTCTAGAGTTTAGACCATACCTGGCTCACGTACACTAGAAAGTGAACAATACTTGCAATTGAGCCCAACAGACTCTTCTTTGTCTTTGAAATTTCTATGTTAGGTTAATGACACAGTAGAGCAACTGCTGATGCTAAAGCAGCTCTCTTTTCATGCACCGCAACTATACAAGCAAAAAAAGAGAGCAAAAAACGTGCAAAATAGAACCACAACATTGTCCAGACAATCAAGAACATAAACTGAAAGCAATACCAGAGTGATAGTTTCACTCAGGTGGGGGGCAGTTCATGCAAAGCATTTTCAAAATACATGTAGCAGGGTACTATATTCTCTCAGCTCTATTTAGCCACCTAGAAACTCAGACTACAATTTAAGTAATAATAATAATACTCATTACAAAGATGGAAATAGATAACTGAATAGTTCATGTACTTCGTATTCAAAATTATCGCGAGTATTAATTGAAATCTTTTAACCTTTTTTTTAATACTTCCAACGATTTCTTTCTAGAACTCTGATTCGCGTTTCTGTTTGCAAGGCTGCCAAAAAGACTATCAGGGGAATCCTTGAACTTCTCACAGATCATTGCCACCTTTTTATAATCTAACGTATGGTAGTTTCTCTGACGTATTACAGGATTCATGAAGTTCTCAGGCTGACTGCTCAAGAGAAGGCTTATCAACTGCCTGATCTCAACCAAGCAGCTTCGAAAGCTACCTTCGTCGTATATCTCACTCAACCCTGTACTCATAAACCTCTCATCTGCAAAACTTTCTAGCTCCTTCAGATCATAGTTGATGCTTGTTACTGCATTATCATTGAATCTCTTAATAATATCACTAAGGAAAGCTTCCATATAAGAGTTAGAAATATGCTCAAGTGCTCCACAACCAACTTTATACAAAGCATCCAGAGGTAAAATCTGCTGAGCAGTGGACAGAAGAGTGTCAAGGTAAATAACAACCTCGTTTATGTATTCATTAGCATGTTGGGGCAAGTCATCAGAAGTCCATTTCACATTGTCAGTAAGTGCCATAAACGCGTCCAGTTTGTTGTTTACCAAAGTTAGAAGAGCTAGATATGCTTCATCCCTTGAAGTTCTGAGAAGAACTTTGGCTGATAAACTAGATTTCTGGACTGCTCGGATTGGAATTCCACATAGTTGGGCTGCATGCTGAAGAAAATAATCACAAGCTCTTTCAAGCACAATTGAGTTAGCAGCAATTTGCATTGCTTGAGACACTCCCGCACCACCATTTTGAATTTTATCAAGTATAGCGTCATTTAATACATCAATCAATAGTTTGTCCACATACTTCCTCACATATTCGAAAAAATTCATTTGGCTGCCATAAGACAGGTAACTGACTGAATCCTTAATAAATGATTTTACAATGCGGCAGCACTCAGGAACCATAGAAGAAAATGGAGCAATATATGGAAAAGCTGGCATGATATCGGAAGTCTGGAGGTTGAACATGAGGACATTTGCCTGGTACTCTGACTCCTTCCTCATTACCATCTGCTCGCATGTGTCATTGTCAAGTAAATCTATAATCTGCTGCTCACACTCGGATATTAGAAGCCCGTGATATTTGTCACGACTCCTGCCAAGGCTCTCAAGAAGCGTATTCACTTCATAACCATATTGTCGGAGGGTTGCACTAAGCAGAGTCACATAATCCTTGACCAAAAGAAGATGGCTTGCAATATCCATGCGACTAAACTGTTGATCCAACACAGCAGTTACTTTCGAGATAGCTGTTTCCCACATTGTCTCAACGTGGTTAGATAATAGCAATCCACTAGCCGTCCTTAGGACTCGATCTTCAACAATAAAGTAACCTGCAATTGTTGCCAAAAAAGGCTGGTGTGATTCAAGGAATGGTTGAACAGTGGAGATTTGCAAGTCTGAACTCAGCTGTAGTGATCGATTTTTGTAGTAGTACTCACGAAACTGCTCTGACATTCCTAGACAAGTGTGGATGTGATAAGCCCGATATAAAGGAGTTAGATCAAACTTCAATAGAGAATCTTCTGAAGAATCTTCAATTTCTAATGTATATGTGATATCTACCAAACCCATACAACTCTGTTCCTCAGCTTTCCTCTGACTGGATACCACATCTTCAGCCCTCTGACGGGCAGCAGCAGCATATCCTATTGCCGTCTGCCCTATATCCTTCGCATTGCTCCTTGCTTGAACTAGCCATTCATTTACCTGAGTAGTGACCTTTTTTTCAATATGAGATTTTATTACTGGCACTTTCTGCTCTATTAGCTTCCGGAGTTTCTTGACAGGGATATGCTCTATATAATTTTTCTCAATCAGATCAATTGCCTTTAGCGCAGGGTAAAGCCGACCTTCAGAAATGTGAGTGTTACACTTAGCGCAAAGATCCAACACCTTAAAACAAGTCTTTGACATTTTAAGTGCTCCGCTAATATTCTTTTTGATCGAGTAAGATTCAAGTAGATGCTCAAGTTTAAAAAGCAGACTGCTTCCAACCTCTTGCAACCTAAAATTCTCACTAGCCAGTTCACCTTTTAGCTCTTCGGCATCAACAAGCACACCACGAAGCTCGTCAACAGCAAGAATAAATTCCTCATAGTGAAGCTTGCAAATTTCCTCAATTTCAATCTCCTTCTTCCTCACAACATTCTTAAGCTGGTGAAGTAGGGTTTCAGGCTTTCCGCTCTCGAAAGAAAGTTGTACCATAGGTCCCAAATCCTCTCCATTACTTATCAGTGTCACCAGAACAGAATCTTCACTTGTATCAACACCTTCGTCTGTTACGGTCCTCCTCTTAGGTGGTTTTGCACTCATTGTGTTAATCTCTACATAAAATTCTTCACATTCTTAGCAAAATTTATATGATCATTAAATATAAATTGATCAGTAAAATTGACATGATCGGTAATCAAACTACAACATTAGGTGAAATTATACAGCAATAGAACAAATTATAAAACAAAATCATCATCAGAGTTACCTAATCAAGCAATCAAATAAAAAAACTCTAAAACAAATATTTAGATCAATAACTGGCAAATACTAAATGGGATATAAAGGTCACCTCAATGAAAACATAAGGGCTCGCTTTCTTGGCTCGTTGATCATCCCTTGTGTATCTTCAGCGGGTGAATATCATGAGATATATATTAAGGGAGAATGATACAGTTTTAACAAAGATTAACATTGCATAAGAGCGGCAGATTGTTCGAGGTTGTTGGATCAGCTCACATATTTCGTTCTTGCTCTCATGTTTATAACTAATCTTTGATTAAAAAAAAGGTTATAAAATTCAACATTTTCAAATTATATATGAGATACTGTAATAAAAAAAAACTATAGCAAATATTTAAAATTTATCTAACTTTGTGATATAATATTAACTAATAATTTTATTTTTAATTAAAAAAAACATAGTCCAGTTACAGTAATCTGAGCATTCTTACTTTTTACTACTTTTCTTTAGCTATTTTTCTTTAGGCGTAAGGGTTTTTTTCAAAAATATTCGCGAAATCTTTTCAAAATTTTTTAAGGAAAATTAATATTTTTAAAAATACAATTTATAACTGTTGTAATCATATTCACCACTCATCAACCAAAAACAACCACAAATACAATTTTAAAAATTTAATACTTGAGCACGATCGGATAGCCCAGTGGTTAAGGGTTTATTCTCTGTCGTCCCAGGTTATGGGTTCGACTCTGGCTCACCCCGAGAATATCTTCGAACAGATACTCACTTTGTAAGGCTATAAGTCATATTAGTCAAAAAAAAAAAAAAATTTAATACTTGAACTCATATTTGATCACATAATATATTACTTAACGAGTTATATTATGCGCCCTTAGAGCATCTCCAACGCTAAAGATAAAACTGTTAGCTAAAATATCATCAGCTAAAAAAATTTTTGAGCCTGTAAGGATTTTTGCTCCAGCGGGTATTAGCTAAAACCATTAGCTATATTCAAAATATTATTTTAAATGTTAATTATAAATATACAATAAAATAATTTATTTGATTTTATTATGTATTATTGAAAACAAAATAATATATTTAATAAATAATGATTAATTATAATATTTAACATTTTAATATTATTATATTATAATTTTTTAAAAATTAGATTGACAATAAAATAACATTTTCACATAATATTACATAACAATATTATTTATAAAAAACATAAATAGTACAGCTATACTTGCAATCATAATAATAGTACCTTAAATATTTCAATTTAGATATTGTAAAAATGATTTTAGGCAAGAATCAAAGTTAAAGTGAAAGATTTTAGGCTAATTATTTTTTGATAAAAAAGGTTTGAGAGAATCAAAAATAAAAAGTTAATTATTTTTTTATTTAATACAGGTGAAAATAAAAATATAATAATAAAAACATATATACTGATACTATTATAATAATAATAATTGAAAAAACTAATTAACAAAAATTACTTATATTATGTAAAACATTTTCTAATTTTCTTTATTAAGAATTCACAATTGACATTAAATAACTATATAAGTTATTATATTAGTTTTATTATATTATTTTTTTATTCCAAATATTTTTACACTTAACAATACATAAAATTAAGTTATAAAATTAAAATTTTATATAAATATATATAATAGAATTATAATATTATAACACATATATAATATTATATAAACACCTAGGTTGGAGCAGAGTGAAATCTTCTTTTGAGTTAAATTTTAAAAGAAAATGATGTGGATATTATATAGATGACAGACACTCATTCAACAAATGTAACGTGCTGGTTTCTCGGCATCTAAAAATATTGCTAAAAGGTCTCTGCGTTGGAGTGATGTTTTTTTTACATTTTAAGTATATGGGCTGACACGTAGATTTTAAAGCTAACAGATGCCCTGCGTTGGAGATGCTCTTAAATGCCAAAACAGTGTAAGCATGTCAAAAGCTGAACTGCTGAAGTGCTGCACCCTTCCTCCCATGAAGCCCCTTCATTGCTATACTGACCTTCACAACAGTTACAAGACGGTCTAAGATACCATTTCTGTCACGAATAATAGGCTAATAGCCAAAACTCCAAAAGCTCAACGATGACACACATCATCATAAAGCTTCGTACGGCAATAATAAAGAACGAATCCACAGTCATGAAAATAAATTATCACCGGAAGAGAGGCGGTGCTAGTTGTTGGCACGTCCCCTTCTTTTTTATCCTTTTCCTCAATTGGTTCTCCTCCTCGATTAATAACAACCTGGATGGCTTTCGGCTCATTCTCTTCCACTCCGCCACTCAATTAAACCTCTAGCTCTTCTCCGCTCAGATTCAAATTCAAAATAACATCTATCATATCCTTCTCATCGCTCTCACTCCAACCACAACATCTCCTTCCACATTCTCAGCCGGAATCAACTAATACCAACTTATAAATAAACTATTTTCAAAAAAAAAAAGAAGGCAAAGCTCTATGGAAATGGATAGGTAAACTTTTCCAATTAGTTAACTTAGCCACCTCAGGGAATACATCAGTAACAATTATACAATCTCCAAAATGTATATGAAGACACCATAAAAGTTACAAGGACCATTATTGATAGATCTCTATCTACAAAACTGGGTTCTGGTCCAGCCATAAGTTTACTCTGTATAAGACTATAATAAGCAGCTAACAGAACTCTTTTCCGTCTTGCTCAAGCTGTCACTAGATGACTAGACCCTTTGAAGGGGAGCATGCACGAGTAGGTAACATACTTAACACTGTCCAACAGCACAACAACAAATATCCTAGAGATGGACTTTGTCCCAATAGTACCATCAACATCAGCATCACCGACCTCTCTTGGATCAACAAGAACGGAAACAATCATAGGAGAAACTGAACTATTACTGTGGAACTTTTCTTTCTGTGTTTTACTCCTGTTGTTTTCTTTGCTGATGTTATTGGCAGATCCGGTAAGAGGAACAGAAAGACCATGAAGAATCCGTCTGTTCCTTCCTTTAATGAGGTGTGTAGAGTTTTTCCTTTCTTCCTCTGATATGTTTCTACTGCCTGGAGTCGCTGGTACTATGGCTCCTGGGGACGGCGATACATCAAACTGGAATACTTCCGTGCACATGCCCGAACTTAGCATTGGCCCTACAAAGCGCACAAAAAAATTTTGTTCAAGTATTATTGTCGTGCTAGATTACCATAATAAGAATATGCTCACAATGAAGAAAGATGCAAAAACTGAACACCAGTTGAAGCAATACCCACATAGATTCTTTTACATCGTTTCTCACACACCAGGACTATGTAGCATATAATTAGGTATATTCTATGTATTTACTGAATCACTGACTGAACTTTTTGACTTCTAAAATTGAGAACTCAATGTTACAGATTTCTAAATTTCACAATGGATTCACTTGACATGTTAAGTTGACAAAGCAGGAAAGCTAGAGCCTCCGAAAAGCTAACCTAAGACCACAAAGAGTACAAAATACAGCTTTCATCCTCAAAGGGATAAGAAATATAGGTATTATTGGAAGGACACTATTCAGAATTGGTATCAATATTACAAGCCAGACAAAAAGGGCAGGCACAATAGTTTGATCACTCGTGATACAAATCTCACAAGTTTCACAGGACTCAACTAAGAGAAAAATTTATGTCTATATTCTTTAATTTCAAAGGCTTGAAGCAAGTACATGCGTTCAATACAAAATATGGAAAGCAGCAGGAATGCAGAACTGATTAAGGAATACATCTGTTATATTGTTCTAAATTAGACACTAATAATACAATGAAGACCTGTACTTTATGTCTGCCAATGCTTATTGTTATTCAAGGGTATAGCCATACAGGTAAACAATGAGAAAACATCTTCATATACCTGCTGCATGTACTACCATTTAAACATCACTATAACATCACAACATTAATTTCTGATAGGATAACCACGACATGCGCATGACCAGTATAAATAAATAAATAAATTTGGGTCTGACAACATAAAGAAACTAGAATTTAAGGTTGTTGGATTAGAATGAAAACTAAACACTAATTTGGTTTAGGAAAGAAAGGTTCTGGAGATACAATTATGAAAGCACAGCCTGATAGATGCATGGAGAAAATTGATATTCAAGCCCAATGTGAAATGAAGAAATAGCTAGCAGTCCTAAATATTCCGAAACTAGTTTAGATTACTATGTGTCACAGAATATAAATTTAACCCGGCTTTTAAGACAATAGCATGCAAAACTGCTAAATTTGTTTACTACAAGCGCATATGAGGCATATAGATAAGACCGTTACCATTTACCCTAATACTCCCAGATTAACGTAAATCAAAAATAAATGAACACATTAGTGTATATCCCCAGATTAACCTAAATCCAAATTTAATGAACACATTAACGCGAATCTAAAAAATGAACACATCACCCTGAATCTGAACAAAGTGACACATTAACATGAATCTAAAATAAATGAACTTAAATAAATGAATGAAAAACAACTCAAGTACTAAGCCAATATGTAGTGAGTGTACCTGCAAGACCTTCGCGGAACCATTGTTGTAATTTACCATTGGCTGGTGTTGACTTCAAATTATCCTTACCGCCAGAACCCGAGGCAAGAGCCCTTTGTTGTTCGATTGTACTGCGGTATATATGAGACTGTCTTTCATCATCTTTCCCTGCTCCTTGAACAGATACAGGAGGGGTCAAATGCAGTGCCAATGCCAAGCTGGTCTCCCTGTCACTCTTTGCCTTTACATCATCATGAGATGCCTTGGCTTTTTCACTAGCTAGAACAGAATGAATTATCAAATTTCCATCAATCTTCACAAGCTTGTCATTTCTTGGAACATACAAAGAGGCAACAAGAGGGTCACTAGCATTTCCTGAACTAGCAAACTCATCAGAACCGGACTGCTTTATATTTGACTCTGTTCCTCCAACATGATCCTTCCAAGCATCATATTTATTATCTGAACCTTTAGCTCCATATTCATGATTAGTTCCATTGACCATCAAGATCCTCTCATGACGCTGATCATAAATTATGTTCCTAATATATCCAGAACCACCAGAAATTGCATCTCGAATCCCTCCATATTTTACACTTACCATAGGAACTAATCCTCCAAACAACAACATAAAAAACAATATACCAAGAAAGCTAACACTTGCAACCTTCTTAGTCTTACTTTTACCTACATTTTTCTTACTACCCTCTTTCTTAACAGGCTTGACTGCCGATTGTTGAGGTTTCAACCTCGGAATAGGAACTAAAGGCACTTGTGATCCCTGCGGCTTCATCATGTAAGGAGGGCACGGCATCCACGGATAACCCATGGGAGCCATTGGTGGATGCGGATACATCCCCTGCATCGGAGGAGGACCTACACCCACACCGCCACCACCATTCATTTGCTGCTGCCTCAAAGTAGCATTTTCTGCAACAATATACGAAATCTTAGCATTCAAATCCTGTATCGTAGAATGCATTGCCCTTACCTTATCCTCTAACTCCTCGACATAATGCTTTTTTCTCTGTCTTGAAAGCTGAGCACTTTCCCGGTTCCTCATCAGCCTCGTCTTCCTCTTTTCGTCGTCATCATTCGTTTCACTAATAACATTCGATTCATCAGTAGTAACAGCAGCAGCACCAGCATTAGCTGATCTCCTATACTTAATAGTCCTAGTCGAGTCGGAATTAACATCCTGATCCTCCTTCTTCCTCTTTAACAACTGGCCATTCTTCCCTGGCTCCTCCAACTTAACCTTCCAATCAACCACATCACTCACCAAATTCTTATCTAATTTCATCGACGAGCCAACCGAACGTTCACAGTTATCCGAACCCTGAGAGGACGTCGGTCCCGAAAACTCCATCTTCAGAGCCTCAACCTTCGAATCACCACCACCATTCACATCCTTATTCTCACACTCATTCGACGAATCACGAGAATCCGAAGACGAAACATTCACCTGACTCGCATCATCACAAACCCTAACCACCTCAACCGACAAACAATCCGAACATTTCGGAACAGACGCCGACGAATTATCCCCAGATTTATCACCATCAGCATTAAAATACCCAGCCACATTAAAATTAGGATCATCAGAGAGGTGAGTCAACTCGGGCGACTCAGTATTCGACCCGGAATCATCCGGATCGGAAGAAACATTTACCGGGATAGAATCAGGCAAGCTGGAATCACGAAAATTAGAGGTATCGTTAGAGAGATTAACAATATCATCGAATGTGAAGTCAAAGTTTAAAACGTCGTCGCTTTCGTTGAGGAAGAGAAGGGAGTTGTTGATGTCGTCGGAGAAGAAAGAGTCGCCGAGCGGCGGGACGACGAGGCCGTCGTAATCGGAGATCGGATCGGCGGCGATTTGGTCCGCCATGGGGAATTATATTGGGGTTTGTGAAGCGGATCAAGGGTTTTGACTGGGACAGTGGGACTCCTGTTAAATAGTGAGATTTATAAATGAATTAAATATTGCTCGTATTGATTATGGATAAGGGAGTGAGGGGCATTTATTATTACAATCTTTTTTTTTTTTTTTGACGGATTATTATTATTACAATCTCACTCGTAAAGAATCAAATCCTACTTTCACAAATTGCAATCCGTTTAAAACTTATTAATGTCCGTAGATAGTAGATTTTAGATTTTGATTATTTTAATATATTTCTCTAAACTTATAGTCCTATTTGGAAAGGTATTTTAGAGATTTGACCACTAAAATAAGTTAATATTAGTGTTTGATAGTTAACGGATTGAAATTGAAATTTGAATTCAAAAGACTAATTCTGAAAAAGCTATTTTGTGGAGTTTTTGGATCATCGGTTTTTGTTTGTGTCAAAAAAAGCTAATGAACCAATTATTTACCAAACAGTTTTACGAGAAACAGTTAATTCAATCCGTTAATCAAAACATCTAATTCAATCAATTAGTCAAAATATTTAATTTAACTCGTTAACAGCTAACCACTAATTCAGAAACGGAACCTATATATAGTGCAGGTAGGTAGTAGAGTAATTATTAATTACTCTATGATACAATAAGTGAGATATATTGGAGATACATATTGAATATAGATTATAACTAATTAATACTCCTCTTCCCATCTGGTTTATCCATGAGTACAGAAACTGGGCTAGCGTTTAGCGTCGTTTGGTTTGACTCAGAAAACAGAACGAATTCCCCACAAAAATCGTGAAGAAAAGAAAAAAAAATGATGCTGAATTATATAAATTTGTTTGGTTTTAAACTGGAGACAGAATGAAAATTTATACGATTACTTCAATACCTAATTTTCAAATATTACATAATTTCAAAAAGATAATCAGTAATATTTATGTTTATAATAATATATTTATATTTATAAATTAATATAATTTATCATATAAAAATATTATTTTTTTCTTAATAGCTTGACTTAAAAATAATATAAATTATTTTTAATTTATAAAAATTAAGTTAATTCTTTTTATTTTCATAAAATATTTAGCTATCGCTTTTGTTTTTAATGATTTCTAAATAATTATAAATGAAAATGAAAGAAAGGGGAAACAAATCCCGGGCGGGAAGTGGGGACTCATCCATTTCGTTTATTTTAATATTCATGTTGTAAAATTAAAAAAACGATTTACACTTAATATATTTAATAATTCCTATGGCTTTGCTATTATCGAAATTACGCCACTAAGATATATATACATCGCCTAGAGTTTAGTCGTGAGTAGACTTTTATTTATTTTTTGTGACTAATAAAAGGTGATTTTTTGTGGATGAAAAGAATGAGACCAGGTCAAATAAAATGGAGAAAAAACGAAGAAACAGACGAGGTGAAATAAAGCGTAGAAAACAAACAAACAATACCGATGAGAACAACCTAGAAGGGACTAGAGAAAATACATGGGCGTCATAATTATATTTTATACACGTGTAACAACAGCGAGAAGGGAGAATGATGGGAAGGAAGAATGCAATTTCCTGGATCCATACGCAAAGGAACAGGTACTGCACGCCAATTCCCTCCCTCCCACTTGAAAGACGTTACGTTTAAGCATCCACCGCGTGTGCTGTTTATTATTTTTTTTTTTTCCTTTTCCTGCGTAAAATTATTACCAAAATTCATCTCCAGTTCTCCACAATCCGTACTTTCAACTTTGCATGGAAAAAAGATTAAATTTTTATATTTATTATTTGATTTTCATTATTATATCTTTTTATAGGAAAAAATCTATAGTAATATATTAAAATTTAATTAATTATTATTGACCAATCAATTATATTTCTTTTTAGAGATATAACTCTTACAATATTTTTTACACAATATAAATATGTAAAAGAAATTATATACTGCTAGTTTATCATACATCTATAAGTATTTTTTAATATTAATATAAGATATTCAGAGTATATTATTTTATTTTTAACTAATCATAAATTATATATTTTTATTCTCCATTTGTAAGAAAAAATATATTATTTGATAACTCTCAATATTTATATATTTTTTAATTTTAAAATAATATAGATAGAAAGGTAATGTAAATTTTCTTTTGTAGAACATCACCGATATCTTTAGTGTTTGAAACTATTTGATTATGCAAGGGTAATAGACAACTATAATTAGAAACATACCGTTTTTAATTGTTGGATTTTTTAAATAAGAAAGCTTTAAGTTATTAATAAAATATTCAAACTCAACTTATAAGTCGAGTAATAATTTTTATTTATATATAACTTCTTAATTAATAACGGATTTTATATCAAATTATTCACTGAACTTAGCAAAATATATCAAGTAGCTACTCGATCTCCACGACCGCTCATTTAAATCACTAAAATACTATTATATATTATTATGTTATTTTTTTTAAACCCCCACACATTAGCATTTGTGAATTTGTACAATGCATCATGTCTCTCACTCTCAACAACCTAATACATAAACCGACTATATTTCAACTAACCTAATACATAAATTGACCGGATTCACTTGAGTAAGTAGCTGTATGTTTATATTTCTCCATCTCAATTAAAATTACATTTGAGATAGTCTAAAAAGTTTGAATGGGAATATCAGTGTTATATTTGATTGCATTTTCAAGTTAACGGAATCCCGTTAACATATCAGTAATTTCGTTATGACAACAGCTTATCGCCATTTTTTTTTTTTTGAAAAATTAACTGAATGATATATATTAAAGTATTTTAAAATTTTAAAACGGTCAGCGAATAAGATCACTCATTACTTAACGGGAAGAAAATGTTCAATAGCCGATTGTATTTGGAGAGTGGGAGATGTCCACTATGAGTTTCATTAGGTTTTATTAAATGACTTGAGAGATGAATAAAATTCGAATTTTTTCTGGTAAAAACAAATGACATCATGGAGATCAAGTAACTACCTTTTTTTTGAATAAAGGTAACTATTTGATATATTTTGCTATATTTGGTGGACAATCTTATATAAAATAAAACCTCTGAACAAACTAAAAAACTTATTTTAGGATAGTCAAACACTCACTAAGAGCATTCCTATTAGGTTCCCCATACTTTCCCTGTCATTATAATTTAGGGAAATTTTTAACTTTTAGTCTAAATTGTTGTTCTATGAGAAACTCTAAAATGGGGTTTAGTTTTAAGGACAAAAACTGAAACCCCATAGTTGGGGACTTACTATTTATTCCCCATTCCTTTTTATTTCATTTTTTTACTTTTGTTTATAACTATAATTGATTAGATAATAGATGGAAGAGAGAAAATGAAGTAATATAAAATTGAATATAGGGATGGGGTAAGATAGGATGGGTAATAAGATGTAGAAGATTTTTAATTTCATCAACATAATTTTAGAGAATTACTAAATTTAGTAAGAAAATAGGGATAGGGATGGAGAACCCATTGTGAATGCTAGGGATGACAGTTTCACCCGACCCGATGGATACTCGACCCGTTACGACCCGATTGGGTCTACCCGAACCCGATTTTTTGGATCTGGATCTGGATATCAGGTATTCCGAACCGAGACCCAACCCGAAACCCGATCCGAACCCGAAACCTGATACAAAATATTATATATGTATATATATATATTATATGTTTAATGTAAAATATATATATTGAAATATTATGAATTATGAGGTATGAATATTAATATTTTACTTAATTTTATATGCCCAATACAGAATTTATATTCATTTCATCAATATTTTTCTCAATTATTGTACATTAAAAAATCTAAATATAATAAAAATATAAAATATAAATGATAAGTTGAATGATTGTATACAATTAAGTTAATATGTTTCACGTGTTTATTGTACTAGACGAAACTTGTAAAACCCTTTTTTATATTCTTGAATTAAAAAAAAATCAATCATCACATTTTTTTATAGATATATAATTTTTAATATTTATTTAATTTTATTTTTTAAATATTCGAATTAGACCCGAACCCAAACCGAAACCTAAAAAAACCCGATGGATCGGATCCGGATCTTAATCTTTCAGACCCGGACCCGGACCCGAACCAACCCGAAATATAATGGATCGGGTTTAGATCTCAAGAAATCCGACCCAACCCGACCCGTTACCATCGCTGGTGAATGCTCTAAGCACCGGAATACGCTAAGTCGCTAATACCGCTTTCTAACTTGTAGCGAAGGGATTAAACCCATCTCAATTTTTTGTTGGGCTGGATAAATTGTCAATCTTAACCATGATTTATTTATTTTAGATTTTTCATGAATTTAAATATTATCAAATCAGAAATATATAAATCGCATTCAATCACAAAAATAAACGATCAAAGGAAAAGGGGGTTAAAAACATGTGGCTATGTGAGCATGAAGCAACCACTACTGGACTCACAAGACAAGCTGCTGAGTGCTGAGTGCTGGCCTTTGTTTTTTATACAAAGATCTGGCCGGTTGCAGGTGAGAGTTGTTTACTTACCCGTTACGACTTACGAATACATAAAAAGATTCGCTTTTTGTGTTATTTACATCAACTTCTGATACTTAACGTTTTTGTGCCTAACCATCTCAATAAAAATGTTACTTGGCAGAAGAACAAATAAAGTGCATGTGCACCCAGCAAGTCACAAGATAATATTTTATTAGATTCTAATTTACTTCAGATTTAGAAAAACCGAATTGTGCCATGCACGATTCGATAACCCAAATCATGGCTTTATTCTCTTTTTTACTATCATTTGGGTTCAAATATTTCTTATCTTGAGAAGTGTCAGAATAGTCAGCGGATAATTATTTATAAGACATGTAAGTATAAATTATCAAAAAACAAACAAACTAGACTATGCTTTTTATATATTGATCAGTGTTGCAAAAAGCGGGAATCAGACTTAATCGGTGAAGTTATGAAACAAGGATTAATCTGGGATTAATTGAACTGATCGGGAATTAATCGGATTGGTCGGTGATTAATCGGAGATTTAATCAGTTCGGCGAGTTACGGAACAGGGATTAACCAATGATTAATCACCGACTTTTAGAACATAGATATTGATTGATCGGATCACCTTTCCTATATCTGTTGAATTAAACAATTGTGGAATGCGAACTTGAAATTTTTACACGAAATTAAGTTACTCAACAGTCAACATAGATATAAAAATTATGGAATTTTTGTTCAAAAAAATAAATTATAGAATTTAATAATTACATATTTTCCAACTTTGCAAAAATCGAAGAAACAATAGATAGAAAGTTTCACATTCAGTTGTGTGAGCTCCTCAATCTACAATGCATTAAAAAGCCCAACTCTTGAACCAGAAGGCAAATATGGATTTGGGCCTAATGTTACTATCACAAGAATTGCAATTGATCGAAATTATCTCTCTTTTGTTTGCCCAGCGGCCAGGTATAGCGGTATAACAATTAGACTTGAAAAGTAAAAAACCTATTGGGCTGGATCGAGTCCACTAAGCAGCCTTTCAGGGTTTAGGTTACACACTTACACGAGAATTCATTACAGAATCAGAGAGAGGGAGAGCGAGGGATTCTGGAAAACGCGGATACAGGAGTCCTGAAGCTTTGCGGTTAAGTGCCAGACCTTTCATAAGCTTCAATCTTCCAGGTATTCATATTTGATTTTCTTATATTCGTAATCTCTCTTTCTCTCTGATATTTTTACCTGGAATCTATGGTTGGAAGTCCTGGATAATTTTTTGATTTGTTTATTCGCAAAGTATGTCAATCAGATGTTAGTTTTTTAGATTTCTTGATTAGTATGCAGACTAGTGTAAATATGTTTTTAGCTTAATTTATATAATTAATGACCTGTGGGAATTTGGGTCTATCCAGAAGAGTTGTAACAGTTTGATATCAGTCATTTTGAGCGACAACTTCTCCTGTAGCCCTGTAGAAAATATTTAGAGCCCTGTTATATATGTGTTAGTACTGTCCAAATGATTCAAATAATTGAAATTGCTAACCCAAATACCCAATAGGCAACGGTCTAATAACCCATACAACAGAATAATCAAAAGTATTAGTCATGTGCCCAAAATAAATCAGGTGATGCTGCAACCTGCAAATAGATCAAATACAATTAATTTCCAAACTGAGAAAGAACACCAAAACTCAAAAATTAGGTTGTGTCATGTGGACTACTAATACGCTCCCGGCTGGCTTCCAGAGCGGACTCTGTGAATTACAGACTTTGAACTTCTGTGGTAACAATACTCATGTAATTGCTTAATTTTGTCTATTGGTTTGATGGATTTTATGATATTGGTAAGTTTTTTTGATTGTGTTTGTAGTGTGTAGAATTAGTAAATTAGTTTGTGGTTTGTGAAATTAGTTACGGGTTGATGGTTGTATGCGGCATGTATTATCTTGATTGCCTAATATGAATACATAATACATTTAAGCGAAATAAAGATGAGTTAAAGGAACGCTAAGGAGACCCGATTCATAGGATGTGAGAGATTTTAGTTATTAAGTGTGAAACCAAAAGAGAATTTCAAGTTCGTATCATTTAACCACATCCTTCTCCAGATTTGTCATTGTTTAAATTTACTTAAGAGATTGATTTATAGTGACTAACTGACTACCGACATTGTTACACAAAATAAAATTATTTTGTTATCAAAGCTCAGTTACTAGCTAAGCCAACAGATTTTTATTTAAATGCAGTAGAATGTGTTTAGCAGATAGGTCTTTTATATACTGGACCACATTTATTAAGTGCTTTCTATTGAATTTGCGTAAAAAAAAAAAACTATAGCCCGGGTAAAAATAAAATCTTGGGTCCAACCCTGGCGACAAGAACATTTTTTAGATTGTTGCATCTGTTTGTAGACTTACCATAATGTCTCGCAGCACTTAATAGTATGGATTTAAATCATTGATACACGGTGAACTAATATTATTTTAATATATCTATTGTGGTACACCTTAACAGGACTTAATATGGAATCCGAAAAAGGTACAACCTCTATGGAAATTGAAAAAGGCCAATCCGGTGCCAATCGTGTATCATCGGCATTGAAGCCCAATTTTGAGCCTTTGAAAGCACATGAGATATCTAATGGCCAAGTGCAGTTTCGCAAGGTTTCTGTTCCGCCACATCGGTACACACCTCTCAAGAAAGCTTGGATGGAAATCTACAGTCCTGTATATGAGCAGATGAAGGTCGATATCCGTATGAATCTCAAGGGGAGGAAAGTTGAATTAAAGACTCGATCAGACACTCCTGATATCAGTAACCTCCAGAAGTCAGCTGACTTTGTCCATGCCTTCATGCTTGGCTTTGACGTGATAGATGCTGTTGCCCTTTTGCGGCTGGATGAGCTTTATGTTGAATCTTTTGAAATCAAGGATGTCAAAACTCTACGAGGTGAACACCTCTCCCGTGCAAT
Source organism: Daucus carota subsp. sativus (assembly GCF_001625215.2). Classification (NCBI taxonomy): domain Eukaryota; kingdom Viridiplantae; phylum Streptophyta; class Magnoliopsida; order Apiales; family Apiaceae; genus Daucus; species Daucus carota. Next base: position 44,782,884 of record NC_030384.2, on the reverse strand, counting down.
TGGGAGGTTGTCTGGAAAAGGGGGTAAAACTAAGTTTGCAATTGAAAACTCTACAAAGACTCGTATTGTGATTGCCGACACAAAAATTCACATTTTAGGATCTTTTGCTAACATTAAAATTGCAAGAGACTCCCTCTGCAGTCTTATCTTAGGTTCCCCTGCTGGGAAGGTTTATTCAAAACTAAGAGCTGTTACCTCCAGATTGGCGGAAAGGTTCTAATTTGTGAGTTGTACTCTTGTTTGCCTATCTATTGATATACAGTCTTGTTATAGTAGTAAGAACTTGAGAATTGTTTTCCTCGTTTAAGTGCGAGTTCATTTATAATCGATCAAAATACCTTCTCAGAGAATATAGCTTGGTCTGTGTGTTTCTTTTGACATTATATGTTATGATAATGGAATTTTAATGTTTACCTTTTGGCGACAATTTTATATTCAGTTTGCCTTTTAAATTAGGATCAGTTTATGCTGGATTCAGTAGATATAATGGAACTTCTTCTATACATTGAAATTTGAAAGCTAATATTACAGTTTTCTTTGGATGACTATGCTGGCTTCTATTATAAATTTCAAAATTCTATCGTAAAGTAGTCCTGCATGATAATTATGGTAATTGAGGGATTATATTGCAATTGGTAAAATTTTTAGAGGGTGAAGGCCCTGACAAGTTTTGTAAGATCTGCCGCAAATTGTTGAACTCGAGTTACGCGAAGCATTCTTTTTATTCTTGTAATGACTGACAATTTGGTGAGAAAAATTTATGGTGGGGTTAATGAGGTGAAACCATTAGAAGAGGATCATGATGCTTCTTCAGCTTCAGGAACATCAGCGTCAGGAATACAGGAGGGGTGGTGACTGGTGAATGAACTGACTGCAGAAGAGATGGTTGTGGAGTTATATATTCTTCAACTGCAGATGATGATGGCCTCATTTAAACCTATCTGACCTGATATTAGTTTCGTGAATAAACTTCCATTTGTAAAAAGCTATTTTGGAAATGTTTGCAAGCAATGTTCGAAATGTTTGCTTAGTTGATCTATCTGCGTGTTTGATGAATTACTCTGATATCAGACTGATTAGACTTGTAGGTTTCAATTGTTAAGTATACGCCGAAAAATTATTCATAACGTTTTAGTTTTCAGTAAATGAATATCCACAAAACCGAAATGTTATTTCTCCACGACAGTTGTTGCAGTGCTGAGCTTTACATGGAGTGGATCACTCATCTGCAAATCCTGCTTACTGCAGTGGATCATTCATCAGCAACTGATGCGGACAATCTGGTAGCTCATGATCTTACGCTTGCACTATTTGCGAGTTAAATTTTTATGTTAATGCACTTTAATCTGTAAATTATTGATCATAAACTTTCTCTAATTTATTTCATGAGATTCTATATCTGAAAACAATGAAATAAGTAATCTGTAATTAGCACACAAAAACAAAGGAACTAAACTGTAAACTTAAGATGATAATAGTTATTTTAAAATTCCTAAACTATTTCTCTTTCTATAAAAATAAATATACTGTAATTAAGAAAGAAATAACTCATCATGTTGACTATGTATCTTAATGAAAATTAAATTATACAAATATATACTCAACCTGTATCAGGACTAATATTTTATTAATGATATAAGTATTTAAGTATATACTTTTCCAATTATTTTTAATATTTATAAAACAATAACAGCACTCAAGGGCCTCGACCACCTTGGGCCTAATATAGTCTTCCTCCGCCTGAAGGTCTAAAAGCCCATGGACTAACACATCCATCATAGTTTCGGCTTTGGGCTTGGTCTAAATTGTAGCAGAAATCTGTGCAGGTTAAATTTCGACGGTACTAGAAGGGTATCTTGGTCGTTGCGGCCGGCGGGGCCCAGAAGTTGCTATCTCGAAACGTAAAATAATTATCTAAGCTAAATAAAATAAAAATAAAAATAAAAATAAAAAAGTAATCCCCTTGTTTACTTCTCTTCACATCCCAATCCCATCATTTTCATTGATCTGTCCCAACTAAATAAATCCACCCTGTCACGCTCCGTACTTGTTTACTCGTCCTCCCCGGTCACCGTCACCGGTTGCCAGTCACCTCCTTCATGTTATTTCGATTCGTACCGCAGCAGGTATGGTTTTTTGTGTGGTGCAACAAATTAAAGTTGGAGAGAGAAGAAATAAAATTAAATTATTATTTACTCCCTCCGTCCCTCGGAATTGTATACATATGGACTGGGCACGGAGACTAAGAAAAGTGTATAAAGTAATGTAAAGTAGGAAGAAAGAGAAAGAAAAGTGGGTAAAGTAGTGGGACCCATCAATATATAATTGATAGATTTGGAAAAATAGTTGAAAGAAGTGGGTGTGTGGGATTTTTATATTATAAAACTTGACTATTTTGGGAAAGTTTTGAAATGTATAAAATTGAGTGGGACATCCAAAAAAGAAAAGTGTATAGAATTAAATGGGACGGAGGGAGTACTATTTTTGTCTAGAGAGATATAGAGGAGCTTTTGTGCCGCTTGTTTAAAAACTTAAAACCATCCCAAATTCTCTTGTATTTTCAAATCTCTCTCTCTCTCTCTCGCTCATAGACATACATATCGATGAGGATCAGGAAGCGTCTACTTCTGTCGTCTACGTTGTCTCCGACAACCTCAGATCCCCAACCGAAGCACTTGGTGCAACCAACGACTTCACACGAGTTGCACCCAATTAGACCCATCACTGAGTCTCAGCCGTCCGATCCATCTAATCAGCCGCCTCACCACCCACCCAACATCCTCGGAAATACTAGCCACAAATTCGAGACCAAACAAAAGGTATGTTTTCTACTTTGGTGGGTGTCTAGTGTCTTATCACACACACACACAATTTATTCGCCTAATTGTTTTCCCCGATTTACTTTAATTTTACTATTACTCAAAAAAAGACCCCTAATTAAGCCACAAGAATTGCACCAAGCACTGTATATGGTCACTAGCTCTTATTATTGTTGCGTATATGAATTACAGGCTAAGCTGGAGGACGCATCTAAAGATGAGCAACAAGAAAATGGCGCTGGTACCAGGTAAATTAAAGTTTAAAGCGAAAAAGTTTGCTTATAATGCCTTCAACTAGTTGTATATATTAGCAAAAAGTGCACAATATACAAGTCTAATGTAAGTGGAGATACTGTTCAGGTTGTGTCAATACTCAATACATATATAATCTGAATTAATTTGCTCGATTTTGTTGTTGCTGTCCATTTTCGTTCACTTGTATTGTTCGAAAGAATTAAAGATCATGTGTCCGTGCATGTTAGCGTGGGAATGATGCTCAGCAAGCATCTTTATCCATTCAAATCGCATGTATTTCCTCCTCTGGGTAGTGTATGTGTGTACATTGCACCGTCTCCCTCTCATGATTTTATGTACGAAGGGTGTAGTTAGTTTTTGTGTTGAGTTTATGTCGAGAGCTTCTCATTGGTTTGGTATGTTTACATAAATTCAGGAAACAAAAAATCAATTCAGCTGCTGCGCCTGTGAAAGAAACTGTTTCTTTGACACCGTTAAGTTCTCGCCCAGGTATGCAATATATATGAACAACATGTATGGTTTGCAATAAATATTGTAGATAGCTGTGTGGGTTGTTATGATAATGCAATTGCGTTTTAGTTAATGAAAGATGGTTTGATGTGGATAAATATATACCAGTGAACAAGAGAAAGGGGCTCGATGTGGAAAAATCAAGCCAAGAAACACCGATGTTGGAGAAGGCGAAGAGGATGAGGTCCAAGACTAATAAGAATTGCGGTGCTACTAGCGTGCAACAAAATGATAGGGAGCAAGATAAAGGCAATGATGATACCAACTGTACCAAGCATAACATGAATGTTGTTAAGAATACCAGCAAGAGAGGGGGTGTAATCATGGAGGGGTCACGTTGCAGCCGTGTCAATGGAAGAGGATGGAGGTGTTGCCAGCAAACACTAGTGGGCTATTCCTTGTGTGAGCATCATTTAGGCAAGGGCAGGCTTCGAAGCATGGCCAACGTCAAAGGCCGTGCCAAGATGCCTACTGCGGCTTCTGCTGCTGCACCTCACAAGGATACTATTGATAATACTACCAATCATAATCATCCAGCCAAGAAAGTAGCGGTCTCTTCATCCGGGGTGCAACCAGACCGAGATTATAACAAGGAAACTGTAATGTTGGATGGTAGTTATGATAACGACGAGGACAAGGAGGAAGATGCAGACGATGAGGATTATAATGATGAAGCGAGGAAGAAGCCACTAGTAGTGAAAAAGAAGAGGATGAAGCTTGGTGTGGTGAAAGCCAGGAGTTTGAGCAGCTTACTCAACCAAACGAACAATGCAGTTGTAGTAGCAGCGGATGATAATTAATGCAGCAACAGCTCTCTTTAGCTAACTGATTGCTATATGACGAAGGAAAATTGTGAAGTGTCGTCTATTTTGAACTTTCCGATGCAAGTCTGTGGGGGCCGAGCTGTGGAGAAGCCAAACGAAGGGTGCTATTTTGAAGCTACCTGTGGCGGGTAGTATTCATTTTTTCTTTTTTGGACTCTAGATTATAAATTGTTTCATATGTCTGTTACCGAATCTTAGTAATAAGTAATTAAACGAGTATTTACTAGAACGGAATTATGTTAGACTTCTCGATTATAAATTGTACCATATGTCTATCATCGCTTCTAATAAAAAGTAACTAAACGAGTACTTGAACATGATTATGCAAGAGAATTATATTTTCTATTTGCCTATCAGACCATCAGCACAGTACAGGCATGCGTACTGTCCACAACAGTACACACATGAATACTGTTTTTCATATTCGATTCGGCACCTGGATCAAACCTGGTCAGCCCCTGCCGGTATATATGAGCTCTCGTTTTGTTCTTTGGATCTGCAATGTCGAAACGGTCACAATAGAGAGGAATCAGTTATTGTGTGGGCGTTTATATAATAAAGAGTGGTGAATAGTAGATTAGTATTGAGGGGCAGACATCTTAAATATGACAGCGGCGATGACAACTTCTTTGTATATACTACTCACAATTGTTTCTTTTAACTTGGATTTAACACCATGTTTGTTATTTTCGACGACTACTTTATTTTTTTTGCTAGAACTACTATGTTGTACATTGTTGTAATATTGTATATCATTAGGTTCTATGATGTATGTACATGGTTAACTTTAATAATGCGGGCTTATTTCACCGGAAGGTACGGAAGTAAGTGCACTGTCATTGATACCAGCTGTGTGTGATACGAGTGTGCTAACGGTTTTTCGAATTAGTCGAGATGCGCGAAAACTGGTCTGGACACCGGATTATAAAAAAAAACATTTAATCATTGAACTTGTTGGACATAAAAGTGTAGCTACCACATTTAATTTACTTTATAACATTTAGTTTTCAGTAAATGAACATCCACAAAAACGAAATGTCATTTCTTCATGACAATTGTTGCAGTGCTGCGCTTTAACATTGAGTGGATCACTCATCTGGAAAGCCTGCTTAATGCAGTGGATCATTCATCATCTGCAACAGATGCGGATAATCTGGTAGCTAATTTTCTTACTCTTGCACTATTTGCGAGTTTGATTTCGATCATGTTAGTTGCACTTTAATCTGTAAATTATTCATACACATCTCTGATTTATTTCATGAGACGCTATATCGGAAAACAATGAATTAGTATTTAGTAATCTGTAAATAGGAGATGGTCTCTCATAATTGATTGTTGTCAAGAATCTATGCATGATTTTAATCACGAAAAAGAGTCTTTCCACTAAAAAAAAACAGCCGATATTTTTCTACAGCAAGTGATTATCAGAGACTTGCACAACAAAAAAACAATGAAACTAAACTATAAACTCAGGATGATAAGATGCTACAAGAAAACTGGCTAGAAATCGCTTTTATGTTTCAGTCTCCTAGAATTTGAATTGACTTTAAAAGCAACCGCTTGCGCTTGCCTTTATACTTGGTTGCTTTTAATTGGCGACTTTTGACCATTTTTCTTGTAGTGAGATTTGTAATTATTTGATGGATAGTTATAAGCTACAAATTGTTAAATCTCATTCTCATGTAGCACTTGAATCAGTTCCTCCAACTGTTTAACTTAACTAGTTACCTTAATTTGGTATATTCTGATTATCTGGAGTGTTCAAGTAATTATAACTAGTTGCTCATGCCCACCTAATTATTCTCGTTGTCTACGAGCCTTACACAGTTGACTGTATTATAGCATCGAGAAGTTTAATCCAAGTTGTTTCTCACCTCCATTGCAACCATCTTGGAATGTATATATTCTAGTGAATTGTTATATGATTAGAAATTAAAACTCTCCTCCTTCATTGACAATAGTTGCATCATTAACTTTATAAATACCAGCTGTTCCTGAATTATTCTCAGCTAGTTTCAACTTCCGTAACAATGGGGCACAAGCACTTCAGCCACCATCACATACTGAAGGTCCATCAAATCACTCAAGGCCAAACCCTCCGCTGTTCTGGCTGCCAAAGGGTTTTCGACAACACACATGTAATCGGATGCTGCCAATGCAACTTCTTTCTCCATGCCCTTTGCCTTAACGCTGAACGCTACGTGGAAAAACATCCATCAGACCCCAAGCACCCTCTTGTTCTGATCCCCAAGCCAACTTACTGCAGCGGATCATTCATCTGCAACAAATGTGGAGAAACTGGCAGCTCGTTTTCTTACTCCTGCACGCTTTGTGAAATTGATCTTCATATTCATTGCGCTTTGTAAGACAAAATTTACATCGACACGAGCTGCAATTGGTAAAATTTTTAGAGGGTCAAGGCGCTGACGAGTTTTGTAAGATCTGCAGCAAATTGTTGAGCGCCAAGCATTCTTTTTGTTCTTGTAACCATTTTTATATATATTTTATATGATTTTATTCTCGTATTAAATTATATTTTACACTAATTTGGATTTAATTTAATAGATATTAATATTTTATTGTAGAGAATAACAAATTCTAAAGTTGAAGTTGAAAATGATTTGAGTTATTTTTTCTCATCATTTGCTATATTAAAACCATTGACCGTAACCGAATAACCACAGATAGAATTTGTCTTCTTGGTAATACGAATTGTATTTGTTTGTCTACACTGCACCCGACACCGTATTTTACACTTGCGTATAATTTAACACATTAAGGGCAAGTCCAACACTATGCTAAGAGGTTCCCTAAAAATATTATAAAATAATATGTCTTAGTGATTTAGCACAAGATTTAGCACATGAGCTCCAATACTACTCCCTATATCCATTCCCTATTATTATAATAATATTAAATAGTGGAGGAGAGAGAAAAAAAGAGAGAGGGAAATGATGGGGAGGAGAGAGGGAAATGAATATTTTAATGATAAAAATAGTTTAGAAGTGGCTAGCATATTCTAAAAATAGGGAAGGGGAGGCTTGTGCTAGTGATTTAGCACATCACTAGCATAGTGTTGGAGTGCAATTTTATCCCATATTCCCTATTTTTGGATTTAAGACTTGATTTAGCACACCTATTGGACTTGCTCTAAGTTATAAGTTAGAAAATTGTTAATATCATGTAACACGAATCACTTCCTCCATCTGTATAAATTGTCGTGTATAGCACTTGAATCAGTCCTCCAACTGTTTTAACTCAACAACTAGAGTTATCTTAAGCAGGCATATTCTAATTATGTGGAGTGTTTAAGTAATAACCAGTTGCTCATGCCCACCTAATTAATCTCGTTGTTTACGGGCCTTACGCAGTTGACTTGTATTATAGCTTCGAGTCGTTTGATTCAAGTTGTTTCTCACCTCCATTACAACCATCTTCGAATGCATCTATTGAATTCTTTTATGATTACAAATTAAAACTCTCCTACTACGTTGACAAAAATTTGTGATTAATATCATCTACTAGCACATAGTTGCATCATTAAGTTTATAAGTACCATCTGTTCCTGAATTATTCTTAGCTAGCTTCAACTTCACTAACAATGGAGTACAAGCACTTTAGCCACCATCACAAATTGAAGGTCCACCAAATCACCGAAGGCCAAACCATCCGCTGTTCTGGCTGCGAAAGGCTTTGCCAGAGCACACATGTCGTTGGATGCAGCCAATGCAACTTCTTTCTCCATACTCTTTGCTATAGCGCTGAACGCTACGTCAAAAAACATTCATCAGATCCTCAACACCCTCTTGTTCTGATCCCCAAGCCAACTTACTGCAGTGGATCATTCATCTGCAACAAATGCGGAGAAACTGGCAGCTCGTTTTCTTACTGTTGTACGCTCTGTGAAATTGATCTTCATCTTCATTGCGCTTTCCTGCCTTTGAAGGCAAGTCACAATTTACATCAACACGAGCTGCAATTGACAAAATATTCAGAGGGTCAAGGCCAGGATGAGTTTTGTAAGGTCTGCAGCAAATTGTTGAGCGCGAAGTATTCTTTTTATTCTTGTCACGCTTGTCAATTTGATGCGCACATTTACTGTGTGGTCAATGAGGTGAAACCATTAGAAGGGGATCATGATGCTTCTTCAGCTTCAGGAACGTCGTCTAATACACTAACTGCAGAAGAGATGGCTGTGGAGTTGTATAATCTTCAACTGCAGATGGAAATGACCAATGCATTTGCTCAGATGATCGCCTCATTCAAACCTATTATCTGACCTAATATTAGTCTCCTGAATAAACTTCCATTCGGTAAAAGCAATGTTTGCTTAGTTCATCTGTCTGTCTGTATGATCAATTACTCTGACATCAGACTGATTAGACTTGTAAGTTTGAATTGTACAAGTATAAGCGGAAAAATTATCAATCTCATAAGGCCCTTTAGTTCTTCCAATCATCGTAATTGACTTGGTATTATTCGGTTAACTTGAATGTCTAACTTAACCACTAGTTGCTTATTTTCATATACCTATTCACATTGTTTGCACTGCCTTAAGGCACAAGCATCTCATACATTTGACTTGTATTCAAGGAAAATGTTAGCATTTTGGTATTGTTATTCTCACGTTGCCAATGACTAGTAACACGTCTGACTAGTTCATAACTAGACTTCGAGCATGTTTGTATATTGGTCTATTCTTATTCTGTGGTTCAACTCACGCGCCTTATAATATCTCACAGTACTCTGTTAACAAATTGATCAATAGATGAAACTAGGACATTTTATACAGTTAATTTAAATAAGATACGAGAGACAAACACAGGCACTCACAGGCCGAGAACAGTTACATTGGGTGATCACTAGATTCATTACACTTACTAGAGCTATATGTACTGATAAATAAATAAACAAACTGAATTGGCAATAGAAGCTATAAACAAATGAAGTAATAATTTGATCATCTTCCACTGGTGAGGAATGATATGGGAGAGAGTTGGCCAGTTGCTAGAGACTCCTCCATGATTTCATTTACACCGACGGGAGGCATTGCTGGCCAAATGAAGAATGGCCTTTCTTTGGGGATAGGTGGAGGATCTGCCTCGCCTTTAAGAACCTGCAAAACAGTTCTCATGGAGGGTCTTTCGTGTGGATTCGGATGACAACATGCCAGTCCCAGTTTGAGCACGCACTCGACCTGCAGCTCTTGGTCATATGATAAATTTGCTTCAGCATCAATAGCATCTATTAGACGATCCCTCGTGTGAAGTAACCATACTGACTCCACAATCCTGTTGCCGTAATTGTTTTCTTCTATCTGGACTCCCGGCTTCCTTTCGCATGCAATCTCCAGTGTTAGAACGCCGAAAGCATATACATCCATTTCAACAGTTGCCTTGCCTATCAGGAAACTCTCCGGAGCCATATAACCAGGCGTCCCAGCAATCTCTGTCGAGTGGTGAGTTTTTCCATCACTCATTACAATTCGAGCTAGCCCAAAGTCTCCTACCCGGGGATTGAATTCAGAGTCCAACATTATATTGCTGGCCTTAATGTCCCTGTGAAGCACCCGATTTGCACACCCATTGTGAAGGTAATCCAAAGCCTGAGCCACCCCAGAAATGATCGCATGCCTTCTTTCCCAAGTGAGCCTCGGGACTCTAGTATCCGCTTCACGGAAGATCATCTTATCCAAGCTTCCATTAGGCATATATTCATACACCACAACAAGCTCATTGCCTTCGTGACACCATCCGACTAACTTCACCAGATTCTTGTGATGGAGATTGCCAATACTTTTGACCTCAGCTATAAATTCTTGCTTCCCATTGCCAGAGTTTTTCAATCTCTTCACAGCCACCTCTTTATTCATTACCACTCCTCTGTAGACTATTCCAAAGGCCCCCCTTCCGAGCTCATTCTTGGAATCAAAGTTTCCAGTAGCACGTTTCAGATCCTTAAGCTGGAACTTCTGCGGCGCACTTGCTGAACTCTGAATCTGCTGCTCCACCATAGAATTCTCAACATCATTCGCTCTTCTCCTTTTCCTCCACTTGTACCACACAACGCTCACAACCACAACCACCAGCAGTACTAAAGGAATTACTATCCCTAGCAACCATAATAAATTACCATCATCATCTATCTTCGTGCTACTAAAACTCCACGATCTTACGCAGTTAAGCTCTGCATATTCACCCGTGGATGCTGAAAACCCCACGAAAACTCGTCTAGGAAGAAGATCAGAGAGGCTAATATTCATCGAAATTATCGGCTTTTTGCTCTGATTTCCACCTGCATCACTACTCATGAATACATACACATCCAATTTCTTCGCTATCCCATCATACCGAAGATTAACCGCAACGTCCTTCCCACTCGAAAGGTTAACACCATTGGGGGCCAATGGTTCTTGTACAATGGAACGACTAGAGTACACATCAACACCTACATGATTTCTATCCCCATCCTCGGAGTAGTTCCCATTGGTGTCAAACTCAACCGCAACTATTCTCGTCTTCCCAGTTGTCGTTTCATTAACAATTCCAAGCCAACTTCCATAACTATTCTCTGGGATGGGATCCGCTTGCCCGGATAAAACAAAGGCGATTCCATGCCCCCATGTTAAATTATTCGGGATTGGATTGCCAGATTTAGGAGGCTGAGGAGTTATATTAAGTACAAAACTAGTATTAAACGACGCCGTAACATTTTTCTTCTGGCTCCAGAGCTTCAACGGCTTGCCGTACCATATTCTCCCAGACTTGTTTCTCATTTCACCTCCATTAGTATCTGGTGTAACCTGAATGGCGTCTTGATAAAAAACCGAACCGTTGGGTCCGTCGTGTTTGAATTGATTATAAAGATCTTCTGTGAACTTTGGGTAATCGAAAGACAAGCTTGAAGCTTGAGATGAAAAGCTTGCCAAGAGAATCACTGTTGCCAACAGCAACATGTTGCTGAGCTTGCGAAACTTCTTCATTATGGTGCTCATATTTTATTATTTTTGCACTGATATTTTGTTGTAGGCTGAGTTACGTCCCAGGTTGTACATATATATAGCTAATAAGGCTTTGATTTTTCTTGCCATGGAAATTCACATGCAAGTCTTCGTCGCGGAGAAATTACGGAGTAACTTCAATAAAATAATATTAATAAATTTACGTTCTGAAATATTATAATAATTTTTCCACAATGTTGACTTGGGCATACCCAAATAACATTTTAAGTCAATCTAATAAAATTCAAAATATAAAACCGTTTTAGAAAAATATATATACGACCACTAGAATACAAGTTTGTGAAAGTATTTTATATTGCTATCATTTCTATAAATAAATTATTTTTCCCCTAAGTAAAACCAGAAATATCACTTACAACACGGGCAAATCCGAATTAATTTTCAATATTTAAATTTTAATAATTTCACACTTTAATATTTTTAATAATTTAAAGTATGATATAATTATCTTTTATGTATATTTATATATTTAGAATTTAGTATTATATATTATTATTGAAAATTAAATTTAGAGTTATATTATCTTAGTATTAAATTCAATTGTTCTCACCAAATTTAGTTGCAAATCTAACGATTAAGATCCAGTAAATAACATAAAATATGATTAAACAAATTATAAATTATAGTCACATACAACTTTTATAATTTAATATAGATTATACGCAATAAATTGGATTATAATTTCAGAATTATTATTATTATTATTATTATTATTATTATTATTATTATTATTGATATTGACGATCAAACATAATCCATATTAAGTGCCGCGTTAAGTCTAGAAGAAAATAGTAAGTTAAAGAATTGTGGAGAAATTCAAGAGTTTCACTTGTTCATCATATCTTGCGTGAACATTGGACAAGCAAGCACAAGGACAAGAAGTCCCCCTCAAAACCATATATGCTACTTGAAATTATTTAAACTATTTTTCTTTTCTCAAACGGAATTAAAATTATAATTTATAAATTATAATCCATGTCATGTATGTATATATTTTTAAAATATATAAATATATATATATATATATATAGGGATAGGATCAAATAAAAACTTTTTTAAGTTACAAACTTACAAACTTTTTTTTATTCTCCCATCGTATTAATCCTTAGTTATATAAAGTATCCATGTTGAAAATTCTTCAAAAAACATCACAATTTTTAAAAATAACGCATAAATAAATCGCGTTTTCAACACATTTATAACTGGAGTTCAACATCGGGTGTTGAACACTAATTATCATTGTGTTGAATATATCTAAAAAGATGTTTAAACTATACCTCTGGGGTTTGGGTAGGATCTAGAAACATAAATATTAGTTATATAACATGTTTACCTTACTTCTTACATTTAAAAATTGGTTTATGTACTTCTTCACCACTATTTTAATCGATGTTCAATAAAATATGTTAAAAAAATGTTGAACTCAAGTTATATATGTGTTGAACAAAAAAAGTTTGTAAGTTTGTACCAGAACCCTCCCCTATATATATATATATATTTTAGAAGTTCGTATGATGTATATAATTTCATAGAAATTCATTTAATATATAGTTATATAGATAATTATTTGAATTATTTTAAAATCTCATAATTTTATAATTAACAATAGTTATAAATTAAACCCGATTTCCACGTAAAATACTAAACTTGAGCACATACATAATCATAGGATGTCTTGAAAATAAGATTCACTATAAATTTTCTAGTATTTCAAAACAACACTAACACTAGTTAATTATTTTTGAAAATTGTTAGTCAAAAAGTTAAAAAAAACTGAGACTGTTGCAAACAACGGATGGGTAGATAGATATTTTGTCAGCTCTCTTTGAATAAGTTCCAAGATTGCTAGATGTTAGAATCATTTCCATGGAAAATTTTATAATAATCGTCATCTTATAGATTTTTACTTTTCAAATCAATTTAATATATCAGTTAGCCAATAATAATAATAATAAATGACACCGGATAGATACATAATTGGACTTCATTCACACTTGCGACTCTGAGCCGACCGTTAGAGTAACTCAGTCGTTGTTACTAATATTTACATAGGCTAAACAAACATATAAGATAAATTTAAGTTAGTAAACGACATATAAAATGCACAGGAAATATATGCGTATATTTACATGGTCACATCCATTATCAGGTAGTTACTTCATTCCATTTTTGTAATTATATATTTATATCATGATGTTTTCTATATTGAGAGATTCCAATTTCACAAAAAAAGGTTGGGAAAAAAATATATAATCCCAGTTTCCTCTTATCTCAGGCAAAATCAGTTTGAACTGTCAGGTCCTGAACACCTAAATCGTGGTACAAGTGATGCACATATTCCAGAATTGCCCGTTCATCTGTACCTTTCTTCACCTGTTAAAAAGGCCACCAAAATAAACTTATATTTGTTTTATTATTTATATATATTTAACTAAGCAACCACTGAACTAAAGTGGAATAAAAAAATTAAAATCAATCACATCACAAATAGATGTAGCAATGTAACCTACCTGGACTGAGAGCGAACCAACAACATGGCCTGGCACCAACTCCCAGAAGCGAGCCTGAGAAACTTCCACAACATCTTCACGAGAATTGACCTAAATATAAATTACTGTCAACTCATTTGATATTTATTAAAGAAATATCACAAAACTAACATAAGAATGATCAAATACTCTCACACAACAATCTAACACTGACAGGATATTAGTATTTGGTATTTAGTATTTACCTGTCTCAGGCATTTACCTAAGGCTGACGCTGGTATGCTGGGAGGTGCCATTTGAAGCAAGACACCACCACTAACTCTGAAAAGTGGCATAACTAGCATAAATACCATAACTGCAACTAGTCCCAAACACAACACTTCAGCATTTTCAACCCTGCAGAATATGGACATCTCACTGAGTGAAGTATAAGCACTGAATATTATTTCAAACTTGTATGTAGTGAAAATTACTCAGCCAAAAAAGAAAAGAAAAATCTAGTGAAAATGTTGTTTACCCAAGGGTCAACAAGAAGGAAGCTAAGATGACACCTGCACTGAGAAACAACAGCAAGTCAGCTTGAGGTGTTCAAATATGGGATTACTAAAACATCACACACTGTGTGTAAAGTGTCTATGCGAGTATGTTTGTGATGCGAGACAGAAAAAGACTTATCCGGAAAAAACATATGAACTTCAGACCTTCTAATGGAATCGGCAAGAACATGCAGGCAAACTGAATGATGATTCATATCTTCTGCATTTCTGTAGGCTGCAAAACAGACATTGAGAAAGAAAAACAGTTTAACAAGATGAAAAATATTGTGCATATTTTCGTACTTCCGTAGATACTAGATAAATAAAAAATTACACATGTTCGCGTTTATACAGTTTCTTTTATGTTTGTATGTAGGATATCCTGAAGCAATTAGAATTATGAGCTTATCGACTATTGGCTCTAGATCACGAATACAGAAATATTTAATCATCCAACTGCCACCAACTTGCATATCAAAAAAAAAAGAAAAAAAAGCAACTTCGCTTTTTAATCAATGACGAAGTCATTGTATCCATAAATATTCGATTGTTGATATAGAAAAGTAAATTAAGAAGTTTTGGCTGAAAGCATTACCCTCAACGGCTCAACCCTTTAAGTCTTTAAATGGCACTATAACAAGTGGAATTCTCCCACCAATATAAAATTTACTTCACAAGAATATATAATTTATGGTTCACTGAAATGTACAGTTGTAACATTTAAAACTATAAAGCTACTCAACAGATCAGTAGAGAACTATTTAAAGGCATTTAAGCAAACATAAGTATTCTTGTACTAACAGCTGAAACAGTGAGGCCTCTTCATGAGATTTTAAAGTATATGCACATGAAAGGTTCATGTTGCAATTGATTTAGAAAATAAAGGAGCTTTCCATTTTGTTTTACGAACACATGTTGTACTATTCACATTAAAAAAACTTGTCCAGTTTCACATGTTCTAAAGGCTACCATACCCTCCCACCCTCCCAACTGCAGCTAAACATTGAGTTATCAGTTGTGTTTTTCATACAGGAATGGAATATAATTTGAATAATGCATATGAAGCTTACCAAGATTTACACGAGCATAATTTCGAAAGAACCAAACCCCAATAAGATTGACCAACAGATTTGTAACCGCTGATATAATCAGGTAGTGCCTAAAGAATGTAGTGTTAGTGCGCTGCTTATTGAACAAAAGCTTTTTAAATGAAACCCAAAGAAAAGCATCATAAGAAATTGATGAAACTTGCATTTCTGTAACTTTATTTTTTTCAATGATTACATGAAAGATTATTTGTTATGTACTGTTGTTCTAATTTTCCTTGGCACTACATCCAAGCAAACATTTCGGTTGCTTGAACCCCTAAGCTACATTAAATTGCAAAGTTGTACCAATAACCCAAAAAATTACACTCTTATAGAAAACACAAAACATCATATATTACTTTCAAAGCATCATGAATTGTATTATACTGTCAATGCACTAAATCTTCAAAAATCTCAATTTATATCGTCATCAGCTTGACCTCAAAACTATTAACATAAACCAAATTTAGCTTGGATAGCAATTTGTGTTTCATTATAAGTACGCTTCTACCAACAGATGAATTAGACCATGCAATTTTGTGCTATAATCTGATAAAATGAAGGCAACAGTAAAATACTCAGGATGAACATGCAAATGAGCTCGTATAATGCACTTCAGTGTTATTAAAAGCGCGCATATGCTTCGGTGATGCGATGCGCCTTCAATGATGCGCTCACTTTTATGCGCATCGAGCGCTTATGCGCTGTTCAAAAGCGCAAAATAAGCGCGCTTCTTTTAAAATGAGTCATTCTTAAAGGAAATGGGTTCAGAAAAAACCCCGTAGACCTTATAGTAACTAACACAAATAGATACAGACCAGATTTACATGCAAGAACAAGAGATATCGAACCAGAGACAAAAGTTAAACTCATCTTCTTTTATGATTATTGCATATAGATACCCACACATATAAGATACACATATCTTGTATACACTAATATATATATTTATATATATACATACAAGTGTTGTATATACACATATGTCTTGAGTATGATGAAGAAGACTTTGTTAAGGATCCAAATTATATTAGTAAAGATGCTGATTTCCTGAATATTGATGACGAAGAAGTGGAAGAATGGACTAAGTTTGAAATTCTTGCTACTTTGACTTAGAAGAATTCGGTTGCTTTATCAATTAAATGTCATCTTATCTGTAAATTAACAATTTTCTGCTTATATATTATTTAAATATGTATATTTATTTGTCTTCGATGAATCCGCGCATTTCGCGTTGCGCGTTGCGCTTATGCTCTAGGGGGCCTTTGCGCTTCTGTGCGCATATCGCGTTTAATAACACTGATGCACTTGCACACCTAAATTTTGTTTTAAAAAAAACTTAAACAAAAAGACACACCATAGCGATAAGTATTTAACACGGTTACAGTCATTTAAAAAGCTCAGACAATATATCAATCAACTAAAACAGTACTAACTCACTTGTGCTCTGACTCATCTTGTATGAAGGCATGAAGTGCTTCAACAGCCAAGGAGAATGACATAAATAGAAGAAACAGCTGTCTAACAGGCACCACAACCAAAATATACCTCTTGTTAGCTCAAAATGAAAATGGAGATAAAAGGCACAGATAAAAAAGATGTGAAGATTCAAATAACAAGAGTGCCCATTAAGTGTCTAGATATTTTTTTATTAATAAGACAAAAGAAATTGCGAAAAGTTGATCTCGGAAAAGATACACAGTTCGACAAGTACCATAATGACAAAAGATTTTCAGTTTGGACTGTTCACTATGATCCTTATCAAATAAAAACATATGGAATGGAGCACTATTATATAGTGCATACTGAAAGAAAGATAGAATCCAAAACCAAAATAGATATGATGATGCTGTAGTGTATCTACTTACAGCATTAGTAAAAGCCGACAATACTTCTAGCCGTTTGTACCTGAATTGTAACAAAACTCTTTTTAGTAATAGGAAACCAAGTAGAAGCAATTTCCTACATCTATGCATTATTCTAGCAAACAGTCTATTTATCACATGTAAACAAAAGGCTAATTTAAGCTCACCCGTAAGTGTAGACATGATCAGGCTTCTTCCGAGAAGCATCCATTGCAAACAAAGAGAAAGTTAATAATCCACAACCAAACGTCAAATGAAATGCATCCGAAACTAAACCTGAAATAACAACAAATTTTACAGTTAACCACTAAATAACTAAAAAACGACACAAAAGCATTAAAAAAAAAATAATATACCAAAACGACCAGTAACAAGGCCGATGCACAACTCAGCAGTCGAATACGCCACATTCAGCGAAATCAACACAAACAGCCTCTTCATAGGCCGATTACCCGACCTCCCAGCCCGTAAAATCGACAACAAAAAACCTAAAATCGACACTTTATCCACCGAATTCACAGAAATCAACTTATCCTCAGTCCAAATACTATCAATTCCATCTTGCAAGTAATCAACAGCAGGTATATCGATACTCGAAACGGTTCGAGAAATGAAAGGCTTTCTAACGGAATCGTTGGGGATAATAGATACAGGTGTGCGAGGCGAATCGAATGATGGAGAGTGGAGAAAAGAAGCTTGGCGAGAGAAAGCGAATCGGCGATCGGTGACGCCGCCGAGTCCGAACTCGCCGTTCCATGAACGAGGTGACTCGGTGGTTTCTAATTGGCTGTAATTGAACGAACCGGTTCTAGAGAACGGAAATTTTGTGTCTTGATCATTTAATTTCTCCATTTGATGGTTAGATTTGGGGGGAAAGCCCTAATTAGGGTTCAGATGACGTTGACGGTACTATAAAGGTAAACGGGTATTCAGTATATATCGAATCGGGCAGACAGTCTCTCCCGGTATTTTTTTCGTCCGACTCTAGTCGATGGAATACAAAGAGAAAAATGTAAGAGGTCGTTTGGTTCAGGCTTCTTTGGTATCAGGTATGGGTTTTGTTCATTCCAAACCCATACCTGTTGTTTGGTTGAGAATTTTATTTCATCAAACCCATTCCTCAAACCCAGAAGGTATGAAAATTTCATACCAAGGGGGAGGTGGGTATGAAACATGGGTTTCAGGAATCAAAATTGTTTTCTTTTATTTTCATTATCATTTATATTATTTTTTGTAAATTTTTAACACAAAATGTACTTAATGACTTAAAAATGTATATAAATATTAATTTCATGATATTTTAAATTTATTACAATTAATAACTCATAAATATTATAATTCAACCATATTCATTCCACCACTCAACCAAACACCTGATATCAGAAATGATACATTAGCCCCATACCATCTTAACCCGATTCCTCATTCCAACCCGATACCCCCTCTCCAACCAAACGATCCCTAAATGGAATGTAACTAAATTTGATACTTTAAATTTTTCGTGATTAAGAAAAAATATAAGTTTTCAAATAGTTTATTCCAAATATTTGGACTACCTCATTCTAATTCTGTGTCGTATTTTCTTATAATTATAATCAAAAAAAGTAAGATTAATCATTATTTATATATGCATATATTTTCATGACTCACTTATATTATTATTATTACTAGCCTTTAACCCGTGCGAAGCACGTGCGGGTAAAAAATTCGTAATTTATTAATTAGAATTTAAATTTTAACATCATCTTATTAGTATTTTAGTATTAATGAATTAGATTTTAACCAGATTATATTTACCAACTGATTACATTTTCTGGACGACTACGAATTATACTAATATCGGTTTATTATAATATAATATATAAATTATATATAAATTATATTTAAAAGAATAATGGTGGAGTTTTTTTATCTTGTATTACATCACAAGTGTTTGTAATTTGAAAGATATAAAACTCTTTAATATGGTAAGAGTAAAAGAAGTTTACATGTGACCGACATGTAGTTATAAAAGAGATGACCAAACCAAAATTTTATACGACTACAAATTAAACCTATGTTGGCTTATTATATTATAGTATAGATTATTATACGTCGTAATCACACTAATCAGTTGATTGGAGTTATTTTGATATTAAATATTACTTCAAAATTATTCCTTAACGTTACTTCACTCTCACTAATTTATATATATGTGTGTATAATTATTATATATAATTAATAAAAAACATAGGGCCAATTTCTATGTAGTACACTAAAATATTGAAATATTAAAGTATAAAATTTGGTAAAATATAACCTAGTCATCTAAATTTTATTTTTTATTGTATAATATTTTTAAACATCCGATAACTTAGATTATGTTCTAGCACATTATATTTTATAATATAAATCTCAAGCAGAAGTATAATATTAATACTAATTAAAATTAAAAGATATTAATGATTAGTTAATAATTACGTTTAAGACTCCTAATAAATGATAAATTATATATAAATTTAAATAATTAAATATATTATTTATAATTAAACTAAGAAATTATGATTGAGTGTAATTAATAGAACTATAATATATGATTAATAATCTAATCAATGTTCTTAATTAAGAGCTGAAAAATATCTCAAACATTCTCGAAGGTCTGACGGCTTATTGAATATAATGGGGCTGTTTGGTAAGGAGAATCAACTTCTGACTTCTGCTTTTCTTGACCCGTTTGTGTAAAGAAGTAGAAGCATTTTTAAGAAGCCGAGAATGCTAGCTTCTGTCTCACAGCTTCTGCTTCTTTTCCAAACACTTTATTCACTTATTTAATTTTCACTTCTACTCCACTTCTTAACTTTAAGTATGGAATCATTTTTTTAAGTTTGGCCAAACGGCCCCAATGTCTATAATAGACAGGGACTTGTAAAACACTGCCCGGAACAGATGGAGATGTAGCAAATAGGATCTATTTTTGTGCTAGATTAAGACAAGTAGCCGCCGTTTATCTGTCTTACATGGTGGGTTATTTAATTTTAGATCGTCTGCTATGGTTCCTCCTTCTACACTATTCTTAATAGTTTATACTCCCTCTGTGTCCCATTTTAACTGCTTTTTTAGAAATTTGCACACAGACCAATATTGACATTAATTGAGAGTAATATGAGTACAGGTTTACAAGAATACCCTTATTAAATAGAATTCTTTAATGAGTCAAAAACACGCTAATCAAACAAAATGAAAATCATGCCAGAAGGAGTACTAGCTGTGCATTGACGTTTCATACACAAAGTGGTAGGATGAGAGCGCTTCATATACATTTGCTGATGTTTCATTTTTTAAGACAAAATTTAATTTAAAAAAAAATGACACTTATGCGTACTAAAATAATGAAAGAAATTTATATTTAAGTTTCACTTCTAAAGAAATATAATTTTATATAATCATGAATATTAACTCCACTAACAATTAAATATAGAAATTCAAATTTAAATATATTTTTTGATATTAACTCAATTAATAATTAAAAATTAAAAATTTTATTTTAGATTATAACCCAACTTATAATTAGAAATAATAAAAAAATTTGCTTATGCCTTTAATTTAATAAAATTGTAACTATTTTTGTAATTGATGTCCATAACTACATATTTTTATATCATGTGCAAATGCACATCAATTAGAATTTTGATTTTACACTGGAAGATTATTCAAGAAAATTTGCTCTAAATATTGCCCACCACTCATATTAGCTTGGCTAGTCACCCACTTCTTTTAATCTTTCCCTCCATCTTTTTAACCTTTCTCCTTCCCCCTGTGATTTTCCACAAATTTTTAAATTTCTCCCACCATTTTTTAACCATTCTCTTTCCCAAATTATTTTAATCTTTCCCACCATATTTTAAATCTTCCCGCTATTTTTTTAATTTTTCCCACCAAGATCATCACATGCTTATAAAAGTTCATTTGCGTAACACAAGTTTTCTTGAGAATAAAATTAAATCTAAATGTTGGATTATGGAGTTCCATTATTTTGACTTGAATATTCCTCCAACTGAAGTAGAAAATCATGAAGGAAGCCACACAAATGAAGAAGCAGAAGAAGTTGACGTCGAAGAGAACGCAAGAGACTTTGATCTCAATGAACCACCACCTCCTGATGGTAGGAGTATTACTTATATTTACTGTCGCTTATTTCATTGGATAGTGTCTCTCTGTGACAGCATGTTTTGTTATTGATATATACTCTTATGTGTCTCTCCTTTATTTTGTGCAGGTGAAGATATGAGTTTCACTCTTTCAAGAGAAAACACTGCCGTTTCAACATGTAAAAATCTATCAAATGATCAAAGGAAGGACATATATATAGCCTTGCTGCGAAGAAGCGTGAACGGTAAACTTAAAAGAGATACAACAAAGTCTGTTGCAGCATTATTTTCTGTCTCCATGAGTACCGTTCAACGCATCTGGAAAAGATCCAAAGAAAATTCAGGTGGTGATGTATCTCATCGAAGAACAAACAACTGTGGTCGGAAAAGAATCCAGATTGATCTTGATGCATTCCGTAGCATTCCTTTGCAGCAACGGACCACTGTTCGATCTACAGCTAATGCCCTCAAAATTAGTTCATCAACACTACATCGAGCTTTAGAGACTGGGAAAATCCGTCGTCACTCCAATGCCATCAAACCTTTATTGAAGGACGAGAACAAAAAAGCCAGGCTACAATTTTGCTTATCAATGATCGATATAAACAGCTTGCCTCATCAACCACAATTCATCGACATGGACAATATCATCCATATTGACGAGAAATGGTTTAATATGACAAAAAAGTCTGAAACATATTATCTTGTTGCTGATGAAGAGGAACCACATCGTG
The DNA here is from genome assembly GCF_001625215.2 of Daucus carota subsp. sativus. NCBI lineage: Eukaryota > Viridiplantae > Streptophyta > Magnoliopsida > Apiales > Apiaceae > Daucus > Daucus carota. The sequence continues at coordinate 44,760,616 of NC_030384.2, read as the reverse complement.
TGTGTAAAAGTAAAAATTTTGTTGAGAAAGTGATGTTCCTTGCTGCGGTTGCTCGCCCAAGATTCGATTCAGAAGGCAATGTAAAGTTCTCTGGAAAAATCGGAATCTATCCATTTGTCACAAAAGAGCCTGCTAAAAGAAACAGTATCAACAGAGCTGCAGGGACCATAGAAACAAAAGCGATGACATCTGTGGGGAGAAGTACAATAAGGTCGTTCTTAATTGAAAAAGTCCTTCCATCGGTTCGATCAAAATGGCCAAGTGATGATGCTAATAAGTTAATCGTGATACAACAGGACAACGCAAGAACACATGTTGATCCTAGTGATCCAGAATTTTGTGAAGCTGCAAGACAAGGTGGTTTTGACATTCGCTTGATGTGCCAACCCGCTAATTCTCCGGATTTAAACGTATTTTAGTGCTATTCAATCCTTACGGTATAAAGTGGCACCAAAAACCATTGATGATCTTATTGCGGCAGTTGAGGATGCATATGAAGCATATTCACCTAAACTGTTAAACAAATTTTTTTTGACGTTACAATCCTGCATGTTAGAAGTCATGATTCATGAAGACACAAGGCTCCAATTGATATAAAATTCCACATATGAACAAAGAAAGGTTGGAAAAGGATGAGAAATTACCTAGCCAACTTAGCTGTGATCTGAAGTTGATAGAAGAAACACAGAGATTGTTGGCCTAATGTTATCTGATCTGTTTATCGTGGTGGTAGTACTTTAGTTTACAAGTTGAATTTAAAATTGTACTGAACCCTTATGAATGCATGCATGAAATTATTTTTATTTTATTTTTGTTTTCTTGATAATATTTTTTATTTTTTTTTATTTCAGGTTTAAATTTGTAATATTAAAAACTTTACATTTATAGTGTATAAAAAATAAATTATGTATTAATATTAATTTTAATTTTTTTTGTTAGATTTTATATATTTTAAGAATATATTGGTACTCTTTTTTGTTAAAAAATCTAACAATCTAAAAGTATTTCTTTTATAAATATTGTTTTCATTAAACAATAATTTTTCAATACTCATTCAAAGTAGTACAGTCCAATGATGTGTATGAAAGCAAATTGAGTTTTACTGGAGACGGAATACTAACAAACCAGTTTGACAGACATAAAGACTCATTAATAAGGGTAAAGCTGGAAATGATAATCTTATATTTTGTGGAAATGTGAGAACAGCAGTTAATTTGGAACACCACCTCTATTCTAAAAACGGAATGTCTAACATGTGCCCTCAGGGCACAGGATAAGTCATGATTACCATCATTAGGTGTTCTTTTGACTTGCACAAGTATCAGTGTATGTGTATATATACTAACTAGCGTAAAAGCCCATGCGAGGCACGGACCCGTCATTTATAAATTATTTTCTATATAGTATATTTTGATTAATAGTTCAAATTTTGAATATTTTTAATAAAATATTAATTTTATTGAATTTTTAGATATATTTTTTAGAATAAATTAATAATATCCATGATAACTGATTCAACATAACTGACAAATTTCCATATAGCTCGAATTGACACTGTAAAATTGCATATGAAAGAGGTTTATATTGCAATTTTTCAGCGTGTTTTTCAATCAAACATAATAAAATGTGTTTATAAACGATAAAAATTATAGGCGCGTTTGAGTGAATCATATAAGCAAACCCATGAAATAGTAGGATAATTAAAACTGATTTAATATGTTCATGTGCTACGATCATTAAAAAGAGATAAGTTCGAACACTGATGGACATAATATACTCCCTCCGTCCCGAAAAGATTGAACTGCTTTGACTTTTACGGAGATTAAGAAAAAGGTAATAAAAGAGATTAAATTAGTTGAAAAGTTGATAAAGTGGTGGGACCCATCAAAATTTTAATAATAGATTTGAGATAGTGGAGGAAAGTAGTGGGGGTAATAATGTTTATGTTATTATAGAATAGAGATAGTGGAAGAAAGTAGTGGGTGTAATAGTGAAAAGTAGTGTTCAAAAATAGTAAGATTAATAGGTTCATTGTTTTTGGGACGTCCCAAAAAGGAACAAGTGTCAATTAAAATGGGATGGAGGGAGTATAAAACATGCTTATAAGAGGCAACCATATAGTTTTTTTTTTGCCAAGAGGCAACCATATAGTTAAGATAAATATAATACTTGTTGATACTTATTATTTTTCCCTCCCTCTTTCTTTCCTACCCCCTTTTTTTAAAATAAATCTCTATATATTTATATATCTTACTCATCAGCGTGTTTTACTAATTATCAATCAATTATCAGTTAGTGACATCACTCGGTTGAATTAGGATTAATAAATATGAGATTCAAATTCGTATCAATAATACAATCAATCAAATTATGATAATCAAGCCTAACATACTCAAGCATCCGCTCTCAAATAATACTCAAGTCTACATCTTGAACACAAATAATAGAGAAAATATGATTATGTATATATAGTCATCTTTTTTTTTTTTGCCAAAATTTAGAGCAGATTTCATTAATACGAAAGAGACTCAATCGATCGGGACAAACCCCCAATTGATCATGCAACCAGGTTGAAAAACAAATAAACGAGCTAAATAATTAGCCGCTTTGTTTTCGGATTGCTTAACTGACTGAATACAAATATTCTGAAAATTAAAAACGAAGATGATGGTTTCTTGTTCAATCCAACCTGCATCTCCTCCGAAATCAGTAGCTTCACAATTGACTCTCACAGTAATTTCGTGGAGTCATCTTAAATATATCTAAATTAGAATCTATTTCTAACATACCTAACTCCAATTCTGAAATCTCTAATTCAGATCACGATACGATTATTATTCATATATATTTAATACCATCCAAGTCCATGCTATTATTATAATGAGTAGATACCTAACATGTCGATAGACTCTTGAATACCCTATTGTTACCTTATGATCGGAGTTTATCGATATCCAATGGACCTTTTTTAATATAATAATCTATATATGATTATTTGTTTAATAGTTAACTATTGGAATATATTAATTAAAATTCGATTAATTTGATCGGTAACTCGATTTTGAGTTTAACTCGGATAAAGCTCAAACATAACTCGATTCAAAAACTTCTTTTCTCGGTTAGAAATTTTGTTATTTTAGTTTCTATTGACACTCCCTCTTTGAGATGTGTTTTTCGAGATTTTAATTTGAGAGTAGTCCTCTCGTTGTAAATTCTCTTTTCTTGGTATAAAATTTTACATGGTGTAGTCCTCATTTACCCAAAAAATAAATAAATCGGGGCAACTTGGATTATACATTAAATTGAAAAATAAAGAACAAGTTAAAAATGGAAAAAATTTCACATGATAACATAATTATCTAACATTTGTAAAATTTTATATAATATTATAATATAAACTATAAATTATTATATATATATATATATTAATGATTTAATATCTAAAATCAATTTATAAATATATCCATTTTTTTAAATAAGTAATTTTCAACTAAAATGAGTACTCGTTACTCAATAGGCTTAACAAGTCAAATTGAAATTCAAATTTTAGAATATCAGTTAGCTGTTAATTGACTTGCCACTTGAGTGTTAGAGGTTTTATTGAACACCGTCACACCGTCACCAATCATATTCTTTATATCACAAGATATATGCCAAAAACAAAAAATTTGTACTCCGGCTTTTTAACACAAGACGTAACAAATCTACTATTTGTTATGAAATTTAGTGTCAATAATTAATGTAAAACTCTAAATTAATAAATATGATTGTATTATTATACACACACACAAGCACACACACGTGTATGAGATTAAAAAAAAGATTAGTCAACAAAATCACTCCATTAAAAATATAAAAACTAATTAATTATAATATTCGAACCAACACTAAGTTAAATCGAAATTAATTTGAGATATCCGCACATAAAAAAAATTATATTTTTTTTGATAAAATGAGAATCAAGAGATCTTAATTTAATAGTTATGATCGTAGAGTTTACATGAGAGTTAGTTTAAATATCTCAAATTCAATTCACATATATATTTTTTTTAATGAGCGGTCATAAATAAGTGACAAAGGTAATTAAATAGATATTTATTATGTAAATGTATTAATTACTAATACTCAATATATCAAATATAATAAATGAGTCATCTATTGGTAATTTTGTAATTACAATTAATATAGAGGTATAATAGATATTTCACAGCCATTTTATTTGCTCTTTTTGCCCTTGGTTGCCATTTAATATATAGAAGTAGATTATATACTCTATTTATAACTTATCTTTCACATTTTATACTTATGACAAAATATTATTTTATTTCAAAAAATGTGGGGATCATAAGATATTTTTTTTATTAAATTTTAATCGAGTATAAAATAAATTTTAATTGATCTCAACCCACAAATAATAACAAGCCCCCCTGCATATACATTAATTTTCTAATTAAAATCAGCCTCCTAACGGAATCAACCAATTTTATATTTAATAACAAATGTATGATTTTTTTTATTATTTTAATATTATTAAATAATATAAATAATAAAAATATAATACAATACAAAAGTAAATGAAAAATCAAGTTTTCTTGATAGATGTGAACATTTGAATTTTCTAGGGAAATCTACAAAACTACCTACCTTTTCTTTTATTGTTTTCAAAAATACTACCTTCCAGAATTATTTTTAAAAATACCTTTTCATAAAATTTTTTTTTCAAAAATACTGTTTGCAACTTTTGCAACCTCATTTGCAACTACAGGCGGCGCCAGCCGTGTTGCAACCTGATTTCAAGTTCCAGTTTTCAAATGTCATTTTCGACCTCATTTTCGGAATCGATATATATATATATATATATATATATATATATATATATATATATATATATATATATATATATATATATATATATATATATCGATTCCGAAAATGAGGTCGAAAATGACATTTGAAAACTGGAACTTGAAATCAGGATTTGTAATTGCATATATGGTTGCATATGGTTGTATTCAGTTGCATATGGTTGCATTCAGTTGATTCTATTGTAATCTAATGGCCCCGCCAGGGGCACACCATACATCTGTTGTTACTTGCAGTTTTCAGTTGCATTTAGTTGCAACTGAGGTTGCAAAAGTTGCAACTGCAGTTGCAACCTCATTTGCAACTTTTGCAACCTCATTTGCAACTATATATAGTTTTCAGTTGCATTTAGTTGCAACTGAGGTTGCAAATGAAGTTGCAACTGCAGTTGCAAAAGTTGCAACTGCAGTTGCAACTTCATTTGCAACCTCATTTGCAACTTACAGTTTTCAGTTGAACTAGTTGCAATTGCAGTTGCAACAGTTGCAACTTTCCATTTTTATTTGCAACTTTTGCAACCTCATTTGCAACTTTTGCAACCTCATTTGCAACTTTTACGGCTGCGCCGCCCAAGGTTGCAACAGTTGCAACAGTTGCAACTTTCCATTTTTATTTGCAACTTTTGCAACCTCATTTGCAACTTTTACGGCTGCGCCGCCCAAGGTTGCAAATGAGGTTGCAAAAGTTGCAAATCGTATTTTTGGAAAAAAATTTTTATGAAAAGGTATTTTTAAAAACAATGAAAAAGATGGTAGTATTTTTAAAAAACTAATTTTACAGATGGGTATTTTTAAAAAGATCCCAATTTTCTAATCAGTAATTAATACATTAACAATGGTACTGTGCATGAAAACAAGATACAATAAATGTCTTAAACCTGTGCCCTGAGGGCACAGGTTAGACAAACCTTTCTAAAAAAGCACTTAAAATGGGACGGAGGGAGTAATACTAACCATTTTGTCTTCTAAAAATGTCATGTTACCAAAACTGATTCACCCTGTTAATCTATGTATGTACTTGTAAGCTTTGTCGGAGCATCTCCACTGGGTTGCTCCCCGATCGGGTTGGCTACAATAGCATCTAAGAGTAATTTACCCGCATCTCGTCTATAATTATAGTCAAACTCTTATAGTTGATTATATTTGTCCAGCACTTTGTGCATCACTTGTTATCATATTAAAGTAATATATTTTATTTATAATAATTTAAAATATTATTTTTAAATTATAACTAATCAATATAAAATGAATCGTGCTTCAATTGGTTATATTGGTGGGTTACAATTTAAAAATATTATATTATTAATATTTCAAATTATTAAAATAAAATATATTAGTTTAATATTGTAATAAATGATGCGCAATCTGAATTTTTTACAGACTTGTAGAGGTTCGACAAATAAAATAGGGTTGGAGTGTGAGTTTTTTTTTGACAAATTGACTGTATTTTTTTATTTTTGATGTGCCAACTTACATTTTAGCTAAGTGATTTTTATGGTGAAGATGCTCTAAGTGAAGTCTAAGTTTAGTTTATGAACAAATTTTGGTTAATACTTTCATTATTAAATATTAATTTTAATATCTAAATTTAATAGTACATATATATATAATCATTTAAAATAATAAATATTAATATAAGTCACATATCAGAATAGTATAAGATATCCGAACTCTTCATAATAATATCAAATTTTGGTTATCACATAGATTTTTAACAATTTTTATTTTAAATATAGAATAATATTATAACTATTTCAACTCTTCAAATTTATTTTTATATTTAATGTTGCGTGAATAAATTTACTACTTTTATGACTAAATGTGCCCTCCATCTAATCAGTCAATTATTATGAATATGATATAAATTGTATGCATATACATTATAATATTTTTATTTATTTATAATTCATATAAATTTATATTTATATTTAGAACTTTCTTACTATGCTAATAATTAAATTTTAAGATGCTCTAGGATCCTGAATCGAAATCCCTAAATGGCAATTGCTAAGAAAAAATAATAATAAAAAAATTTGAGGGTCTTTGTCTGAATTCCCATATGATAATTAATAAATGGTAAAATTTTCAAATTGGCAATGTTATATTACACAGATCCCCTTCTCATACGTAATTGTATACGGTGTATACTGTATACAGTGCACAGTACACACAACACTGCCTATATAATTCGACGCTTCATTAACTTTGTTATCATTGAATGTCTTACCCTTGTTCACGATCAGGAGATGACGAATAAGGTGGAAAAAAGCTACTTAAATGTGTCGGGGCTATGCTGTAGTTCAGAGGCGTCTTTAATAGAGAGAATACTGAAGCCACTCCCAGGAGTGACGGAAGTGACGGTGGTGGTGCCATCAAGAACTGTCATCGTTCATCATCAATCCATCCTTATTTCCCAGATCCAAATTGGTATCACTTTTACTCCCTGCTTCCCAATTTTATAGTCGCTCCTATATTAATTTTACAGCACTATTATAAATAAGCGTCGCACTGTTTTGGTTACAGGAGATGATCATGACAATCATGTGACAACTTTTTTCACGTCTACTTTTGTGGTTTCCGTCTATAAAATATAGTTCTATAATTTTTTCCGATTCATGTCTGAACATTACATCTTTGTTAGGAAACAGAATATAGTCTCTGCCCAGTGCCCCCAATTAACTTGATGTTTGATTTTTTAACACCCATTTTAAGGTACTAAAAATATCACATATGAATATAGTCATAATTATAAAATTTATATCAAATAAAAGTTTAGATTCTTCTGGCAAAAAAGAAGAAGTTGATTTTAAACTGTAATTTGATATAGGAATTGATTTTTTTTGCTGGATGTAACTATTACTTTTGTTACACCTTAGTATATCAAAATGTCAAACATTATACTTTAGTTAAAATGGAACAGAGACATGTCAAAAGTAAATGGAAGAATAAATATGGGACGGAGGGAGTAGGTTTTAAATCTTTAGACTATAAAAAATCGTGGAAAGATTGTTACAACAATGGATGGTCAACACAGGACATTATTAGTTGTGGATACAGTTATCGGGGATTTTTTTGGGTCTGAGCGAGGAAGTTCTATAAAATATCCATCAATCTTGGGTTTGATTTTAGCTTCCTATACTACACCTGTAATATATACTGTAGTATGCGAAAGCATAGCGGGAACATTTTGGAGGTTGCAGATGTAACTAGTTTAATAATATTCATACTCTGAATGAATATATTAATTTAAGTTATGTAAAAATCATGATTATATTGCAGTGGACGCTCTGAATGAATCAGGATTGAATGCAAGTGTCAAAGACAAAGCTGGAGAAGGGGAAAACAGTAACAAGAATAACAAGAAGAAATGGCCAAGCCCGTTTGTATTAGGCTCGGGATTCTTGGTATTGTTAACCTTAATACTCCAGCATGTTTATCGTCCTCTCCATTACCTGGGCCTGGCTGCTGTTGCGCTTGCTATCTTTCCCATTTTCATGAAAGCCGTTGCTGCTATACGCCATTTCAACCTCTCCAACATCAACATTCTTGTCCTTATCACAGGTACCTCACTCCCCCCTTTTACCTTGCTATGATTCTTAACAAAGACTGACTGATTAAGATTGCAATGCACCGAAAGAAGATCAACCAACCACTTTCCTCTCCACATGCCTGCCATATTTGTTACGTTATTTGCTTAATATGTTCATCTCCTTATGTTCACTTATAATGTTATTGTATGAAGCTATCACTGCAATCACATTGGCTAAGCCGGCCTTTCATGACGTAAAGTAGTTTCTAGGAGATTAAAACTGGCTAGCTAAATTGCATTTCCAGCCGTCCTTTTTTTTGTTACAAATTTTTCTGAAGTTTTGGATTACTGAGCAATTTTAAGAAAGTTATTATAAGGTACGGCAAGGAGTGAGATGATATTTCTATAGACTATTTGGTTTGGTTTCAATCGGCTCTTCAAAAAATAACTTGTAAAATCAACTACAATATCACACTTTAGAGCATACACATCAATAACACAACAGTACATATTTGAATAGAAATGACACACAATAGGTTAGTGGGAAAGTTAACTATTTTGGTATATGCAGTTGCTGGATCAATTGTGCTAAAAGACTATTTTGAAGCTGGGGCAATAGTTTTCTTATTCACATTTTCTCAATGGCTCGAGTTCAAGGCAAGTCACAAGGCTACTTCTGCTATGTCATCTCTCGTAGACATAGTTCCTCAAACGGCATTCATTGCTGAAACCGGGGAAAGAGTGAATGCTGATCAAGTCCAGCTTAACACCATTCTCTCCATTAAGCCCGGTGATGTTATACCCATTGACGGAGTTGTTGTACAAGGAAACTGTGACGTTGATGAGAAAACTTTAACTGGTGAATCTTTTCCCGTTTCAAAGCAAATTGGCTCCACTGTTTGGGCCGGCACCATCAATCTAAATGGTAAATATTTTATTATTACACACCTTAACTATTTTTGCATATGCATGTATGTTTTAAGTAAAATTGTTTTTCCCCATCTTTTACACTATTACATAATATTTGTAGGTCATTTAAACGTTAACACTACTGCTCTACCGGAAGATTGTGTGGTGACTAGGATGGCAAATCTTGTTGAAGAGGCACAAAAGAATAAATCAAAAACCCAAAGAATTGTTGACAAATTCACGAAATATTACACCCCGTGTTAGTTTGTGCAACTTAACTTTTATTTAGCTGGGAATTGCTACTGTGAGCAGATAAATATATTTTTCTGAATACACTCATTTGTCTATTAACCTATAAGAGCAATATTTTTTTGTGACAGTTATCATAGCTATAGCTCTCTGCTTAGTGATTGTTCCCTCTGCAATAGGAGCACACAATTTAAGTGAGTGGTGCCGCTTGGCATTGGTTGTTTTGGTGAGCGCATGTCCTTGTGCACTCGTCCTCTCCACCCCAGTTGCTGCCTTCTGTGCTCTTTCAAATGCTGCTAAATCAGGTCTTCTTGTCAAAGGAGCAGAACATCTTGAAACTCTGGCTAAAGTGAAGATAATGGCATTTGATAAAACAGGTACAATTACCACAGGGGAGTTTATTGTTGCAGATTTCAAACCAATTCTACAGGATGATCATATTACCTTGGACAAGCTACTGTACTGGTAATTATATATAAACCTCACCATCGAACTTAAAGTAATGTTTCATTGGTAGATTAGCTCCAAGAAACACACTGTTTCATATAACTGGATACTTAAAGTTTCACTTAATATCCATACATTTCAAATATCATTTAGGGTTTCAAGTATCGAGAGCAAGTCAAGTCATCCAATGGCAGAAGCACTGGTTAAGTATGCAAAGTCATATTCTGTTGATCCGAAGCCAGATGAAGTTGAGGAGTTTCATAACTTTCCAGGTGAAGGAATTTATGGGAAGATTGATGGGAAAGACATCTATATCGGAAACAAAAGAATTGCTCTTCGAGCAGGTTGTTTAACATGTAAGAAAACTTCATATTATATATGATTTCGACTTTATAGTATATTGACCCTTTTCACAGCATGTGTCGACTATTTTTCACATGACCCTTTACTCTTGTTTTGTCATAATCTCGGTTTGACCTTTAAACATTTCAGTACCAACCATAGGAGATGATGAAATGGAAGGAAAGTCTATTGGATACATATTCTCAGGGTCTTTTCCTGCTGGAATTTTCAGCCTGTCTGACGTTTGTCGTACTGGAGTCAAAGAGGCCATCCAAGAGCTTAAATCAATGGGCATAAAAACAGCTATGCTTACAGGAGATCATCAAGCGGCAGCAAAGCATGCACAAGATCAGGTTATCCTAATACGGCACATTAAAATTCATTAAGGCATCAGCTTACATTCATTAAATTTATAACAAGCTGCATATATCCGTATACATACTTGCAACATGTTTGCTTCCTTGTGTGTAGCATAGTGTTATACTATCTTTAGTATAATTGTACTGACGAACGATACCTTTATACTCATTTTTAGATCGATGGTGCTCTAGAACTTGTCCATTCTGAACTTTTACCCGAAGACAAGGCAAGAATAATTAAGGATTTCCAGCATGAATCAACTACTGCAATGATTGGCGATGGCCTAAATGATGCTGCAGCATTAGCCACTGCTGATATTGGTATTTCCATGGGAATTTCTGGTTCAGCACTAGCAATGGAAACTGGGAACATAATTCTCATGTCAAATGATATCCGAAAGATACCCCTAGCCGTTCGACTTGCAAGGAAAACGAAACTGAAAATCCTTGAAAATTTATTTTTGTCAGTTATCACCAAGACTGCTATAGTTGTTCTAGCTATCATGGGGCATCCGCTTGTTTGGGCTGCTGTTCTTGCAGATGCAGGGACATGCTTGCTCGTTATCTGCAACAGTATGTTACTCTTAGCACATAAAGATAACCACAGTAAAGGGAATTTTAAATCTTCTATTTCAAGACATGGCAACAGAATTGCCCTTAGCCACAAGCACTGTTGCTCTGTTATTAAAAGACTGAAGAAACATATGCACACAAGACATTTTCCCAAAAAATGTTCTGCGCAAAGTCTCTCCAATGGCATCTGCTCACTGTCATGTGGGTTCCAAATGAAGACGACTTTAGCTAAAGATCAAGGTTGTTGTGAATTTGATGATCAAAAATCTCAAGGAGTACAGCACAATGTAGCCATTTTCGAGTCAGAACCCCATTGTCGCCAACGTTGTTGCTCTGCTAACCAAGTTGAGACGAAGTGCATTCCTCATTTTAATTCTCCAAAGTATCAATGTGAATCTATGAATTCAAAATCATTTGGGGAGATTGGGCTACTCCCCAAAGATCATAGTGGGTGTGAACATGATGTTCCAGTTCATGGAGTGCAACAAAATGTAGTCATTTCCGAGTCAAATTCTCATTGTCACCAACGTTGTTGCTCTGCTAACCAAGATGAGACAAGGTGCATTCCTGGTTTTAATTCTCCAAAGAATCAATATGAATCTGCAAGTACAAAATCATTCGGGAAGATGGAGCCACTCCCCAAAGACCAAGGTTGCTGTGAACTTGATGATAATCCAGCTCACGAAGTCCAACAGAATGTAGCTATGTCCGAGTCGGAATCCAAGTGTCACCAGCATTGTTGCCCTGCTAACCAAGTTGAGAGAAAGTGCATTCCTCATTTCAATTCTCCAAAGCATCAATCTGAATCTGCGAGTCCAAAATCATTTGGGGAAATTGAGCCATTCCCCAAAGATCAAGGTTATTGTGAACTTGATGATAATCAAGCTCGCGAAGTACAACAGAATGTAGCCATTTACGAGTCAAAATCCAAGTGTCAACAACATTGTTGCTCTGCTAACCAGGTTGATATAAAGTGCATCCCTGATTCTAATCCTCCAAAGCATCAATGTAAATCTGGGAGTCCAAAATCATTTGGGGCAATGGAGCCACTCTCTAACTCTGCTGCAACTGATGGCTGCTGCGATAATGGTGATGATAAGCTGGATTCTAATGTTGACTTTCAAAGTTCAGAAGTAAGGCAGGTCAGGGGTTGCTGTAAGAAAGAGTGTTGCGGCAAGGCTCCACTCTTTGAATTGGCTTTAGGAGGGATATTATCAGAAATTGTGATAGAGTAAATTAATTAGTCAAGTACTTAAGTGAGGTTCCTGGACACAAGATGCTTGAAATTGTAGATAAGTTTGGTTTGTGCAAAAGATGCTGATTATGTATCCAAAAAGTGTGGTTTGCAATAAGCAATGAACTTAACAAAATTGCGGGATCGCATAACTGCGAACTAATACTAATACTTCTCGTACACAATATTTTACATATCTATGAACGTTTCAAGTTTCTTGTGGCGAAATTTGTTTCAATCGTTCAGCAACATGGGATACAGGGTGGTCAGTTTTCTTTAACGGTACGGCTAATTTGCCTGAAACATTTGTAAAAAGAGATTAAAAAATAGCAATAATCTCCAAGACGTTGCTATATGCGGAAAATATAAAAGAGAGTAATATTGATTATTTCCTGCATTAAGTAATGCGTTTCTTATTTGTTTTTATAAAAAAGAATAGCCTCTTGGGAAGGTCGCCAATTTTTTTTTTTAACTGTCTGATAATTTTTATAGGGAAACAAAAATTGCATGTTCAAAATGAATTGTAATTATTTGGTTGAATGATTGAATAATACTGTTATGTGGAATTTATTTTTTAATGACCGTTGGAGATATTTTTGTTCAAATAGAGAAATTATAGGAGTGATTCATAACCTTCTTCTGCATAGCATAGACCATCCAACTTCAGACTTACAAGAGTAATAGTGTAATACCCATAAACATTGATTAACTATGATTTACATATTTTGTTCGTAACTAGTAACATTGTATACTGTATATAAAATTTGATCCACTGCAATAACATTGTATGCTATACATACTGTATATTAAATAGTAAAATATGATCTTTGCAACAAAAAACAATCCACTACAATCCTTTACGACAAAAGATTAATCCTAGTAAAAAAACTTCCCGGAGGGAAGAGAAATAACATGTATTATCAGAAAGTATCTATAAAGTTGACCATGAACCGACATGAATCAATCATCAAGTGCCTAAATTATGGTGCTGATAAAATTTCAAATGAATAAACAGATAACTGGAAAGCACCTCAGTTTGAAGGGCAGGGTGTATGATAAATTAAAAATATTATTTAAAATAAATAAATATCCAAGTTACATTACAAATACTGCTCTGTGTACAACCTCGCAGTTTATAGCATATCTTCAGCCAGAGATTCCTTGAACTTTCAAGCTTTCATGAAATCTGAAGATCATTCAACAAAAAATTCGGGCCAAGTACATACCTATGGTCATTGATTAAACCTAATCATGAGAATTGAGATCATATCAGTCTGCTTTAGTAAGGAGATCGACTATTGGGAATATCAATTTAAGGCCAATTTGTCACATAATGATTGATAAGCAGCACTGCAGACCTTAAACTTCTCCTCCGCCACAGCCTGTACACATATAGTTGTATGTCATATCAGATTGACAGATTGTATTAAACTAGAGATATCAATGAATTTAGTTTTCAAATTTCAGAAAAGGTTGTCACTGAAAAGATAGTAGTAGTTCAGTGGCTTTTGCATGTATTTTCAATCAACCTGAGGGGAAACGGGGATGCTTATGTTCCGTTGATTATATCTCCAACCATCATGCCATGGATAACAGGCATCAAGAAAGAAACGATAAAAAACAGAGGCGATCAAGAGAATTTTTTTCTGCACCAATATAATAATTATATGCACAATATGAAGCTTACTTTTGATGAGCCCTGGTGACGATCAGGATGCCATTTCATTGCGCATTTTCGATATCTGGATATGTAACATCAAGCCATCAGTGTAGAACATAACATATAAATCTGGATTAAAAGATCATACAATCATTACCAAGTGGTTGAAGAACAGACTAAATGAAAACTAATGACAAACTTACGCAATTTTAACATCATCCGCATTTAAAGGACCAGTAGCACTCAACCCAAGTGTCTTCCTATCTGAAGTTGAATTTGACTCTGACTCTGACCTGTCAGCATCAGTATCATAATCCTCTTCATGAGTCCACTTCCATCTCGAAGAGTACCTACTGTTATAACTGTATCCTGATGAGCTCCGAGGAGGTTCATCACTCATGAAAGACCAAAAGTAATGTTTATTTCCACCAAATGCAGACTGGAAAAGGTTTTCAACATCATCATCATCTTCACAGAACTGAAAACCCCCTAAAGAAGAGTTAAAAAGTACATCAAACTGTATTGCTTTAAAAGATGTAGATCTATCAAGTACGTATATGAACTTTATTCAAATAAGTATATAGTTGACATTTTTATTTTATTTTCTGATGATAGTATACAAACTTCTAACTGCAAACAACATGTATTATTATTATAATAAACATCCATAACTAGAAGAATCTGGAAACAAATTGTTATATCACTGGTTCCCAATAAGTACAAACAATATGCTTCTGGGTTTCAAAAACCCTCAATTAATTTTTTACATGCTTTTTGAGAAGAGTGGAAAAATTCATGCAAAATAATCACACTCTTTACAGATTGTGACACAAATATATGAAGCCACAATGCCGAAAACCAGCTGTTATCAAACTAAGGATTCATTCGTTAAATTTGAATGCATGAAAGCTTATCATTTCCGAGTAATGAGAACTGCAAACAGATGGTTCAATTCTGCATACTTAACAACTCATACGCTCTCAATGCACTTACTTCTACGCCCAGATCGGGGTCCCTTATAATTAGACCCACCAGCTTTGGATCCCTTATCCCTGAAATCTGGTCTAAACCAGGTCCTGCCACGACTTGAAGATGGTTCACGTTCATATTCTTCATAATCATAGTTCAAGCCCTAAAACACAGAAAATCATTATCTAGTTACATCTTATTTTCAAAGCTACTTACATTATTTTAGTTAAATAACAGATAAACCTCGTTTTAAAGAAAGAAGACAAAAGCAATTAACAAATGTAGAATTGGATTGAGAATAAAGAAAAAACAGAGGTGCAACAAATGATTAGCACCAATTTGTAAGAATAACAGATAGATCAACAGAAATTCATATACAGAAAGAAAACAAATATAACATCATTACCACTTGTTACATCAAAGGTAATTAATATCTTTATGTTGTTTGTATATATCTTTGGCCCAAAATATGACATCATTACCACTTGTAAGTAATAACACTGTCTGTTTGATCCAGGGCATATATGTCATTGCTCCTTTCTTCAGCTATGTTCTCTCTGTTCTCCTCTCTCTTTATATAGATACATATTCACATACAATCATAACATTATGTATGCATAGGTACACACACACGCACATAAATATATTAGATGCTTGTTATTTATATACATCTATCAGAACTCCCCAGTTCATCTCCCCTGGCATAACTCACATCCATATACTTCACCTTCTGAATTCTCCCTTGCTTCTTCTTCCTAAATCCAGTTCTTTCATATAACCTCCACATCACTCTCACCAACCTCCTTAATCCCTTCAATCTTCAACACCCTTCTGGCACACTCTGATACAATGGCGAAGCCATAGAATACAACCACCTCAAATACAAAGACCTAAAAGCCTCCCACATATTTGGAACCAACCCAATAACCCCCTTAATCCCCTCAACCACATTCTCCACAACATCCTCTTTCTCGATCGAAACCCTCCCAACTTTAACCACACCACAAGTCCCCGAATTCATCCGCAACAAACCCCAACACCCCCTCTAAATCTGCTCCTAACAATTATTATACTCAAATTAGCAGCCAAAGGTAACTTCTTTGTCTTAAAAAACACCTTCCCTAACACCTTAAGCAAATAAGTAACAATCCCTTTATCAGCAAAAAAACTTATCATAAGACTCACACAACTTTCTTTAAGCATCAAAACAATTATAATCGCTCATCAACTTACTAAAGTTCAAAAATTTAAGAACAACAACATTATCAGATTGTACTTTCTTTTTAGCAGCTTTTTATTGTGACTTTGACTTGGGTCTTATTATCAATGATGAAATCTCAGAGCCTTGAATTAGGGGTGGGGCGGTGGGACTTTATATGGATTTGTTTTAGTACTATTTTGTGGGATGTTCTAAGGAGTTAGTATCATGTAAAAGTACTATTGAGGGAGTGATGTTGTCAGGGGAGTAAGTACGAATGGGGAGTGATATTGTCGGAGGAGATGAATCGGGTCGTTTATTTTTGTTGTTACAAATTAGTAGAAGAGAAGAGCTATGTATGTAGTATGGGATATTGTTGAGGATTTTGCGGGTACGATGGGGTGGGTATTGGTGTGTTGTGATGAGAGATTGGTTGGCGGGTTTTTTTTTAGGAATTATCAGTCCAAATACTGTATATTGACTACACATGGAAAGACTGAATCACCCTTGTAATCATTATGTGTTCAACTCATTTAACAGAAACACAACAAATGTAAGTAAATAAATCCGAGTATAACAATATGGTAGTTTTTGATGTGGAGAATTTAAAGGAGTCTGACACAAAGTGCACTAGACTCTTTAAATATACACGAGGCCATTGGTAAGTAAACAAACACTGGTCACAAATTACCTGAAAAAGATTTTCTGCGAAAGCACTAACATTGCGCAGCAATTCTTCTTTACGGTTCTGTTTTCCTGAATATCTGTAGTATTTAGCTCGCTGAAAATTGTTAAAAAAAACATTATTCCAGACTTGCAAATAAATTTTGAGGAATTGAATGTATCAAAAGCTTGATGAAATACCAGAGTCATATTTGGCATTCAAATATAGGAAAATGCTGGCCTAACCACAAGAGTATAACATAAATAAATTATGCTAGAAAGTGTACCTTTAAGCGAGAGAGTGCAGTTCATTGGTTTATATGCGAATTGTAAAGAAATTCAACAAATCTTACCGATGTCGCACAAAATCACTACTCAGGTCAACTTATAGGAATAGTTATAGCCGTTCTAGGACTAGCATTGAACTTGCTCTAACCTATCCCTCAACCCATGGTTAAAATATCTAATGAAGTATAAAAACTATACTATTTCATCACTTCAAATATGAGATTTTATAGCATTATTAAACCAGAGTGCAACAAAGTGATGACACCTATACTAAGAATATATAATAAAATGAACTTTTCCTTTGTGACAATTCATTTGTCGTGTCACCAACTTGGAAAATACTTTAACACTAATCACTTTCTTAATATAGCCAGCCAATAATTTTTTCACCTTAAATGTTAAGTAATGCATCTTTCAGTTAAAGACACCTTATTTGATCAATTACAAGAACAATTTGCATATGAAGGAAACTTTTCCCTTAATAGTATTGCAAAATTGTATCAGTGGAGCCAAGGAATACCAATCAACTCGGGTGCCACATATTGACACACTGCCATACTAATATATGATAGGACATCAAAGATGACAGTAGTTCCACCCGAATAAGCCTAATAATCACAAAATGCAGGTGCCAAGTACGAGGTTTATAATTTCATTACGATATAAGAATTATTATAAGCAACAGCAAGTATACCATCACACCACTAACATAAATGAAAATTAGTGAAGACATGTTAGAGATGAGTCTCACCCTTGTAGAACCCTTAGAAGCACTTCCCCTCTGCATTCAGAACATAAAACACAAATCAAATCCATGCTCTCATTCGCTAAACAGCAAATCTTTTATAACATTATCTCCAACACCCAATTAAATTTCCCAAAAGACCTAATCTCGAGCAACGAAATGAAAGATAACAAAATAAAAACCAAAAGGGCCACCGAAAAACAACAAATCTTTATCAGCCATCAACCCAAGAAACGCAAAGATTTCAACCCCAACATTTTACTCAACCAATTCCAAAACAATAGTAAAATCATCAACCCCTAATCCTTAAAAAACCTAAATATAATACAGAGATGTGTATAAGAGATTAAGAGATAAATTAATTAAAAAAAGTGATAAAATCAATAAAGAGAAAGAGTGTGAAAACGAACGGTGTCCCAGGGGCTAGAACGTCTTTTGCGTTGAAGAACAGGAGTGGAGTGAAAGAGGGCAGTCGATTTAAGGTTGTATTGGGTGGCCTGAATGCTGGAAATCACAGCTTTTGTTGCTCTGTTCATGTTTCTGCATATGATTTTGTTTTGTTGTGTCTGCAAATGCTTGGTTAAGCTCAACGGGAATGTGGCTTTCTTTAACTTCGCCGCTCCGAGTCAACTCGGTACTCGGGTTGACGATGTTCCGGGTTTTTCTCCCTACTTCTCCTCTTATTCTACCAATTTTAAATATACACCCAAAATTTATAATAATATTTATTCCTTCCTTCACTTCAAGAGCATCTCCAACTATACAAACCCCTTAGCTAAAAAATGAGTTCGACATTCCAAATATAAAAATTTAGTCTAACATGTTGAAAAAATCGTACTCCAACCACGTGAACCTGTTGTCTATAATTTTATAATTTTAGCCAACCCTTCTATGAATGTCTATATTTGTCGAACCTCTATAGTAAGAAATTTATAGGATGATTGCACATCATTTAGAGCATCTCCAACCATCTAAAACTCTTGGCTAAAACGTGAGTTGGCATACTTAAATAAAAAAATTTAGCCAACAGCTCCAAAAACTCAACTCCAACCATGATCAGCTGTTGTCTATAAATTTAGCCAACCTCCTATGGATGACTAAATTTGTCGAACCTCTACAGGTCTGTAAGAAAATCTGTAGGAAGATTGTACATCATTTATTACCATATTGAACTGATATATTCTATTTTAACAATTTAAAATATTAATAACATACTATTTTTAAATTATAACCAACCAATATAGCCAGTACCATTGATGCAAAATGTCTTACAGGTTCAGCAAATTTTACATAATGTCTTACATGCTCTTACCATATTAAACTGATATATTCTATTTTAACAAATTAAAATATTAATAACATTCTATTTTTAAATTATAACCAATCAATATAGTCAATACCATTTAAGTACATTGTCTTCAGCAATGGTGGTGTCTCTGTATTATCATAACGCGAATCGACCTTTGCGGTGAACATACGAAAGTAAAGATTAATGAGACTAATTAGTAATTAATCAACTAATCAATTTAATAAATAGATATTTAATCAGTACATCGGAGATTTATCAGCAATAACCACTAAATTTAGAATAATAATCGTATCAATAATTTCCAAAATTAATTTCGGACCTGTGTGTATAATAATTTTTCTTGTCTATTGTTATATTGAGAATATATTTATTTTATTACACATTAATGGTTCGTTTTTTTCTGCGCTGTTTTTATTTTGATTCATAAAATTCACTCCTTTTGTCTTGTGAAGTCATTGAGATAATCTAGTCTATAAAAAATGTGGTTTAAACCTGGCATCAAGGAAAAATATCTAGAATATATAGTCATATTTTTTAGACTATAATTTGTGTACAAAACCAGATTAATACATTAATTAAAAAATCGTTCATAACTTTTTTTGTCAAGGTGATTTCACAGAATTTATTTTGTTCATATTCGATTCACAAATGTATTTGCAGGAACTAGAGACAAATCCACTACTATAATGTCTATTTGCAATATAACAAGTATTGAACAAATGTTAACGACGACTGTTTGCCACAGAGATTGTAACTGGACTCATGCAAGGTCACTAATTAAGCGCTTGTGCCGATTGTAATGTCTCTCTATGAAGATCTTTGAAGCCCCTTCCACCGTTTTACGCCATGTCTGCACCAAGAATACGTTAATGTTGTTCGGAAAGCACAATAAAATAACATACTCTGATATCATGTTAATCGATAAATTCTGTCAAAACCTCGAGGTGTCAAAGATAGGACTTACTATGATCATATTATATTATAAAATTAAAATTATAAGAGCAGAAGTAAAATACCAGACCTTTTGAAGACTTCCCAGAAGGGACTTGTTCTTGAGATTCCTGGCCTTCGCTAAGCGGATCGAGGCAGTGGATTTCCGGTTGGCAGCAGGAGCAAGAAGTGATTTCCTATCGGCTGCACAATTGTTCAATAGACTCTCGTAGTTAGTCCCGTCCGGTTTCTCTCTATTTATTTTCTGACGTTTCGTCGACAAACGCAAATTCTTATTCTTCTTCTTAACAAGAGGTAGAGCAAGTTTATTATTGTTGCTCTTGGAACTCACTTGAGCAAACTTGCTCAGCAGCTCAACGGAGGAGGCCTTTGTTATATGCTCGACTTTCGCAGTAGCAGCAGCAGCACCGCCCTCCATTTTCGAAGCAAAGCAGGGGAAAGATGCGTCGGTTCTCCTTGTTGACGGGAAAAAAGGAGGAGAGATTTTTGGTAATGGAAAGAGATGGAAATTAAGGATGATTTGTACGTAGGAAGTGAACCGTTGGAGGGAAAGAGGACAATCTTGGATTATTATTGTGGATTTGTGGTAGTGATGGATTATATGACACCAAAAAATAAACCAAGTTAAGCTATGTAGACACTAGAGTTTATAGCCGTTAGAGAAGATAATAATTGTAAAGTTTAGTTGCAAGTACTGCAATTCGCAAACGAAGTCATCTTTGTTTTGTTTACTGATGGATGGGGCCTGGGGTGGGGAGCATTGTACGCGCCTCTCATGTTCTTCCTCCTTCGGGCTTCGCCTTGGGAAAAAAAAAAGCAAATGCTTCATATACAAAATGAACCCCTCCTCTCTTTTGTTGTTGTGTTTTCTCAGGTTAGTCGAGAGATTTTTTCCCCGAAAAGCGTTAACCTTTTGTTTCCTTTCAATTTCGTTGATTTTCTTGCAATGAAATCTAATTCCTTTTTATATTTATATGTCCTTTTTGAATTGCCTTATTATGTCTATGTTTAGTTATATTTGAATTTATTTGATATTGGATCGGTTAAGAATGATTTCATTGATAGCATTTTAGGATCTGAAAAATATGAATTGATGATAATTATTGTAAAGTTTATCTTTCCCGTAAAAAATTATTCTTCTGTTAGTGATTTATACATTTGACATGCATATATCTCATATCCGGCATGTAGATAGCGGATAATTGGAGTATTGCTACTCTAGTTTATGCAATTAGGATTTCTGAGCAGCGGTCTAAAAAATAATTATTATGTGATAAGGCTAATTATGATATTGTTGCTTTTTCTGGAATGTTAATGCAATTTGGATTATCTAGATTATTTTTTATTTTATTTCTAGCTTTAACAATTTTAAAATCAATTTGTCAAATGATCAGAAAACAAATCAGCTCATTATTTTATTTTCCAATTTAGATATGTCGCCAATTAAGAATTTATTACAAGTATATTATGTTCTGATTAATGAACCTGTTACAAATTTCACTATCAAATCTCACAAAAAAATTTTTAGTTTTATATTATAACTCAAAATAAGAAAATATTAAAAAAATTACCAAACAATTATTTGATTTTTACAAAAACACTTTTTTTACCCGCACTTTTCCCGACCGCATAACAATTTTTAACAATACCCCAAACACTCCCCCGTAAAAAAAAACAAATTTAATCGACGAAAGCCGGACTCGGTGTGGGACCCCGTACGTAACTCGGTGGTATCAAATATTAAATATTAGTACTCCTAATAATATCCCAGGACTCATTTCTGCAAGCAAAGAATCCATGAGCTTAATAAACGGTCATCCTTGTTCAACATTTTAAGCAATTAACACTCATCACCTTCTTTCAATTTCGCCATTTATACACATACGACAATTAGGATTGCTCTCTACTCGCACTAATCCAATCCATGGCTTGTTCAATTCAAGTCACTCCATTCTATGGCACCAGCTGTTCTAATTCTCCCGTCACTATTTTCTGCCGGAAACTTCACTCCGCCGTCAATTTTGGCCGGAAAATCGGCCGTCACAGAGTCGGCAGAGTAATGATGGTGCAGCAACCTGTCCAAGGAGCTTCCGCTACTTATGCCAAAGAAATGGAGCGCCTCTCTGCTAAAGAGTCCCTTCTTCTCGCTGTAATACATTTTTATAATTACTTTGTTTTATTCAATTTGTGTAATTACTGATTTTACAACAATATTTTATTTAATTCGTTTTGATTGGCTTAGTTTAAGGATGCTGGGGGTTTTGAGGGGTTAGTTTCTGGGAAGACGACTGATGTCCAGAGGATTGATGTTAATGAGAGGATTACGAGTCTCGAGAGGCTTAATCCAACGCCTCGTCCCACTACGTATGTTTTTAGCTGCAGAATTTTTCAAGGGTTTTGTGTTAAATGTAGGATGTTAATTGGTGTTTTAGCTCTTCAGGTCTCCGTTTCTCGAAGGGAGGTGGAATTTCGAGTGGCTAGGAACGGGGACCCCAGGGCTGTTTGCTGCTAAGATTGTCTTCGAGTAAGTGGTGTAATATGTGCATTCTTTTCTTCCGCATTTGCAAATTGTACGGCGTTTATTTGTTTGGGAATTTAGTATAGTGTAGACGTGTATCATGTTTTGTTTCTTTTGCTGGAAGAAGGTAGGGAGTAACTATTCTGCGTAAATAAACAATAACAACAGGAAGAGACAATTGAAACAACTCTTTCAAATGATTCACATGGCAGGAAGGACCTAAAGATTCACATTTTTACGAAATTCAGTGTCATTTGTTTACTAAATTTATTATCAAGTAGGCCTTATAGGATGCCACATCAATCTTTAAGTAGCTTCAACAAATCAATACTATGATGTATAACCTGGCATGGCGTTTTAAAACCTATCTAATCATTCTGTTGTAAGTACATGGGATTGTGCTTCAATCAGATCATCAAATCCGATATACAATTAGAGAAGTACTTTATCATGATTATGTGGACAGTGATAGGCTGCTAGCGAGCATGTAGGTTTATATAAACTCCAGTTTCATATATTGGTAGCAAAATGGATCCCTAACTTCAGATTGTTGCAGGAGATTCCCTTCTTCATTGACAAATTTATCAAAGATGGATGTCTTAATTAAGGATGGAAATGCAAAGATTACTGCACAGTTGAAATTCCTAAACTCGGTAATAATTTGGGATTTGCATCTGGCTAGTTACTGTTGTGAACTAATTTATTTTTATGTCAAACATGTTTTGCTTTAAAATCTTCACCATCCTCCATTTTTATGATATCATATCAATATTACTACTTATCACTGATTCAAACCGGTCACGAGAATAGCTGATGTGGAGCACGTAATTGAGGATTATATCTACAAAGATGGATTAGTTGAAGCTTATTTAGTTTAAGTATAATAGGAATAGTTAATTGTACCCATCACATATGGTAGTAAGTATAAACCATTCCCTAGTAGTTACCAATCAGGACCAGTATTCCTCTACCTGGGATCCTGTTATTCTCCTAGTTTTATGATCTTTATTTAAAACATGATAATTTATATTGTTTGAATGTTAAAAATATCACAAGTTGATGAATGGTTGATATATCTGAGGATATATGTGTTTCCATTTCCCTATGGAGATAGGTTCTGTGCCCTTTTTTAAACTCGTCCTACATCTTTAACATTTTGGCACTCCATCCTAAGCTGAGATAAAACGCGTTATGTTAATTCTGTAATATATGGATATTATACTTCAAGTAACCGATTGAAGCTCTGGTGAAACCATTTATGATTCTGTATATGGATAGATATTGTAGTCATACATTACTGGAAGATTTGACAGTTTATATGTTGTAATACATGGACATGTATACAATATATCTTTTCCCTTTAATTTTATTTTTGTTATAGAGTATCTTGAATTGTCCTTCACAAACATGTAATTTTGTAATAAAGTGACAGACACAAAAACAATCCACAATTACTTCATGTTTATTAGGACCATAAAATCATTAGCAACCTGAGCCAACAGAACTGGAGAAACAATTCTGGCAAAGCTCAATATGTTTGAGCAATTATTAAGGGTTTGTTGGGGATATCTGCAAATTTACTCTCGGAACACCCGTCTTTTTTAAACTAGAAGTTCTAAATGGTGCTTTTTTGCCGTTTTGATTCGTGAAAGTGAAACGATATATAATCGTAAGAAGTGTTGGTTATGTTTTTTTATATGACTTCTTTATCGTAACACTCAGTGTCCATTTTTGTCTGGATATTATTGTTCCTACTTCTGAGTGACATAGTTTAGTGTATACTGGGCATCAAATTCTGTTTGTTCGCTTATACTGACTGAAAAGTGGACTGCTTTAGAAAAAAAAGAGTTTGGAGGCGTCAAACTTGGGTAGAACTCTTTTTTTTTTTTTTCCTCTTAAAATTTGAGCCGGCCATCAGCTTTTTACTTCAAAAGGAGTTGATCAGTCCTTAAATTCTGTAAAAAGGTTAATGTGCACAATCCATCTGGTTGAAAAATAAACTTCTGTTGAATCATCAATAGTTGAGTTTGCTATAAGTTTTAATTTTTATGAGATCCACTTTCTATATTTTTGGTCTATCTTGAAGGGGCTAAGTTCAGATATGCCTGTGCGTATAAACAAAGCTTATATAGTTCTATGGTTATCAAATATGAAAGCCAACTGACTTTGGTTTTAACTTCTATGTATAGTATGTGGTAATCATAGAGATAGTCACTTTTATGTATGGTATACTTGGGCGAGGAACAAAAATTTTGCACTTTCTTTAAAAATAATTTTTTGCTCAAACTAAAATATGAGCATATCTTCACAATAATAGTGCTCAAGTTACTATGACTTTTTTGGATGCACGTGTTCTCAAAACTTGAGTGCTTATGGTAAAGTGCAGATTGAAAGCAAATTTGTATTATCCACCAAGTTATCTGTTGAAGGACCTCTTCGAATGAAAGAAGAATACGCTGAAGGAATAGTCGAGTCTCCAACAATTGATGAATCCACCATACCTGAACAACTAAGGGGTGCTTTTGGTCAGGCTGCTACCACGATGCAACAGCTTCCTGTTCCTATAAGAGATGTTGTGACCAATGGGCTGAAAGTCCCTCTCAGTGAGCTCCTTACTAATATATTTACCTTGTGCATTGTTTCTATAAATCATTATTGTTATGAATATTATATCCAAGTATATCCCAAAGCAAGTGCTTATACCAATTTTCATCAGGCGAGCCTAAATTGACTTCCAACATCTCGTATCTTAGGCTAGTACAGATTAATTGCTAAATAGAAGTGTTAGTTCATCATCTCTAGAAAGACTATAGTTTTAGTTTAAATTGCAAAAGTGTTGGTTCATTATACCTAGTACGATTATAGCTTTGGTTGTAATATGTTACTGTATGTTTATGGCACCATTTATTTGGTCATCCTATTTGTCGAATTTGTGAATCGAACATAAAACTTAAATATTACTGTGATACAGTCCACTTCGAGGTTCCTTTATATGAGTTTTGATCTCACTAATTATGTTTAGAAACATTTGTAATTGAATTCTCTTTTTAGCACATCCCCCATCAACTCTGAGTTACTATTATATATTCACTTTCAATATAGTCTCTGACTCTCTGTAAATGAGAGTGTTGCATATTTACCAAATCAAGTAAAATTTCTTTACCACATTGTTTCAGTAAATTTTTTGGTTTTCTCATTTTAATAAGTTAAGTAACTCTATCCACTTTCACTTTCCATCATCTCTCATGATGCAATATTGTGTTGATCTAAAAAGAAAATGCAAAATCTATTTTTGCATTTAAGTTGGTAATCCACAAAGAAAATGGTTGTCATATCAAGTTTTGCTTGTGTATTCATTTGAGATGTAAACGTCATAATCTCTTATTTATGCTAGCATAATATTTGAAATTATTTATTAAACTATACCTAAATAATTGACTGCTTAGGCATATTTTCCGTATATATTACTGCAGATATCCATACAAGTAATTGGGTCTCTCCGAATCTTTTGTAAATATAATCTGTTTGTGTCTTCAGGTGGTTCTTACCAAAGATTGTTTATGATTTCATATCTTGACGAAGAAATTTTGGTAAGTTCAGTTCCATTGATTTTTGTAGTCAAACTATAGCAACTTCATCTTTAAGTTGTTGGCAGTGAGTTTCTTTTCTGCATGATGTTGCTGCATATGCTGATGTCAAATACATAATTAGATGCATCATCAGACAGTAGCATCACATTATCTAACTGGCGCTTCATTGTTAAATCGAGTCCTGTTGTTTCCTTGAGACTTCTTTTATTTTTAATATTTGCTGTTCTACCCCTTGGGTTGGTCCAAAGTCTTGTAATTGTCAAGTCATATTTTATAAGCATTTTCCACATAAACATGTCTCCAGGACACAGCATGATGATTATATACTTCTATGGAGTTCGGAAATCCATCATTAGTTTCTTTTACTTTTGGTTTTGGTTTATGTTTCGGTATCATTTCAAGGGTGCGAGACATGTTCTAGACGGAACTCCTGATCAGTATTACTTCTGAAGAAGTATATACTTCTAGTGTAGTATTATTTACTTTTATGGGTTGCAATAAGAATGATTCTACATTATGAGTGGATATCTGTATGTGGTTGCACAAATAACATCTCCCTGTCCTGATACAGATAATAAGAGATACTGCTGGAATACCTGAAGTACTTACAAGGTTGGATACCCCTGCGGAGACCATGGAATCTGTTACAGAGTATGTGAGTTAAATGCAATTCTCTTGTATATTCAAACACCGGAAGTAATATGTCACAAAGTTACAGTTCAGAGTTAGTATACTGACAATCCTCTCCTGCTCTTTCACACTACAATTTATCCGTTCTATGTAATCGTTTTCATGTAAGTATGTGTCTGCCTGCCTACATAAGGAAAGTTTCCGATTTTGTGAGCACAACCGGTCTGGACCGAGATGAAATGGTTGATGGCACCAAATATAGGCAGAGCTAACTAACACTTGAGGCCTTGAGGGGGTTGGTAATTTGTGAAGTGTCTTATCTGTCTGTCATGCTCTCTTTATCTTGACACTATAATTTAATACGTGACCAGCATCAACTGTTTTCTTTAAAGTATCTCACAAAGCGTGAAGAAGGGTCGGTGTAGATGTAGAACTGATCATATAGAGAATGTTATCCATTAAAAAAATTATTATTATTATTCTCCTTGAAAGTTGACTTAGTTGTGTGCTGTGCTTGTCATTGACGAACTGGCACAATCATTTCCTACAGCCGCTTCACTAAGATTTGCCCCTCACCATTAAAATACTTCTTTACAGCTTCATTTTTCTCCTGCCGGCCCCTTGCATATATTTGACTCCCGCCATTTAAGAAGATTCTTCATTCCTGCATTTTTTTTTTTTACAGTAAAATTATAACCCAGTTTCATCTGGTGGTATTCTAATGAATCGAGAGAATCCAGAGAGTGGTAGGAAAATTGGCAAGCCTTGTTAAGTCTGGAAGTCATCATATTTGTCAAATCTAAGACTATTCACTTAATTCCAAAATAAAAATTATTCCAGAACTATTTAGGTGCTTACAAGATAAATTACAGGATTTAAATATTAACCTATTGGGGAAGTCACCAATATGAGTAAAAACATTTGAGAAAAACTATTTTTTTCAAAACAATGACTTATTTTCGAAAAAGTTCATCTTCATGCAATATTTTAGGAAAAAAGGTGTTTTAGTTTTTCTATTTATAAATTAGAAGAAAAAAAACATGTCTATATATATTTTTTAGAATTAAATTCTTATTTCTGAAACGTAATTTTTTTGGGGGGAATTAAGTCGGAAGGAAATCCTTGCAATGATCTTTTTACCTTTCCTTTCCCACTTTCTGCTGGTTGGATTACACGGTTTCGTGTTTATTTCTAAGAAATACAGTGTGTTTCAATTAATTGTATAATCTAAAGACTTGACTAAATTTAATTAAAAAAGAGGTTTTTAAATATTATTATATATATAATTTTCTTGCAAGAAACGCAATGCATGATGAAGAGCTTAAAGTCCTGTCTGGTTAGCCAAATACAGTAATCTTCTTGAGCAGGAATACAAGATGGATACAGCTTTTTGTTCCATATGTTAAACCACCCATACACTTCACAGTTTTAAGAATATGGAAATAAAATTAGAGAAAAAGAAGCATATGTCTATTCAGTCTATAAAAACAAAAACAAATCTGACATGAAAAATCCATGAACTCTCAAATCTGGTATTCGATGAAGACAAACACACAAAGATACATTTATATTTTAAATATATAGAGACAAATTAGTACGTACTCAGTCGATTAATTCCAATTGGAGCTCTATCGGGTGCTCGAATATAAAAATACAACAAATCCTACTTACAAAGAACAAGAATCTGGAATGAAGATACTATTAATTAAGAAGATACTTAAGTTACAAATGTCCTACAATGATCAGTCATGCATGATCATGAAATTAAGCAATTAAAAGATTAAATAAATAATAAATGAATCATAGCTCTAGCAGTAGCAGCAATTAGATGAGATGAAGAGATTGGATCATCTAGTCTTAGTGTTTGATTAGGCAAGCTGAGATTGATGATCTGCAAAGGCATCCATGGGAGAAGCATCTAGAGGAAGAATTGGAAAAGCATTGAGTTCTTGCATAAAGCCATCCAAATCGGCGAAACCTCCTAGGAATCCACCACCTGAGTTAGCCCCTCCCCATATTTCCTCCTCCCCTTTGATCCTCTCCCTCAGCTCAGCCGGCCTGAACCCTGTCCGTATCTCGAGTTTCTTAGGCACCGCCAGTGCAGGACAGTTGATGGTCCTTGTCTGTCTCTTTTTCTTGGCTGCACCGACGGTGGTGTGTTGGGAGGAAGGCTTACCAGTGAGTCTCTGGACGAGCTCTCTGAAGTTGGCCACGTCGGTTTTGATGATCTCTGGTGCAAAGATGTGAATGATGCGGATTTTAGGAGGCCTGCCTTTGGACATCATCTGAGAACTCTTGTGCATGCCTAGTGAAGAGGATGAGGAGGATGTTGTGGAGGATTTTGAGTGTGGTGCAACACAAGATTGTTTCTTGTTCATTATAGCAGCAGCAATCTCCATATTTGAATACATGATCTTGCTTTTGTCTCTAGTTAGCTAGCTCTTTTATTGGATTGATGAATGTGTGTATTTGTTTTTGAAATGGGGAGATGGGGAGAGGGGAGTAGTTGGTGGAGTGTTTGTTAATTTGGAAGGAGAAGTGGAAGGTGGTTTATATTTATATACATGAGGAAGGCAAGATTCAAGTTATCATTTTAAATGTTATGTACAGTGGAAACAAAATATACAAACTCAAGGTCCCCTAGTACTATTTGTTTCATATTTGCCCTGTACTTCAGTTACTCATTTTGTTTGTCTTATAGTTCGTTACATAAGATTAATTATTTTTTTTGATAAAATTGTAAAAATTATGCAACAATGTATAGAGATTAGAGATTGAGCCATTGAGGGGAGAGGAACGAGTGCAGCATTTTCGATCCTGAAATGACCCGAAAATGACCCACAAAATACCGACCTACATAATCAATATAGTATGAGTACTGTAATTCTAAATTTTGAATTTTTAAAATAATTATGTTTATTAAAAGTAATGGGATATTAATCGCCAATAGATTTTGATTTATAATAGCAGCAACAGAAAGGGTTTTAAGGGCACATAATCTATACATCCGCGTGGATGCAAAAACAGCGTCATATTAAATTTTGCTAAAATAATTAAATGGCAGCAGTAAACATATAACCGCGTTAGCTGAGGTCCCCAAAATTCTTGTATATGTGTTTTATAATAGTGTACCAGTATTATACCATGGCATAAATTAGTATAGCTGCCCACATGTCACACTGGAATCTGTTACTACATTACTCCCTCCGTCCCTATTTATCTGTCCACTTTGGAAGTAAAAATTTGTCCCTATTTATCTGTCCATTTATACTTTCAAAACTAATTTAATGATAGTTTTTCAAATATATCTCCATAATTTCCATTTTCAAGGCTTGACTTATTTAAAACTTGGTTGAATTCATGTTTTCGAGACATAAAGTAGAGGTATTCCACCATTTTCAAGATATTAATTAGAGGTATTTAATGAAAAAGTTCATACAATCAAGGAATACCTTGGTATGTGTTTTTTTCTCCAAAATGGACAGATAAAAAGGGACGGAGGGAGTATATGGTTGTTGTGGGCCGGCCTAGCCGGCGAACATGAGTCTGGTGTGATAAGGTTTGTGAATCGTGATGCAAGTGCCGAGATTTGGTGATCCTCTGTCATTATTATTGTTATGTTGTTTCTTGTTTTTATATATTTTTTATAATTAATTATATACTCCCTCCGTCCCTTTTTATCTGTCCATTTTGGAGAAAAAAACACATACCAAGGTATTCCTTGATTGTATGAACTTTTTCATTAAATACCTCTAATTAATATCTTGAAAATGGTGGAATACCTCTACTTTATGTCTCGAAAACATGAATTCAACCAAGTTTTAAATAAGTCAAGCCTTGAAAATGGAAATTATGGAGATATATTTGAAAAACTATCATTAAATTAGTTTTGAAAGTATAAATGGACAGATAAATAGGGACAAATTTTTACTTCCAAAGTGGACAGATAAATAGGGACGGAGGGAGTATTATTCTTCTTTTTTTAAACATTAATTCATATTCATAATTTTAAAAATCGAACAATTATAATATTTATTTACTCCCTCCGTCTCTAAATACTTTTCCTGTTTGTACTTTTCACGTTTGCCAACACACACTTTTGATCGTTAATATCTTTAATTTCGTAGTAGCATTAAATATAAAAATTTCACCGTATTAAAGTACTCGTTAATACGAATCTAACAAGATCACTCATGACTATATTTAGTTTTATAGATTAGATGTAAATTAATAATTTGTCTCATGTTATGAACAGTACCGACATCACAAACAGGAAAAAAAAAAGAAACGGAGGGAGTAGTACTCTTATTTGTCACAGGAGTGCCACATGGAGCGTGGTCCGCATGTTTGGTTTCTCTAACAGGGAACAGCCTTCTTTAACTAACAGCCAACATGACTAGCTCCAACGCGGCTTTCATTACATGCGATACCACGTCATCTGATTAAATGGGAGTAATTGAACATAATGCAGCATATTGTCGCTGATGGAGCGTTAGAACTTGAAATATAAATCAGAGTTCTGATATCATTGATTATCGTGTTGAGAACGTCATTTAAAACAAAAGATTTTAAACACGAGTAGTAATGAGAATAAGGGGTCATTTGTTAAATCTGAATCAAATTTCTGGATGAGTAAAAAATTTGAAGGAATAAAATTTCTGGACGAATAATTTATTTTATCATTTGTTAAATCTGAATCGAATTTCTGTATGAGAAATAAAATTTTCGGATAAATAAATAATATAATCAAAAATATATTGTAATTATGCAAATAAAGACTATAAACTATATTCATATAAAAAATATTATAATTGATAAAACTTAAACTACATAAAAGCCAACAAAAAGCAAGGTTGAAAAGTGTGCACATGGTGCGTGCTCTTTTGAACCATCCAGCTGCAAAATTAAAGCCCAGTCGTCCAGAGGAAATGGAGGCGTCGTCCAGAGATATGCAAGCTTAAACAAATGAGATGAATTCTGAACGAGACATCATTCAGCTAATCTAGTCTCGTTCAGGGGTTAACAAATGACCCCTAAGAATAATTTTTTTGATGTACAAACACGAGTGAACAATATGTTGTACATCAGAAATATACTTCTTTTTTGAAAGCCAAAAATATACTTCTTATTCTCATTAAGTAAAATTTTACATATGCGTTTTTTTTGTAATGACAGGATAACCATGTAATGTTATAAAGACAAAACTACTAATATCATTTCCGAGTAAATATTTATATAAGAGTTCTCTTTATGATGACCAACCATATAATGTTGTAAACATAAAACTGGTTTTGTAATTATTCGTGCAGCGTACTTACTAAAATTCCAAGTGTTGCAACCAAACAACAGGCACACATGATCTGTATAAATGTTTGCATACAAACAGAAGTGTGTGTTCATAGACCTCTCTTAAGTACTAGTGTGTAGCATGATGGGTAGTGTACGTACGAATTACTTGCAGTGAGCAATCATAGAAATTGAGGGGATGATATTTAAGATATTGTGAGGAAACATATGTCTGTGAGTGCACAAGTACTGGGAAGAGCTCGAGCGTGTGGAAATTCAGTCATTCACGCACCAATAGTATGCGACCACAAATAACTAGTAGTAGTACTAGTACTCATGTATAATAATATCAACCATGCATGGAGTATCCCTTGCTTGCATCATCATATTTTCTGCCTCTCGTCACTCCCAATCACACTATGCTCGTTTCCAACTGACTCCATTTTTCATCCCTTCCTTAGTTACTTTATAACAGCCGATCCAGGATAGTAGCATACAATCAATAAAAAAGAATCGCCGAAAATCAAAAACTCACGAATGAGTTACTTTTTCGCCCAGGATAGTAGCATACAATCAATTGCCATGTCATTGTGTACAAATTTTTTGTACACGATTCTTTACACCTAACACTATTCGGAATGGAATATATGTCAAAATCCGCACTGTGCAGTAGTTATGATTGTTGCACCAGTTATTAAGGTGTCCAATCATTTTTTCTGTTACACCATTTCTACTCTTTTAAGTAGTGCAGAGTTGCGTACAACAAACCCTGACATTACCACCAAGCACCCTCAAATTAAATTGAAGTTTTGGAAGATGAGACAAGAGAAAAAAGGAGGTGGGGGTTTAAAACATGTCTCCCATACGGGTGTGGTTGGGCTCCAATAATTGGGAGTATATGATGATTCCGCGTTTTGTGTGGAACGTGAATAACACAAGAGGAAACTAGTATCATGCCAGATTCTCAGCTTATAATTTGCTTCCCCAAAACCTTCATCACAACTGCTTTCTTTTTCTATTCCTTCCGTCTCAAAATACATGTCACTTTGACTTTTTTCACATAATTTGAGATGCAAAATTAATATATTTCTATATATTATTTTTCAAAATTTCATTTTCTGAATAAAAATATAGATGTTAAATTTTATTCTAGAAAAGAAAATTTTGAAAAATAATATGTAAAATTATATTATTTTTGCATCTCAAATTACGTGAAAAAAGTCAAAGTGACATTTATTTTGGGACATGGAATAATATTTTGCATAGTATATCATCTTTTCATGAAAAACAACGAATTCATTATTTTTTTCACCGCTACTTATTTATAATTTTTGATCGATTTTATGAAATTCGGCAATTCGTACCATACAACAAGGATCATAGACTTAACGTTTTTCAGACCTGATGACTAATTTTCCTGGATGCTAACAGGGGCGCACGCAGAAATATATTCTTTAGGGGGTCAGAATAAATTATATAATTCATGTTTAATACATTAAAATTGAGCTCGTCGCTCTTTCAAGTCACGGTATTGGAATCAATAGGGATATTTGAAGCTTGAATCTCTGAAT
Organism: Daucus carota subsp. sativus; assembly: GCF_001625215.2. NCBI lineage: Eukaryota > Viridiplantae > Streptophyta > Magnoliopsida > Apiales > Apiaceae > Daucus > Daucus carota. Next base: position 44,726,734 of record NC_030384.2, on the reverse strand, counting down.
TTTCTGAACTTTTTCTCTTAAAAAAGGACTCGATAGGAGGTGTTTTGTCCATTTATATAACTGTAAGTCTGTAATAAATAAAGATAACACAAAGTAATATAATAACATGGCCTATCATACAATTTATATATCGATTTAAGTAGGATAGCCGTCTAAAATATTAATTCCAACCAAAGCCTCACATAAAAAAATTAACCGCTAATTAACCCTAAATATCAAACTGTAGAAATGATAGAAATTAATAAGAGTAGTACCTGATAATGTAATGCGGCAGAGGCCGTGTGTTTCACCAGAATGGAAAGCAACAAGATCAAAATTCAAGCCAAAACATCGAAACAAGCTGAGTTGCAGTCTTGCGGACAAAGAAAATAAAATAAAATTATGTGTATTTTGTTTATAATCCAGGGGTAATACTCAATAGTTTTGGATTGGGTCATGGCTGTTAATTGGGGCAAAAAAGATTTTAGGCATATGGGCCAAAGAGTTGGCCTGGCCAACTGATTAATAGAAAAGTTAGGGATAGAGGGAACCGAAATACAAATTAAATAAAAGCTCACGACCACGGTTGGTCACACCGTGCGTCTCCTAGGCCAAGTGGCCTAGTGGATTGTAAATTTCGTTAAAAGAACTTATTTGAAAGAAAGTATACAAATGTATATTTTTCTAAGAGGAGTGAAAAACTTAAAGCTTTAGAATTTTCTTTTTAAACAAAGAATTAGTGGGTCCATTTGGGTTAACTTAAAAAATGACTTCTTGCTTAAATTAAATAAGTGAAGTAGAAGTGAGAAGGAAATAGGTTAATAAAGTGTTTCGAAAAGAATCAGAAGTTGTGAGAGAGAAGTTAGCATTTTCAACTTTTTAAAGGTGCTTCTACTTCTTTACACAAACGGGTCAAAAAAAGTAGAAGCCAGAAACAGCTTCTTGTAAACAAACCGGCACAGTATTTTTTTTCTATCTCGTGCCCCTGAATTTTTCTGTCTGAAGAACTGAAAATTTTAGAAAGAAAATGACATATGAATACATGAAAAAGGTTATGTGGGAGGATCACAACCAATCAATCTAAAATTGAAGTAATGAAAAAACTCAAGAGCACAGCTATACGAGGAAATTTTAAAATTTCTCCACTTTTAATCTCCTCTCCTTTAAAATAAAAACAACCAGAGCATATTGTTTTCATTTCTCTCCTATTTAAAGTTCTAGCAGCCTAAAGCAATTCAGTACCATCTTTAAACACAACGTGAAGTAATTCAGAACCGTCTTCAAACATTTAATCCACCAACCATTACAAGTTTACAACATATTTATTGAAGCTGATAAGATCAGGAGGTTCACAGTACAAAAACAACCTAGAGTAAAACTAATTAGGGGAGTAAATGATCATTTGCTAACAACAATCTCACCTCCCCACGGTTTCTCTCATTAATTTAATGTCATTCTAGAGCTTATTGTTGTACCAGAAGACACCTTTGCCCTGGTCACCCTCATCAGGTTCAACATATAAGCACTCCTTCGCCTCCCTCCACATCGCCTTAAAAACTGGGGTGTCATCAAACCTGTAATAATCACCCAATATCGGTTTGATCGCTTTTGTGGCCTCCATGGCATTGTAATGTGGCATTGTCGAGAACAGATGGTGAGCTACATGAGTATCAGTGATGTTATGGAGCACCTTATTCAGAATTCCATAATCTCTGTCAACTGTGGCTAGAGCTCCTCTCAACCAATCCCATTCCGATGAGTTGTAATGTGGCAATGCAGGGTGAGTGTGCTGCAAAAACGTGATAAGCACAAGAAATCCATTCACAACTAGTAAAGGACCTCCATAAACACAAAGTACCCAAGCAAGACCTTTTGCTACTACTAGGCGGTATAATCCGTAACTCACAGCAAGTACACCAGCATCAGAAACTAGGATCTGAAGACGTTCACGGTCTGAGTAAATGGGGCTCTTGGGATCATAATGACATGCAAATCTCTCATAGTGCCTACCAGAAACATTGAATAACAGGTATAGGGGCCAACCTAGTGTGAGGGTAACAAGAAGTGTGAGGACACGGCCAGGTGGGTTGTTAATGTACTTGGCAAAAGATTGGAGCTCAGATTTGGGTTTGGGTACAAACACCTCATCACGCTCGAGGGAACCAGTGTTGGAGTGGTGGCGGCGATGACTATACTTCCAGGAAAAGTAAGGGACAAGAAGGGAGGAGTGGAGGACAAGGCCAACTGTGTCATCAAGCCATTGGTAATCACTAAAGGCATGATGGCCACATTCATGGGCAATGACCCAAATACCGGTTAAGAAACAGCCCTGAACATAACCATATATAGGCCAGGCTATGTAAGCAAGAGGGTGGGGAAGGAGTTGGATATAGTTGGTGGCAACATAGTAGAGGACGGATGCAATGGCAAGGTCATACACAACATATGAGAAAGAGCGAAGGACAGAACGCTTGAAGCAATGTGGTGGTATGGCTTTCTTAATATCCCCAACTGTAAATGGAGGCTTTGAGACAGGAACTCGTTGGAGAACTTCTTCCGATTTCTTTCCCTGGGGGTCAACTGGCATCCGTCCACCTGCACCCATCTTTCAATAGTCCTGGAAGAACATAGTGTAATGGTTAGCACAACTAAATGATAATTGTTAATTCAAGAACACTCAAGAACATAGGAAAACATCTTACAGTCTCACAATGTCTCTGTTTCAAGCACATATTAAAAGAAAAACCAGCAGTAGAAGTTTTTTTATGTGATGAAAAATCATCAGTGAACTGAACAAGAAAGTAATGGCATTTAGCAACTTTATCACTGACTGGCAAGGATAGTCATAAGCACTGATTATACACCCAAAGGTCAGTATTGAGCAAGAATTGCAGAAGACCATGGCATAGCACATGTAGTTCGCATGAGAGGTTTGTTTACTCCTAAAATACAGCCCAAAACTAACAAGGCATGGTAGACAGTAATTTTGACTTTTGAGTGAGGACATTGACAGGCATTCACAACTATTTACGAAAATTACATGTTGACTTCTAATTAGAATTAGAACTGATGACATGTTTCTCATGCAATAGAGATCCTATTTTTACAGCAAAAAATGAAGCATGAAGAAGGAAAAACAAGTAATCATTTAAAACAAAACATAAAGACAATCGTACAACATCGATATATACAGTCTTTACATTTCTGTTACATTGTTCAGAACTTTTTGGCAGTATGACAATTTTACTATTCGGAATGGTCATATTGAGTGTATCTGGGCAGAGGCTTAGCGAAAAGAGGGGAGAAAATAAAGATAAACAAATGCAAAAAATCATCAAATATTACAGGTTCAGGCTAAAAAAGTAATTTGAGCAAAATTTAACCCGGAAGAACCATAACTAGGAATTTTTTTTTTTTAAAGATCCATGAGAAAAATAGCAAAATGAAATGGGATCAACCTACACAAAGTTTTCTTCAAGCTAAAATGTATTAAGTTCAAATATTCACGAAAAAAGTTTATAACTTCAGCAAAATCTAGGCCTATGTCAATCATTTATCACAAGTTGTTATCAGATGGACTTCGACACAGGACATGAATAGACAATTTATACAAATTTATTACTCCAGTAGTGCACTTTAAGAATTTAGTGGGGAGTCCCCACCAGTCCTCTGGTGTGTAGCGTATATGAAGGAGGGCCGGTGAGTTCCTTCTTTCATTGTCTAACATGATTACATGACAATATTGCTCCCGGTCCTATCTCACTAAACAACCTTATTAATACTATATATGCCCCTAATATATGATCTTAAAGACTAATTGAGGATCTGAGATGTGATTATGTGATGATAAAAACCAGTGAGGACTCTCTCTGAGATTGTTTCCAAAATCTCTCTCTCTCTCTCCCCCCTCTCCCTCCCTCCATCCCTCTCTCTCTCCGACTCTCCCTCCCTCCCTCTCTGAACACTGACAAAACAAGTTAACAAAATCAAACTCACATCTTTCACATTGAATTCAATCCGATAAACATTCAATCTTGTTGCCACAAACACATAATGTACAAGAAAAATTATACACAAATAAGAATTAAACCAAAAACCTTTCCAACACATATAAAAAATGTAGAATTAGTCAGAAACATCAAATAGAGAATGAACCCGCATCAAACAAGCCATTACCTTCAATCAGAAACCCTTAATGAGAAAAAAGACCCAAGCTCTATAGATAAAACAGATAAAATCGCATACACAGTTGCACAATAATCTAAAGCTAAGAAAAACCCGTGATGTACACACCTAGATCTGACATATGCATACAGAGAGATAAAGAAACTCAGAAGGTACCTTGGCAGAAGAGAAGATAAAAGAAGAGGTTGGGCTCTCTCTCTCTCTCAATCTCTCTGGGCGGAAAGAGATAGAATGCAGAGTCTTGAAAAACTGCTGGCCTTTGCAACTGATATTTGAGATGGGTTGAGGTGTATTTAAGTTTAAACACTTCTGTCATCCTCGGTATACGTGCCGATCTGTGGGGCCGCCCATTTGACGATTTTTTAAGCACGTAGTACAAAATTGTGGACCTGTTTTTTTTTTTCTCTCTTCCACGGGCGTTGCGTTGCAGCCCATCATTTACTGCCCGCTTATAATCATGGTACCTAAATTAATGTCGTTTTATTTTTTTCCATAAAATTTGAGATGAAAATTATATTTTTATATTATTTTTTAAAATAAAAAAATATTAAAATTTTATAAGAAACTAAAGTATAGAAATATTTTTTTTATCTCAAAATATAGAAAAACAAAATAACATTATTTTGAGACATAAAAATTATATTTTAATCTGCATTATGTTTATTTATAAATAGCTCGTTTTCTACGCGGAACATGGGTATAGTCAGAAGTCTTTTCTTCTTTTTTTTTCCTTTTTTTTATAACGTAGGAACCCGCCACCGCTATCTTTCGGGTGCGCACCGGTAAACTCACGAACTCACGCAATAGCCTGCAAACTACGTGAACCAAGGTAAACCGCACTTAAGCGTGACAGGCTCTAATCAAGGAGGTATAATCACAAATTCTGCTCCCTTCGGGAGTTTATTTTTAGAAGATACCGCATGTAGATACCCATAGTATTAAATTTATTTAATATCTATAATCAGTTTCTTAATAAAATTTAATTTAATGATATAATGAGAATGCTGACACACAATATTAATTATTATTTTATTATTATTATTATTATAATTGTTTGATATTACTCATTTAATTTCAGATTTAAAGAATCACTTTTATCTTTGAAATATTTTATTGAGTCGGAAGTGACTCAACTTTGGCAGGCTATATAAATCTTATAACTTTGTTTTACTTTCGGCCCCTCCACGTTGAGCTAATATAATGTTGAGCATGCCGTTTTTGACACAAGCAGAATGTTACATCTCAAGTTCTTAACACTTGACCCTCATGACTCATGATGAATGGCTGCATACACAAGTTTCTGGTCATTATAGGCGGCTTATCACTCGCTTAGTTGCTTCAGTATCGACCACTGATTTCAATCTTTGCTTTACAATTTATAAGATATTAAAATATTGGTTGTCCAATTATTTTGTGCGAGATAAAAGAATTTAAAATGTAAAATGAAAGAATTATTTAAACATAAGCACGCCACAGCACGCACTTGTGAGTAGTTTATTATGACTACTCGTATAAAATAGAACTTGCACGTGATACGAATTTGTAATTTATAATGACTTTGGACTGTGTTGTGTGTGCACTTGTTATGGACTGAGCCTTCAAGACCTCAAGTGGGATTGTTTTGACCATATCCCGACCACAGATTCTCTAATTTTTCTAACTTAGCCCACAATAAAAAAAGAATAATATTATATATTCTATAATTTTCTTTTTAAATAAGGTGATAGAAAGACGATTAAATTTAATTGGATGATTTATTTGAATAAGAGAAATCTCATTATTACTGTGTGCAACTAGGTTTGAGAATACTTTTTGAATAGTTAACATTTTTTAAATAAGATTATGCTAATTAAAATTCGGTATTTCAGTATCTGATATTCTAATATTCATCGGTATGTTTTTTAGGAAGAAGAAGATTGGCACAGTGAAAACAATGGAATATGCCTGTAATCCGATATCTACAACATAAGCGAGTATAGAGGTTAAATTCATTTGTCGATAAGCGATAAACTTAAGAAACATTTCAACCTGAAGGTTGAACATACACGTTAACATCATGCTGAAATATTTTCTAACCAAACAAATATAGGCACCTCAGTGTAATATTGTGCATTGTAATAGGATATTTCGGCCTCCTAGTCCATGGAATATATCTTTATTCCCCCACCTTAAAATCATCGGGGACAGCAAGAAAAAGACAATCTTGGAAGAAACCGACAACGATGGTTTAAAACAATGGTATTACTAGAGACCAAAACAAACAAACCTCTGAATTCTGGATCTTAGAAAACGTAGCAAACCTCTGCGCCTGCCTATCTGGACCGGGAGAAATGTAGCAGCAGTCCTTAAGGACTTGGAATCGTTTCAAACAACACAAACATTAATCAGTAAAGTCAATATTTACACGCGAGAGGCGGGCGCTTCATGTATCAGTGACATCATAGTATCCTACTCAGTTTGTTTTACTACTAGCTTAGATACTTGTTAGTTTTTACCCTGCTTATTTATTCCTATATATACTCAGCTCCAGGGAAGCCAAAGTATAATAAGAACCAACACTAAGTAGCAGAGTTAAGGGGAGGAGAAAGATACCTAGATTACTACTTAAAAAATGGGTGGTGGTGGACGAATGTCGGATCCCCCAAGCGGGAAGAAGACTGCAGCAGAAGCGCTGAAGCGCGCTCCACATGAGAAGCCTCCATTCACAATTGGAGACTTGAAGAAAGCAATCCCAGCTCATTGCTTCGAGAAGTCTCTGGTCACCTCTTTCCGCTACCTTATTCAGGATCTCCTCATGGCCTACGCTCTTTACTATGTGGCCACCAACTACATTGACCAGTATCTTCCCAGCCCTCTTAATTACGTGGCTTGGGCTGCTTACATTGCCGTTCAAGGCTGTGTCCTCACCGGCGCTTGGGTCGTTGGGCACGAGTGCGACCACGATGCTTTCAGTAATTACAACTGGATCAATGACCTTGTTGGCCTCGTTGTCCACTCTTCTCTTTTGGTTCCATACTTCTCCTGGAAAATTAGTCACCGTCGTCACCATGCAAACACTCAGTCCCTTGAAAATGACGAGGTTTATGTCCCCAGATTCAAGTCCAATATCCGTAACTATTACAAGTTGCTTAACAACCCACCTGGCCGAGTCCTTGTGTGGCTCACCACACTTCTCATTGGTTTTCCATTGTACTTGATGTTCAATGTGTCCGGACACAAATACGAGAGGTGGACTTCCCACTACGATCCTCACAGCCCACTCTACTCGGACCGTGAGCGCAAGGAAATCATTATCTCTGATATTGCTATTCTCGCTGTTATTTACGGACTATACCAACTCGTGTTGGCCAAGGGATTTGCATGGGTGTTCTGTGTCTATGGAGGCCCATTGCTCGTTGTTAATGGCTGGTTCGTGCTCATCACCATATTGAACCACACTCACCCATCACTGCCATACTATGACTCCACCGAGTGGGACTGGTTGAGAGGAGCTCTTTGCACCGTGGACAGAGATTACGGAATCCTGAACAAGGTGTTCCACAACGTATGCAATGCTCATGTCTGTCACCACATTTTCTCCATGATTCCCCATTATCACGGACTGGAAGCCACAGAAGCAATGAAGCCGATTTTGGGAGAGTACTATCAGTATGATGGAACTCCGATCCTTAAAGCAATGTACAGGGAAATGAAGGAATGCATTTACGTGGAGAAAGATGAAGGCGAGACTAAGGGAGTCTACTGGTACAGAAGCAAGTTCTGAAGCGATGACTGAAACAGAAGATATAGACTGTGCTTCATGATCATTCAAGTAGTTTTTGATGTATCATGTATCTGTTTTTAAGATACAAATCAATTAATATCATTGGTTTGTATCCTTTGAACTGCCAGATTAACATCTGAGCCGCTTGTATGAGATTATATTGGCGGTTAGACTCCGTTAATCATGATTAATAAAACTCTCATCTTCGAATGTATATTTGCTTATTTGATTTAAGTTACACTGTCTATAGTTCCAAATCAGTAATGAATTGAATACTTTCGTAGTGAACACAAAGTCACAAACATCAAAATTCATCTTGTTAACCAAAACTTTGTAATCAAGCTATCGTCACTTAAACTAGGATTCCGTTTCTGTGTTATGTGTTTGGGATCAAACATTTTGTCTCTCTCATAAGATCAAGATCTATGAGACCCTGCATCGTATAATGAGGATGTTAGGGATAAGTCTCACGAGATGATTAGATGCCCTCTACTTGTGTTTCGACAGAACTGAGCCTTAATCATCTCTCCTATCATTAATCAATTGCCAGTTTCATTAGCATGTTAAACATTATATGCTGGTTCTATTTGCATGTACAAGGAGATAAATTTAAAAACCTAATGCAGATCTTTAACCTAATATGAGAAGTATATACCCGAATCTTTTATCTGGATCACATAATCACATGTCTTTAAGCAGGTTTTACATGTATAATAATAAAAATGATTCTGTACCCTTCTCGCCTTCTGCACTAACCTTTTCACTTCCAGGCAACACAGGCGGAGAATATTACTTGATAAACTAGGAATAAACGTAGTCTAGTTATGTATGGACGAGACATATATACGGTTAAATCGACAAATCCAAGCTTCAATCAAGACGGTGGCCGCATGCACCCTAGTCTAACGTTTTCGATGACTTCGGCCGAATAAAACAGAGCAGTAGAAACACTTAAACACATATTTCAACCACAGATCCCAGTATATACCTTACTTCTCAATGTTATCTGTGGATTGTGAATAGATGAAAGACTAATAATCTGAGTCTTTGTCGATAACTTCCTATGATCCACCTGTGCTGAAATTTTCATGTATAAACTAATTCGTTCTTGTTGTGTTATAGTTGTCCCACGTCTTTTGCGGAAATTGTTCTTGTTCCCCAGACTATAAACTACAGCACAACTATTTCCACACGAGAGATGTCCTCACCTAAGCGTGAGTCTAAGTATTATATTAATATATATTCTACTACTTGTCCATACTATGTTTTGAGATTTTGTTTGTCCATGATTGATGAATACTATGATGGCATATTGAATTTTTCTGTCTTCTTTAGTTTGTCCCATTAACATCTCCAAAAGTATCTGAGATTTAAAAACATGTAGATGCGCATAATTTATGTTCTTATATACACGAAATGTAGCCTGATCAAGCTAGTCCAGTTATATTCTCTTTTGAAGTTTTGGTCACATTTGCGAACTCTAATTAGACAATGGGCAAAGGTGGTCGAATGCCAGAATCGAACGGTGAGCCAAAGGGAGGAGAAGAGAAAGACAATGTACTCCGACGAGTTCCCCATGAAAAGCCACCATTCACGCTTGCAGACATCAAGAAGGCCATTCCAGCCCATTGTTTCGAGCGCTCGCTTCTTAGATCATCATCCTACCTCATTTATGATTTAACTGTTTGTTTCCTCCTCTCCTATGCAGCCACAAACTACATTAACCTCCTCCCGGAACCTTTATCTTACGTTGTATGGGCGGCTTATGTTTATGTTCAAGGTTGTTTCATGTTTGCTGTATGGGTCGTTGCCCATGAATGCGGCCACCATGGCTTCAGCGACTATCACTGGCTCAACGACACTGTTGGATTTGTTCTTCATTCTCTCCTCCTCGTCCCTTACTTTTCTTGGAAAATTAGTCACCGTCGTCACCATGCCAACACTAATTCTCTTGATCGCGATGAGAACCATGTTCCTCGATTTAAACAGACTATCCGACCTTATTACCGTTACTTCAACAATCCAGTAGGCCGAGTTTTTATCATTGCATTCACCCTCACCTTAGGATGGCCTTTGTACTTGATCGTAAACATAGCCGGACGAACATACGATCGACATGCTTCCCATTTTGACCCATACAGTCCCATCTACTCCGATCGTGAGAGAGTTCAAATCTTGTTATCAGATATTGGTTTCCTTGCCGGATGCTATTTGGTGTACAAGGTTGCTTTAGTAAAAGGCTTCACATGGGTGATGCTTGTCTACGGAGCTCCTCTACATGTTGTCAATGGATTCTTGGTGATGATTACTCTTCTGCACCACACTCATCTTTCTCTACCTCATTATGATTCTTCCGAGTGGGACTGGCTGAGAGGAGCTCTGGCCACAGTCGACAGAGACTACGGAATTCTGAACAAAGTGTTCCACCACATAGCTGATACTCATGTGCTTCACCATTTGATCTCCAGCATCCCACATTATCATGCTGAGGAGGCAACTGAGGCGATCAAGCCCGTGTTGGGGGATTACTATCATTACGATCCCACTCCGTTTTACGTGGCAATGTGGAGAGAGGCTAAGGAATGTCTCTATGTCGAGGCAGAGGATGGTGATAAGGCCAGAGGAGTCTACTGGTTCCAAAATAAGCTTGAGAGTTAAGTGGTGTCTTTAATGATAATGAGCAGATAAATCCTGGTATGCGGACAGCTGATATGATGCAATTTGATATGACAAAAATGAATAAACACCAAGTGTGAGGCAACAGTTTGGAGTAAATGGTTTACTATGAAAAGCCTTGCTATGTATGCAGTTTTAGCTCATAATTCATCTGAATTTATTTCTTGTAAGTTCTAATGTGAGATTATGTATTTGTAAAGTATATGTATACTCACTTAAAGAGAGCTTATCAACAAATTTTGCTTGGGATGAGACACGAAAAATAAATAATCGGAGCACTGTTTCTAAATCGGAGCAACTCCAATACAAGCTCTCCTTACTCATATTTGGTCTAGGTGGACAAGATTTAGGGGTTAGGATCAAAAATCATTCCTCCAACGCAACTCCCTATCACCTAAAAATTTTAGGGGAGAGAAAACTCATCCCCTTATTTGAGGGAGCAAAAAGCCAACCCCTATAGTGCCACATCATCAATATTACCTATAATATAACATATATTTACTTCAACTTTACCTCTTTTCATATATATTATCTTATATATTGAATAAATATTAATTTTTAAATTATAGGTAACAGGTATAGGTAATACCATTGGAGTAAAACAACTTTTTGCTTACTTATATTTTAAGTAATCATTTTTTTATTATATTTTAAGTAACCAATATAGGGATTACCCTTGAAGATGCTCTCAGCCACGATGATCAGGTCTTCGGTGCTGGCTCCCAGATTATATAAACAATGGTGCAGTTTCTTGGCTCACCCCAGACACTATCACCCACACACCCAGATCTCATCATGTGTTGAGAGCCGCTTCCAATTCCACTCAATCCATTTCGACCCTACTAAAATCTTCGGATAGAATTTATAAGGGTTCTAAATAAGTTCAAGAGCCGATACTTTATCTCACCCTTTCCGATTCCATTGAATCTTTCTCAAGCCTACTAAAATCTTCCGATAAAATTTACATGAATCATTCTCAAGCCTACTAAAACCTTCCGATAAAATTTATATGAACTCCAGACAAATTTAAGAACCAATAATTTATCATCTCTCCATTAGAGTTCACCAAGATCCACCACAGAGTCCATTCTCGACACCCACAAATCTTCCCATAATTTTAAAACACTTATTCACATTTGTATTTAATAGTCTGTAGTGCACCAAAACTCTATGTATATTCAACTAAGCCTTCTTAGAAGAATTGGTATAAAATTCATTATGCGAATGATAATAGGCTTAATTCATGGATCAAATGATACCTAATAGAAGAGTAGTATAAATATTATGAATTGGGTAAAAAGATATATTATTAAATAGGCAATATTATTTATGGAGATTATATATTAATCGTCCTACTGATAAAATCACTATCGACTTCTAAGTTCATATAATAAATAATGTACTCTTTCTTACTTAACCCGACAATAATATAAAATATTAAAAAATTAAAAAATTTAAGAACAACCGTAAATTATTTTGACAAATGCATTATCAGATCTACGCACGCTATTATATCGTATCGAATTTAGAAAAGAACCTATCACATTATCTTATTTAGATTGTACATTAACTTAGACTATTTCATATAAATAAAAATATATTTTTCTTAAAATTTTAATAGAACACTATACTAAATTCAATATATTAAACTAACATATTTTAAATTAGGTCATTCTAATTTTAACCATTTATAAAACAAATACTAAAGTTACATATTTAAACGAGGCATACGCCACATAATAAAAACTCACTAGTTTGATAAAAAAAAACATAAATAATAATTCATTATATAATTTATATTGCAATAATTTAATTTATGAAATCCAAATAATCTACCGTTGGGCGCCATAGTAAACGGAAACTGTACCTAAGAATTAAGAAGCGCTCGCTAGTAGTCCAAGAAGAAGCACAAACGCAGAGTATTCAACAGATCGGAGCTCTCCTATCATCTTTCATCTGCTCTACACAATGGTAATTTCAGTCTCCTCTATTAATGTGTATCTATATATATGTGTCCGCGTTTTCAATTTGCTTAGTTTTGTGCATACAAGCCCTATATGTATTCAACCTATCAATTTGTTTTTCGTCCCTATTATTTATAATCGGGTGATTTGTCTCGACAATAATACAACTGCGACTCGATAATTATTATGTTTTGTTACACCAATTTTGATTTTCTGTATTTTAGGGTTTCATGGTGTATTCAAATTAGACCAAATTGATATTGATGAGAAATTTGAGTCTTTTTGATATGCTTAGTTTCATGTGTACTAATGTCGTGTTTGGTTGGGTTGAATTGAATGGAATGAGTAAAAATAAAAGAAAATAATAGTGTAGGAGTGAAAACTTTGAAAAAAAATGAGTGAGTGCAAATTGATATTGTATCTTGATTTTGTTGGCTGCGTATTAGTTCTTGTTATTTTAGGGGTTTTTGTCAATGGCGATATGTTTGTATAAACAAACTGTGTACCTTCAGGTTGACATCTTGTTTTGCTTGATTTCGATTCACTTTCTTATAGACTAGATTCTGCATTGTGCTGTTCGAGAGAAATTTAATTATTGACTTATTGATCTCTACCTAATGGCTTTCTAGTTTTGTATTAGCACATCTCTGGTGGTTTAATTGATCTGTACATCTTGAGAACATGTAGTGTGTCGTGAATTTAGCTTTTGAGGTTACTTATCAAGTTGTTGGGATCTGCTATTTGTTGCTTTAGGTATTGAACTATTATTTTGGTATCATTTAGACGTTTAATGATAGGGTAAAATTATCTACTACGTTGCTTTTCCGTGACAATGGGATTAGCAAACTTATAAACCGGACTGATAGGTGCAACTATAAAAGTACATTTGATTCCATTTTCCGATTCGCAAGTTGATATTCTTCTGTGCTATGATTTGAATGATGGATTATATTTATGATCATATTGAACCATGACATTAGTGCGAATATGATGTTACATCACCATAGCTCTGTGATTCCATATATAAATGTATCTCACTTGGATGATTTTAGAATTTTCAGGAAACAGAGGATGATGATGATTATGTTGAGTATGTCCCTGTTAAAAGGCGGAGGGAACTTGAAGCGAAAAAGATTTTGCAGAGGAAAGGGAATGCTACTTCTGTGGAAAGTGAATTAGAACCAACTAAAGTTGTTGAAACTAAACCTAGCCTGCTTGTTCAAGCATCACAGATTAAGCGTGACCTGCCGGAGGTTAGTCCCACAGAACAGATGGTTCAACAAGAGAAAGAGATGATGGAGCATCTGTCAGATCGTAAAACATTGATGTCAGTACGTGAACTTGCTAAAGGAATAACATACTCGGAACCATTGCCAACTGGATGGAAGCCTCCATTACCTATAAGAAAGATGTCTAGGAAAGCATGTGAGGGCATTAGGAAGCAGTGGCATATTATTGTTGATGGGGAAGATACCCCACCACCAATCAAGAATTTTAAAGACATGAGATTTCCTGAACCCATCTTAAAAAAGTTGGCACAGAAAGGAATTGTGCAGCCAACGCCTATCCAAGTTCAAGGGCTCCCAGTGATTTTATCAGGAAGGGACATGATTGGAATTGCTTTTACCGGGTCTGGGAAGACATTGGTCTTCGTGTTGCCAATTATAATGATGGCTGTACAGGAAGAGCTTATGATGCCTATTGCTCCTGGGGAAGGACCATTTGGTCTGATAGTTTGTCCATCTCGAGAGCTTGCTAGGCAAACTTATGATGTTGTCGAGGAATTTCTTACTTCGATGAGAGAGTACAATTATCCAGAGATAAGGCCACTGCTTTGCATTGGTGGTATTGATATGCGCTCTCAGTTAGACGTCGTGAAGAAAGGGGTCCATATTGTTGTAGCTACCCCTGGAAGGTTGAAGGACATGCTTGCAAAGAAGAAAATGAATCTTGATAATTGCAGATATTTAACTTTGGATGAGGCAGATAGGTTAGTGGATCTGGGTTTTGAAGATGATATACGGGAAGTGTTTGATCACTTTAAAGCTCAGAGACAAACTCTTCTATTTTCTGCCACTATGCCTACAAAGATCCAAAATTTTGCGAGAAGTGCATTGGTTAAACCTGTAACAGTTAATGTTGGAAGGGCAGGAGCTGCAAATCTTGATGTTATTCAAGAGGTTGAGTATGTGAAGCAAGAAGCAAAAATTGTTTACCTTCTAGAGTGTCTTCAGAAGACTCCACCTCCTGTACTAATATTTTGTGAAAACAAAGCAGATGTTGATGACATACATGAATATCTTCTTTTGAAAGGAGTTGAGGCAGTTTCAATTCATGGTGGCAAGGATCAGGAAGAGAGAGAGTATGCCATATCATCTTTTAAGGCATGCAAGAAAGATGTCTTGGTTGCAACAGATGTAGCCTCAAAGGGTTTGGATTTTCCCGATATTCAGCATGTAATTAATTATGATATGCCTGCTGAAATCGAAAACTATGTTCATAGGATTGGTCGGACGGGGAGATGTGGGAAAACTGGAATAGCCACAACATTTATCAATAAAAATCAAAGTGAGACGACGCTTCTTGATTTGAAGCATCTGCTCCAAGAAGCAAAACAGAGAATACCACCTGTGCTGGCTGAGCTGAGTGACCCAATGGAAGAAGCAAAGCAAGCAGAAGCTGTCGCTAATGCAAGTGGGGAGAAAGGCTGTGGCTATTGTGGTGGACTTGGTCATCGTATACGCGATTGTCCCAAGTTGGAGCATCAGAAGAGCATGCAGATTGCTGGCTCTAGGAGAGATTACTTTGGTGCTGGGGGTTACCGAGCTGAAATATAACTTGTGCAAATGGCAATGTTTTAGGATGTTTTTTTTCAATCTAGTGTTATGAACTCTTTCTAATTTAGCTTTTGTATACTTACAAGTTTATGTCTAGTTTTCCCTACGCATGCAATATAAACAGACCTTCTTTCTTTTTGCGTGGCACAGATTAAATTTTACCATGTCCATTTGAGCTATTTGGCACTGCAGTAGTGCAGTATGTACTTGTGAGTAGTTTTAAGTGGTGTGCATGGGTACAGATGATAACTTGTTAATTGTTATAGTCACAGAAGTTTTATTTAATACAACCAAACGTTTTATTTAACGTTTCCTCTGTTTATCGGATATTACTTCTGGTCTCAGTGATTTCTTTGAAGGATAGCTAAGTAGTGATTCCACAGTGTCAGAACCTGTTTCTTTCTTCACAGGCTAATGGCACAACCAGCATGCGGCTGTAGTGAAAATTGTTTTGTTCGACTGCAAAAGCAACTTCATGTACTGTTTTGTCGGAAACATAAATTGATCATCCCGTCCTCCCATTCATTTCTATACAGTTTGCTTTTTGGATGTCTCGTCGTTTCTATACATTTCAAAAATAACAACTTTTAATAATACAAATATAAAACATTATTATACCCATTATTTTCTTCCACTATCTAGTTCATGTTGTGTTTGCATGATTTTTTCTCACAAAAGTGAAAACGCCCGAGTACCATAAAAGGCCAAAATTTTATTTTGTCATTTAGGATATTAATCATTAAAATTATATTACGAGGGCCAATATCCGAAACTGAGACAAACAATCAATTAAATATGAGCCAATTCATTCTATGTAAATAAGAAAATTATTATTATATATTTTCCCCTATCTTCTAAATAATATTATGTTCAAAGTACCTTAATTTGAAAACTAAGTTAAAATTATTTAGTAAAGTGGGTTCTTTACAACAAACAATTAATAAATGAAGATAAGAATAAGAAAATTACATTGTTATGATATATCTTTTCAAAATTTCTCTCAACCCGATTTGGTCGACCCGCCCCGAATATATGTAAGAGTAAAAAATCAGACCCAAACTTACTTGGAACTCCTGGAGTTCTTAAATTGAAACCCTAGTTGTTGCCTCTATCTCTCTTCCGACGATCAAACTGAGTTAAAATGAGCTTCTCAAAACACAAGTACAAGCCCTCCTATGACTTCTGCGAAGAAATCTTGTCCGAAATATTCAAAAGACTTCCTGTTAAAGATGTCTTACGTTGCGGAGCTGTGCAAAAATCATGGTATTCTCTCATTAAAACTCCTACGTTTATTTCTCTTCACTCCAATCATCAAATACTTACTGCCGACATTAATCCTAAGTATTTGCTTTATAATGATACTATTAACAATTTATACACAGTACGTTCTGATGATTCACAATGTCGGAAATATTGCACATTTCACTATCCATTTGAATTGCCTAGTGAAGCCTGGTCTGGACAAGCAAATGGTTTATTTTGTGTGTCTACTATGTTTAATGAAGAACTTGGTTATAATCCCGACATTTATCTCTGGAATCCCCTTGTTAGCAAATTTGGGATTATCCCGGGTTCACCACTTCCGAGGTTTTCGTATAAGGAGATTAGGTGGAATGCTTTAGCTTTTGGGTTTTTACCGGAAGTTAATGATTATGTTGTGGTACATGTTGTGAAACCTAGTTCAACCGCTGAACCTGACTCACCTGACGCTGACTATTACGCTTTTAATCCTTATGATACCCCCCCTTATGCACATTACCCGCACTCGGTCAAGATTGGTGTTTATAGTCTAAACACTAATTCTTGGAAGGAAATATGCCAAGATAATGTTTTTGTTGATTCTATAAGTACTGATGCGTCGGAATTTGTTAATGGTACTGCATTTTGGGTAGGGTATAATTATGATCTGGTACAGCAGGTAGTTATGTACTTTGATACAAAGACAAATGTACTGGGACAGATTTCGGTGCCTAACAGGATGGCACGTCATACCCGCCAGCTTGAGAATCCTGTTATCCTTCCGTTCGGTCAATCTATTGCTTACTTTGTTGAGGGAGATGTGGATGATTGGGATGATGACGATTATGAGTATGATGATTTTGGCACTTCTCATTTGGATATTTGGGTATTGAATGACGAGAGGAGGGTATTGAATGACGAGAGTATAAATGAGGATTTTTGGGAGAACAAGATGAGGACATATGAGGATGCCTGGAAGAACAAGATGAGTGTTAAGCTAAGTGAAAATATTTCGGCTGAGGTATTGGGTACGAGGAACAATGGTGCACCAATACTAGCAAAATCAAACAATCTAATTTCATATGATCTTGATACTCATGAACCATATGATTTCGTTGAATCATGTGATCGTTTGACTCAGTTTTACTATCTTAACGAGGGCTCTAAATCACCTTTTCTTATTTGTCCTTTTGTGGAAACTCTAGCTTTGCTTGATATTGATTGAAATTATTTAAGAAGATGTTATGTCGGAAGCCTGTTTATTGTGATGGGAAGTTGCTTAAGTTCTTCAACTTTCCATGAAGGAAAATTTCGATATCTGATTGATAATGACATCAGGGAGTTTTAGCCTATATGCTGAAAAGGATGAGATGAAGAAAACTCTTCTTGGATTATGTGGATTATGTTTATGTTTTTTATTGTATCGTTTATCGTTTAGCTTAATATTGTGTTACGTTTTTGAGAATATGTTGTTTTGGCATTATATTTTGAACTTAATTAGCATTTGGTATTAGGTTGTGTAGCATGCTTAATTATACATTTTTGACCAAATATGCATTTCACATTGGGGGTGTATAGAGAATGGGTGAGAGCCTATTGGGGTAGATGGTGAGTAGATCATCTGTGACCCAACCCTCTGAATACTCCTTTGCAGAAGGCTTCTTGTAACAACCTGTCCGACATCTTATAATTTAATTGGTGGACCAAGTACCAACAATGTCATGATCCATTAGGAATTTACGGTAGTTTTTACAGGATATCCAAGTTAGTTGAATCTAGGCTATTGAACTTAGAATTAATTTGGATTTGGATTGCAATAGATCTGGAGTTGTCTCAGGTTATAACAATTGTAACTTTCAACCACTTGTTTAATCAAGTAATTGGGGAGCAGAGCTAACGCCTAGGGCAACTTTCTTTCATCACTTTATAATAGAACTCAGTTCACAAGTCTAGTATGTATCTATTAAATGCCAATTTACAACTTATTACAGAGGTATGGTCTGACTCATTCCATGTTTTAAACAGTTTCATCCTCATGATCTACTACTGTGCTATGTATGCTTTGAGCAATACCAGCATTAATTCTTCTTTTAATCTCTTAGTTTGGTTGAATTTAGTCTACGTAATCAGAGATTGTAAGATTTTTCTTCCTGCACAAGGTTTGAGATATTGAGTCGAAATGTTCCTGTGTAGTGATCAGTTTTTGATTTGCTAGAAAATATATTCTTATGCCAGCACCTACTTGAAACTCTTTACATCAAATATTTGCTTGAAGCTTCAAATTAAGACAAATGACAGAAACATATCCTTCCCAATAATTATGAGACATCAAGCAGTAGAAGACTATTAGTACCAGAAGCTTATGAGGTCCATCAACACTATATTTGAGAAGCCTGACAAGGTTGCAGTGATGGGTTCTTCCTATGACTTTCATCTCATTCTGTAACTCTCTATCCCCTTCTGCTAACATATTGTCCAGTCTCTTCACAACTAATGCTTGATTTTTTAAAGTTTAATATCCCTTTATAAACTGTTCTAGATGATGCTCTTCCAATTTCTTCTTGAAAACCATTCACTTTCTCTAATTCTGCACAAATAAATGACCACGGAGCAATATCTTCAAGAAATTCAAAATTTTCATTGACTAGATTCCTTTTCCCTGCGCATGCATGATTTCTGTACACAATAAATCCAGAAATCATAAAGACTGTAAAAGCCAAGGCAATAACTGAAACACCGATGTTAAGAATCTCTCTGCAGGGCTCTTTCTTTGTTTTAGTCTTGAGATCAGTTGGAGCTTCTCTATCGAGTTCTGGCGAGGTCCACTTGATGTAGGCAATGTTAGTTTCCAACAGTGATCTTCTACCATATCTTAATGGATGCCTTTGTTTTTTGCACTCCCCGGCTGTCTTTAAAAAAGGCTGCTTCACAATTACAGTCCAAACAAGCTGCTTCACACTCATCTTTAATGTCCAATTTAAGAACACAATAAGGATCATATTCCCACCAAGTATTCGCCACTGCTCTCCTGCTATATTGGATTCGCTGCTCCTTGTTCTTGCAACTGTTACCAGTATTATTCTTCTCACATCCTGCAGTCCCGTCGCCAGGACTAACATAACTGAATCCGGTTAAACACAGACATTTGACTTCATTATCATCTAGAGTACAGTATCCATTGAGGCCACATAAACCTTTTGGGTCACATTTGTCAGGAGATGATTCCCATAGAACTGATGGGTTGTTGCCTTTATTACAAACTCAATGAAAAAGTCGAAAGATACCATCAGAATCTGATTTCGCAAGGTAAAGTCTCCGTGTCTCAGAACGCCCACCAGTTAGATTTAGTAGAGTGGTGAATGGTGAACACACACTACTTTCATTCTTCCTAATATCTTCCTGAATATGAATGTCGTCCGAGTATAACTGTCTGTGGACCATGTGGACCTGGTATAATAGCTTCCTTGATTTTCAGGGTTGATCAATTTTCACTATGTCACTTTCTTGTACTGTTTTCTTCTTTTTCTTGAGAAAGCAGAACAAAGCAACTGAAAGAAATGCAAGAAAATAAGATCCCTTCAAGAGAGACAAAAATGACAACTATGACAGTATGTGAATGACGTCCTGGTGGAGTTGGAACATTATGAGATGGTAGTGGCGCCTATTTTCGTGTGTTTTCGGCTTCCATCCTAACTCGTATCCCTTGTAGCTTCCTCTTTAACTAGAGAAGCTTGAGCCTTTGTAAGGTCAAGGGTCATAAGTTAGTTATTTTACATATAACTTGTATGTTTGTGCTCATACTTGGTAGATCTATCAATCTACATACTTGTTTTCAAGTTTCGTTCACTTTGGTATAGAAACACACTTGTTCTTGACTTGTTCGTTTAGTGTGTTTCGGAGCCATTGTAGAAACTCATTAGGGGGAAAGCTTTTGATATCTTCATTCTTAAAGTCCTTGCAATAAGTTTGATACTGAACTATTCTTGATCCAAACTTAAACGTGTGTGCTTGTTTTTCCCTTAAGTGGTTTAAACTCTATTTTTTAAGAATCAAAGAATAGTTTAAATCTTGGTTGGAACTTGTTAATACCACCTTTTTGTTGAGTGGGTTCAACCCAAGTCTCACATCGGAAAGATAAAAGAAGATTTATCTTGAATATAAGCAGCCAAAGAACTCCATTAGTATGAGGCTTTTTGGGAGGAGCCCGAAAGCAAATCCGTGCGGGCTTGACCACGGCCCAGAGCAGACAATATCATATTAATGCGGAGTTAAGGGTGTTGCGCGGCCCAACACTTTTATTCCCGAGTTAAATACTTTGAACAAAGATCGAACAAGCTAGACCACTTGAACTAGCTTAACCAAGTCCAAGCAACCATTCGGCCAAAACAAGCTATATTCGGCCAAATATAATGATTATTGCCTAGGTTGGTTTTTGCTTGTCTCAACCATAAACCAAGTGCTCCTAGCATTTTTGAAGTCTTGTATATTTTAAGTCCACACCTTATCTTTGATTTAATCCAATCATACTTACTGTCTGGTCAATCTTTTCAGGTGTTCCGTCTTCTCTCGTAAGATCTACAACATATAAACGCAAAGACGTCCTTCCATGCCTCGTCGTAGATCCGCCTTTTCAAATCACGTGCTCATGCAACCATATTGATACAGGAGACTGATTTTGTTATTACATATTGTCTGCCAGACCATTGGTGACACTATATTTGCCGACACACCAACCTGTTGCCTAAAGTAAAACTAGCTGGGTGCAAATTTTAAGCGCAGCTCGTCACGAACATATCCAAATTCAGCATTTCTTTTTTGTCAGGAATCCAGGCTCAGCTTTTGGTTTAACGATATTCAGAAATATGTATTTTGCGACAAATTTTAGTAGTCGAATATGGTAGATAATGAATATTACAGCTTATCTTGATTAAATATAGTTACCCAGTCAATATTAAGTTGCAATTAATTTACTTTTATTCGTTAGAAGTTGAGAACAAATACATTATTATTTGCTTTGCCATAAATATTTTGAATTTCCAACTTAGAAATTCATTTTCCCCACACAGTCGCTAAGTGAGATGAAAATAAGTACAGCGGATGCACATATGTGTTTATAAAAAATTAATATATACAGTAAATTAACAGGTTTTGATTACTATTTTAATAATTTTTACTATTAGAGATGCTCTAATAATACATCTTCCTGTCCACTAAAGGTCACTGCCGAATCATGTAACAATCTGCAAAAATTCACTGACATTTTAGCTCTGGTGATAAATTGAGAGATGATGAAACATTGTCACAAACGCAGAGTTGAACCTAAAAAAGAGTTGGAAATTGTTAGACATCTTCTAATACCTCATAATGAAATTTTGATATTTGTTAAATCAGACCATGCAATATAACAATATTGCTACACCGTTATAGTTCAACAACTTTACACGGGCAAAAATTATTTTGAGTAGCCCTACACGTGATCAATTTTTTATTATGTCAATGATTAAAGCGATTACTCGTCAGAAAATAAGCAACATCATAATTAATAAAATAATCAGCACGCCAACATTTGAAATAGGTAAAGCCCTCAAGATTCTATTTATGCCTTGCTTTTAGTGCATCAGGTTTCGTCTATCTTCAATTGTATGGAAAATTTACTTTCAAAGCTGTACAATCTTGACCTGGAATAGAAATGCCACAGTTCACCGTCGTTACTAGATCACTTTTACTTGCATAGAAAATAAGATTATTCATGCCCGATCTTTAATTTGGTTCAGTTCGATTTTACTCAACCTTAATTAATATTCCAAATGTATCAACTATCGAGATAAATTGCTACCCGGATTTTATGAATCCAGCTACAAACTCCTTGGCTTAGCTGATCATTTATATCGGGTGTTTGGCTACCGGGTTTATCCGAATGTTTGGCACCAGGAGTGCTTAAAATGATGTTTTATTAAAAAAATCATGTCATTAAAAAATGTACTTGATATTAAATCAATTTTTGATTTGTTTGCATAATAAATAGTTTTTAATTTAAAATTAAGAACATAATTTTTAATTCGCGACTTAAAGTCTGAGACAAATATGCTCATTGTCCTCTGTCCTATCCGTGTCAAAGAAATAATGAATTAAAGATATTATTATTGTTATAATCAGACAGGACATGTCACCAAATTCTTCTTAGTGCAGCTGCATGTTACGTGGGACATGTAACGCAGGTATTGTTTGCTTAGAAAGTTTACGTAATCTTTCTATGAAATATGAATTATTGAAAACAAAATTCAGCACTCCTGCATTGACTAAATTGGCAATGTTAAAACGATTGACGAAACAAATTGTAAGAGCAAGCCCTTGGCTAAAAAATGAGGTGGCATACTTAAAATAAAAAAAATTTAGCCAACAGCTCCAAAAACCCAACTCCAACCATGCTCATCTGTTGTCTATAAATTTAACCAACCTCCTATGGATGGCTAAATTTGTCGAACCTCTACAGGTCTGTAAGAAAATCTGTAGGAAGATTGTACATCATTTATTACCATATTGAACTGATATATTCTATTTTAACAATTTAAAATATAAATAACATACTATTTTTAAATTATAGCCAACCAATATAGTCAGTACCATTGAAGCAAAATGTCTTACAGGTTCAGCAAATTTTACATAATGTCTTACATGTCCAATTTAGCCAACGATTATACTCCCTCCGTCCCGGTCAATTGTATACAGTTTCCTTTTTTGGATGTCCCATCATTTCTATACATTCCCAAAATAGCAACTTTTTATAATATAAAACACTATTACACCCACTACCTTCTTCCACTATCTTCATTCTATAATAATAAAAAGGGAAAATAGATTTTTTTGCCACCCAATTTATTATTTGTTTAGAAACCTACCACTGAACTATAATTTTTTTCTTTTTTGCCACTAATGTTAGGTTCGGATTTTTTTTTGTCACTAACGTTAGGTTCAGATTTGATTATTAACACTATGTTATTCTTTTTTGAATTAATTGCATTTGGCGCCCCTTTGATTTCAGCATATTGCACATTGCACCTAATAGTTTTGGAATAAACACTATGCAGCCCCTTACTTTTAACCCGTAGACACTTTGCACCCTTTCCGTTATCTTCTACCGTTACCGTTAACCTTTGAAGGGGCATTTTGGGAAATTTTATTATATTTAATTAAAATCAGACCTTTATTTAAATTTTCCGATCATCTAAACGATATTTTTCGGAAATCTATTTTCCGATAGTCTGCAATATAATAGTGATATGTGTCTGTATCTTTATATGTAGTACTCCATATGTGTCCTAGGTAGTGTATCTTAGAAGACGAGAGTACGGATTTTTTTTACTCAGAAAGGAAATATCAAAATTAACTTATGAAACTATATTTATAAAAAGTGGGAACCTTAAAATACGTGACAAGTAGTGGTAAAGAACTATAAAGTCAAGTGATACTATATATTTGTGGAGTCTTAAAATAATTCATAAAACTAATTTTTTTAGGTTCTTAAAATGCCTGTTAAACTCTCGTACTTCAATGTAAACTAGTTAAGGGACATATATATGACTGTATATAATGTTATGGACACATATCATATCACCATAATATTGCAGACAACCACTATGTTTTTATAATGCTAAAAAAATAACATATTGTTAATAATCAAATCAAAACATAACGTTAGTGACAAAAAAAATCCAACGTTTTTTTAAGGAAAAAAAAACATTAAATTTTATTCAGAAAAAATAAAATAAAATAATTTTTGAAATTTTTTGGAGTCTCAAAATGCGTGTCCAACTCTCGTCCTCCAAGGTAAACTACCCAGGACACTACATAAAAATATAGACACATATCAGATTGCCATTATATTGCAGACTAACACTATATTTTAATAATACTAAAAAAATAACATAGTGTTAATAATCAAATCCGAACCTAACGTTAATGACAAAAAAAAGTCCGAACCTAACATTAGTGACAAAAAAGAAAAAAATTATAGTTCAGTGGTAGGTTTCTAAACAAATAATAAGTTGGGTGGCAAAACAATCTATTTTCCCTAATAAAAACACTATTACACCCACTACTTTCTTCCACTATCTCAAATCTATTATTAAAAATAAGTGGGACCCATCAATTCACCCACTTTCCATCTAACTTTACTCATTTCTTACACTTTTTCTTGGTCTCCGTGTCCAATCCCAATGTATATTATTCATCGGGACGGAGGGAGTAGTCAACACCGTTGGAGATGCTCTAATATTCTTTTGCATATGTCGCACTCTGTATTAATAATTCCGCAGCCAACTGGGTTTTCTTTTACGTTTGTCAATACCGGAGTGCTACGCACGTGTTTGATCTGTTTTTTATTTATTTATTTAATTAACTATTTCAAAACTACTAAGGAATACTCCCTCCGTCCCTCTGATTTTTATACACTTTCCTTTTCGGGATGTCCCATTCAATTCTATACATTTCAAAACTTTCCTAAAATAGTAAATTTTTATAATAAAAAAATCCCACTCACCCACTAACTTCATCTACTTTTCTAAATCTATCACTTAAATATTAATGGGTCCCACCACTTTACTTACTTTTTTTTTCTTTCTTATTACTTTACATTACTTTATACACTTTTCTTAGTCTCCGTGCCCGATACAAATGTATACATCTAAATGGGACGGAGGGAGTAGTTTTTTTCACATAGATACAATCGCTGATGTACTTGATGTTCCAGTTAATTAGCTAAGCTGATAGTAAAACGCAACCAAAGAGAAGGAAAATGACAAATTAGAATTTCAAGCTGAACAAGCTATTCCATATATATACAAACTTGTTACTTTGTGTCAACTTCCTCGTGCAATTAGCAACTAATTAAGCACTCATTAGCCACCAAGCTTGACCATTTGTAATGGAGAATTGTTAATATTAAGTGACCATCTTTTCATACTTTCGTTGTCATATTCATCAAGGGGAAATTAACACATGCATGCATCATGCATGTGCTTCCCGCAAGCTAGCGGCACCGATTATATATATATATATATATATAAAATAATTTTCAGTTGGGAGATGCTTTATCGAATTTCCATATCAATATCAAGTATCCAAGTCTCAGATGTTCTTTCAGGGGGGCTTGACTAAATGACTATATGTACACAAACAGACCAGAGTCCATAAAAATAATAATTTGCTTTGACTGGAGTTTATCATTTATTATTTTATCGTATAATACTGATCAGTGCTCTTACCATATAACTTTTTCTATTATTATATTTTTTTAATAGTTAATATAATTTCGCATATATATTAATGTGAGAATGATGTACATCTTTAGATTGATATTTTTAAATTATTATAAAATATGTTTAAGTTAATATACTTTTATTAAACATTATATATGTCGAAAGATTTATAAATAAATAGTTCGTCAGATATTTTTTAGTGAGAATGCTAAGGAGACCGGCCATGTAAACCTGCTCCAACTAACCGATCAAATTCTTTTACTTTTTAATATTTTAATTTTAATAATATAATTTAGATATATATATATATATATATATATTTCGATTTTGATTTGTATATATTCTTGTTTTAATTAATTACATACGCATTCAATTATTTTTCAACTTTTTTTTATATAAATTAATGATTTTAGCTACCAATCATTTATTTGCTAGTATATTAGATCGTGTTAGTTAACTTTAATCAATAGACTGTTAAGAGAATTACTTGCGAATTCAATGACGAATAATGGTTTAGGAGAGGAGTGTAACATCAAAGCTTAAAATATTTAAAGTGTGTTCATTGTCATTATTTTAGGAAAAAAGTAGCGGTGGAAAATAAAGAATTATAGATTTACTTTATCGGCAATGATTGTATTTAAAAAAATAGACTAATTAGTTAACTTGATACATCATACATATGAATATGGCCAGGAGATTTTTATGCGCTTTTATTGTAGGCTAATGTCAAAACTGGCATGCAATCTACTTTATCGTCTGCTATGGAGTAAACTTGCAAGTTTAAATTATACAGGGAAGAGCGAGGGAAAGTTGGAAAAAGATCCCGTTTTTTGCTAAATAAAGGTGATCGAAAATGCCTACCACTCTCATTTAGCTTCTCATATTTTTATAGTTGTCAGAAAATGTTAGTCAATACTGGCAGGCAATTGAATTTTCAGTGCTTACGGTTCTAACGAATATCCAAATTTCCGTTGGACCGTAGTGGAAGACGTACAATTAAATTTATCAGCACATACAATACGGTTTTCCTACGGCGACTTTTCTTATATTAATTTGTTATGCATTTATCAATAAACATTTAATGAAATAGAATTCTAATATTTGCAAAACTAATCAAAACTCTTAGAGCATCTCCAACCATACAAAACCTTTAGAAAAAAGGTGAGTTGTCATTCCAAATATAAAAAATTTAGCCAACTTGTTAAAAAAATCACACTCCAATCACATGAATCTGTTTTCTATAATTGTAGCCAACCTCCTATGGTTGACTATATTTGTCGAACCTCTACAGGTCTGTAAGAAAATCTGTAGGAAGATTGCACATCATTTATTACCATATTAACTGATATATTCTATTTTAACAATCTAAAATATTAATAATACACTATTTTTAAATTATAGCCAATACCATTGAAGCAAAATGTCTTACAGGTTCAGCAAATTTTACATAATGTCTTACAGGTCTAATTTAGCCAACGATTATAGTCAACGTCGTTGGAGATGCTCTTAGAAATTTATCAGTCGTCATTATTAAAAACGAAACTATGAAATTCGAGAAACCCGTTGAGAATTCGCATAATCAATTTGAGCGCGGTAAGATTTTCTTCTCCCCCACATAGTCAAATTGAGCCTGTACTGCAGTGTCCACAAGACCAAGAGCATTGATACCTTCCACGGAGAAATTAATTGTTTTTAGAATTTGCCTGAAGCTTAGGTTTATAACTATATTTCTGTTTTGAAAACTTTATGATCACTAAAAATATTTTGTTATTTTTGATTTGAGACACCCCAATTATCATAAAAAATTCACGTAAAATATATTTTGTGTTTTATATTCATTAAATTAAATATAAATAGTGAAATTCGTGCTATGGAGTACATACAGACTACATGAGCATTGGTAATTACATTGCTCATGTTGATCAGTTTAGCACCCAGTATAATTTTTGTAACAGTAATACAACATATTAGAGTATCAGTAATATTAACGCAACGCTACGAGGACGTTTGGATTAAGGTTGGGAATGAGAACGGGGGTTAATGGGAATAGTATAGTAACCCAAGGAGTGGGAAGGGTATGATTTAACAACCCTGGATCGTTTGGTTTACCGAATGGTATGGGGTTGGAATAAGTAATCGGGTTAAGGTGGTATGAGTTTAAGGTATCATATCTGATATCATGTGTTTGGTTGAGATCTGGAATCAGTATATTCAAATTTTTAAAAAATATATATTATTAATTTATATAATTAAAAAAATTAAAAAAAATTATTATTATATATATTTGCATCATTGATTATTGTTGTATTAAAAATTAATTTTTAATTACTGAAATAGAGACAAAAAATCAAAAATGGAATTGATACCCATACCCTCCATCTCATACTCACTTTCCCCCTAAGTATCAAAAACCCATACTTTGGGGGTTTGAGGTATAGGTTTCGAGTTTTAATTTTTACAACTAAACAACAGATATGGGTTTGGAATGAACAAAACACATACCTGATTCCAGATGTCCGTAAACCAAACGACTCCTAAAAGGATTGGAGTTCTCATTCCATAGCACCAAATAACTAATCCAAACACTTGTCATGAGATTAAAGTTCCGAATCCTGTTAACCGGACTCATTAACCATGAACCAAACACCCCCAAACGTAAATCGACTAATCGAGTGCCACGTACAAGTTGCGAAGCATTTTTCATACTAGCACAGGGCATTTTTTTACCAGGTATATGTCTAGTAAATAAATTGTGTAAATCTCCTAAATTTCCCCCACGTACATATAGCTAGGGGTGCTCGGAAGACTTGAACGTCTTTGCATATAAAAGCACGAATTGCAGAAAGCCAGAAACAGACCATCATATATGTGGGTCCTGAACTGTGCATGTATACGGTGGTACATATGATTTGTGTGTGGTGTGGGCGTTTTAATACACACTCGTAATATACACTAGGGGAGAGCGTGGGTCGGTTCGGTCCGGTTTTTGGATGAAACCGGAACCGCAACCATATATCTTCGGTTTTTAAAATCGAAAATCGCAACCGCCGGTTCGGATTCGGTTTAAAAAACCTCGGTTCGGTTGTAAACGGTTCGGTTTCGGTTATAAAACCGACAAATATATAATCGAGAAAATAAATACAAAATAGGCTGATAATTGCAATACAAAAATAAATAATTTTACTTCGTAATTCAACACAAATAACAGGAGGAATGCATTTTATGTTCTAGGCATCCAGCAGAGGGAATCAAGTTAGAACTTCATAAAACATGACATAAATTAAAGGATAGTCTAGGCAACAGATTAAGGCAGACTTGCATACTGCATAGCATCAACAAGCAGAGGCCTGGAAGTATATACTAATGCAGATGTGGAGTAAATAAACTGGTTATAACAAATTTCAGTTCTTTCATAGAATCCATGATCACAACAGCAAACCAAAGATCTATTCTGTGATTGAATATCTTTGCAATTTTTAAAAATTTGTATCAATTATATATAAAATATTTATTATTTAAATTATATTTTAATAATCGGTTCGGTTCGGTTTTATCGGTTCGGTTTAGACGTATAACCGGAACCCAACCATTTAAATCGGATCGGTTTTAAATTTTTCGGTTTCGGTTTCGGTTCGGTTTTTTTCGAATCGGTTTTTCCCGGTTTCTTCCGGTTCCGGTTTTAATTCGGTTTTTTGCTCAGCCCTAATATACACCAGTAATCCTGTAATAGATGTGCAAAGCACACGTTTAAATGGTATTCACATATTGTCATACACCACTTGCCGCAAACTACCAAGTACCAACAGCCCTGCACAGGTGACAGGTCGTAAACGGGTGGTCCAAGCAATTTGTGTGGAGGACGTCCTGTACTTAGATTTTTTAATTTTTCTCGAATATCCTTGACACTCCACGCTAGTATATATGGATGTACTTGAATACTTATTTGAAGACAATATCATGTTAATATTTTAAAACTAAAATCTGATATATAAATACAAACATGCATAGATACTAGATACTAGATACTAGTTATTGATTATTTATTACATCTCTTCTAACCGGAGAGAGTTAATTGAAACTGCAATTTATAAAAACGTATAAACAGAAATCAGGATGTGAATCGAAAATGAGAATGAAAAATATGAAAATGAGTATTTTAATAAATATAGAAGTAATGATTATCTATCAAGTCACATTTCATATTGAAAAATGACTAACCCAAATACTAATTTATGTGTTTCAGATTTGATTCCTGTTAATCGAATTACAAATCATAAACGAGACGGGCCCTACGTTGCTGGGCGCTTATGTCTTAACCCTCGAACTTGTTGTGTATTCAGAAATGTACGTGTTTCATAAGTTCGTCAACAGTCGTATGAATTCCGATAGACATAACTACTTTTTGCTGGTTTACACATAAATTATGTGCCTGTGTTGGCCGGGCTGGGGTGAGCTAAAATCCAGGTGAAGAAATTATTATTATCAAAATAATTATTAGTAATGATCGACATAAATTAAAGTTTAGCCCAGATAAAACTTTGTCTAAACTTTAATTTGAGTTATTCTTTTTAGTTTAAGCTTTTCACACCGTCATGAAAAAGATTCTTAAATTCTTTTGCTTTAGATCTATCTTTATATACCTAAAGTCTTGATCTTTTCTCTATAATTTTGCCCATTAATTAAAAGAGTCAAGGGTGAAATACCATGAACAGGAGTCTTTAATCATTGACACTTGCTTAACAATCATCCAAAATATAATTAAAAAATAATTATAATATTTGGGCAAGAAATTTGACTCAATTTTAACTTACAAGTCGAAATATGAGAATTAGAAAATTCTAATTTCATCTATTTTTTTTAAATTTTGCTTTACAAAAATGTACATGATCACTTTCAAATTATTAATATTTTTTT
This sequence comes from Daucus carota subsp. sativus, assembly GCF_001625215.2. Lineage (NCBI taxonomy): Eukaryota > Viridiplantae > Streptophyta > Magnoliopsida > Apiales > Apiaceae > Daucus > Daucus carota. The sequence goes on along the minus strand of NC_030384.2, from coordinate 44,695,920 downwards.
ATTATTAAAATAATAATCTATACCTAATAAATTATAAATATCAAAAAATATTATTCAAACACATAAATTATATATTATTTTGTATTTATGAATAACTTCTCACTTGTAAACAATAAACAGATCGGCAACAATTTTAACTTCAGCCAGCCCAATAATTACATTATTTCCAACATTATTAACTTATTTCTTCGCAAGCTGCAGCCTGCAGGTTTGGTTTAGTCCTCGTAGATGTATTAGATGTAAAGCACTATCCATGGATAAGGTACAAGTAAAGATCTAGACTGTGAAGAGCTGAGGTACTCATGGTAAAAAAATTCAGCAGTGCATGCATTTTCCATACAACACAAAGTGAAATTATACATACGTACTTATTTTTGTACTAAGAATACTTTTCATCTAACACTGAATTCTTGGTGACGGAGTAGTTGCAGATCATTGCTTCACGAAGATTTTGATTTAAGATCGTTCTTGAACCAGTACACACCTTTGGCCTTATCACCATCCTCTGCCTCGACGTAGAGACATTCCTTAGCCTCTCTCCACATTGCCACGTAAAACGGAGTCGGATCGTAATGATAGTAGTCCCCCAACACGGGCTTGATTGCCTCAGTTGCCTCCTCGGCATGATAATGTGGGATGCTGGAGATCAAATGGTGAAGCACGTGAGTGTCAGCTATGTGGTGGAACACTTTGTTCAGAATCCCGTAGTCTCTGTCGACTGTGGCCAGAGCTCCTCTCAGCCAGTCCCACTCGGACGAATCATAATGAGGTAAAGAAAGATGGGTGTGGTGCAGGAGAGTAATCATCACCAAGAATCCGTTGACAACATGTAGAGGAGCTCCGTAGACAAGCATCACCCATGTGAAGCCTTTTACTAAAGCAACCCTGTACACCAAATAGCATCCTGCAAGAAAACCAATATCTGACAACAAGATTTGAACTCTCTCACGATCGGAGTAGATAGGACTGTATGGGTCAAAATGGGAAGCATGTCGATCGTATGTTCGTCCAGCGATGTTTACGATTAAGTACAAAGGCCATCCTAAGGTGAGGGTGAAGGCAATGATGAAAACTCGGCCAATTGGATTGTTGAAGATATGATAGTAAGAACGGATGGTTTCTTTAAATCTAGGAATATGGTTTTCATCGCGGTCAAGAGAATTGGTGTTTGCATGGTGACGACGGTGGCTAATTTTCCAAGAGAAGTAAGGGACGAGGAGGAGAGAATGGAGGACAAAGCCAACGGTGTCGTTTAGCCAATGATAGTTGCTGAAACCATGGTGGCCGCACTCATGAGCCACGACCCAAACGGCGAACATGAAACAGCCTTGAACATAAATATAAGCAGTCCATGCAAGGTAAGACAAAGGCTTAGGGAGGAGATTGATGTAGTTTGTGGCTGCGTAGTAGAGCAGGAAACAAACGGCCAAGTCGTAAACCAGGTAGGCGAAAGATCGAATTAGCGAGCGCTCGAAACAGTGAGGTGGAATGGCTTTCTTGATGTCGGCGATAGTGAATGGTGGTTTTTCATGAGGAACTCGACGGAATATATCCTCGTTCTTCTCGGCTTGCTTCGTGTCCCCACCTGCTACCGGCATCCGACCACCTTTACCCATTGTTTAACGAGCTGCAAGCAAACACAAAATTAAAAATCCTAGCAAGCATGCTATATATGTTACTCGAACAGTAAAAATGTTGAACAAATTATTACCTGTGAAAGCTAGGTGTTTGCTTTCGGAGTTGGATGTGGTGATGTTTCTCTTGATCTCAGTGTTGTGTTTGAGAAACTAAGTGCTCGGTTATGGTTATATATATGTCACTTGCGAGATGGAGAGGCATTGCAATATACAAAGTGGGACCGAGTAGGCAGCACGCCATTCCAATATTCCAAGGCGAGTAAAACTAGTACGAGAGTCCAAGTATGCCGCCCGCCATGCACTAGTTTTAATCCCCTTTTGTTTTTCCTTGTCCTTGCTATTTTCTCACTTTAACTTGTACGTGTCTAATTAGCTCTGTTTAGTTTTTCACAAACTTCGTTTTTTGCGATTCAACTTCTCACTCAATTTGATTCCGAGTTCCTAGATTAATTTTTGTCAAATAAGTACAGCTGATGAGTGACGACGAATGATTAAAATATGCATTCATCGAAGTGTATCGCACTTCGTCTACTAATTAGGCTGTTACGAATGTGACCGACGACAGTCTGTCGATATTTAACAAGTACATAAGCGACACTTTAGTTCTCATTAGCGACACTTGTTTAAGTGACACTTAAAGCTCTAGTCTCCTTACGCGACTCTTATACAAGGACAACACCCAATCCTTTGCTTTATATGATAATGATGCAGTCGTTGTGATTCGATTCCTTCGCAAATCCATATAATCTCATCATAAAATCTTTGGCCGGTTGCTTCCATGTGCTGCTAATCAAGTGATTAGGTGCTGATGATCTACCCCCTCCCCCCCTATAGGATGCCAATAAACCAGTTCTTTATAATTTGCTTAATCTATCTAGCTAATGATACGAGTCGAAGATTTACCAAATTTTTGTTTTTTCAACATTTTTTTAATTTAATGAAATGCATGGTATTATTTTGGTTGATTTACATGAATGTTGGATTGAAGCTCAAAGAAATTATTCACCATATTTTTGAGGAAGAAGCTGTGGACTTGATGTGTGTCCATAAAAGAATTACGGAGATTGAATGTAAAATATTAGTTGAGATTATTTATCGAGTCATGTATTTAGTATTATGCGAGTGACACTTACAGCAATGTATTGTATGTCGAATTATTTCAACATGTAACCGAAATAAAAATCGATCAAAATTTGTTATCTAGGCAGTACTTTTTTCTTTTTAGACGTATATGGGGATTTAGTTGTAGGTCGAACTAGCTAGCCATTTCTAACAGTAAAACCGAAAGTATCAGTTCTTTCCCGCTTAGATTCAGATGTGCAGTAAGTTGTGCTCCTCACCGAAGTAGTGAAACACGTTTCCTCGACTCCATACACTACGAACTCGTTTTGCTGTGCAGACAGACACTGGTCGTCGGCTAGTCTTACGTTAGGCCACACACACAGTCTTCACCGAGGGAGGTATAATAATAATTAATAATATTACACGATAGATTTGGTTGGCTGTTGTTTAATTCTAACACCACTAGATTAATAATGCTTAACTTCAATGTTTAAGTGTAATAACATACCTCCATTATTCTGTAAAAAAAACATACCTCCATTACAATACTTGATTTCGGATACTCTGTTAATTAAGTCGACATAAAGGTCAAGAAGTAAGGTGTAGGTTAATAATATCTTTACGTAAAATTGTCGACTCTTTCGAAGTGTATAGAGTTACTTAAGAGCAATAAACAGAAATTTTCCACTAATTACAATACATTCAAGGGGGAGACTAGTAACTGTTCTATATTGGCGTGCTATCCTTTTAACAATTTTTGACAGTCTGTTGTCGTCGTTGTGCTAATATTAGCCAATGGCTTGATTCAAAATGAGCACGTTTAACCCGCTACCTGGCGCTCAGAACATTCAAAATAAGACACGAATTTTATAACGAAAAGCTGATAACGGGTCTCAAAAGATTCATAAATGTACCGTACATCCTTCCCATAATACATGTCTCCTTTTAAAAAAATTATGCATATTAAAAAAATATTAATTAGATAAAAATTTCTCACATGTTCTTATAATAAATGCATAAATGTAGATTTTTATTAATTGTTATACAACTTTCAAGAGTGGTAATTTTGGAATAATATCAATATTTTTGCATTAAAAATCAAAAGTGGACAAATATTATAGAACAAATTTTTTTCCAAAAGAGACATGTATTGCGGGACGGAGGAAGTATTATAATAAGGGTATACAGGATCTTTCTAAACTAACAACCACCACTTTTTATTTAGATGAAATGTTTTGATTGGCGTAGAATTTTGTGCACCGAGGGACCAACAATTATAAATGGGAGACATCTAATTGAAAAATCGTTGTTAGTGTTTGTCTACGATCACATACTAGAAAATTCGTTATAATAATTTGATAATTTTTGTAAATTAGTTGAAAATTCTTTAAATTTTCTTTCATTAATATTATAACTGCTTTCGAAATTAGTAGTTACTATAATTTTTGTATGTGTCTCATAAATATACATAAAAGAGAAGATACCGTGAATAAGTTTATTAGTAAAATTTATTATTTATATTTTTTATTAAGAGAAATATTAAATTAAATTATATTTGTTTCCCATCTTAGAATATGAATCAGAAAATTAAAATGACTACTAATTTACTAATTTGAGACCACAGGAGTTTTACAACTTCATTCACTGTACATGTTTTGATCAGTACTTATTTTAATCAATGAGTTTCTTTATTTTTGATCGCGGCAGAAACAATGTTCTAAACATGCTAGGCAGTACGCAGCCCACCGTATGAGTACTTTCAAGTGGGTTATTAATAAATTAAAATTAATTGAAAAATGAATTATATAATTTTAATTTTAAAAATAATAAATTTTGATAATTAAATTATCATGTCTATTCTTTTTATTAATAAAGTTTCTAAGTAATGAATAATATAAAATAAAATTTTAAATAAATATTTGGTGTATGTAATAAAAGAAAAACTGAATAAGCAAGTTCATACTAATATAATATTTATTTGTACAAGATTGAGATACCCAGAAGTGAATATTGTTTTATTATCTATTTAATTATTAAAATGGCTAACAATTTATTTGTTACTTCGTATATTTTCTTTTTTTATTGACCGCTTAGATTGTGTTAAGCCAATTTTAATCTGATTTTGATCATTTTTCTTACATTATCGGGTATGGACTAAATTGGAATATTTTAAAACCTGTTATCACCTGGACATAAAGTCTAAATGACCGTCTAGACTCAAGTTTACGACATTGAAAACACATAAGACATGCTTGCACAAACGAGAAAATTAAAGTCACAATATCATTTCTTTTTTCCAATTTTTTCTAATGTCCTAAAACTTTAAAAAATTTAGATGAATTTTTCATAGTAGATTATTTAACATGATAAGGAAAATTGATTTAAAAACATTTCGAATTCCGGTACTTTAACATAAAATTAGTTAGGAAGAGTCTCAGTTCAAATTCAACTACCGTGTTGAACCCTCCGCATCTAAGAAAAAGTTCCTAACATGCATACAGCATTCATAGTGGTGGCATCGTTTCGTTTCGCGTATTTTCGTATTTCGTGTAGTCAAGGTGAAATCTGTATTCGCACGTTATCAATTTCGTGTATCTAATTTGAAACTCGTATCCGATCTGAAATGTTTTGTGTATTTTCCGTGTACTTTTGATGTACATTATATATAAAAATATAATATATCTTTAATCAAAAAATAGCTTTAATATATATTTTTCTGTATGATTTTACTAAATATGAATGATATATTTATGCTCGCATACAATTATCTACAAATTTGTTAATGTATCTATAATATATATCTACATATACATATAAATATATATTTATTTAACACAATTATTTGTATAATATATTATAACATATATATAATGAAATCTATGTACAAATATATCGTGTACTTTCATGTATTTCGTGTACCCAAAATGAAAACTCATATCCGACACGAAATCTATCGTGTGTAAATTTCGTGTTTCGTATATCAAAAATTAAAACTCATATCCATTTTTTTCGTGTCGTTTCTTTTTAGCGTGTTACGTGTTAAATTGTCAGGCCTAAGCATTCTGTTACAACTTTTATTATTATTTCGATGAGTTGCTCACATAATATTCTATCCATTATAAAATAATAATTTTGTTTATATTAATTATCATGTCAATTTTCTATATAAATTGTATCTAATTTTGTGTGCGCACCACTGCACATAGATTTAATCGGCTTCAGGAAAACGATATTCGGAACGCCAATCAGTTTGTTACTGCGCAATTAGAGAAGGTAACATTTTGCAGGCTGCAGCCATGCAGTGCTGATTATATTAGATATATCGGAACACGTACAATTGATATCATATTCACAGCTACAACCTTAGTGTTCTCGAGTACGTGCTGCCGAATTATTTCATACGAAAACAACAAAGATGTCTATATTGGCTTACAAACCAAGTAACTAAATGCAGATTCAATTTATTATGCCTCTTGGTTTACTTTAAAACTTGTTTCTGTACCAGTAGACTCCCTTAGTCTCCCCTTCATCCTTCTCCACGTAAATGCATTCCTTCATTTCTCTGTACATTGCTTTAAGGATCGGAGTTCCATCATACTGATAGTACTCTCCCAATATTGGCTTCATGGCTTCTGTGGCTTCGAGTCCGTGATAATGGGGAATCATGGAGAAAATGTGGTGACAGACATGAGCATTGCATACGTTGTGGAACACCTTGTTCAGGATTCCGTAATCTCTGTCCACAGTGCAAAGAGCTCCTCTCAACCAGTCCCACTCGGTGGAGTCATAGTATGGCAGTGATGGGTGAGTGTGGTTCAATATGGTGATCAGCACAAACCAGCCGTTAACAACCAGCAATGGGCCTCCGTATACACAGAACACCCATGCAAATCCCTTGGCCAACACGAGTTGGTATAGTCCGTAAATGACAGCAAGAATGGCAATATCAGAGATAATGATTTCCTTGCGCTCACGGTCCGAGTAGAGTGGGCTGTGAGGATCGTAGTGGGAAGTCCACCTCTCGTATTTGTGTCCGGACACATTGAACATCAAGTACAATGGAAAGCCTATGAGGAGTGTGGTGAGCCACACAAGGACTCGGCCAGGTGGGTTGTTAAGCAACTTGTAATAGTTACGGATATTGGACTTGAATCTGGGGACATAAACCTCGTCATTTTCAAGGGACTGAGTGTTTGCATGGTGACGACGGTGACTAATTTTCCAGGAGAAATAGGGAACCAAAAGAGAAGAGTGGACAACGAGGCCAACAAGGTCATTGATCCAGTTGTAGTTACTGAAAGCATCGTGGTCGCACTCGTGCCCAACCACCCAAGCCCCGGTGAGGACACAGCCTTGAACGGCAATATAAGCAGCCCAAGCCACGTAATTAAGAGGGCTGGGAAGATACTGGTCAATGTAGTTGGTGGCCACATAGTAAAGAGCATAGGCCATGAGGAGATCCTGAATCAGGTATCGGAAAGAAGTCACCAGAGACTTCTCGAAGCAATGAGCTGGGATGGCTTTCTTCAAGTCTCCAATAGTGAATGGAGGCTTCTCATGAGGAGCTCGCTTAAGCGCTTCTGCTGCAGTCTTCTTCCCGCTTGGGGGATCCGACATTCGTCCACCACCACCCATTTTTTTCTTTTAAAAATGAGGGGAAGCTTGTGTTTCCCTCCTTTGTTGTTTGTAGTTTTAAGTGCAAGGAAGGATGAGAAAATGAAGCAAAGGAGTAGAGTATATATAGCTTGTACTACGCCCGCCACAAAAATTAATAAATTACACGTAAGTGAAGCATTTGTGTTACCCTGGCCGATAAATTTGAATATTCGGGGTAAGAAAATAATATGTTACGAACTCAACTAGTTTACCTTATTGGGTCACTGAAGGCGGGCGCCTTGGATTATAGTGGTGTTGTTTTCGGTAGTAGCACAAGTCTCGTAGGTCAAAACTGGCGTACAAGTTCACCAAATAAACCCATACTGTATGACTACTGTATGAGTGTACTGACTGGCACTACAATTCCATTATTGCACATGGAAGCATGAGACTGAAGACCTAATATGTTTCGGGGTACCTAAATATAATTAAATAGTTAAGATACGAGATCTTCATTCGATTAAGATATGATAAAATAAATTCTCTTATCTTTTTAGCTGATTGATTTTGTTTGATCGTTAATTCCAATGTTGGCATCCGAAAATAATATTCTTTTCTGATTCTGGTGCTTAATTTGTGAGTATAAACTAAGTAAGAACCAGTCTGGAGTAACTTGTGATTCATGAATGTGGTCACAATCTAAACATATCTTATATATTATGCCACTAGGAAAAGCAGTGTTGCTTTTTGGAAATTTCATTGTTCAGTTTAAGTAATATGGGAAATTTGATAATTTCAATAATGACAAAAAGAAACGGACAATGCTTGATATTCGAAAAATTATTTTCAAAATTCTAGTTAATTATTTTTTATTGGTTTCATCCATATTAATAATAATAATAATAATAGTAATAATAATAAGACCACCTACCCTCCTAATTAAATCGTCCAATAAAAACAGTTGTTTTCATGTTATTTGACAAAAAAATTGAGACAAAATTTGAGATATGCAAAGGTACTCAAGGAAAAATAAAAATATTTATTGAATCCCATAATTATATTTAGCATTTTTCAACAAGTGATTAAAATCATTATGACGTCGCATTATTTTTGATAAATTTTATGAGACTCGGTTGGAAACCCTACAGCATTCCTCGAACGAAAATGAAGGAAAAGAAATTAGCTTATAATATCGTGTCTATGCTTAGTTTCTAACTTTCTATGCATGAATTTAAACGTCGTTCATCATCAGTTCTGTACAATCGGCAACGGGACTGGAAAAGTGACGCGTATTGTGAAAAATAATGAGTCCATTAGCTGCACTATTACAACTGGATGGTCTCATCCATTTTCGGCAACAGATGTATATTAATGTGAAAAGAATGAAGATCATGCAGACTGTATGTAATACAACACATGTAAAGTTAAAACCCCTAATCCATTCAAATTTCGGCATATATAGTATGTAAGTGTCACATTCATAATGCATCAAGAGAATATACCCAGTATCTGTCAATAGGTAACAAAACAGGTGTTGTTTAATCAGGTAGCTAGCAAAATAAGAGTAACATCCCAGAGTGATTTTATAATTCCGCCGCTGAACTGTTTCTGATATATACCAAGAACAGATAGGAAACAAGACGATTGTGGCATTTAGGCATTGATCGGACCGATATATAATTTCATGTAAAACAATACAAAAAAGAAATATGTGTCGGCATTAGACATGGATGTCATGAAGGGGACATGTTGCAACGAAGAAGCAGCTGCTATCTGTCCGAATGAGGAGCTGCTGTGAAGTAGTTTGATGTTTACTCAGATTAGTGCAAGATTATTTTAGGTTGCTCAATTATTTTTAATTTTTTCTGATATATTTAGGTCAGTGTAACTTGCTACCAGAAAATTTACAATTTATGTAATCATAAATAATCTTTTATATTTACTATTAAAAGGTAAAACGACATGCAATCGTTTTTAGCTGCAAGATTCTCGAGCATATCGTCAAATTCGTACTTGGTGCAAGAAACAAACATATTACGTTAAAAGATGCATGAATAGACAATAGTTATCTGCTGAATAGCCGATCGAGTAGGGGGGCGTCCCGCTCCAGCTGCTGTTTAATTTGCCTGCATGTGTCGTCTTTTCTTTATATACATCAGCTTTAGCAGTATGCCAGGTTCACTATGTTTTTCTTTTACTTTGCTTTTTCAGAGGCATGGAGCTTAATACATCTTATTATCATGCACTGCACATCCAGGTCCTCATGTTTCACGATTTTCACATAACAGGAATAATTCAAGTTGAATGGGTAGTTGGCTTGCTCAACCACAAGTTTGAAAACCTTTTTTACAAATCGAATATTAATTTATTAAAAGTTTGCTTTATCAGACAAGTAACTACGATTGCTTATTATAGTATGAAAGAAAAATGATAAAAACCAAGTCGAATTAGTAATTCACCAAAATTTCATAAACAAATCATAAAGAACTGAAACCTCCTTGATGAGATAAAACGAAGTAGTATTATTTCTAATTTGATATACAGCTGGTACATCATCTTCATGGTTTACACAAAGATAAACAGACCCAAGGGTAATCTAATTTTCCATGTTCCTTTTACAAGACCAAGTTGGATAAAATTGTGAAATTTGGTCCTCAATGTAATTTGATCCTGATAGACTAGTCATCATACTTGGTCTTGTTACTGAACCAATACACACCTTTATTCTTTTCATCTTCATCAGGCACCACATAAAGACATGCTCTGATCTCCCTCCACATGGCTTTGTACCACGGCGTCGGATCATACTGATAGTAGTCCCCCAGTATCGGCTTGATGGCCTCTGTGGCCTCCATTGAATGATAGTGAGGAATCGTCGAAAGCAAATGGTGGACCACATGACTATCCGTCACATGATGAAACACATGGTTGAGGATTCCGTAGTCTCTGTCCACCGTCGAGAGAGCTCCTCTGAACCAGTCCCATTCGGATGCATCGTAGCGAGGCAACGAAGGGTGAGTGTGTTGAAAGCAGGTGACAATCACAAGGAAAGCGTTGTGAACGAGTAGAGGGATGCCGTAGGCAAGAAGAGTGTGGGAAAGACCTTTGGCGACGGTTAGAAGATAGAGCGCGTAAAGCATTGCGAGAATCCCTGCATTCGAGATCAAGATTTCGATTCGCTCACGAGCCGAATACATGGGACTGTAGGGGTAGAAATGGTTGGCGAATTTGTTGTAACCTCTTCCAGCCATGTTGAACAAAAGATAAGAAGGCCAGCCTAATGTGACTTTAAAGAGTAGCACGCCAATACGACCTGATGTACCGTAAATTCCCCAGTACCATGAATTCGGATCAGGTTTTGTTTGCGGCACATAGGCCTCTTCACGGTCAAGGTTCGACGTGTTGGCGTGGTGGCGACGGTGGGTGATTTTGAAAGAGTAGTAAGGACAGAGGATGAGAGAATGGGTGAAAAGACCTATCGCGTCGTCAACCCATTGATAGTCGCTAAAGCCATGGTGGCCACATTCGTGACCAATGACCCAAAGGCCGTACATAACACAACCTTGACAGAAACCATAAATAGGCCAGGCAAGATAGGCTAGTTTATAAGGAAGAAGATGAAAATAATTCGACGCCACAAAGTACATGGCATAATTGGCCATAAAATCGACAATAAGGTAAGCCAACGAGTGCAGAAGTGATCGTTCGAAACAGTGTGGTGGTATCGCCTTCTTCAAGTCCCTCAATGTGAAATTAGGCTTCTCATGAGGAGCTCGCGGCAGAACGTTAGTTCCCCTGACCCTCTTCACGCGACGATCGGAATCCTCAGTAGCTGCCATATTTCCACCGGCACCCATTTTTCAATAATCTGTAAACCGAACCAAAAAGAAAAATGTAAGAACACATCGTACATTAAATATGTTAACCAAATTATCAAATTTTATTGATTTCGGATCGGACTCAGGCATAATAGTGTCAAGTTATACTTACCGATTAAGATCAGATAGATGGGTAGCTCTGGTGTGGAGAATATTGTGTGTTAGTTGCTTGAGGTCACCAGGGAGCACTTGTGTGAAATAAGTTGTGTTCACTGAATTTGTGTGGTATATATGGGAAAAGGCCCGCCAGCCAAAATGATTAAACAAGTGGAATTATGTTTGAGGCCTCGTGAATATTAACAAGCATTGGAGTCCTCTGTGGCGGCTAAGTCCATCCAAGACTGCTAACCATATTGGACCTTGGTAATCTACGTCAAACCGTATTTGGGCACCATATACACTAATTTCTTCTTTACATAAAGACGAAAATACTTGGCTCTTGACAGTGGAGATACGGAGACAAACCAAGTACAATCCCACTGCCCTATATATTTTATTTGATAAAATATTTCTAAAATCACCATTAAGAAATTAAATATAGTTTATTTCATCTCATTTACATAGTATAGTGTTTAAGTTTTTAATAAATATAGTATTGTTCTTAAATCTGTAACAATGTTACTCAAGTGACATGTGATCATGAGTTATTTTCAAGTTCATTTCTATTTAAGTGCAACTAGTGTATATTTCTCATGTAATATAAACATGTGATGTTTGAAATGTCAAAATTTTAAATTTTATTTAACTTGATTCAAATTGAAAATGAGTATTTTTTAATTAGGTGGCTGCAAAAAGGTTTTCTAATAGTTAACTTTAGTTATATTTACGCTTTTCATAATTGGTATACCAAATTCTATATAAACTTTAGTTATACATTTTTTAATATCCTTTACAAAATAGTTGGGATCAATATATTACGCGTATTTTGCTTAAGAGTTGGCATGAACGAGAAGAATTATGAGCATGTTGGGCTTTGTTTTCAAGTTCAATTTTGTGCATATGTTTAGCCCAAATATATGCTTTCGATATATTCAGAAGAAAACGTTGTTCTACTTTCAACCAGGCCAGACTAGGAGGCTCATTGAAAGCTATGTTTGTTCATACAGACTATGATGGCCCGTTATTGGGCTGCGACTGACCTTCATTCAGCTTCTGAAACTACTCACTGTAAATCTATTCATCACATAAAAAAAATCACTTTATCGGAATCAAAGCATCTCCGGAAGAGTTTCTAAAAATTCAATAAAATTTACATAAATAATATTTTTTTTATATTATTTTCCTCTCACGGCCATTTTTCACGTCAATGATATCTTAGTCAGGCCGGTAATATAGATTCCGTGACCCAAATTCATATGAGATCAAGGGGCCATTTGGGTGAACATTGCTTAAAATAAATAAGTGGAGTAGAAGTTAGAAGCATGATAAGACTTATAAGTAATTAAAATGTTTGGAAAATAAGTAGAAGTCCTGAAACAAAAGCTAGCATTCCTCGCTTTTTATAAGTGCTTCTTGACTTTTTACACAAACGGTACGAATAAGTGCTTCTAACTTATAAGCCGAGAAGTCCGGCTTAAAATGGGTTGCCAAACACCCACCAAGATTGTCTCTATTCTAGAATGAAACGAGAAGAGAATAAAATAAAATAAATTAATTCTGGAGTAATTTGTTGAAATGTTTAAAACTTTCATTTTCAATTATCCCATCTTAAATTATTTAAATTAAAAATCTCATCCAAATGTTGTGAAAGGAATATCTATTACACTTACTCATATTCTCATTATAATCTCATAATTTTTTATTTCCTTATAAATTTCTTTTATAATTTTTCATTTAATTTCTGTGCTTCATTTCATATGAGTGAATGCAATCGGTAACATTATGACCTTGGGATATACTCCCTTCGTTTTGAAATAGAGGTCGCTTGACTTTTTTGCACACAATTCTAAGTGCTTTGATCGCATGCTAAAAATCATTATTTTTAAAATTTTCATTTTTCGAATAAAAATATGTAATATATATATTTATTCAGAAAAAAAAAATCAAAAATAATGATTTTAAACATGCGGTCAAAGAACTTAAAAATACGTGAAAAAATCAAGCGACCTATATTTCAAAAGACTTAAAAATACGTGAAAAAAATCAAGCGAGTTATATTTCAAAACAGAGGGAGTACGTTTCTGCAAATTATAAATAGTTTTGATTTTGTGCTTGCCTTTAAAACAAATCATCTTACAGGAGATAAAACTTAGTGAGAAAAACTCCGGGGTCAATTATCTACGCCCGCACTGCATATCACCGACTTCGATACATCGAAATTCGAAGCTGCTCCAATCAAAGTAGTTCAGCAGAAACATGTTCAGTTTTTTACAAAAATAACGTAAAATAAGAAATTTCCGCTTCGTCAAGTGTGTGTTTATGAGAAACTAAATTTTCTATATTTTACTCATTTTATTTAATATAAATTATATATATATATATATATATATGAGATTTTGTTATTATTAAAAAATAAAAATTAATTAAAATAAATTAAATTTAGGGTTCAAACATGTGTGATGAACACAAACTAGAATCTCGATAAACTTTAGGGCTTTATCTTACCAATTCCCGAGAGATAGCTCCAAAATCTTTCAGATAACAAGATGCCACCTAGTGCACACGCGTCAACAGCAGAAGCATCATTACACGCCTCTTCTTTTCTCATTTGATACGTGTCACCAAGCAACCGCCCTTACCCTTCTCTATATAATCCCGCCAGCTCTCCTTCATTTCTCTCATCTCAAAACAATCAAACAAATATCAAATATCAAATATCGAATATATCATCACAGTTTCTACGAGTTAAGTTGCGAGTTTTTAACACAGAAAGATGCAGAGTGCAAAGAACGCAGCCGCATCGGCAAAGGAATCAGCAGCCAACATGGCTGCCACTGCCAAGTCTGGAATGGAAAAGACCAAAGCCACTCTTCAAGAAAAGGTCACATATATTATTCACTTTAAATTTAAATTATTATAATACGTTTTAAATTTCTTGATATTAATAAATGTTGTGTTACAGGGTGAAAGAATGACTGCACATGATCCATTGGAGAAGGACATGGCCACACAGAAGAAAGAAGAGAGGATCAACCAGGCAGAGTGGAACAAGCAGGAAGCCAAGGAACTCAACGCCGCAAACAAACAAGCCACTGCGGCCACTGGAACCGGGACGGGAGCTCATTCCTATTCGACTACTGGTGTGACTGGGCAGCCCGCGGGCACCCATCAGATGTCTGCGGTGCCCGGGCACGGAACCGGGCAGCCGGCTGGACAGACGGTTCAGGGGGTGGTTGGTTCTCATCCGATTGGAAACCGCACTGGAACCAACACGGGGACGGGCCACACCACTGTGGGGCATAACACTCGTGCTGGTGGCGGTGCCGCTGATTATGGCACCGGAGGCGCTTTTCGTTAATTTGCTGTTATGTATTTGGATGTGTTAGTAGTGTACTTTACACTTGTGCGCATACAGTTGTGTTGGTTTTTATTCCTACCTTGATGTGTGGGAAGTTTGTTTTATGTTTTACTTGGATGCTGGACTTGCACCTTTTTATGATTTGCAAGTTCTAAGCTTGATCTTGTATGTTCAAGGTTTTCAATAAAAGGTTTATGGAGTATATTACAGATTGTGTACCTGAAGTTTGTCATATATTCAATGTGTGTACCTGCAGTTTTGTATATAGCAAAGTGTGTGTACAAAGTTTGAGATAGCATACGATACATGTACTACCGTTACTTTTGTGACAGTGCCGTAATTAACGGAGGCAAGGGTGGGCTGTGAAAGGCTTTACAAGAGTAAAGGCTACAGAAGTACGTCCGGTTTCTAAAAAATAAAGTTTCACGATAGAGATTGCTTTCATGCTTGTATAATATTTCGAATATTGAAAACAATCTTATAATTTAATACAATTAAATTTTAAAATTAAAATTTTTATTTACATAATTTAATAAGACTATTTTGTTAAAAATATATTCATAGACTTATAATAGAATAAATTAGAAGTATTAGAAATTTTTGCATAATTATAAATAATAATAATGTGGTTCTTAATATTCTAACATAAATTTATTTGGATATATAATGTGAGATTTACTAATATCTTTGTTTATATTATTAATTTATATTATACTAGATTTTAAAAAAAATTAAATTTTACGACTAGATGTTCAATCTTTTCTCTTTTTTTCTGTGAAATATCATAAATACTATATGTTAAATTGTTTATTAAAATCAAAATAAGAATATTGAATACAGAACGTGAAACATCCGCATCCCATTTTGTATTATTGAATCAGAATAATTATTCATAATATAATTAGTCAATGGGAATAATACTCACATTTAAACTATAATTTTAGAGTATTATTCATGATATTTTAATTTAATCATAAATAACATCATTGATTACAAAAATTTATATATAATTTATCGTTTATAAATAATTTTGAACATGATTATAAATTAATTATTAACCTTCTTCAATTTTACCAATCATTAATTAACATCATTGTTATAATTACTAGTTACACTATAAAATATGATGTCGTATAATTTACAAAAATAATTATTTACACGATTTTCAGGTTGTCGGATATTTATGTAATTTTAAATAATTCGACGTCAAAACTTCGCCTTACTCCATCCAATTTTTACAAATAACAATTTATCGTTCTTTTATACAAAGTGTTATGGTATTTGTTATAGAAGTTTCGCCTTTTTTCCTGTTTTTTTTACTGAATTAAGTTTTACTGTTTTTAGTTTAATATTGAACATTTAATAACGTGACTTATTTGGGAGTTTAAAATATATGTTTCAGTAATTTTAATTTATTAAGAATTTATAGATTATTAAAAGTATAATAATAAAAATAAAAATAATTTATGAATAATTTATAACTTAAAATTAATTATTTTGAAAAAAAAAATACAATTTACTCATGGGTTTTTCAATTTGAGGAAGAAATGGCCGAGCTTGATCATGGTTTGTGTTATATCGTTGCTTGTAGTCAGTTAGGCTGTAAAACTACACTTTACTCACCAACTTTTTGAAAAACTAACTAACGGCGTTAAGCAGTAATTAACATTTGTACACACTATGCAGAGTTTGTCAAAGTTGGTGTACACGCTTTGCTATAAACAAAAATGCAGGTACACACATCGGATATATCAGAAACTCCAGGTACACAATTTGTAGTTTACTCAAGGTTTATGATGTTTATTTTTGTATGTTCAACAAGTATTAAATGATTTCATCCACTCTAACAATTGTAGAAGCATCTAGTTTGAAATCAAACTAAGTTTTGAACCCAAAGAACGAGGTCTAATTACCAAGAGAGCTCTGTAAGATCTATGGATATTTGCATTGTTCATCTGGCAACAGGACAGCACTTGCTCTGTTTGATTTAGAGGTGAGCGAAAAACCGGATAAAACTAAAACCGCACACCGAAAAATTAAAAAACCGAAACCGATTGTGCGGTTCCGGTTTCGAAAAAACCGAACCGATTTTTAAATAAATAATATTTATATATATATTATTTATAATTTATATAAAATTTTAAAATTATAAATTACATATATATTACTCCACTAGAATCCAATGTAAAGCTCTAACTGAAAATATATTTTTTTTATTCAAAAATGTTGCAGAACGATCTAGAAAACAATTGATATGGTTTGATTACTCAATCAATTCGTAGTACCTCTAGAGTCCACTTCTTCCCCATACTACGAGTGAAAGGGAAAGGGAAATAACAAGAGCTGATTATAATTTACCAATTTGTATGATTAGTTATCAGTAGGAACCTGTTGTTGAGTCTATGTTAGACTGTAAACTTTTGAGTATTCATATTTTAATGACAATATGTTCAGTGTTTGTTTTGTTTTGTTGATTCATCCAGTGGTATGCAACTCGTTGCCGCTTGCTACTATTGCCTCACCGCTGCTGCATTCTTTAACTAAATTAATGCCCTGTTCCTTGTGCTATAGTGTAATTTTACGTTACACATATCTGGCACAAACTAACATTACGACTAATCTTTTGACGTAGACTGTAAAAAGTTTTAACATAGAATTTTGAACTGATTGGGCCCGGCAATGACAAACTTAAGGATTACAGAGGATAAATAAATGAGCCAGACCTGCAATCTTTTTGGCTTAGAATCATTAGCAGGCTAGCAGCTTATGCTTTCTGTAATTTCTTGCTGGAAACTATTTGTATTGTATACATTTTATATTCCTGCTATATTAAATCTTGTATATTTATTATATCGGTTCCTCGTATTTTAAATGAAGGAAGACTTTTTATTTGTATTGAATGAAGTAATCACACTTTGATTACTGAACATTGTCAAGCAACAATATGGAGACACAATGGAGATTGTACATATTCATTCAATTCGAGCGATGTACAATCTGATTCTAAGCTGTGTAGCATACAATATTAAGGACCAGGTTCTTCCAATTGCTACA
The DNA here is from genome assembly GCF_001625215.2 of Daucus carota subsp. sativus. NCBI lineage: Eukaryota > Viridiplantae > Streptophyta > Magnoliopsida > Apiales > Apiaceae > Daucus > Daucus carota. Next base: position 44,678,236 of record NC_030384.2, on the reverse strand, counting down.
AGCCACTTCCTTCTTACAGTTCCAGAGAGATTATTATCTGTGCTCTTTCTAGTTCAATTACATGCGCTCTTTCTAGTCCAATACAAAACATATAAGCATGAACTCCATCGCAAGACCCAGAAATCATTGCAACGCAATTAAATTTCGTCATATTTCAATAATATCATCCTCGTGCTGGTTTAGAGACCCGTTAGCCACTGCAGTGCCATTTGCCCTTGCTCCCCTTGTATCAAGTTCAGAGCCAGGGACATGATTGTTCCCACTGTACAGGGAGTTCCTCCATCTTTGCTCTATATCCATGGATTGACCATGTGGCGATCTCTGCCCTGCACCTGATTCAAAGCCGACGTCGAATAAATACTAGACTCTGAGAGCATAAAACCCAATGTATAACATCAAATATAAATGTTACTTCACTGAATGGTTACATATAATAGAGTGATGCCACACAAAAAAGAGTAAACTTAGAGCTTGTTAGCAGAGAGGTCAACCAAAATTCAGAAATTTGTAGGAGATTAAAGGAACTTGTCAATGTAAACAATTAAATACCACTTCCACTATTGGCTGCATCTCCAAGCTTTGAAATTACATCGATTAGCGCTTGCTCATGCTCCTGCAATATTAAAGATGATCAAATTTTCGATTGCAGAATACTTGGTACAGCATCAAATTACTTCAGATGTTTTTCTCAGATAAAAGAATAGATTGCTCCGACGATTACAACCTTTAGCATTTTCTTGGCCTTCTCAATTTCAAGCAGACTGGGATGAGCTGTAGTAAACATCTTTTGAACCTGCTTTGAAGGAAAGTATAACTCATGAAATTCACAGGCTATCAGTTGTCTTGAATTCACTAATCATTCTGAACATACCTCCTTTATAAGAGTGTCCGTATGAAGTATTTCAATTTCATCTGAAACCTTCTTTACAACACCATTTTCTGAAAGTGGTATTTCGTTCTCGTTTTGATCCCTCATGGCCCCCTTTCCTCTTCCAATATTTGGATAAGTTCCATGAATTAAATTGCTATCTCCAGGTCCTTGTACACCAACACCACTTTGATGTGATAATCCTGCATCATCATCCACCCATCTAATGTCTTCGGGAGGAATCTAACAACATTACAAATTAAAAATAAGTTACATATAATACTTCAACAGTTCAACGCTGGGAAGCACCATCAACAACACAATGCTAACAATGAAAATTACAATAATAAAATAAATTATGAATATGGAAAAACCAACTCGCAGAGTATGGAAGTAAGCATTGACGGATACAGCAATATTCCACCAAATCAAGAGTGTTCCGTATAAAAAATATATTGTTTTATGACTTAAATATATACATTTCTGTATTATTATGTTAATTAAATAATTGTAAGTACATATCTTATCTTCACCAAGGTACATGATCTGTGGAAGATGGATAAAAAGACTGAAGGCATATAAAGCTTTACCCACTACCTGGTAAACTTCACAAGGCACGGTTATAGACGGAGAGCTATGCTTTTAAAATTGACTCTACTAGCAAAATCAGATAGTTAGGGACCCTATTGCTGCAACCTGAGATCAGCTTGCTACTATAGAACTGATTTTTTTTTTCTTTAACATCAATATTAAAAATGAGAAAAATAATTTTAAAGTTCCAAATTAAATATAGATAAAGCAAAGAACTAAAATTTTGGAAGAAACTGAATGACAATGAGAAACATTAGACATACATGATTAATTTTATTTCGTCCTGCATCCTGTGGTGATGTCAGACCAAAAACAAGTGGTAATGTACCAAAGAGAATATCTACCTACATGCTAGCTAGCCCCGAAGAAGCGGTTATAACAAGCTCAAATGCAGGATAAGATGAAGAGGGAAGGACAACGGAATGATGACAAAACTCAAGAACAATAGCACTGACTTTCAGTCAAAATACTTATATTGAGCAAATACTCATAGTAAATGATTGATCTTATATAATCTTTCTGATCCTATGTAAAAGATTTCCAGTTAAAAGCTAGGCAAGCTCTGCGTTAGGTTAAGTGTAAATGGATGTCCATGAACATCTAACCACGGACATGCTCAAAGCTATAAGGGACGTAATCAATGCAGGAAAACAAATGCATTTGCTAATAGAAGTAGAGCGCAACTTACCTCCTTGAGATCCACCCATTCCCAAGCCTCTTTTGGGGTATTTCTATCATAGACCAGAGCATGCCGGCCCTGAAACATAAAGCCCGAATGGTGAGAACACAATGCAAGATAAACGCCTAAAACAAATCATAAAAGCAAGCATAAAGGGCTGATATATTTGATTTTATTATTCACAAAACCTTAGCCACAAATATGATGGTATACTGAAATAAATTGTTTATCAGAATTTGGATATTTAAACTAAATAATCAGATTAAATACCATAAAGCATTGAAGGCATGCATGTGAAATAAACATTATGTCCAATAGATGTCATTTTAAAACATAGTTCATAAACTTATCACCTTATCATAAAGAGAACCAAGAGCTACAGAAACATCTCCACCACCTTTAAACCACCACCCCCAAACAAAAACAGAGAGAGAAAAAAAAACACGCATAAAAATTATGACTGCACTCTGCCTATTAATGATCGATCCTAAGAGACAATACAAACTTTCTTTTTTCCAGTCCCAAACATACATCTTGGGGGTTAAAATCTGTAATGACGGCCTCATAAAAGTTGTTGTCTTCAGGCCATCTGGTCATTACTTTCCTTCCACTAAGTGGATCACGTCTCGCTACCTCAGCATTATTATTCATCAAGAAGAGGGATGGAGCTCCATTACCATTCGAAACACCCCTTGGAGTTGGACCTGTGGATGCATAACGTCCAGAGAGACCAGGCACTTGTGGTCCCAGCTGACAACAAAATGAAACAAATGTCAATTTATAGTATTCTAGTTTTTGTCCTCTCGCCAATATATGATATGAGTAACATACAGATCTGGACTTTTGTCCTCCGGCATCAAAGGAAGTTGCCCACTTTGAAGATGCAGATAATGGCTGGGCTGGTTGATTGTGTGAACCCTGCATGGGTCTGCTAAATGCTAGGGATCCTGACTGGGATGTCTTTTGCTTTTTCCAAGATGCGGAAACTGTTGGACTGGGTAGCACATCATGTATAGGTTGGGACACATTGAACATGCCTGTTTGATTCTCGCCAGCCTTTCTCCACTCTCTAATTGTACAAATAATGTCATCAGTATTAACTGTTGAAAGTAGCTCCCTGTGCTCATCATCGGACACCCTTAATTCTTTTCTAAGTTCTGTAATTAAGCCTTCTTTTTCCTGAGAAACATACCATGAAACATTTTCTGTAAGCATGGGAGATAAAAACATGCAAAGGAAAAAGGATTTACCCATGAAATGGCATCAGACTGTGCTTTAAAGGCCCGGAGTACTGAACGGTATGCTTCTTGCTCAAGCTGATGGATTTGGGATTCCATGTCAAATTGCATTCTTGGATACGAGGCTGGATTTGGTACAAACCTTCTTGTACCACTATAATGGCCCCCTACTGAAACTCTATCAAAATGTGTTGGTGCAATTTCATCATCAGTACCTGCAGCATAACATACACTCTAATATAATTAACTAGTAGGTATTTAGTATTTACATATGATGCGGCAACAAAACAACGTGGGACCCTCCACCCCTCATCCTAAGAATGAAAAAATACTCCAAGTATAGCTCGACAGATAAGGGAAGTCATTCAGCTCATTAATCTGAATAATTCTCCTTTCCCTGTTTCGAAATTAGGATTCATTGATAAATAAAAAATATGGATCATGATGTAATATTTGATTGATAATATTTTGAACAGCTGCTAGATGTAGGTTACTCTACAATGATTGATCTACCATATTATTCTATTCTTATACACCAGGAAAACTATGGTTTTAGTACTTGTCCTATATCACTCACCTCCTACTTCACTGAGGTCATTAGAGCATCAACATGTAATTCTACTTATTCACTGTGATATTTGTTGTAGCAAATTTCAATATAATTGCAAACGTTTAAGATGCCATCAGTATCTGTATTCAACACTTCAAAAAGCATACAACAATCATACCTAAAAATTGTGTACAGATGTACTTATTCACTGTGATTACTTGTATATCCGCGTATAATAACCGCGGTCCGTCCGCGTAAACTAAAGCGGACACCAGTCCATCCGCGGAAAATATGCACGGATACTAAAAAAACTTTTCTTTTCTCCCAGCCGTTGGATCGTTGGGAGAGTGATTGTTGGATAATTGTTTCCTGACATACAGTTGTCATGGAACAGGACCCTAAACAATTACATGTGTATAGCTAATCTAGGAGAAGTTGATCCCAGTTCCAATAGGTGGGCAACCAAGAGTACTATGCCACATCAATGTCGACAACCTCTTGGCAAAACCCCAGGTGAAACTCTAAAAGATTAGAGCATCCCGGCGATAAAGAGGTAGGGCAACCAAGAGTGTCATGCCACGCCACATTGGTAACCCAACTGGAGATGCCCTATGCTCATTGAGCATTTCCACTAGAGGTTGTCAATGTTGACATGGCATACGAGTCACCAACATTGGGAGGTTGCCCACTAAATACATACAATTCTTCAAAAGCGTATATTACAACCCTTTTCTTTTGTCACTTTCATATTATATCATGTTCATAATTTACGTCGGGCGGTAGGTACCATATTGACAATTTTTACGTTCATACCTAAAATTTAAACAAAAATTGCTAAAAATGATATGGGTGAGAGGGAAAATTTTAAAACTAATATTTACGGTGACACGCCAATGGTCATCAAGGCAATTGACAACATTCATCGGAGATGCTCCAAGTATCCCAACTTGAAACACATACCCAGATGAAAAATTAATACTAACAAACCAATTAAAAACAAAAATTCGACAACAAGGGTTTACAGCATTCATATACCCAAATCGAAAACCAAACAGAGTATAATGTCAAGAAGTCAACAATAGGGTACAATTATACAGCAAGATGTGTGTGTGTGTGTGTGTGTGTGTGAGTATACAAATGATGAGAGAAATGAACTGACCGCTGCTGTTGTGGAGGTCATATTCCATAGACGAATTGCAACGCCACCTGTAATTTTATAATTCAGAAAGAATAGGATGAGTTGCGTAAGAGTAAACCCTAGAATTGAACGAACGAGTGAGTAAGGGGAGAGCTGTGGTTAAAACTCAAGAGGGTTTTTTATGTGCCAGATGTATTTCTAATTCAAACCCTCTTTTTTATAGAGAGTGAAGAAGAGGGGGTGGAAATTCGAATTCAGCTGATTCCTCGTACAGTGATTTGGGTGATCTCTTGTATAACCAGGCTTTCCTAGGACTGGTCTTTTTTTCTGCTCTATTTGAACTTGTCAGCGTCACGTAAATCGCTAAGGTGCGGAGCATTGTTAATTTGGATTTAAATAATAAATTGGGTTTTTTTTATAACTATCTAATCTTTTAAAATTTTTTTACAAGAATACTTCAATATTTTAAAATATCATTTTTTATAATTTGATTATAAAAATACGACTTGCAACTTCTGCCACGGTTGCAAATGAGAAATGAATTTGCAACTTCTATAACAAATATAACAAATACGACTTGCAACTTGTACAAACTCGTTTGCAACATCATTTATAACCGTTGCAAATGTGAAATTTCATTTGCAATCCATGCAACTTCATTTTGTAAGAGTTGCAAATGAGGTTTCAGAGGTTGCAAGTCATATTTTTGTAAATAATTTGAAAAAAATGTATTTTAAAAAAATTCAACTTCGAAACAATTTTTGTAAATATTTTGTAAAAAGTTTGTATATTTATAAACATTTCTAATAAATAATGGATTAGTAAGTTTCATGGAGTATAGAAAATCATTTGGGAGTCTTGGTATGCTTTTTGAATTAATTATAAATAATATTTTTACTTGTCTAATTTATATATAACATATTATTTATAAATAATTTTAATCATAATTATCAATTGATTATTAATATTTTAAAACTTCAACAACTATTAAAATTACAGTTTTCGCTTATGAGTATACAACATAATATCCTATAGATTTATAAAAATAATTATTTTATCTTTTAATTATATTGTTTATATTTTAAAACAATAATATGCACATTCTTTACAAATATCACAGAACAAAAAAATAAATATAAATAATTATATTATATTTTATCCAAATTTATAGTCTTATATTTTTGTTGCTCCATAAAATTTGACTTTATAAATAATATTCTCTCATTGTTTTTATGTTTGACGCTTTAACTAAAATTATTATTTTTTACAAAAAATTGAATAAAATTGTATAACATACCAACCCACAATTAGATATTTTCCGGATCCAACAACTCATCACAAGTCGATCCAAAAATACAAGAAAATATTTACGTGTTTATAAAAGACTCAAATATTATTATTGTTTTTTTTATAAAGAATCTTTAGAAGTAAACTTTGGGTACGAAACACCCTACCTCATCCAACACCTTCTTTATCAAGCCGATATGGAATATTTTAATAATACATGGAACTTGGAATTTATTTTCTAGAAAATAATTGTGAATTGTTGAAAAATAAATATATATATCAGAATTGTCTTGATTTAATACTTTGGATAAATAATATTGAACAATATTGTGTTTGATATTTTAGAACAAACTTCTTTTTTGTTTTTTTTTAAGTTTAAGGAAAACTATTCATTTTGTTGTTTTAAGTTCAAGGGAGGCTATTCATTATCAGACTTACTTAAGTTGGTTAATAATATCAGCATGGGTTATCATTTTTCACCATATCTCGGATATTATGCTTGATGTTATAGAACGAAACTTCTTTTTTTTTTGTTTTAAGTTTAAGAGAGGCTATTCATTATCACACTCGCTGAAGTTGTTTAGCAATATTAGCACGAGTTATCATTCTTCACAAGATTTTATTCGATTTATTAATATGAATGGGTGATATCAAATAGATGATCTTTCTTATATTTATTTGATTTTCAGGAAAAAAAATGATAGATTGACAGTGCGAGATATGATGTTCAGTTAGATGTTAAATATATAAATATAAGAAATAAAAACACTTTGTTAATAAAAATAATAATATTGTGATAAAAGAATTATATAATTAATATGCTATAGTTTGTATATGTGATAAAAATTCTAATTATTACTTTATGTATAGATATTTTGTATTGGTTATCTATCGAATATTTAAATTAGAATTATATAAAAATACAGTCTAATACTTATGTAAAAATACCAACCTTTGATATGTAAAGTTTTAATAAAATAGCATCCACACAATTGTTCTTACTAAATACAGAACATAAGATGCAGTGCCGCAATCAAGATACAATATTAAACTTTTGCCTTTCTCTCAACATTAATAATAGTGGATTCATCGTTTGAAAAAATCAAGAATGTATGAGTGGCTTTCTCCCCCTGAAAATCTACCGGAATTTCTTTTATCTTTTTGACGTTTTCATCCAATCACTTACTTAATTAAAAGCACAAAAAACGTACACACTATTATTATTATTATTATTATTATTATTATTATTATTATTATTATTATTATGACCTATTTTTTTAAATATACCTTAAATATTTAAGGATCGTTTGGTTATAGAGAAATCAGGTTAAAAGTGGTATAGAGTTGAGATATCATTTCTCCGTACCATGTATTTGGTTGAGTGGTCAAATGAATATAATTATTATTTGTAATTACTTAAAAATATTTTTTAATTAATATTTTTATATATTTTTTAGTCATTAATTTTGTTTTACATTAAAATTTACATGTAATAATATAAATGAAGATGAAAACAAAAGAAATTTTTTTGATTCTTTAAATCCATGTTTCGTATCCATCTTTTTCTTATATATGAAAATCTTATACAGTATAAATTTGAAATATGAATTCCAAAAAAATTATTTTATACCAAACACATATAAGTTTGAAGTATAATTTTGAAATGAACGAAATTAATACATGATATAAAATGTTCTTGAACCAAACTGATTTAAGTTGATTCCACAGAATCAATAATAACATGCATGACATCTTCTGTGTGTCCGTCACCATCCATGCAATTAGATAATTTCAAGTTCTATACAAATATCCACTCCGACATGTATATTTTCACCAAATTAAATACTAATTTTGTGTAGAAACGAGGGGCTTTTGACAGCGATGCACATTATTGATCACTAAATTACTACTAGTACTTCTCTTCTCCTGGTGTATAAAATTTGAGTACATGCACCTGTACTGTATTCAGTTGAAGTTTCTAAATGCTCATTAATTTGTAGATTACCAATTTTTATGCGGTCATTCTTTTTATATTTTATAAAATCCGATAAGATGTCTTTGGAGTACGCCTGGCAGTTAGTATCTTAGTAAAACATTGATCAGTTGAAAATCACAAGAATCGTCTTTCTTCAGGATTCAATCAGATCCTGAGTGGTTATGGGATCACCAAAACTCGTAGCTAACATTCATTTCACACTATCCTAAACCAATTTGGACTTGATTACTTGTTAAGTTTTATTTTATCAAATTACGTAAAATTAAACATTATTCTGAGGATGTTTTGTTATTATTTTGTTCTTTATTTACATAACATTTCTATATAGCTAATAAAATTTGACGCTTACTTTTATTTAATTCCATAAAAGTAAATAATATTTTTTAAAATAATTACTAGTACTTCTACGATTTTCATCTTTTATATATTATTATTATAAGTTATGGCACAATTTTATTTAATATTTTATCGGTGTCCGTAAAAGTCCAAATGACACCATTATTTATAAGTTAGATATGTAACGTTTACAAATTAACCATTTTCTGGACACATGTGACTCGTGGACATGTAGATAGCAATACTCCAAAATAGAAGGGAGCTGGTAGTTCACTGAGACAGACTTACCATAATACATGTGCGCAGATCAAAAATCATTGACACTCTTAATAGTATTTTTTAATCGTCAACACTGACCACATGTTTTATTTTATTGATCCTCAGCATCTAGATTTTTATTTTCTCAAGCTGTCACACAGTAGCTAGGACGGTAGAATTATGCGTGTAGTTAATTTACAGAAATATTTATCCCAGATTTTCGGTTCGATCTAATCTCGAACCAATTTCCGGATAATTAAGCTTACAAGATAATATTTTTAGAAAAATGTTAAATATATCAAAAATTATTTTTAATTAAAATGAATATTTATTTATCACATTTTTTGAAAAAAATCATATTAAAATATGTAATATTACCCATATTCTTATGCGATTCGATCGGATTGACACTGAGAGTATAGTGCCGGTAGTAACAACTTTTTCCTCTTCTTACAATTTTTTTTTAGCCTTGAGGTGGTGAGGAAGGGGGCAGAAATAAAAGCAAAAGAAGAAAGAAAAAGAAGCGAGAACTGTAGTGAATATTTATCTGAGACACCCAAGTTGAATTGAGTTCTTTAAAATTATTTTCTTTTTACCTTTCCTCCATTCATGATGAAACGGACCAAGTTGAATGTGAATGATATTTGTGAATGATTTTCGATCTTAAAAGTAACTGATACAAATTATAATAATAATAATTAAAAGAAACAATTATTCAAGTTTGCAGATTATGAGTGAGTTATCAACTCACATAAGTCAAGTGGTAGCTAGTGACATGTACATGGCGATCTCAGTAAAGATTGAAGAAAACAAAATGGAAGACTGGAGTATGAAAGTTCATGCATAAACTGTAGGCACTGATTTTGAAAGCATGAAATCCACATTTCCATCAAATGTAATCTTACACAGATAGCATCTATTAACATGCACAAGACAAATCAAACTCCAATAAACATTACATGCCAATAGTACTCATAATCAAGAACCTCATACACTTCTAGCCATCATCTCCTGAAACATCCTATATGATTCTTGTTTCTCCAACAAGAACTTCTCATGGCAGTTTGCAATGAACTTATCAGCAAGCTTATCAATCTCATTCATATCTTCGGCTTTTGACTCCTCCTGGACCTTCCGCTCAAGCCAATGGAGGTACCCGGAAAGCTGTGATTCCTCTATGTCGCTGCATCCAGGCGATATAATAGAATTCCATGTGTTATCATGATAAAAATGAGTAGCAGGTGAGGGCACCGGTAACACGTGAGAGGAACACCAATTGTAGTGTAGCCTAAAGGAACCGAAAAAAAGTTTGTTTTTGTTTTTTTGCCTCAGCTTAGTGGGTTCTATAAAGTTTACGAGTTGGATTTCCCTAATAAGATCAATGAGGATGGACTTGGCTCGGGTGAGAGCATGAGCGATACGACACAGATGTGACCAGATGTAGGAGTGAACAATAGTTTTGAGTTTCGCGGTGCTTAAGGCTGTAGAGGAAGAAGAAGAGGGAGATTTAGAGAAGACATGCAGGGGATGAGGAGATCTCAGATGAGAGGGAGAGGGACCAGCCATTTCTGAGGCAGGGGATACAAAATACAGTCCGTTTAAATGAATTTATAAGGGAGATGTTTACCAAACAGCCAGTAGATGTTAGGTAATCACATAAAGTGGAAACAACTTTGCATATATTATAAATTGAACTTGTAATTTCTATTGTTTTTCTTGGTTTGACACAAGGCAGAAGGTTTCTCATGACCTCATATATTACTTGTTTAGTTTAAAGGACCACTAGAAACAGTAAACGCAATAGGCCTCTGTGATGTAATTCAATATTAACTTGTTGCTTAAGAATTCTTCACAAAATTGTATTTCATTTCCAAGAAATCTGTGTAGCTAGTTTTTAACAATTGCATGCTATATAGCAGAACTAGCCTTAGCAAATAATAACACAAATTATATTTAGATCGCTTATGATAACTAAAACGTCGATATATATGATATAACAGTTAGCATAATTAATCACAGAAACACATATGGATCTGCGAAGCTAATTAACATAGTAGAGGATAATATTAATTTTCATACCCTTATTTGAAAGTGTGAGTATATATTCTTGGGTGAATCAAGAACATTAGAAAAGAGTGGTGTATACAGTAGGCAAATGTGAGTGAGGTCCATAACACAAAAAGACAGAAGAAAAATGTTAGAGAAACAGCACAGGATGGGGGAATGGTTGCCTTTGTAGGTATCTGGTGCCCAAGTCTCGCGGGGTATCAGGATCTCAGTCTGAGCCACTCGAAGAGGTAAACAAGGCTCATTTTTCGCTGAAACCACAACTCTCACAATATTTATTTAGTTAGCAGAGTCATTATTTTAATCACTCAGTGACTCAGATGCTCAAATTTAGCTTCACTTGGCCTAGGGAAAACCATTATGTAAATGACATCACTGAGATGCATGCTAGACGTTTCCAAGAGGAAGACAAAAGTCTACCCGCTTCCATGATTTTCAGGTCATCTCTTTATTGCTATAATTTTCTTCTACTTGTAATCGTAAGATAATCAAGAAGTTATCATTACACTAAAACATTGACTGGATTGCAAGACATTGAAGTCTGATATCTGTTGTTATTTCTTTTAGTTTAATAGGTTGTCAGCAAACGCCGTATCACCTAATCCACATCCTAGCTGACACAAGCTTCGTTTAAGGAAAATAAAGATTCTCCTTGTAATTGATGATCATAAGCCGCCTATTATGTCTTATAGTTATTACTCTCTACCCCCTTGGCATTTCTTATTGTTAATGACAACTATTTTTCGTTTTATTGAGATATATTTATGTTTTCCTCTTCCGTAGCCGGGGGTGGGGGAGCCAACATGGTCTCCGATCCAAATCTAAACTTGCACACACCAATTTTAAAAAAAAAAGGTTGTGACAGGAAACACAAGGTAAAGATTCTGGAACTAGTGGTTTACCTGACACTATCAAGAGTGGGGATAGGAAAATCAGAAGCAAATTCTAAGCGAAAGAAAAAGTGAAAGTAAAACACCATACAAACTTTACTTAGTTTCTGCATATATATGTGTCAAGCATCACACTGGGAGATCGCGAATACATCACCTTTCTCTAGTATTCTCTTCATTCAATTGTCAGCATCACAGAGTCCCATGTGGTTATCCAAAGCTTTCAGGGTTATGAAAATTTTAGATTCCAGACACTTGGTAAAACATATATTGCAGTACGCTTTAGCTTACCAGTAGCATATCAGATATCACAACAAGCAATTTGGTCTGGGAAAATTGAAGCGGAGAATACATCTGATGCATAAAGTACAGGAAAGTATAAGCATCGGGTTCTTTTGTTTTTGGTTTGCTGTTCAAATAATTGTGCAAGTCTAGTCTTTACGACTTTACCCATTTCTGAGCAGATTTAACGTGAAGTTAAAATAATTTACCTATCAGATATTAAACTATCAATATATGCACAAATGCAAATCTCGTGTCACTTCTCTATCAAAAAAAACACCACATGCAAACACATACATAATACTATTATTAGATGAATCATAAGACCGAGTTTATTATACAATTATGACTTAGCAATTAGATCTATTAACTACGGCCTTACTCCCTTCCTGATCAAAAAAGAATGATGTGAGCGTGAAAGAAAAGGCCTAAATTTACTACAACTCTACAGTATAATGGATGACAAAATGCTCTCCAAGCAGAAGTTACAAAACAATGGGCATAAAGGTGCTTACCATGGATGAAATTGGCACGATTAATTGATCATTTAAAACACTGATGACGAAACGAGATCACGCCTTTTTCTTGGAATAGCTGTCAAGATGCACTGAATCTTCGGTCTTCTGCAACTGAAGATGCAGCTTACGTATAAGCAAATGAATGAGTGAAGGGCTTAAACATAAGTTACCTACTCAATAGGTGCATTTGGTAATGTTACTGGGAAAAGAAATGCTCATAATCATTGAAAGCTTCAATGACTTCACTGGGTAATCATATGAACATAGAAGGCATATTTAAATCCTAGCATGACATAATCCAAAACCACAAAGTTGTTTAAATGTTATGCATTCATCAGTGGAAGTGTTTCATACTATGAATATAATTAGAAATCAGCCTCTAAGGATTTTTGTTGCGTGAAGCAAATGAACTTAGCATCGGAAAACGCCATTGTAGGCGATAATGAACAGATGGGATTTTGAATTATAACTTGTTGACTTGGAATTTAAAGTGTTTGTTAGCATATTCTGTGTATACACTTAAATATATGGTTGTCTTGAAGGAATTCAACCAAAGGTTTCCACTTTACAGCCTAAACATGGGGAATGATTAATGTGCTTAGGTGAGCTCAACCAGACATCACAAATAGCTTGCAGAATGCAATTTCACCATATTACTTCAATATTGGAATCATGTCATGCACTGCTATGCGGTACACATTCAAAAAAAAAAAAAAGATCATCTCTTAGAGTAAATTTAATTAAAATGGTGAATGCTTGATTATTGGACAATGTACTCTTGCGCTTCTTGAAGACAAGGGGAAGCCTGACAAATACTGCAGAGTTCTGACTACAAAGGCCTACTTTGCCGAACTCCAAAACTATCACTGATATGTGGACTTATCCGTCTTATCATCATGATATCAGAGGTGAAGAAATGACCATGAGGCATAACCCTAAGCTCAAAATGGGTGCTCCTGCTAAAATGACGACTACGTTATAAGTTCTGTCACTGTTGGGAACGGTAACATGCTACTGCCTAGTAAGGCAAACATTAAGAGTTTATGTGATACGAATCCTAGCAACATTTATTGTGTAATTACAGTTATAATTTTATTGTCTTACTCTTATACTTATGAATGATGATGGCAAATGTTAATACATGTTTCTAATCATATAGTGCTCGCTTTTTGCTTTAAAGCAGGTGTAAATATGGTCTTGTTTTCCTCCATGGCTCCATAACATATGAACTACAAAGCTTTGACCCATTAGACACTCATAAAATTCTCAAAGCAAAAGGGAACCAGAGACTCACCTGCAGGTCCTACAAGGGAAACTTTTACTAACGTTGTCTGGACTCTGATCCATTTATATTCTCCTCTAGGTACCATAAATAACAGAGGACCATAATGCAGTTGGACCATATTTATGATAAAACTGTCCCCAGGTTGTATTTAACCTAGGCCTGTAAGCTTAAAATCCTGCGAAAATTGAAAGTGACACATTAGTAAATCGTAATCGTACACCTCGTGTAACATAAGTATACACCACCTTGAAAAAAAAGGTATACCAGTAATGCAGAATGTAGGTCAATCTAGCATACATATCAGAAATTTAGGTAAAGGAAGTGACTATCTATTATGTGTTACAATTTTTCTTTTCTTTTTTCGCTAATAAAGCAATTACTTGTAGTGATGCAATTATATCAACTTATCAGATTCTCTATCTGGTTTCTTCTGCATCATATAGAATTAATGATTATCCATTTAGTGTACTTGTTCTATAGAAAATCTATTATGCTGTAGACTCTTTAGAAAGTAAATCTATAGCAAACGTTTTCCAGAACTAATCATGGAATATAAGCATAAACTTTGAAGGTTGCCGAAGCAAAATAGTCATTATGATATGAATTCATCAGGAAATAAAACTGAGGCTAACTTTACTGCATTTCTCAAAATTCATAACACATATGCTGCCTGTTCTTCCCTGCAGACTCGTATGAGAACATGACAAGCAGGAATGACCCCGAACTCTGGATTGACAACAAGATGTAAATATTTTAATCCATTGTGCTAAATCTGCCAAGAGTCTACACCTTTGAGCCATTCTCATTTGCTATTAACATACTGGATTAACATTGTTTAAAAACCATAACTTGTGTTGTGGCCTGCAAATTAAGGAGACACTTGAATTGCAACTGAACGTCTAAAAGCATCTTTGGAGCAATCATAGGGATACACAATTGATAAATGAAGAACACGACAGACCAACAAAAGACAAACAAATGGTTTACCTTTAGCTCTTAAACCATCTCTTAAGCATTGAAAAACCATCTATCAATCTTCTTGCAATTTTTCTGCATCATAAGGCTATCTTAAAGATTAAAAATGAAACAAATTTCTAATTTGCGCTACTCGTACTCTCCACTCTATTCATAACAAACTTAGCTACCAAGCCCAATATAATGTCGATACTTGATAGAACCACGAGTCCAAGATCATTATCAGGAAATTTCTTGTTGCAAGTTTGAATGATTGAATGTCTGGCGTAGGAATTACTTATTGCTGATTTAAAAATTGTATGATACATAAAGACTAAAGCAGTGGTAGATTGGTACAGCTATTAGATTTCCCTCATCATTAAATAAGTTGGCATGCATAAAAATTGTAAACATCATATCATTGCTATGCTTTCTGATAGAAACTTGTGACATTTCCTATTACATAGCTCCAACAAGAGCCAATAAGGAAATAACATCAAAATTGCACTAAAATTTTAAGGATAGTACGATACTCTATTACCTTCTCAGACTCTGCATCGATTTTGACAGTGGGTCTTTCACACACGGTTGCTGAGTTTCATCGCTGAATTCTCTTCTTTTCAGTCATGTTCCTCGACCTGTTATATTAGCAAAACCCTGATAGCATAGAAGGATTTAAGAGCGATTATTGAATTATTTTTATTTTTCATAAAATTAAATTGAATGAAAGTAAATTTAATTTGTTTTTAAGTGTGAGATTCATATTTCTTCTAAGAAAAATAAGTTAAATTGATAAGAAGAATCGGTGGTAACACTCTCATAATAAATGCAAACTCAATGAGAAAGTGGCATTACAATTAACGTCATTTGAATAATTATTATCCATAGGACGGAAACACAAGATATTATCAACAAAAATCGATATAAATTAATTTTGAATTGAAATTATTTATCTCAAGAATCTTATTTAAATTTTTATATTGACTAAGATTTTGTTATTGATTGTATTTTATATTATAACAATTTTATCACCAACATACTTATATCAGCAACAAAATTATTTGTTTTAAATTCTAAATGTCAAATAATTTAATTTACATTATAACTCAATAAAATTAATATCAAGTTTTAGAATTAAAATAAATAAAGAGTCTTATAAATTTTTAATAAGAAATTAAATTTAAATTAGGATAAAATATTCATACATAGAAGTTTTATATCTAAATAATAATATTTAAATTGATATATTAAAAATTTATAATAACATTAAATAAAAATATCATATTTTATATAAATAATAAATTTAAAATATATTTTTAAACTCAAAACGCGTCATAAACTGATATATTAAAGAAACAACAACAAAGAGCGACATAAATTATAAACTAATAGTATAAAGTTAAAGAATTAATATGAAAATCTACGATGCCACTTCTAAGCTTCATTCAGCTAAAAGAAATAAAGTAAAAGCAGTGTTAAATGATGAAATAAAGTAAATAAACCGTTGTTTTAACTGTTTCACCTAGGGTAAATCATGGGTCTTCCTTCATTTATACACTAGACATTTTTACCCTACCCTACCTAATGTTCCAAGGTCCAAGCAAGCTCTCAAAACTATACAAAACTAACAATATTTTATGCTCCACTTTTCTGCAATTACTATTCATTCTCCCCACTCCTTTGTTTTCAACCCTCACTTCCCTCTGCTCACACCTCCCTTAACCTCTCTAATGGCTTATAGAAAAATTTCTTAACAATCCACTAGTATTATAAATCTTCATTTAATTAATTCTAGATCATCTCTTTTTTGGCACTGTTACTTAAGTCTTTGTTTCTTTACTTTATCTTGTTATTCATATGGACTAATCAATCTGATTTATGGGTTTTTGTTAGTTCTTATTGTTTTTTTATCCAGCTTAATCATATTTGAGATATGGGTGTTGGATTTGAAGTTAAAGATTGTGGCTTTGACTGTTGAAGTCAGCTTTTTTGGTATACCACTACTCTCTTCTACTAGCTCTTTTATGTACTTACATCAGCTGTATCTTTGTCATGCTTGTGGTATCTAAAAAGATCTGATTTTTATTGTTTTTTTTGTTAATTATGTCCATTTGTTTGAACTTCAGCTTTTATAGTTATCTTGTCATGGATTTAACTTTTAAGTATTGGTAGAAGTGGTTTTCTATGTTTTATGTGCTTATAGATTGGTTTTGTTTGTGGCTATAGTGTTTAGTTGTGTATCTGGATTGCGTTAAAGCTTTGATTTTTCGAGAAATTGCTCTAGCTTGTTGATTATAATTTCACCTTGGTTTGATTTAACAATAACAGATGAAATATATATATATATATCTTCTTTTGTCTTGCTTCAGAAGTTGCAAACAAAAGAGAAATGTTTCTTTTTACAAATGCTTTAGTGTATAGTGGTTCTCAATTAGGTATGAGAGTAAAGCTCTAACTTGTAGTTGTAGATTTGGGTTCTTCTGTTAAATGAGTCCGTCTCAGGTTTGTGATATTATGAATTTTTTGAGCTGATGTGCTTTATTGTCATTTGAACTTAACATTGTCTCGTGTTGGCTCTTGACACAAGTTGTATGATGAAATTTTCAACTATGCTTTATAGAATTTGACTAGTCTAAGGCTCTAAGCATACATTAGTCTTTGTGTTCTTATCAGACAGAATAGTTTGATTACCAAAAAGGCTTGTAAACATATATTACTTGTTGCAGATAACGGATTTTGACTTGTCTCTGGGTTGTTGAATGATGGTTAAAAGTAGAGGAAAAGGAAAGAAGCAGCATAGTGCTGCCACTAGTGAAGATATGGGGAGTGGTGTGGAAGAGAAGGTTCCGGCCAGGAGAAGAGGAAGGCCATTAAAGATATCGAAGAATGAAAATCAGGTACATGATGAACCTGAGAAGGTAGAAGAAGAGGAAGGGAGTGAGAAGACATATGGCGTTCTGTCTGACCAAAGTATCAAACCTCAAATGAATGTGGAGAATGGCAGAAAGAGGAGACCTTCGCGGATTAAGGAAAGCCATGAAATGAATGGGGATCAAACTGGTGTAGAGACCAAAGTTAATTCTGCTGATTCAATCAAGCCTGTTGGCTTCAGGCAAATCGGGAGTAGACGGAAAAACAAGCCGCGGCGAGCTGCTGAAGTTGGTGTTGAGTGCCGCTGAAGTCCGGGTCAGTTGTTGAGAGCGTGATGTTTTGTTTTTGAAATTTGATTTATTATGGATCCTATAATGTTTTAAGATTTTGACAATAGCTATGCTGTTTACTTTGATCAGTATACTGGTCATGGAAGCATTTGTCTAATATCTATATCATTATAAGCTACATGCACATGTTTTTCAGCTGGTCACAACTGATTATGAGGATTGTAAAGCCTCTATTTGTTTTCCTACTGAATCGGGCTGTATACACTTCCGCTGAGCTATATAGAATCAATCAGCCGTGACTTGTTCATAAACCATTTACCCGAATATGACAAGTCACAACCATCTGTTCCACAGGAGTCATATTTTGACTTCTCTTCACTTCACTACACTATGAAACAGTTCCAGCATGATCAGGTACTGTTTAACAACCATTACTGGATGGATGTCCATTGCTTAAGATGCTCTGGATTATGAACATCATACATGGTGTATTAGAAACAAAATTAAATTAACTCTGGACTGTTAGGTTCATTTTGCATGTTTAAGGATATTATGAGTTAACATTTACTACATTATTATTGGGTTCTTTGAATACATAGAACACAGTAGTATTGGAAACTTAAAAGTATAAATGACAGGTGAGAGGATGCAGAATAACTGTGAAGGCATTATGAGCATTGTTTGAACAGATTAAACTGTAAGCTCTTGTGAATCTCTATATGCAATTTGTTTAACTTGAGGTGTGTCTTGATTTAGGATATATAATAGTCAGTAAATAAAGTTCATTTTTCTTCAACTTGAAGGGTTTTTCGGACATCTGGGACTTGGTAATATGGCTTATGCCTTATAGCCTTATACATTTAGCACTTGCAATTGCATACGCAGGTCTGCAATTGTGTACATACACATCTTGTAGTTACACTTCTGAAACCAAGACAAGCGATGAGCACTAGCAATTTTGTCACATTGAATTTCGGACGAGCTCTGTTTCTCTATCGAGAGGAAACAGATTTCCCTACACCAGCAATACTCAAAATGAAAAGGAATCACTAAATGTATTGAAGGCCTAGGGCGCAAATGCTAAATCTTACAGACACTCTTACATCACATCTTAAAACTAATGATCAAACCAAGACCAAGTACATGGGCATTCCACAATTCCATTGCATTGCAAACAAAAATAAATTACCTCCTACATTTTTACCACCAGCTTCCACACCATTAGTACATAATTGAAATGCTAGTTGTGAAGTATGTACAATGTACCTGTCCAGAAAAAGAGAAAAAAGTCTGGACTCTGTACAATGTGTTTCCTTGGACCCCTGATTTAGTTAAACTTTTACAGAGTGGGGGACAAAAGTAATAGAGCATTACTACTACATATCAACATGTTTTCCATGGCATGACTTCATTCTTGGCCAAGCTTTCTACACAGCATCAGTGCAGTTGATTCACTTTCTAAATGCTGTAAAAGATCTCTTTTCTCTGTATACCTCTGAAAAATACTATCATAAGTTCAAAACAGTAGAACACAGAGATCTAAACTTCATTGTACATGATGTAAATCTTTTAATTTAAACAAAACCTCCCTAGAATCAGTTACTCCAGTATGCCTTCGACGTCACCAGAATGAGTTCAAGATCAGAATATCTTAAAGAAGATATATCATTAAATCTATTATAATTGTAAACTCGGAAACTGTTTTTCCAAATTTATATGCAGTGCATATAAATAACACAGGAGCTCCAATATTCACACCACTTGTGTTTCAAGAAATAATTTGCATTTCACGGTTAAACAAGAGATATTTGAATGCCTTAAGCACGTGTATTCCTCCTGAAAAGTACTTGTTATACAGCTCTATCTTTGATGCCCCCCCTTTACAGATCCGGCTTTGTACTACTATCAGATAGGAATTGACTTGCAATAAGACCATGACCCTTTATGAACCTTGGTGGATCAGCATCATCTGCAAGTTGATGTCTCTTTATATTCTTGCAGTTTTGAGGTTGTGGTGCTGAGCATATCAAGACATATAACTAAATTTAGTGGTCATCTTCATCGATCCCAGGGCAATTGGAATTGAGAGCCTCCATTGATTCATACTGGTACAAGAACAAACTAGATAGTTTAAGTGGTCTACAAAGGGCTGAATATAATCAATTGCATGGAAACAACAATGGAAATACAGGATAAATACCTCAATTTTTATGTCAAATTAGCATTTCTCAATATTAACTTTTGAATAAAAAATTACTTCAATATTTCTACAGAGCAGTAAAGCAACAAATTCTTGCTGACCTGATATCCGCAAAAGAGGCAGTAGCGGAATTCATCTCTTAGCTTCATCAAAACATCTTTCAGATCCTGTATCACAGACAACCAATCTACTTATCTCTAATGCCAGCCAAAAACTCAATTGTCAATCTTATGCCAAAAAAGAAAATGATCTTAAGCAAAATGAATGTATTTCTATGCATGCTAAACTTGACACTGATTTTTTGGCTTTGACAGAAAGAGTTTAAAAATAAAATAGAAATAATATCATCAGCATAGATTAGTGGCAGTATAATGTGAGCCTTACATGTTTCAGATTAGTGGCAGTATGATGACTGCATCACTCCGATTATAAACCAAAGGTCATGCCTCTACCAATTAACCTCAAGCTCAGGAAAGAGTAATTTTATGATGCCTGAATCACTAATTATAAACCTGCTGTCACTCTGTTTTAATAGATCTCAAGCTCAGGGCTGATGAGGGGGAACTATATATAGCGTCTATATTCTACAGATGTTTGTAGGAAAAATTATATCCCAACTAAAACTAGGCCACCAGACCTTGCATTCACAGAAAGTGCAACATTTAAGTCAGTTCTTGCAAAGATCGAGGGAGACTCAATACCAATTTCACTACATGTACTTAGGTCAAGGCATACTATTACAAGCAAACAATCAGCTTACTCTACAGCTAAGCTAATAAAGTGGCATAATTTTTCTTCACTGCATATGTTTAAGTGAGTTACTTGACACTACTCTTTTGAACTTGACAGCGAGAATTTATATAAAATAATACCCAATTTTGCGAGTGTACATTTTTCAATTTTCGCATGGAACTACAATTACTACAGTGCCCCGGCTAAAGGCCCAAAGCATAGCATATACATCAAAATGGTCGGTTGAGAACAACAACGTAATAAAATGACAGCATCCAGGGGATTGTTAACCAAGTTCTTGGCTTTTAACATACTAGAGTTGCATCACTCCTTAGAGATAGCATCCCAGGGGACACACGTTGTTTAACTAATCAATAACTATTTAAAACTATTTACTACAGAAACAAACAGTATATAAGATGCTGACCTTCTATGAAAAAAATAAAAAACCACAGAATACAAAATTAGCCATTCATGACATGTAAAGCGAATCACTCAATATGAAATGCAGTCTAGTTCAGTTACAAACTCAGCAATGCAGACGGAACAAATAAAATTCAAGAAATCATACCTCCTCTGTAATGACTTCCTCTTCTTCCTCCTCTTCATCGCCATCCTTCTCATCACCCTCCTCCTTCTCTTCCACCACAACCTCCTTATTCTCCAACTGATCCAAAGCCGCCTTCCCTTTCTTAAAATTAATCACAACCCTCTTACTCCGCCACTGCTCCTTCTGCCTACTCCCAAACTCCGCCATCAACTCCTGCTCATTCACCCTCTCTCTAAAAACCCTCTTCTCCTCTCTCTTCATCTTCTCCGTCTCAGGATCCTCCCTTCCTAACCCGCCCCGCCCCCGCCTAATCTCAATCCCCACCGGCTCAGCAATACCCGACCCCTCTTTCCCGAGAGCCGAACCAGGGGTGTAACCCATTTGCCTTAACATCTTGAACCCAATGTTGGATTGGGGAATAGCTGATTCTATGTTAGCTAGGGTTAGCTGGTCCTCTACTTTCTGTTGCTTTTCTCTCTTTAATTTTCGATGTTCTTGCCAGTTTAATGTTTTGGGTCTCTTATTTGAAGTCTGTAAAATTGGGACTTTATTACTAGTACTAGTAGCAACCTGGAAATTAAAGATAATGAATTAGGGTTTTTAAAACTGGTGTGTAAATTAAAAGTAAGCATTATAATCATAATTTAAAGAAGCTGACCTTTTTGGGAGGGAGAGAAGCTTCGGGAGGTAGAAAACGAGAGAGGTCGCCCAAGTAATCATCATCTTCTTCCGCCATTGGAGCTCATACAATTTACTCGGGTCAGGCAGGCAGGCTCCGATCAGTATATATACGTTCCTCTTTTTTTTGAAACATATATACGTTCGTTTGTTATTTGCTTGAATAAAACAATAATATGTATTCTATTTAAAAAAACATGTGTATTCATTATATATATTCGATATATAAAATTATAAAGCCGAGCTTTTATTTATGTATCTTATTTTTTGCGGAGTTTACTGAATTTTATTTTTGTATACTTTTGCTTTACCCAAATTTCTGAAATAAGAGTGCAGGAGTATTATTTTGTATGCATCTTTTTTTTTGAAAGGATTTTATATGCATCATAATATATGTGTTATAAATATATTTTGATATATGTTCTTAACGATTATTTTTTTGAGGTAATATATTTTAATAATATATTATTATTTAAATTTATATTTTCATCCTTCAACAAAAAATATGTTGTGATGATTGTTATTAACATTTGAGTTAATTCACATAAATTATATTGTCACGTTTGAAAGTTTGGGTACTAAACTGTGTTTGGGACAGAGTTAGAGGTAAGAAAGTGCAATTAACCGTTAAAATTTTGCGATTGCTCCCACGCGCCAGTAATCAATTAATATAGGGGCTGTTTGGACTGAAGCAAAACAAACTCACAGCCTCGTCGTCTCTCACTCATATCTCGCCGATCCAATTATCATCGATTCATCGCCGTCACCAACGCCGATCAAATCTCCGTTCAGTCTCATCTAGTAAGTCTCTTTCTCTTTCACCTCTTTAATCTCTATTCTTCAGCTCATATCTATTCTTTTCAATTTTATTTCTAGGGCATGTCACCCCCCAATTCCTGTACCTGCATTTCCAAATTAGACTATCAAATTTATTTGATTATATAATTACAATCCACTCTAATAGGTTATATGTTTGTTATTTGATTCATATCTGACCGTAATTACTAATTAGTTGATAATGTGTGATAATCTTATTTTAATTGTGCAATTGTGATTTAGTTTGTAGAGATAAAGTATGGATCCTTCTGAAATGAGGTATTTGGAAGATGAGGATAGCTCCACTATGAAAGTTATTAAAGGGGCTACATCGGGTTTTGTTGTTGGTACTATTTGGGGAACCATTGTTGCTACTTGGCATGACGTGCCTCGTGTTGAGAGAAGGGTTGCTCTTCCTGGATTGATTAGGACACTTAAGATGATGGGTAATCACGGGGCGACTTTTGCTGCCATCGGCGGAGTTTACATTGGTGTTGAACAGTTGGTGCTCAATTATAGGACGAAAAGGGACTTTGTGAATGGGGCTATTGGGGGGTTTGCTGCTGGTGCTACTGTTCTCGGTCTTAAAGGTTAGCCAACTTTCTATATTCTCTTTGTTTGAATGAGCTGAGGTGTTGACGAGGTTATGGGTTTTCTTTATTGTTGATTGTTAACCAATTTGTTGGTCATATAGAGGTGTGCCGGTGATATGTTTATTTGTACTGATTCTGTATGCTATATGTACTACCAGTTAAGAATAAGAACATCTTATATAGTATTAAACTCTTCTGTACATTCGTCTTCTAGCAGGGGTTACCGTGGTAGCTGTCTGTTGGTTTTTTAGTCGCAAGTCAGAAAGTTGAACTTTCACCTTTAATCTGAGAATAAGAGAGAGAGAAAGAGAAAATAAAGTTAATGAGACTATGTAATATGTT
Source organism: Daucus carota subsp. sativus (assembly GCF_001625215.2). Taxonomy (NCBI): domain Eukaryota; kingdom Viridiplantae; phylum Streptophyta; class Magnoliopsida; order Apiales; family Apiaceae; genus Daucus; species Daucus carota. Next base: position 44,654,227 of record NC_030384.2, on the reverse strand, counting down.
ACTAATTATACATAAGCAAGGCTGCTATGTTTTGCTACGTATGTCATGGCAAGAACTAGAACAATGTGAATGAATGATATATCAAGAAGAATTCCAAAATCAACAGCTCTTCTATTTATATTAAGGTAATTGCTAGAAACCAAGAACACCTTAAGAAGTATGTTGTTACTGCTGGCTACTGTTTTGCTCACCCACTGTTGTTTTCCCGGATTTTTTTTATTTGAGACTAGTCAATAATATCTTGTAAATTACCTTTAATAGGAATGTACAGTTTGATTTAGCTCAAGTACTTGATGGATTATGATTACTTCCATTGATAGGACTTTGCAATTTAATCTGCATAGAAACTCTTGATGGACCTTATATAACTTCTATAGGAAAGGTTTTGAGGTTTGTTCATCATAATTCAGAGAAACTGTAGAATGAGCAATCACTTTATTAGGTACTCCTGCTTAGCCTTCACAGCTTAGGTGGTTCAGGATCAGTTTCATTTACAATCCTACATTTTTGGCTGATGGTTTTAGGCCATTATCCGTAGGTGAAAGGACTGCGCATAGTGATTGTTAAAAAATGAACAATAATGAATGGAGCCGCCAATTATCCTCATCTTTTAATTCTTTAGCGATGTTTTGTTTCTTCTTTACAGGAAGGAGCATGTCGACTGCCATTTCTGCTGGCGCAGCTCTTGCAACTACATCGACGCTGATCGATTGGGGAGGACAAACCACAAGAATTGACAATGGAAAGGAGTATTACCCTTACACCACCAAGAAGAGGCCCAATGCCAATGTTAATTAACCTCCCTTTTGCTGCTTTTGAGAAGGAAGTTTCTCGCTTTTAAAAAATTCTAAGTACTTCCTAGAGTTGATGTAACATTGTTATTTGGAGACGACGAGAAACTTTTTCTTAAAACCTTAATTTTTTTACTTTCCTGCACAAAGTTCCATGGCTGGAGGATGTGTTTTTGAATAAATTTGTTGTCATGCATAACTTAAACAGAATTTCATTGGATAAAACTTCATTTGCATTATTATCATGTCTTTGATGAGTTAGTACGGTATTGATTGCAGTAACAGATAAATTGGAGTTGATTCTGGCCGCTCTCCTTTTTACTTGTTGCTAGGCCATCTGAGATCCGATCGGAGTAAATAGTTGTTGGTCCTATTGATTTTGTATTGGGTGTTCTATTTCAGTTTATAGAGCATTGCAAGTTACCACCCTTTTCTACGGTCGGAAAATAATTCATTTTATTCTAAATCAATACTCTCTGATACTCTTTCCATCCAAAAAGAATGATCCTTCGATTTTTTTCACGTATTTCAATGTGTTCGGAAAAAGTACTTCTAAATATTATTTTTCAAATTTTTTTGTTTTGACCATATTTTTATACAAAACTAAAAGTTTGAAAAATATTATTTATAAAAACCCATACTGAACATATTGAAATGCGTTAAAAAATAAAAGGTTCATTTTTTTTTGGACAGGAGTATGAATTACGGATATTCAATGGCAGTCTCTTGCTTCAGCAGATGTGTATACTCTTCGTCATTCTTTCTTCAGCAACGTGCAAGTGACGAATCAAATTAGATACTCCCTTCCAACGGCCAGGAATTCATTTCACATTTGCTAATATTTTCTTTTCTACATTCGTTCCAAACGAAAAATAGATAAAACTGCTGCTACAAAATATAGAACATAGAATCACAATGAATATATTCATCACCAATCCTATAAGTATATTTTGACAATTAGTTTGAGGAGGTAGACACCTTGTTAACAAAACTACAATTCAAGAGAAACTTTAAACAGATTTATGGGAACTTCAACCAAAAGTATGAATGAAATACGATCATATACACGGCACTAAATTGTAGTTTGACGAGTCTTCATTTGATAAGGCGTTCTGGTGCCTACATACAACAGATTCATGTCCTGGATGGCAACAGAAGACAAGCAGCTGGAAGTGGATCAATGCTTAGAATCACATTTATTTGAGAAGAATAAAGGATGTTTTCATTCAGGCCACACATTTTTATCCTCTTACAACAAATTGATTACATTCAAAAGTTGAGAAAATTTAAGGTCGGACCAATATTGGTTCAGAGGTAGCATCTCCTAACATATTACAATAAAATTTTCTAAAAGGGACAAAAAAAATCACAGCAAGTTAGGGACTATATTTGTTATTGCATACTGCCTTGTAGCCCGACACATCACTTGGTCGTCACAGAAAAGAGAAATTTAGTTGGATTTACCAGCTGACAACAATTATGACACCCTGCACCATCAAAGCTTGAAAGGTATAGAAATCAGAAAACCAACTATGGGGTTCTAATCCTCCAACTGTACCGAAACACAGCCTCACACCTATTTAATCATTTTGTTGACAATATAGTTGTCTGATGTTTCCTGAAGCTGTTGAACAATAAAAAACAAACCAAACTCAAATCACTAGGTTATCTTTTGATCATTTTTTTTTTACCAAAAAGAGGAAATATAAGTTCAAAAATTAATGAGGGAATGGGGTTCGGGGGCCAAAAAAAAAGGGAACAAATAAGCTAAGTTACTCTTAACCAACCATCAAGGAACAGTCTTTACCATATAACCAGTCCTTGAAGGAGGCATGGAGTGCAGTCGAAAGTTCTCGTTTCTTGCTATCCTCAAGCTGTGTTTCCTTCAACGCATTCTTGAGTTCCCCAAGATTTTCATGCTGTCAAAAGAGATACCAATAACATATTACAATATTCGTGCAATTACGAACAGGTACGACTTATAAATTTGAGCAAATTCGGGTGCAAAAGGTCAGGTTTAGAAATCAAAATTTAAATCACTGATCAATAATGGGGATTCTAAACTCACATTTTTTTGTTGGGATTTCACATAAGCATCTGGAAGAGGAAATGGATTGTCTTTTGTAGATCCAGAAGATTCTCCGTCAAACCAATTCGGAATCTGTTCATGGAGAGGAAAACGCAGGTTAACAACCAAAATTATAGTCAGGCACACTAGATGAAGAACAATGCACATGGTATATGACTAAAGCAGATGAGCACGTGGTAATAGGGGTGGCAAAGTCCGACACGACCTAAATACCAACACGAACCAGACTCGAAAAAGTATGAATTAGGGGAGGAGTTTTTACATTCGGGTCAGGTTCGGGTGGGGTAATTTTTTACCCGAAAAACTCAGGTCGGGTTCGAGTTGACCTGGAGTCCCCGAACCCGACCCGAATATTTTTAATATATATTATATATGTACAATACATAAGTTTCTATTACACTAACATACATTTGCGATATATTTATATATTATTTACAAAAATTTATAAACATATAATCTCATTAAGTTATTATGTATATTTTTTAATATATTATATAATAAACAATAATTTATATAATAAAAATTATTAATTTTTAGTAAGATTTCGGATCAAAACGGTTTTTCAGGTTGATCGGGTACTTAACAGGTTGGGTTTGGGTTAAAATTTTCAACGCGTTTTGGGTTCGGGTCAGGTTCACGGTGACCAAAAAACAGGACTTGGTAAGACAACCCGACCCGTCGCCATCCCAACATGATAATACTTAAACCACAGATAAAGCTGTATAAGTTAAGTGTGCATTCACATCTCTTAAATATCAGCGGGAAAAAAGTCAGTGCTCAATTAAGAAAATAACTACAGAGTAAAAAACAAGATTAAAACTAACCAAAAAACTGGTAAAAAGATCTGGGTCAACAGGGGAGGCAGACTCAGTCTGAACATCAGAGACGCCCACGGGATGAGATAATGAATCATGTGGGTCAACTATGCCCAGCGCCAGAGGTTCAGCCCATCTATTAAGAGTAGTATCGACACCTACTTGATTCAAGTGATCCTCCAGCTGTGAGTAATATGTATTATATGGAGCTACCTGGAAGAATGGCGAGGCAGTAAAACAGAGAAATTTCAAACAATATTCTCCAGGACATGCAAATGAAGACTAAGGAACAATAAAGATCAAAATCATGCTAATATAAGAAAAACTACTACAATAGTATATTAGAGCGAGCTATGACAGAAAACCCAGGATAATGGAAGTTCTCAGAGATGCACAACTAGGAAAAGCAGCAGAGGGAGTACAATAAGAAGTCTAACGATGAATGCTGAAACACAGTTTTATCCAAATCTAGTTCTAAAAGGAAACTGCTAACATGGATTATAAAGAGGAACAACTTATTTCTTTCTACATACATTATGAGCATGTTTGGCTCGCCTTAAATGATGAAACTAAGTACTTATTTCGGAGGGAATTTCATTTTTATATTAGTAGTAAGCATTTAATAAGTGTTCCACATTCCTTATTTGCAGAAATAAGTCACTTATTTCAGAAAAACTACATATTTATGTACTTTTTAAAAAATAAGTGACTTATTTCATAAAAATAAGGTAGGCCAATGGGGTCTGTTTAGTGGGACACTACGGATGTAAATGAAAATAACATTCAAGTGAGGTAGATTATACCAAACAAAAATCTCAAATTGCCTTATTTATGCTGATCTCTTTTCTTTTCTTTTTTGGTAAAGGTCAATTACAGAATTTGAATACATATTAAACCAAATTTTGATATGCAGCTAATCAAATTCTTTGAGGTTCTTGAACCGGTAACTGCTTAGCAAATTAAATATGACTTCCTCGAAAAAACATAGACACTATTATTATGGACCAGCTTTCGAAAGCAGAAACCCACCTGTAGTTTATGGTTATCACCAACAATAAGTGGTTGCTGATTTATCCCCAAAAAGAATACACACTCCCGACAATTGGCAATACAGATTCTTCTAGCTGCTGTAATCACATGAACTCGTTCACAATGTTCAACTCTTACAGCCTGTAAGTTGTGAAGACTAATAATGTGAAGTTATTATAATATAACCAATTCAAATGTATCAAAAGCTGATGTTTCAGATGCTGAAGATTGACACCGGGAAATGGAAATCCATACATCAGAAGCTTGGGCAACCATTTAACATCAAAATATCATGAACAGGGGGTTCATATTCCATGCAGTTTGAAAGTCAAACATATTTGTATGTATATATTATCATAGAAATGCATGTATATATTATATACCTGAAGACTAAGAAAATAAGAAGCTATTATAACATAACAACCTTTTCATGTATCAAATATTCAAAACTTAATGCTGCCGCGTTACAAAAACAACTAAGCTGGTTACTGATAGTTTGACACTAAAAACTCATAAGTTAAGTAACCAGGCAATTATGTGAATAACAGAATATCAAAAACACAAGTGCATATATGATGCACTTCCAGAAAAATTATAATCATATTGTTACATATGTGTCCATAATTATTCTAATTTTCAAGAGAAAAGTTTAGCTCCCCGAATTGCATCCCAGATGTAAAACTTTGAATCTAATAGGACACTTTCTGAGCCTTCCAATTGAAGTGAAAATTTGAACTATGATGTGTATACATTGTTTCCCATACCTCTTTATGCCAAATATCTCACGAATAGGATGATAGTAAAGGCATTTCTCTTACGATTTGACGAATTAATTATTTGATGTACTGCTAGTTCAACTTCTAGAATAGAAAGTCTTTAGATTCATATACAAATTTACTTACCTTGCCTACAGCCCCCAGAACTATAGTTGTGTCAGAGCATCCATACAATGTAGCATATCTCAAAGGAGCCAAAATGTAAATAACTGATTCGTGACAATTGACAACCTGCAATGATAAGATATAGGTTATAATTGCCGACCGATATTATACACGAATAGAATTGCACAAAATTTACAAAATACATATCGGTCATTCCATACTAGATTGCGGCCTAATGAGTATAATAAATAAATCATAATTATTTTGAACTAATTAGCACTGGAACATCAGGTACGGTGGAAGAGAAGCTGGAAGAGTAACTCTTATTTTCTGTCATGCTGATGTACAAAATTAGAATTCACAATTAACTGAAAGAGGATTCCCTTAATCACGACAATTTTTCTTCTGATCAATTGTAACATATTAATAAAGTCAATCAGATTAACCTTCACGGAAGAGCCTTGCAGATCAGATTCCCGCTTCAAGCATGATGACTTCGAGATTCCCTCAATGAAACTTGGACCCCGAGTGAAGGTTGTGGACTTTGCAGAAATAGGAGACACGTCAGCCATTGGGACATCTGGGTCAGAGGAACTGGTTGGTCCATTTTCTTTTGTAGAAACTCTTTCAGCTATATGTTCCAATGCAGAAGAAATGTTCTCTAGAAGCCAATCATGGACTTGTGGTGCAGGAACAGGAACAGCAGGCATGTCAGGATCCGAATTGGCAAAAAATGGAGCATTCTGGCACAATGGAACATTCTCTGATCCTTTTTCACCAAAAAATATCAAAAAGCCAAGGTGCTCGAAATTTTCCATTTTCAACACCTGGCATTATCAGGTGAAATCAGCTAATCAGTTGAACTACAGCTACGGTGGGGAAAAAGAATCCTACAAAACTCAGACACACCACAAGAAAAAATGTAGAATGCACAATACTTGTGTATATGCATCACAATATCATACACCTCATTAGAAGCATCACAAAAGAAGAAAGAAAGAATAGTGAGTATAGAACTGGAGTAGATTTGTAAGCCTGGATGGGATCACAAAGCAGACCTTCAGAAACTATTAAATTGGCGAGTACTATGTGCCTATTCATCAGAGTAGAAAGATCATATCATAATTGTATATATATAAACGAAACAGGTCTGGGTGTGTAATAATGTATTATTAATAAAGAAATTGACAGGGTGTGTAATAATGTATTATAAATAAAGAAATTGACAAACCAATGAATCATCGCCTTCCCCCTCAGTGGAATCAGACAAAAGGGAGACAAGGTTGCCCAAATGTTTCTGTAGATAAGATAGCTGGTGAGCCTCTTCATCTGCTTGCGACGGCATAAATTTACGGCTGTTACTGCGGACAAGCTACAATGCAATTCTTTAAACATCAGGGTTTGAGCTTATGAAATATTATAATTAAGTAACCAAAAAGAAAAGCAAGTGAGTGACCAATGATAAAGACTATTGCAGTTGAGAAGTGGATGATAGTGTATAGACAAAGCAAATATATACAACAAATTTGAAATGGCAACTACCGCCATTCCAGGGCTCACTAATCACTACTCAAATGATGTAGATTTTCATGCATTGATGATTGACCTGCGGGGAAAATGGCTGCTTCTATTTGTGCTAAGTACATCAAAGGGGATATTACTGTGCTACTGCTACATCAGAATTTAACTTCTAATATATGCACCGTTCAAAATATATTATATATGTACGAATTTGTTATGTAGCAAACATATAGAAACTAGTAAAACACTAAAGGCACTAGCAATTTACATATAACAATTCAATATCATTTAAGCCATCATAAAAAAATAGCTGGAGCTTTCTCAAATTGGTAAGTAGCACAGTTCCTCACCGATGTCATCGATATATATATCAACTATATGAAACAAACTACATCTATTGGTTGTCTTACATATAAGATCAAACATAATGCTAAAAACCTGATACTTAACATACATGAAAACAATAGAAAGAACAGTACGTAACCTCGGATCAATCAACTATTACAAATTGGCACAATGTATACACATAGATATAGTATTTTCATGCAGAAATTTGGAATATAATATTAATGATTTTACATCACTGAAACCAAAGAGGATCACATAGTAAAATTCAGCTGCAACTTAACCACCATATGCCGCAAAAGAACGATTCAGCCGTCATCAATAAACGTGAGTCCACTACTAAAAGTATTCAGCTGTTTCTAATAAATGTGACTCCTCTACTAACTGGAGTCGGCTGTTACTAATAAAAGAAACTCCACAACTAAAAGAAATCAGCTCTCCACTAGTAAAAGGATACAGCTCTCCACTACTAGAAGGATTCAGCTGTCCATAATAAACGCAACTCCACAACCAAAAAGGATTCAGCTATTTCCAGTAACTCAATTACACTATTAGAAGTATTCAGCTGTTTCTAATAAACGCAATTCCACGACTAAGAGGATTCAGCTGTTTCTATCAATGCAAGTAATCACGAGTATACAGATGCATAAATAAGTCATAGGACATGAACAAATTCTAAAGGACAATCAAAACCAAAACAGAATGAGTATCATAATGCAGATAATTAACCAATCCTACAACAGTATTATTACCTAAACAATAAAAAAAATAGATTACAAAACAGATTTAACTGACCTGCAATGGAGAAAGAGCCGATAAGAATCCATCGAAAGCGGAAGTAGAAGGCCAAACATCAGTTACAGCAGGTGAATCCCTATGTCCACGGGGAAGCAACCGCTTATACGACTGTATATACAAGAACAAAATCAGATCATACACATCCACACCGACCGATTCAATCTCCGACGGCTTCGCATTAACAAGCGGATCCGATTCCGAGTGCAAAACCGACGCAATTATCTCAATCACAAGCCTCGCATTCTCCGGAGAGATCTGGAGCGTCTCAGCTATCGCGGCCGAGTTAACTCGGTGATTAGATTCGTTCGCCAGAGAAATGAGCTTGACCTTATGAGCAGCTAGGGTTTGAAAAGCATCGGTGAAGATGAGTTTGGGAATCGGGACGAGTCCGTGTTCGAAAGGCTCGCGTCGCGGATGTATGTAGATTGATGGTTGCGTAGGCGTTGGATTTGCGGGAGATGATGTTGAGGTTTCCACTGAGTCGGGCTCGGTCATGGCGAGTTAGAATGGAGGAGATGATGAATGTGAGTTTGGATCGATGTTTGTACGGAGAGATGAGAGTGATGAGAAAACAGTTAGAGAGAGGAAAGGAGGGGAGTGATAGGGTGGGGGGAGGTACATGGAAACTTAGCTACGTGGCGGTCTGTGAGAGTTGATAGGAATATTTGTATTTGGTCAATGGAAGTCTTGCTGTGGATGTGATTGTAGGAGGCTTACTTGGGCCTCTGGACTGGACTGGACTGTTGGAACATTGGGTCGGGCTTGGAGTACCAAATTTTCGGACAACCGTTCAATGGTCCAAGTACATTGGGCTTGCTAGGTACTACATTATTAATACTGTATTCCTATGGACAAGTGCATCGAAACAGAAAGACGGTATAAACATTTAATGCACCAGAAACAGACGGAAAAGGCTGATGCCAGGGAGACCAGACTACAAGTACTAAATTACTAATAATAGAAAGTAGAAAAGTAGGAGGAAATTGATTTCTCAAAAACAACAAGTATTACGGATGGGAACACAAACAATACCAAATATTTTACTTTTCCATAAACATAATTTGCTAAGATATTTCAAAATTTTAGCGATATCTAAACTTAACGTATTGAGTTATTCAAATTACTATATCAAATTAAAGAATCTTATACAAAGTCGTACGCATAAAATTTAAACTAGAATCTTATATTTTATATAAGAAAATCATATATTGTAATATCCCATAATTTTTGGATGAATATTAATAGATTAGCATTAATAAAAAAAAATCCGATTTCAATTTTCCGCTATTAATTAATGGTCCGAAATTGCGAGCTGTTACATATATGATATCCAGAAACAACGCTTAAAATTAATTTTAGGATGATGACACAGCCAACTAATCTCTAGTGGATGTTTGAGAATGGGACTTCTAGGCTTAAAAGCCTTGAAGTCCACTTCCTCCTTTTTGTCAATCGTTTGGTAAATAATTTAAAACACTTAAAAACAGTAAAAGCAGCCTGGAAAAGAAGCATATTTACCAACCACACTAAAAACAAATTCACCAAACTAAAAACAAATTCACCAAACTTATAGAATTTGGTGCATGGGCGCCTAAATTTTTAGTAAAAAAATTATAATTAGAGTTAATAAATTTTTGGCTTATGTTTTATAATTTTTATCTATGAAATTTCTTACTTAACAATATTAACTAGTATGAATTTTACCCATCAAGAATGAAGATGCTTCATGTCACCCGTGCGGCGGGCTAATACGAACAAAAAAGTACTCAGTAAATCCCCATTCATATTTTGAGCAAAGTATATTATAGCGTCCACCGTCTGTCCAGATGCACTCCAAACCAGATTGTCTCTGATTGTTGCCGATATTTATAGGACAAACAGCTTACCATATTCTTTTCGTGACATCTCCGAGATGCATTAATAGCTAAACTGTTATTATTTTTAAAGATGATTTTACCCATTGTATAATCGATCACAATTTTACGATATAAAGACTGAAAAGTGAAATCTATCTTTCTGTAACTCTGTTCGAAGCCAGACCCATACATTAATCACATCTGGGTGCTGCGGACAACAGGACAAGTGAAGAGCGCCTTATATTTGCTCCTCGCATAGTCCCATGCGGCCAGGCCATAAAGGATAAGTTGGTAGTATGCTAAAATTAGCCAATTTTATCCTCTTCTCTCTCTTCGGCCATCCAACTAGCAACGTGCATGCCTTGCTTTTGTTTATCGATTTTTCATATCATAATTTTCCTCCCGTGCAGGTGCAGGGACACAAACTGTTCCGTACTAAAACTAGAGCATGCACGGAACGGCAAATCTGAAACCGTCGATAATTACGAACAGCAAGTCCGTAACAATTTCGGGTAACGGGTCGTGTTCGTGTCAATCATTGGGTCAAGCTAAAATTACTTAAAATTGAATAAAACTAAAAATTGAAGTTATTACAAATGAAATTCTAATTTCAGATCATTTCGGGTCCATTTCGAGCCCGTCGGATAATTTTCGGGTCACTTTCGACTTTCGAGTTTCTGTCTCAATAGATCGGGTTTCGAGTTGGGTCGGTTTCGTGTCGGGTTTCGGACCAATTGTTTTTACATATTATGCGTAACATTTATCTTATTGATTGATAGCATTTCAGTATTTCACAATACAACGAGATACGTGATTATTAACCTCCCATAATTGATAACTGATCGAGAATGTCAGCACGAAGTTTTATTGATGGGCCAAACACAATAACCATAGCCCATATCATAATTTTAAACTTTTAATACGTAAGTTTTAGACATCAAACATTCGACGGTTGACTATCAGACGTGTGTAGGATTATAAGTACCGTAGAACGCTACTACTTTTTTAATCTTATTTTGATAAGCAGAGATTATAGCTTATAAGAAATAAGCGTTTATTTAAATGGACTAATTAAAGCTCTACACAAATGCACGAGCAGGTCAAAAAAGCACCACTCAGATCGTTTAAGTAGACAAATCTATACATTACTATTTTATCAGGAAGAAATAAATCTGCAACTGAGTGGTAAACACAAATTAAATACAAATGAAGACAATGTCTTCTTAATCCAAAATTAAATAATACGAATAACAAAAGTCTTCACGGGGTTATGTATTAAATAAATAAATTACATCTAGTAATCAATATTTAACTAAATTAACAAGTGATATTCCTAGTTGACTAAACACTAATAATGTATATTGTCAATAATAAAATAATGTCGGTAGTTAGCTTAATTTACAAGGTAGCGCAGACTGCTACATCTCATCGCGACATTGTTCATTTGAGCTGCTTATACATTGAACCGAACCACGATCACCGTGCTTCAGTTTGTTTAGTGCGTTAATTATGAATTTATGTTAAAGATATAAGATTATAGATTAATATATTTACATAAGTGCCCATTTAAGTAGTTGGAGTACTGTAATAGAGTCGACGAGTTTGCTAAACATGTTGTAAAGATAATTTATTAATCACAAGGCAGAATCTACACATATGTACAGCGTTTATAATTAATACTTCTCTTTCATCGACAATTCATCTGTTAATTGAGATTGGATAATTATTATTAATCGTGTTCAGATATTCCCGTGGAGAATTCGAGATAGCATGCATGCTTGTTTTCAGGTGAGCAAAATAATATATTGACTTTGGCCGATGGATCATTTGTTTGATGTTTCTTTAAAACATAAGGTTTAAAATATTAGTAATCCAAGCTACCAAATGTCCGAATCTCAGTTGAATTAAGGGAAATTGGGTGAACTAACCATTTCGAACAACCATGAATATAGTATAAACAATACGGAGCGATCAGTAGCTCGTTTTTTCTTCGTTTTTTGATTCGGATATAAGTTTCACTATGCATCCCCCGACGAAACCGAAAAAAATAAATATACTTGGGGATTTCGCTACCTGCATTCCATTTATTTCTGTAACTCTTGTCATCGTCAACTCGCTCGCAGATTAAACAGAAATATGTCAACTGAAGGCAAGTTGGTGGGAAATTAAGAACCCTATATAGCCAGCTGATAATAAAGTCGATTGGGCTCAAAATCACTCCCCGTGCATGAAGTGTACCTAATCCAAAAAGTATTTGTTATATCTTGTTAAATTACAATTAATGAACAAAAGGTCTATATCACAAGGGGGAAGTTGAGGTGGGGCTAAGGAAATTAACATATAAAATGGCGATTATAACATAATCTAACTAACGATTCTAGCCACTGCATATACTATAAAAGATATTTGTGTCGATTTGTCCTCTTTATGCTTAGTATTTTAGACCCAATATACATTTGATATGACAGTCTAGATACATAATAATGCAGTTGTGAACATATAGGCTTCGGTATAGAGAGATAGACCAGACAAGTATGATATTAAAATTCTATTTCCGAAAATTAAAAATATATATTCTTAAAAATAAAACCATGTAATATGAGCTATATAATTATTATCCACTCACTATTTTAAGACCAATCAAGCTCTAAGCAGGCCTTTTTTAGTAGATCAGGAGGGCCTGGTCACGGTCGGAATTGAGCTGCTTAGCTTGACGTACCGCTGATGTACGCCCGACTCCTTAAAGCCATATATCGATTTTTAATAATTGTTGGTTAAAAATAGCAAACTAGATTTTAATAAATGGGAAATTTTGCACTAAAAAAAATATATATTTTCATAACATGTAATGTACGTATCATCAATTTTATATTATATAAATAAATACATAATGTTAAATGATGACAGTGTTTTGTTCGCAAAAAATAATAATATGTTTGAAGGAAAATATTATTCTTAACGAAGAGCCCGGAACTAAGTTTATTCGTTGTATAACTAATTATCGTTTCTCCACAGTAATGTGATTAATAATAATCAATGTCAAACATCATAAAACCTCGTTTATTAATTGAAGAAGAAAGAAACACCGCTTTCATGCTGAAAGGTACTACATGAGTTGACAATATACAATCGGGATATTGACGCTCATTTTATTTTATTAAAATAAAAATCGAACTAAAATATTTCCTTCCCAGAGATTAGCACAAACTAAGCATGTACATAGTGGTGTATAAATAAACTTAAAAATAAACAATAAAGTAAAAAATATGGTCCTCTAGTAGAACAGGGCTTTAATTACATTATTAATTGAAAGAAAAAGATATGATCTGTTTTCTATTTATTGAATAATTTCAGTTATATTGAATTTAAAATCTTTAGAGGCAGCAGGTATATTTCCGTGAGAAAAAGATTAATATTAATAGTAGAACAAATACCAACACTAACATAATATATTTCCGATTCTGTGCAACCGAAATAAAAAAAAAACAAGAGAAATATAAACAAATAAATCGAGGCGGCCTGCGAAGTGGGTACACCAATTCTACGTGTAACCTTTCGAAGCTGCATGAAGTAAAAATCAAAAAATACACATAGTGCAGCCCAAAGAAGGGACAATTACGACATTTCACAGGAACAAAGACTGAGCTGAATGCTGATCTAACAAGGAAGCCTCTCTTTAACAATAATTTTATAAAAGAGCATTAAAAAAGGTGTAAACTTCTGGCTAATTTAGCCGAACAGAAACGACCTAGTAGCTAAATAGCTATTTTTAGAGATAGAGAGAGATGATATGTGTTGAACTTGGCCACCGCTTTATCTGAATATCTGTGGTTTGGCCAAAGAAAGTCGCCAGGTTTGTATAGCCAGCAGGAAAGAAAGGAGAGAGATGTGAAAATACACAGCTTTGTCTTATGCAGCTTGGCATTCATTTCTATCTATCTCAACTCTATCCTTAGTTTGTTCAGATCTGCAACAGACTCTGTCTAGATTATCTTTCTTCTCATATCTATATTTTATATGGTCAAATAGTGAAGAAAAATATCAAGACGTACTTCAGGAGATAAGGAAGCTGCAGGTGGCTAGCTTGTGGGATTTTCAAGAGGGGAGTTTCAATTATCTTCCCCAGAGGCGGAAAACAAGCTTTAAGTTACAAGAGTAGCTCCTTTTATGGCGTCGAATAGCATGAACATGCAACAATTACAACAGCAGCAGCAGCAGCAACAGCAGAGTCAAGATCATCATCATAATCAGTATCAGCAGATGTCGTATGGGATGATGATGCAACCAGTTATCTCGTCGTCGACCATAATTAATCATGCGCCCAACTTCGTGTAAATTGATTTCTTTATTTATTGTTTGTTCAACTACTAATTTGTTGAATTGATTGGTTTGTTTTTGTTGATGATTTGATAATTTATGTTATTTTGTGGTGAATGATTTTATCAGTAGCAGCAGCCACAGCAAAGATGGTGCAGGAGCATATGATTTAGGTGAATTAGATCAAGCACTTTTTCTTTACCTTGACAGTCAAGACCCATCCTCCTCTACTGTCCAAGATCAAAGACGTGAGTACTACTGATCAGATTCTCTCTTTCTTTCTCTCGCTCTAAAACTCTCTCTCATCAGTTTTTATGTTCTCTCTCTCTCTCTCTCTCTCTCTCTCTCTCTCTCTCTCCCCCCCCCCCCCTCTCTCTCCCTCCCTCTCTCTCTCTCTCTCTCTCTCTCCCTCTCTCTCTCTCTCCCTCTCTCTCCCCTCATGTCTTCTCTCTAGCCTCCTAGCTAGGCTAGTTCTCATGTCTGTCTAATATATTCTCTGATTAATGATCTGGTGGTACAAGGCAGCAATTTATGGATCATAACAAAGGCATGCATGTTCAAAAGTTGATCTCTCCCTGTACTATTTCTTTGACCAGATCATTAACTTGCAGAAGTATAGCAAAATTAACTTTCAGTACTTGCAAAGAAAATATTCCTTTTCTTCTGTCTTCTTCTTTATTTCACTTGCTATATGTTTTTTCACCTTGGTACTTTTTGGAGTTTTGGACCACGACATGTAACAAACTTTTATTCTGATCGATCATGATCTTCTCGGGGAATTTCTTTCGCTTCAACTGACAAAAACACAAGTACCATCCCTCTCTACATATCAGTGCTAGGAGCTTTTCATCTTTTTCACTGCGATTCCTTCTTGTTTCCCTTTTCAAGTTTAAAACTTCCAAAGCATGACCCCAAATCTTCTTCCATCACTATTAAGTAATCATCAAAAAAGATATTTACTGTTAATTATGTAAAAAGTTTTTGTGTATTCTAAATCATTTATATATATTGTGCAGATAACTCTGGGATGAGACCACCAACACTGAACATATTTCCTTCTCAACCAATGCATGTAGATCCATCAGCCTCCAAGCTACAAGTACTTAAATGCATATAAAATTGTTAACGAATCCGGTATTATAAATATTGGAGAAGATTAATTGTAAAAATGGGTTTGTTATGTGTTTGGTAGGGAAGTAATATGGGGTTGGTTTCGCCAGCAACGAGCGGGTCGAAGAGATCATCTGAGCCGTCCATGGAGTTATCTAACACGAAAACGGAACATCCTCCTCCTCGTCCACCTACATCTGCTGTTGGACCTCCACCGCCCAAAGCTGTCAAGGTTGGACTTGCACTCCTGCATAATATAAACTAATTGTCGTTGTTGACTAGTAGATAATTGGATTAATTATTGCAAGAGCATCTTAGTGTTGGTACAACTTAGATATCATTTTAACCACCTCCTTCAATTATCAATCAGTATTATACGTTGATTCTTATGATTATATGTTTTGTTTATTGTGTACGTGGCAGCGTGAAGGAAACAATGGCGCAGGGCGGCGGGGTCTGACATCGAGTTCAGAGCATGACGGACCCAAAACTCCAGACCCTAAGGTATGTAAATAATCACTCATGATCCTAATTAATATGTACTGTGCATTATGAAAAGGAGGTTAATTGCAGTTTGATATTTTTGTAAACAGACATTAAGGAGATTAGCTCAAAATAGGGAGGCAGCTAGGAAGAGCAGGCTGAGGAAAAAGGTGAATTAACATATAGATGGAGAAAAGAGATTTACTAATTTGAGCAACTAATGTTTATGCACCTAGCAATATATATATCAATCAATATCATGCTAACTTGGTGATGTTTTGATTGATATTTGCTCCAACAGGCGTATGTGCAGCAGCTAGAGTCAAGTAGGATGAAACTTACTCAACTAGAACAAGATTTACAAAGAGCTAGAGCCCAGGTGCCTACTCTCCCTTTGCTGCTAATAGTTTCAGATCTAGCTTTCATTTGTGCACACAGTATATCTCTTGATATTCTTTATCAAGCCAAAAAGTTTGAAATTTGGTTACTAAGAATAGCGGAACTAATCAAACCATCTGTAATTCATGTACTGTGTTAATTAGGGAGCTTTTATGGGTGGTGGTGGTGCTCTTCTAGGAGCGGAACAAGGACTTCCTCTCGGCATGGGGAACCTTAGCTCAGGTATTTCCAAATTAATTAATACTTAAACTTAGTTAAGCTCATTGACATTGGTAATATTATGCAAGGAAATTTATAATGTTGTTGATATTTATATTTTTGGAGCACGGTACTGTGCACCAACTACTTAATCAAGCTGAGTATATGCATGTCTACATGTTAACTACAGATGCCGTCGTGTTTGATATGGATTATGGAAGGTGGCTTGAAGAGCACCACCGATTAATGTGTGAGCTCCGAGCAGCAGTGCAAGAGCATTTACCAGACAACGAGCTCCAACTCTATGTGGATCACTGCCTGGCACATTTTGATGAGGTGATGAACCTGAAAAGCATGCTCGCGAAAACTGATGTTTTCCATCTTGTTTCTGGAAACTGGAAGACTCCAGCCGAACGTTGTTTCATGTGGATGGGAGGCTTCCGCCCTTCAGAACTCATCAAGGTATGTATTACATAAACACATGCATCACACATCAACTGAAACCAGGCCAACCTATATACATTAAAGTTCTCATGTGCTTTTTCTTGCAAAAGAGGAATAAAAGGGTCGGTGAACGAGTGGTACTACCAAAATTAGGTTTTGTTTGTAGTGAGAAGTGGTCCTGATTTAATGGGAACTTTGTAAAGGTGATAGTCTAGTTAAAAAGGGTAGCACGCAAACCCTAGATATATCTAATTAAGTTAGGTTTAGGTACTTCTCTCTTGCTGTAAATAGGCCTCCATTAGAATTTGAAACTATCTTCCCTCACTCTTAGGCCATGATGGTTTCATTAAAATGCAGGGACTATTAATCAATTAATTCTGCAATTCTATTTTATTGAGTCTGCAAGTAATTATAGTACTGATCATGAGTGTAATTAGTCAATTATGTGTTGTTATATTCGGATCCATAAAGGCATTTCACTCTTTGCACTATTCTGTTTATGCCTGCTGTCTGTCTCCACATGCACGCAAGTTTCTACTTGATCATCAGTGTATATTATAAGTTTATCATGAAGCATACACATCCAATAACTAACTAGCTAGTGCATATATAATGATGGAATGGAGCAGATAATCGTGAACCAGATCGAGCCATTGACAGAGCAACAACTGATGGGAATATGTGGACTGCAACAGTCAACACAGGAGGCAGAAGAAGCACTGTCACAAGGACTTGATGCTCTCAATCAATCACTCTCAGATGTCATTGTTTCTGATTCTCTCAGCTCTCCACCAAACATGGCCAACTACATGGGTCAGATGGCCATGGCCATGTCTAAGCTCTCCACTCTTGAAGGTTTCGTTCGACAGGTCCGTACTCATTACACCTTAACTAATTACTCCCTAGCTTAATTACAAACATTATGCATAAATATATATATAAAAAAACCTAATCTTTCCATCCAACTCACTATCAAACTGTGACCAGGCTCTCTAGGGTCTTTCTGTTATAAATTAGTAATCAAATAATCATATAACTCCAATGCATATATGTTCATATGTCTAACTAACTTATAGCCAAATTTCACCCTAAAGTGGAGCAGGTCACAGTTAGTTGTAGTTGTTATGATTTATATGACATAACCACAGATATTATACTGTCTGTGTAGCCAAAGTTGATTGTGTAGTATACATTCTCAATCCATATATTATCACACATTTACTTAACACTTAACATTTCCCGATATCGAATCTGTGGAACATTCTCAGTGAGGGAAGCCACCAACTGAAATTCCTTCCCCCCTCAATTAATACTATTGTTTGTTGCAGTGAAACTGAGTCCATTTATGAGCATCCTGATCATACATTAACATTTTTGCCTAAAGAACAACCATACCAAGGTGAAACTAGTGGGCCAAAAATATCACTATCAAGAATGTATATCCAGCCCATATTTACCTGATGTCATATTCATAAACAGCATTTGACTTTGCTGGACACTATTAACTTTTCTGTGTTGACCAGCACGCGCAATAAAGAACAATGAGCTGCGGTTTTTATAATGTTGGTGTGATATTTATGCAGGCGGATAGTCTGAGACACCAGACAATTCATCGGCTGCATCAGCTCTTAACGGTTCGTCAAGCAGCGAGATGTTTGTTGGCTATTGCAGAATACTTTCATCGCCTCCGCGCTCTCAGCTCTCTTTGGGTGGCGCGTCCGCGTCAAGATTAAGACAACTTGATTACTTTCTTTAGACTAATTTAGCTTTTTCGATATCTTTTGTGCGCAATGTTATAAACTTCAGAAATGATAATTTTCTTTGTTGCACCTATAGATGTATAGGAAGTCCCCAGACCACAAGAAGTTAAACTATAAAGTAGATTAATCTTTTAATTACTATCTCCTTTTTTTTTTAGATATTCTTGTTAATAAGCGGTTTTATATATCGTATGTATCTGAGCATATTTAACAGGAAACACAAAAAGTATTCAATGCATGTATGGATGGTACTACTAATACATTTGGAATTTTGATCAAATAAACGTCGCAGTTGCATATTTCTTTACGCTTGATCCTAATTTAGATTTTGAAAAAATATTAAATAAAAAGTCCTCATAATCTTTTTAACAAAATCAATTTTTTATACGACTTGGCACATATTTTTAAAAATATATAAAATATGTTATAAAAAATATATAATATAACTTCATCACATATTTTTATATTTTTGATATTAATAACAAAAAAAAATGAAAATTAAAATAATTTATTAGATTATTATGAGAGTCTCAAACCTCTGAAGAAAAGAGGGACCCTTGGGAGAATATACTTGAAGTGAAGTTATTAAGGTCTTAAAACTAATTATATAATAGTTTTGATACAGAAAAATCTGATTATATAATTTTTTGATTTATAATAAATTAATGTTTCCCCGATTTTACTTGCTCTGTGAAATATGGTTAAAATAAAATTAAATAATAAGCAGAATGGTTAAATTATAACTACATATGCAACAAAAATATATTTTTACAGTTATAATATGATTTTTCTTAAAAATGATTATTAGCTCATATATTATTCACGAATATAATAATAGAATGACATGTTTTCCTTTTCTTCATCGGGCCCGAGACAAAAGTAAAAACCAACGGACTGGCTTTTACAAACGCAGGCCCAAATCACTCTTCGCCACAACGGTCCAATAGCACCACAAAACCCACAATCACAAAACCCATATCAAGTAAAACCTAGGGTTTGAGTATAAACACTGAACACACAAGCCGCAGCACCATTTGGCGAAGCAGAGAAACACACAGATCTTACAAGCAAGCTTCAATGGCACCCAGCACCAAGACCAAAGTGAGCCGCAACCCAGACCTCATCCGTGGGGTCGGCAAGTATTCTCGATCCCAAATGTACCACAAGCGTGGTCTCTGGGCCATCAAGGCCAAAAACGGCGGCGTTTTCCCCCGCCACGACGCCAAGCCTGCGGCGGCTGAGCCGGTTGTTAAGCCTCCCAAGTACTACCCAGCTGATGATGTCAAGAAGCCCTTGGCTAATAAGCGCAAGGCCCGGCCCACCAAGCTAAGGTTCGTTTAATGTTTTTTCATTTATTTTGTTAATTATTAGGTTGTGTATGTATTAAGTGTGTTTGTGTTTGTGTTCAGGGCAAGTATTACACCGGGGACAGTGTTGATTATCTTGTCTGGGAGGTTTAAGGGCAAGCGTGTTGTGTTTCTGAAGCAGCTCGCATCTGGATTGCTTCTTGTTACTGGTGAGTTTTGAATGTTATATTGTTTAATGTTTTTGATTGTGTTTACATGATATGATTGTGTCTGTTTTTATTTGTTAAATATGCTTAATAAGTATGAGATGATATGTTGTTCTACTTGATTCCATGTACAATTAACTTGAAATGAGGAGAATAAGTTTTGCGGCTTGGAAATGATAGAGTGCTATTAGTGATTATTTGTTATACTTCTGAATTCCTTATAACATTATCTAGACATGCCTAATGGAATGTGCATTGCTAATAATAAATCAGAAGAGAATTTGGTTAAAATATTCATCACCGTTTCACTGTGGATGCTCTTAAAATATACATTGCATCTGCATTTCGGTAAATATGTCTGGCGGAGCAAAGGAACAATAGGATGAATATATTTTAACAAACCCACACACTCTTCTTATCTCTTGCAAGGTTTGAACCCTTGACCTATAACTAGACCAAGTTACAAATTTCTTTTGGGGGTCTGAAGGCACAATATTTTCTTTTTGGCCAGCCTCTTTTCAGATTGTTGTTTGTGCACATTTTATCTGTTATTGGTGTATTATTTTTAATGTTAATGGCCTTGCCTGGGTTAATGAATTTGCAGCTCTATTTGACATGTGTATTTGGAATGAGTAGATTGATCTATAGTTTATCCATTGTTGATTGGTCTTAAAGCCATAAAGGTTTGTGGTTATGATTTTTGATTATCCTTATGTAGTCATGTGTAATTTGTGCCATTACATTATTGCAATATCACAGAAATATCCTTTGAGACACATTTCCTTTGTCATGAACTGTTAAACGCCAAATGCAAGACTATCCAACCCTTCCTCTAATTTCATCTCTGAAACTTTACTAAGTTGTTTATTGCTTTATTTAACAGGCCCATTTAAAATTAATGGCGTCCCTTTGAGACGTGTCAACCAAGCATATGTGATTGCTACATCTACCAAGGTTGACATTGCTGGTGTTAATGTTGAAAAGTTTGATGACAAATACTTTGCAAAGGAGGTAGCAAAGAAGAACAAGAAAGGAGAAGGGGAGTTTTTTGAGGCGGAGAAAGATGTAAGACTTACTCTGAATTTATCTTTTCAATTTTTACTTTAAATTCAATTCCAAATGCTTAATAATTAATATATGCGTCATCTCCTCCCTAAATTCATAGGAGAAGAAGACACTCCCAGCAGCTAAGAAGGAGGATCAGCAAGGGGTAGATGCAGTCTTGTTGAAGTCTATTGAGTGCGTACCAGACTTGAAGACGTACCTTAGTGCCAGATTTTCCCTTATGTCAGGAATGAAACCCCATGAGCTTGTTTTCTAAGTTTATGTCAGTTTGTTTGTTCACCAGTTTTTCATCTACAATTTCTCTCATTTGTGAGATAGGAATGTACTATTTTGTTTCCTTAGATATTAAGATTGCTGATAAATTAATGAACAATTTCATTTTGCTGAGTGATTTTTATTTTAGTTTTACTTGTTGATTATCTTGATTCTTGCAAACTTTTGAGGTTAGAAGATACCATGTGCAAAATTCTATAATCTGCAGTGTTCATGGGTCGGTGTCTTTAAGAATATCATTCGCCAACATTGATGCAAATGCCTAATTCCTCTGATTGTTGGCTTTAATTCGTATTTACAGGTGCGCAGAGCAGGGTTTAGATGAATATTGGTATATAACTTCCTTTTGACAAAAGATAAGCATAGTATGTGAAATGCAGTGTTAATGAGTTGAACATTGCAATACGCGATGATTGTGTCCCCAGCTGTTTTATGTGGTACTCATTGTCTAACTTGTGCAGATTCTCTTAAATCAAAACGCTGTAAATTTGTAATTGTGTTTCTCAGGAAATTTTATTTGTAAATATGAATTGATGTTCTGTGACAAAGTTAAATAGATTCATAACAATGGCGGTGGTAAAATATAAACGAGTTCCTCCCAGCTTTAAGCCTAGCATGCAGGTAACGGAGAACCACAGAGGCAACGGTTATGAAAGTACTCAGTGTAAGTAAAGCTCTGTAATTTGCCTCCTACAGGAATCTGCCCACACAGTCTGTTATAACTGATGTTAAATTGCTGCAAATTTTCCAGTGCAGTCAACGCCTCTGGAACACTTCCCTTTAATCTGTTATGGTTTAAATCCAGAGTATCTAAACTCTCTGGAAACTCAAGCTTCGAAATAT
The DNA here is from genome assembly GCF_001625215.2 of Daucus carota subsp. sativus. Classification (NCBI taxonomy): domain Eukaryota; kingdom Viridiplantae; phylum Streptophyta; class Magnoliopsida; order Apiales; family Apiaceae; genus Daucus; species Daucus carota. The sequence goes on along the minus strand of NC_030384.2, from coordinate 44,631,697 downwards.
CAAACTCAAACAAAATTCTCGAAAAATCTGCGTCCTCCAATGTCTTGTTTCTCCCGAACAAGAAAGAAATATCTCCTTCAAGTGTGTTCCTAGAAAAATCGATTCTTGAGAAGTTCAAACTGCCTAGAGATTTTGGGACCGAGCCTGTGAGTTGATTGTGCGAGAGGAAGAGGTCTGGCGGGGATGATCCAGTGAACGCTCCGAAGGATTCAGGAATTGTTCCAGTGAGTCTGTTGCGGTCCATGTGAAGAGCAGCGAGGTTGGGAAGGAGAGATAGAGAGGGAGGGATCGAGCCCGAGAGCTGATTGAACGACAAGTCTAGATATGTCAAGGCTTTGAGCTGGCTAAAGAATGAAGGCACAGGTCCTGTGAGGTTGGTCCAGCTGAGTCGGACCATCCGGAGGTTGGAGAGTTTGGCAATGGCTGATGGTATTTCTCCGGTTACATTTGTAAGATGACGGAAAATTAGTATTTCTAGAAAAGGCAAGTCTCCGACTTCAGCCGGGATTTGTCCAGAAATATTACCCTGGAAGATGGTGAGGGCATTGATGCGGTTGGTGCTGGGATCACAGTCTACACAGTACCAGTTGCAGCACTCAGTGTCTGGGATCCATGAGGCCAAATGGTATGGGTTATTAAGGGCTAGCTTGATTTTTAAGAGGACCTTTTCGTCCTTTAAGTTGCACCTCTTTGAGTAGGAAGGTAATGACAGGGAGAAGAAGTAAAAGAGGAAAATAACAAAGAGCTTCATTTTCTAGTATTTGCAAATATAGTTGCTAAGAGTTTCCATTTATAATATGCATTTTTTCCATGTCGACTGCAGCCATGGAATCTGTATCTGGATATTTTGATGCCTGCAGTGTGAACTGATCGACTAATAATTTAACAAATGACTTCATTTCGAGGAGAAATAAATTTCGGGCAAGAAAACAGTCGCAAATTTGGTCATACACATGAGAGGATGGCAACTGTTGCAACTTGCAAGGGTATCAGTGGAATGAGCAGTTCATTTCTCTTACGGAACTATGGCATTTGAACCTTATGAATCTATAGGGGTTATTATGGTCTTAAATTTTTGGCGTTTGAATGTTAGACGAGAATTGTGAATGAAAATGAAAGGTATGAGAATGAGTATCCAAAGAATGTGGAGGGAACGATACAAAATAGGTGATGTTAGGTAACATGGACTTTGGTGATCCAAAATATATTATATACTTATATATAATAAACGTAAGGGAGATAATTTGGTCGCATGGTCCTCTGGTCCAAAAGCTTATCATCCGTTGGATCTTATATTGAACAAATAAGCACCGTTAGATTGGAACAAAATTAAATTCTGTTCTAGAAGGCAACTGATATCTACTTGCATGTTTATAATTTCTTTTGTGAATGCAAAACAAATTCTGTCTTTCACATGTATATGATTTTTTTAAATCCTTTATAAATATTTCCTACCAGTTTTATTCGTAGAATCATATAAATCTCACCGTCACAATTTTTTTATAATATATTTTAAAATTAATAAGCCGGATTTATGTGAGGAACAGATACAAAAATTCTTTCTTAATCCAAAATAGATTCTACCTTCTTATTACATATTTATGATTCTTTTTCTTAATTCAAAACAAATTATGTTTATCAATTTTAATTTAGAACCATATAAATTTTTTGAAAAATATTTAAATCACATTATAATAATTTTAATATAAAATACATTTATTAATATAATCTAATAGGAGTTGGCATAACGTATTCCACTCAAAATATATTAAAATTTAATACTTTGGCATGATACATACGAGAAAAGGAATTGCTTGATTAAAATAATTTATTTGAAACCATTAATGGCTGTGATGATGTATTTACCAAAGTTCTAACTTACAAACAAATCATAATTTCGAATTTTATTTTATTGAAAATTTTAATTTATTATTTATAAATTAAATTTTTTCACATCATTTAAAATATATTTAAAAAGTTTATAAATAATTAAAAAGCTCTCATGCCTTGCACGGGCTATAAGCTAGTAAGGATAATAATTATATGTTTAGACAATTATTATAAAAGATATGTTTTGGTCACAAAGTTAGAAGAGGATTGATGGGTATTAACCCAGTTGGAATTGGATTCTGATTTGAGTTGAAGATTTCAGAATTGGATTCTAATTGCAGTTAGGAATTTCAGAGTTAGAGTTAGATTCTGATTTGTCTAGTTTGAGATGGCTATATATACATAGTCATATTGTGTTTGATAACAGGTATGCTCAAGATGTAGACTTAGGTATCGCTTGCGAGCGGATGCTTAAGTAGTAGGCTTGAGTGTTCAAGTTTGGTTGATTGTATTATTAATAATTGTTTTGATTAATAATACAAGTTGGGACGTGGGGTTTCCACGTCAAATATATTGTTGTGTGTCTGCTTTGTATTAGAAGATTGAATCTCGTATTTTATCCCTAACAGGTGATTCAAACATCGATTTGAGATTCCGATTCTCGTTAACCGGATTTATTAACTATGAACCAAACACCACCTATCATATTTAAGTCACTTTTTCTATTTATGGTGACGAGTTAACTTCAAAAATTCCGCATGTTTAGAATTCTTTGTAGAACTCGGATATGAGTTTCAGACAAGTCAAGATCGAGGGCTCCCCAACCAGAAGGTATTTATTGGGTGGGTGGGTACCTTATCCAGCACCAAGAAGCCGCGACTGCTGGAATCGACTTCATAAATATCAACGACCCCATGTACCGCAACAGTTTCTGGGGTAGGAATAAAACCATTTGTCCAAATCGAAAGGCTGTAATTTCGTTTCTCAGAAATTTTATTTGTAAAATACAATAACATGTTCTGCGACAAACAATTATAACGCATTTAAGTTACATAATCATAAAGCGATCAAAATCAAACGATTCTGCCCAGCCTTAGGCCTAGCACGCAGGCAAAGGAGCGCCACACAAGCAGCGGTTATGAAAGTACTCTGCGTAAGTGAAGCTCTGTAAGTTGCCTCCCACCGGAATCTGCCCACAAAGTCTGTTATAGCTGACATTGAATTGCTGCAAGTTCCCCAGTGTAGTCAATGCCACTGGAACATTACCCTGCAATTTGTTATGGTTCCAGTCCAGAGCAATCAGACTCTCGGGAAACTCGAGCTTCGTGATATCAAACTCGAACAAGTTCCTCGAGAAATCAGCGTTCTCCAATGCCTTGGTTTTGCCAAATAAGAATGAGATGTCGCCTTGAAGTTGGTTCCGTGATAAATCGATTCTTGTGAAGTTCATGTTACCTAAAGATTTTGGAACAGAGCCTGTGAGTTGATTGTGGGAGAGGTAGAGGTCGGGTGGGGATGATCCCGCGAAAGCTCCAAAGGATTCGGGGATCATTCCAGTGAGTCTGTTGCGGTCCAAGTGAAGAGCTTGGAGGTTGGGGAGGAGGGATAGAGACGGAGGGATTGAGCCAGAGAGCTGATTGAAAGACAAATCGAGGTACGTTAAGGCCTTGAGTTTGCTGAAAAATGAAGGAACAGGTCCTGTGATGTTGGTATAGCTGATTCTGACCAACGTTAGTCTGGAGAGCTTGCCGATGGCTGATGGAATTTGCCCTGTGATGTTAGTGATATGGCGGAACACTAAATTTTCGAGATAAGGCAGGTCTCCCACAGCTGCAGGAATTTGGCCAGAGATGTTGGCCTGGAAGACGGTGAGTGCATTGATGCGGTTGGTTTTGGGATCACAGTCGACGACGTACCAGTCGCAGCAGTCGGTGTCGGGGTTCCACGAGGCCAAATGGTAAGGGTTGTTAAGGTCTTGCTTGATTTTCAAGAGCACCTTCTTGTCCTGGGGGTTGCACCTCTCAGAGTTGGAAGGGAATGATAAGGAGAGGAAGTAAACAAGAAACGTTATGGAGAAGAGATAGTTCATCTTCATGTTGTAGTGAGGGCTAGTCTGTGTGAAGTATCAAAGAATCACGCTTATGGTTTATATAGTGCATTTCTCAGGTGTAGATGTCGGTAACAGTCTGGATATGGATGCCTGCTATGTTTGGTCGTCGATTAATTATTGAGCAAAAGAGAATTAACTGGAAATGGTGTTATCTGGTGAAGGACAATGATATTATAAATTACTAAAAAAGATTTGACTTGGAAATTAGTTTGTGTGAATGAGAGTCAGAAGTAGTAAAATCTTTGGTAATCTGTGCATTTGGTATGTCATTAAAATTTAGGAACACCTCTATTATTTACGATCCTCAGTGTTTGTACAACAGCATCTGCGTTCGGCGAATCTTGTCCAAACGTCGTCATGCATTACAACAATGGCACATCGTGACTATTTCGCTGCCAGAAAGGAGCAATGCATGGGGCCGCGACTTTTAAAGCACGCAATGCAGAAAAACAGTAAGATGCGTGATGCACAGAGAGTTTGGATCAATCATTTTATGGTTTTTTGGTCTAGTTTTGTTATTTATGTATTTATTTTTGGGTTAATTATCAAATTCATCACTGAAGTGGACAAATGGTATCAAACTCATCACTGATCTCCAAGGGGTCTCAAGTGGCTCACTAAAGTCGCTTAATGGTGTCAAACTCATCACTGCCATTAAAAAAACTAACGGATGTTTAGACGGAATGACACATTGACGGTAGGGTTTGACATGTGGCATGCCACATAAGTTTACATGGAAATAAAGTATGCAATCTTTTTATTAAATTACTTTTAAGATATAATTATCTAAATATATGCATGCAACTAAATTTTAATATATAATTAACTAAACAATTAAGATTAACTTTTATGTTTTTATTAGATTATAATTATTTTTGAATAATATTAAAATGCTTTCTATTTAAATAATTATAATTATTATTGCTGGCAAAAAAATATTTTTAAATTTTCTTTTGGAGTTTCTTGTACCAAACAAAAATATGAAAATAAAAATATATGTAAATTTAACATATGAAGTAGCATACATTGTTCGAATTTCCAAAAACAACACATAATGTTTAAAGGTTAAATGAAAGATGGATCAAAAACAAACATTGTTCAAGCTTAATTAATGATATTTTCTTTCATTTGTTTTTCTTCGGTTTTTTTTATTAACGTGTCACGTCAACCGCCAATGTGTCATTCCGTCTAAACTTCCGTTAGGTTTTTTAACGGCAGTTATGAGTTTGATACCATTAAGCGATTTTAGTGAGCCACTTGAGACCCCGTGGAGATCAGTGATGAATTTGATACTATTTGTCCACTTCAGTGATGAGTTTGATAATTAACCCCATTGGTATTTATGAAGTTGAATCCAGCAGCAGTGGCGGCCTCTTAATGCCAATAGATCTGATACCACCCAAATAATACCCGTCCTCATCAGAGAGTTTTGAATTTTGACTAAATTCAAAACCAAGTAGAAAACTCACTCACGGGTCTTATGAAGTTTCAGAACTGGTATAAAAAACATTAGGGTTAATTATCAAACTCAAAATTCAAAACTCTCTGATGAGGACGGGTATTATTTGGGTGGTATCAGATCTATTGGCATTAAGAGGCCGCCACTGCTGCTGGATTCAACTTCATAAATACCAATGAGTCAATGATCCATATAAATAACTCGCTTTCCCTAATTAGACACGCTTTCTAATGGGGCTAATTATCTATCTGATCACTGAAGTGGGCTTAATGTATCAAATTGGTCACTGAACTCAAAACGGTATCAAGATGGTCACTGAAGTGGCCATAAATATCAAACAAGTACCTTGAAATATAAGTTCAAGCAGTAAAAGTATTATTTATAAAGTTTTACATATTATTTTTGAATATTACCAAAACCAAATAAAAGGTTATGACTTCTAATATTTATGATAATATATTTAGATTTTATCAAGTTTATTTATTATTTATTTTTAATTAAAACAAAAAAATAACTATAAAATAAAATATAAATAATAAATAAACTTGATAAAATATAAATATGAGAAAAGTTCTATGGAGACCACGTTTTCGTCGAAGACCTTGGAGACCACTTATATTCTGCAATTGAAACACTATCAAATTTATTGTTTTGCGAAGTACATTCGATAAATATCACTATTTCATTAAAAATGTTGAAAATTATTTATGCTAAACAAGCAGAACATGTATGTTCTGCAACATCAACAAATGTTCTGCACACTAAACATGGTTTTGTAAAATAATATGTTTTTTAGTGTTTTATTTGCCAAATGTATAAAATTTGCAAGATTATCAATAAAATAATGATCTTTGTAGAACATGATTCGAAAAATAATACGTTTTGCAATGTTTTTATGGAGTATTTTAGTTGCAGTACATTAGTGGTCTCCAAGTCTCAAAAAAAACGTGGTCTCCATTGAACTTATCCCATCTATATTCTTTTTAATATAAAATTCTTTAACAAATGCACATGCACGTATACTGAACAACTGCTTTTAAGGAACAGTTACATCAAATGAGAATTCTGGGTTTTTCCTTGTTTATTTCTATTATATGTTCTGCACTTTATGTTCTGCACTCTAGATTATAACATTTCTTATATTATACATCAAATCAAGGCAGAATGGTTAATATATTTCATCAGATCAACCGTTGTTTAGCAAACTACTGTGTCCATCTCAAAGAAAAAATAAGAACGATACTCCGTACTGTAGATGAATTAAGAGTCGAAAAACAGCCGTCCTGCAATGATCTCCATCTTACAGGATATTGTTCCGTGAAATAAGTTTTTGTTTCCTACATACTCGTCCTTAACCGTATGTAAACATATACTGGACAGTTTTTTTTAAAAAAATATTTTAAATATCGAGTAATCACAACCATTGTGTTGTTTTATGATCCAACGGTTATTTCTTTGGTCTCTAAGGACTTCAAAAGATGATGTCCTCCGTTGAACCCAATACTAGAAATCATAACCTTTTAGTTAGTTGAGGTAACATTTAAAAATAATGTGTAAAACTTTATAAATAATATTTTTTCTACTTGAACTCATATTTCAAGGTACTTGTTTGATATTTATAGTGACTTTAGTGACCATCTTGATACCGTTTTGAGTTCAGTGACCAACTTGATACATTAAACCCACTTCAGTGACCAACTTGATAATTAACCCCTTTCTAATTGACCTCGCTCATAACTCAGACTTTTAATGTGAAATGCCAGCAAGTCGATCTTGTACTTTTCTTATCAAGCCACGTACCAGATACAGGGTCCGCAGTTCTGGCCATCGCTTGCGGAAATTAATGGATCAGAACTCAGAAGGGGGCTGGGTTCTTGATTTCCGGGCCAAAGCGATTTTTTATAGTTGAGAGACACGGTATCTACTCCCTTTTTGAGTTGTATACGCAAGGTCCCCTAAGAGCCTGAGTTATATACGTGAGGGGGCGGCACGCACTTTCACGTATAGAATCAAATGGGACGAAGGGAGTAATTTCTAGTGCAAATAAGAGGATACGGTCACCTAGTCCCGTTCTAGACATGCTTTAGACACATTCTAGGTTTTCCATCTTTCCACTATAGATAAGAGCAAAAAACTTGCCGCCGTAGATCGATTGTCTGAGACCAAGACCAACTCCCATCAGAATATACTATCATACTAATACTTCCCTCTCATTTTTTTACAGTTACTATTTTGGGATGTCCCTCTCATTTTTTTACGTTACTATAAATGGTAAGTTTTTCTCATCATTACACTCACTATCTCCCCCACTATCTCATATTTAATAATAAAAACTACTATTACACCCACTACTTTCTTCCACTATCTCAAATCTATTATTAAATATTGATAGGTCTCACCACTTTACCTACTTTTCATCTAACTTTACTCATTTTTTATACATTGTCTTGATCTCCGTGTCCCCCTCCAATGTAAACAATTGAGGGGGACGGAGGGAGTATTGTACTTATATGGCACTTTCTTGCACAAGCAAAAATAAAAATAAGCAAATTCATCATCGCTGGACTGAAACCTTAAAAACTGAATACTCCTACAACATAAAGAAAAGAAACTGTGGGGGAATTTTATATTCAACAACAATCTATCCTAGCAGTAAGGGAAATTTTTTCAGCTATACAATTTCATTTTCCCACTAATCTCTGGGTGCTTTCACATATCCGCTATAAATTTTACTTATATCGGTTTAATGAGTTATATGTGTAAAGTATATACCAGAAAATTATACGAGTTTCTTCACTTTTTCTGCCATTATCACTAGGCAGATTCCTCCCATTGTAATCTGTTAAGCCCGTCCACAATTGCCCTCCGGAATTCATCATTGTGGAGAAGAAATGATGACACATGTCCACCTGTAACCCATCTCACTTCTGAGCCTGGCCAAGCCTTTTGGAGCTCCAAGACTGAATGTTTTGGTATGTAACCATCATCCTGTAAGCAATAGCAAATAAAATGATCAAGATTCAATTATAGGATGAGTTTGAAGCATTTAGTGGATTCAATTCAACCTCATCAGCTATTTATGGTGGTGAGTTTACTGTGTTTGCTAAATTTGTGAAGAAAACAAGATATGCAAATACAATTCGCTTCCACAACATTTAAAAAAGCTCAAACAAAATAAGACAAAAAATAGTACCATATAGTGTAGGATAGAGGAAAACTCTCAAAAACAGAGTTAATTATATTGCAACCCAATCACTCGTAACATATGCTCGATGTGCATAATATAGACACGATTTTAACAAGCAATTTAAGCCATCATCACATAACTAAAAATAGAAATGAACTCTGAATCTTAACTGTGTTGTACAAATTTACTACCGCTAAACCACAAAATTATATTGGTAATTAAAATGATACCAGTATGCTCATGATAAAATCTGACACTTACGGTAGCTGCTACAAATATCACAGAACTAGGATTTTTGGGGATTGGAAACCGTGTGACGTCCGTGAGAGATAAAACATCACGCATCCTCTCCCTCACTTCCTCAAGTGTCATTCCATCCTTCTGCGTGGGCAAATCCTCCCTTAAAGCCTCCCACGCAGTACCATGTTTTAATATCCCATCACAAAACGCCACAACAGCAGAGTGTGGAGACAGAAATGGAAGTGTAGCAATAGGCGTGGGGTGCAGGGATCCAACCATAGCAGCATGTACTCCGCCTAAATAATATACAGGTCAAGTGTTTGCCCCCACAAAAAAAAGTAACTTTAGATTCACCTTTTCAAAGTTTTGTATGGCATGACATGGTGCATTACAAGTGCTAAGCCTTTAACCATTTTTCTAAAAGAAAGCATAGTAAAAACTACATTTGAACAGAAAACAAATGGAAAAAAAGGATAGGCGTAAAGAATGGAAACATAGAGCAGCTATACATACCATAGTTGTTGGAAAATAATTTGAAAATGAGATAAATTGCTTAAAACTTCTTAAGAACATGTTGAGCTCAATTTCAATTTCACGACTCTCCTACAATAACCTAAAGGACAAACCCAGCACTGAGATATCTATTTCTAGAGCTTGCTAATGCACGAAAGGTAAGCCGATTGTATATGTAACATCCCACATTGATTAGATAAAGAGTATTTGGGCCCTTGGTTAGATATAGAGTATTTGGGCCCTTGGTTAGATATAGAGTATTTGGTCCCTTTATAAGCACAAACAAATAACTAATGTATACCAATTTGCTAGCACTTTTGGGCCGACCTTTGGTGGGTTGTTGGGTCCGGCATGCATTCAATTATGGGCTTGGATGTTATAAATGGTATCAGAGCTCTACCCTGCCAGAAGTGCAAAGGCACATCGCGGGTTTCGTAAGATTGATTGTGGGCTCGACGACCCTCGTCGAGCATATAAGAGGGGGTGTTTGTAACATCCTACAATGGTTAGATAAAAAGCATTTGGGCTCTTTATAAGCACAAGCAAATAATCAATGTCTACCAATCTGTTAGCATTTTTGGGCCGACCTGTGGTGGGTTGTTGGTCCCGGTATGCATTCAGTTATGGGCTTGGATGTTATAGTATATATATGGTGGCTGGTACAAAACTATCGATAGTTAGCAACATAATACCATAGCCTGCATTCACATCTAAAAGTTAGGCTTAATGCCTTCCCGCAGAAAAAAAAAACGGCCGGTAGTAGGTTGCTATCAACCTTGGCAGGGACTCGGATCCATATATAAATGTAGGGTTCAGTTTTATAGAATACCAATTATATTGGATTACTTGAAGACCAAAACAAGTTCATAATGCAGAAATATTGTTCTGAAAATATGTATCGCTTGCAAAACATATATGGTAGTATGGTACTCCTGGTACTCCAATACAATAAGTACTTCATAGAACTTTTGCATATATATGTATGTTTAGAATGTGTGCTCAATGCTCTGCTAAAGTACTCATACTTTCCAACATTAGTTCCGGGAGGAACAATGTTACTAAGGATCTAGCCTTTGTATCTATAGATACTAGTTTCCTATCTACTTCCCACAAACATAATGCCTTCTACTTATAATACTTATGCAAATTGATACAACATAGTTGTACTGTTTAATTTTAAACCCCCACAGGAAGCTTTTACTTCGTAAAATCATCATAATGAGAAATAAAGTTAAAATTTTACCCATGCTTAGTCCACATACACCCATCTTCCCGTACCCTGCTTCAGTGCCTAACCAATAGAGCAGACTGCGTGCCTCCTCAATGGTAACTCTTCCTAGTAAAAGCAAGTCACTTACACACAATAATCTTGCACCCCGCTGCAGCATTGGTCGCCTTCTTCCATAAAATGGGCTGGAATACGAACTTAGCCGGTTGAGTCACAGTTACAAACATTTATATTTGTAATACATGAAATATTTGAAAAAGGTCTTCATTGGATGAGCTAACCTCTCAAGCACCATTGTTGCTATATTTTCCTTCAATAATGGTCCACCTAGACGCAACCTTCGCTCAAAAGTATGATCACCGGTTCCTGCAATAGAAAGCAAGGAACTTCCAACAAACTGCTAAATTCTATCATTTCCCTAGTATATTGGAAAGGGTGATAGGTAAAAGACAATGTCGAAGAAATATTAATTTTGGCCGACTGTCAGGAAGAAGTTCCTGTGTAAATCATATAATGTATTTCGTGTATCCAAAATGAAAACCCATATCCGACACAAAATCTTTCGTGTAATTTCGTGTTCGTGTACTTTCATGTTTCGTGTATCAAAAATCAAAACCCATATCCATCTTTTTCGTGTCGTTTCGTTTCGTGTTAGCGTGTTACGTGTCAAATTGTCAGGCCTACTACTACCACAGATGTATACATTATTTGTCATTCTTTAATAAGTTCTTTATTTTTTGATAAAACAACATGATACTAATCAATTACTTGGATGGCATCAAAACCTGTTGTGCCAAGCAAAACATTGCAACTGACGATTCACTATGCAAATTGAAATTTGCTAATTTAACACCTATGGAGCCATGAATCATGATAGTTAGAATTTGATTGAGATCACTTGGACTAACAATTGTATAAAATGGTGACGAAGTAGTTTTCAAGTCTCTATATCTTTATTACCTTAATTAAAAAACATGTCAGACCGCGAAATAGAGCCATTATCAATAGACTGAGCACAGAGGTAGAAGCTAATAGTACACAAATTAACTCATTAAGCTTAACCTTTTGAAACACATAAACCTACAATCAAAATATATCTAGTTTACAATCTAATTTAAATAATTCAAGACTATAAAATGCTACCGAGTAAGTGACAGGATGAATAAAATTGACACAAATTCAGGAATACTAGCACTCCATAGAGATATACAAGCATGCAATGTCGTCATACAGCTAAATGATAACATTTCAGCTTCCCATTAACAATGTCATAATAATTCAATGTAATAACACCAAAATAGCTCTATACCTGCAAGATGAACCACACAAGCCATTTTCTGCGGCGGCACGGATTTGGGGGCAAGAAAAGCAACCCTAGCATTATGACATTCTGGAGGCAATGCACTAAGAAGCTGATCATCACAAGGAGTCCTAAAAACCCCTTCTCTCAAACAAGCATTCTTAGTTTCCCAAACAGTATTCCAAATGGGCTGGATCATCGAAGGAGCCCAATTCTGCCCCTGAACTTCAGGAAACAACTGATTGATCATTCTTTCAAGCAACTCAAGTTTTGCACCACCCCACCCACCAGAAAAAAACTGGGGGCTAAGCTTAGTTCTGTGCATAAATGCACCATACACATGGTCCAACACATAATGAAGCATACCCAAATTCACATTCACCATTCTTCTAAAAACCCTAATTCAAGAACAACCCAACTTCAATCAAGATCGAATCTTTAATCAAATCACATCAATTAACAAGACCCAGATAAGAATCAGATATTATCAAGAACAGTGCAGGATATCACAGTGAAAAGGGTGTTTAATTACGGTGGCAGAAGTAGATAAGGTTTGGGTAAGAACAAGATTATTAAAAAGATTGGGGGAGATTAATTAGGGGAGATAAAATCGAAGGTAGATCTGCTGAGAAGTTGTAAGAAGGAAACAATGGGCGTGGGAAACAAATGGGTTTGACAGATTGCGTGCGGGCTAGGCCCACCTTACGTGGATGGATAATCTAAGACTCCGCTTTTATATTTATCTGCGTTTTTCATTTTCCACGTATTTTTGTTGCGTCCAACACTGGGTAGACAAGAATATGCACGAGTGGTATCAAATTTTCTATTTATTATAAAAAATATTAATTTTGATTTATTTTTTGTCAAAAACTTTTTATTGATTATTATGAATTACTTTATCAAATTTTTAATTATATTCCATTTTGTTAATAATTTTTAATTTATTTAAAATCTAAAATAATTTTTTAATAAATTCTTAATCAATCGATCATTGCTTAATATTCTCTTTTTCTGCATTATACTAAATATAAATATTATATTAATTTTTTATATGTTTATAATATTTTTGTTAACTAAATTATATTTTTTTGAAGATAACTAAATTATATTTTTAATTGAAAAATTGTGTGCTCGACCAGTAAGTGAATAAAATATACTCATGATATATCACGTTTTTACAATAAAATTTAGTGTTTATAATTTTTTAAACAAAATAAATTATACATATTTTTTGTTCAAGAATAACATATTTTAAACATTAGCTTTAATTATGCAGCGAAGTACTTATTTAAAACTAAGTCACCGAGGATCAATAATTTAGACATTCGATTTTATACATCAAATCAATTACTTGAAACATACACATGTGTAGTTATAAAAAAAAATATTCGCATACGTATATGTATGTTTTTTTTATGTGTATGTTCGAGATATCATAATTTCATTCAATTATATTTCATCTTAGATTTTAATAAATCTTTATTAATTGATAATTTAAAATGTTATGATGGAGTTCCTGAAAAAAAAAAATTATTGTGATGGAGTTGGATTTATTAACTGCCCACATATCCTCTAAAGTCTCCTTGATTTTGGATAAGTTACTGAAAAGCATAAACACTAGCATCTGATCTTCTACTACTGTGCAAGCACCAAGTAGTTGGGAAGGTTTAAGTGACATGTTTAACAACACGATGACGAACTAGTGAGTGAGCCATCCTCTGCTTATAATGCCAACTTTGTCCCCAATCAAAGCAATGCACCAACTCTCCACTCACAATATATGTCACATATTATTGCAACATTTGCACCAGGCGCCTGACCTGCACCACTTTCACTACCAAATGGCCATATGCGTGTCCTCGCTCCTCCTCAGGGCAATGCACTCAAATCTCTATGATGTTCTGGTTAGCCTCCCCTTTCCAGTTTCTTCCTAGTAAATATCCAAATATTTGTCTATGACCTTCTATCAATAACTGAGCCGGATCTGGTGTATCACAAGAGAGAGATTTGCCTTTTCTATTGATTCCTACGGATTGAATCAAAAGCAATTTTTGGATTAGGTATTCAACTCCATGGATGAATCGGAAAAAAATTCTTTATTGGCTCTACCTCTTTTTTTTTAATGAAGAGAGTGATTCTTTTATCGAAGGATGATAAATAAAATGGTTCCTTATCTCCTGTGGAAATGGTTTAAAAGATCCCAAACAAACAAAATGCTATTTGCTAGCAACAATCTTAATGTATTCAATTGATTCTTTTAATAAATAGATCTGATCGCAACTTCGAATATGAAATTCAAAAGGATTAAAGAATACTCTTGAATCGTAGAACTAGAAAGAAATACATTTTTTTTTGAAAATGAGAATAAATCTCAACGAGTATCGGCAATTCAGCGTGATAATTCTTTCATTCAAGAAAGCTTATTATCTAACCGTCGGACATGCAAGATGACCGGGGAAATTTAGACAATAAAACTTTAATGTCCGAAAAGAAAAACCGGTCTTCTTCCAAAAATCCTGAAAATAATAAAACAAGAGAAACAAAAAGAATATAAGTCGATATATTTAACAGATTAAATTAAAAATTCCCACAATCATGATAACTCATGATTGAGACAATTAAGCTCTTAATTAAGGCATATTAATAAGATATTAATGTCCTTAATTAAGGCACAATTAACGCTCTCAATAAAGAGCCACAATTTACGCCCTCAATAAATATGCACAATTAACGCCCTCAATTACGAGACAAAATTAACGCCCGAGGCACAAATACGAGTCTCAATTACGAGGCACAATTCACGCCCTCAATTAAGGCACAATTAGTGCTTTCCTTTCTGAAACCGGATCCCGTCCTGAAACCGCCGTCGCCGCCATCATCGGCCTCCACCGCTATGCTATCAGTTGACCTCGTCGTATGCGAAACGAACAATGAACCGTCTCATTTGTAACATGAAAAATCGCCAAAAACACCTGAAAAAGAGAGTTGCAATAGCAAGTATTACCAAAATTCTCAAGACCAAAATAACGTTTGCTTTCGGGAAAGTGATCGGCAGAAGTTTTCTCGAATTTAGAACCGGATATGTTGTATTGCTACTTGCTTGAGAATATCGAAGAAACCCATCTTCACTTTGTCACTTCAAAGCTTCAACTTTGGTTCGACTTTAGCAAGGCTCTTATAGAATAAGGGTGTTTTATGGACGCTTTGGTATAGGTTTCTGCAGATTCTAAAAGTGGAGAAAGAGAGATGGTGGTGATCGAAGAAGCAGTCGTACCTGATGAAGTGAAAGTACTAGAAAGAAATACATGATCAACCAATATTTATCGAATTTGAAATATATACTCTCCCTCTAGTCCTCTCCTCTCATGGTGTTACCAACTCCTTCCTAATCACAGGGCTCCCCTTGTTCTAAAATCGTAACAAGAACAGAGGCAAATAGATTATTCAAGAAAGCAAAATGTATCGGCTACATAACATTCCCTAGTCATGGCTCTTTAGCCTACCCTGCATTATGTGAATTCAGATCACGAGTTTAAGAATTTGTTTTGCTAAGTAGCTAACGAAACAACCACGAACTATGAAAAGTTCTACAAGTCGAAACCGCTTCAAGATGATCTACTAAGATACACAAGGGCCAAGGCCTCCTGCATATATGTATCTTTTCCATACCTGTTTATTATATTTAGCCACAGCCATTGTTATCTTGAAATTACTTTCACACTTGGTGATTTATCTTAGTTGTGTTACTTTCTCTTAAATGCACATTCTTTTTCTATGAGGAAAATTTCGTTTTTTTTGTTATACACATCCTATGAGAAGAAAATTATACATATATAAAGCTCAGAGTAAGAGTGACGAAAGATGCAGATTTACAGAGTACTAGATCTATGAGCAACATCCACCCTTTTTCGCTGGAGGATCTGAATCACGGTTTGGAATAACAATGGTGGTTCCCTTGAGAGAAGAAGAATTTCCATAGTTGCCACCATTAGCTGTGAGGGACTTCTTGCTTGCTGCTTGATAAATTTCTTTTAGAGCACTCGAGAATGCACTTTCAACATTGGTAGCCTCAAGGGCTGATGTCTCCATAAAATAGAGATTCTCTCGTTCTGCAAACTCCTGTGCATCTTCGGTGGGTACTGCCCGGAGACTTCCCAAGTCACACTTGTTGCCAATGAGCATAATCACAATGTTCTTGTCAGCATGAGTCCTTAATTCTTCCAGCCACCTCGCCATGTGGTCAAATGATTGACGCTTTGTAATGTCATAGACTAACATTGCCCCGACTGCACCTCTGTAATATGCACTCGTTACTGCCCGGTACCTAGGATTAACATATACAGATGTTCAGCGTATGTTAACTATAAGAAATGCAAACTGGAACGAACTACTAAATGCCTAAATGTTGTCCTCCTGCAATTAAGGAATTGTCTCGCTAATTTACTATAACAACCGGGGGCGGATCCAGGATTTCAAATTTACCCGGGCTGGAGTAAGAACATAAATTCACAAATTTACTTGAGACAACTTTACATAGTCATTTCAAAAAAAATCTCTTAGAACTCTCTCCCTCTCTTTTTCACAGATAAAATGTCACAAGAACTCAAATCAAATTTTCATCCGTAAGAAAAACAATACCATTTCAAAAAATAAAAGGTAATATTATTTTAATTTAAAAAATAAATGAAAATGACATGCATAAAAACCTTTCTTGGCCAGCAGTGTCCCAAATTTGAGCTTTGACGGTCTTGTCATTGATGAGCAAGGTCTTGGTCTGAAACTCAACCCCAATTGTAGCTTTGGAATCTAAGCTGAACTCATTTCTCGCAAACCTTGCCAGGAGCTGAGATTTTCCAACTGCAGAGTCTCCGATCAACACAATCTTGAATACATAATCAATTTTTGGACTAAAATCTCCATAGAAATTCGACATTTTCACCAAATTAACCCAACCAATTATATTACCTCTCAAATCTCACAGGCTTAAATGTATAATCCTGTTTTGTTTTGTTTTGATTTTGTACTTTTTTTTTTAGCCTAAACTATTGACCTTTGTATTTACAATGCACATGTACACGACATAAAAGCATACGAATCCTCCGTACAGTGCAGACAAAGGTGGCAATCGGAAGGCGGTTTTTGTTAAATTTGAGATTCAATTGGTTGGGATAACAGGGATGAAAATGTTAATGATTAGGGTTAGGGTTTCGGATGGAAACCATCACAATTTGGCATTTGCATTTTCTGAATGCTATATAGAATTGACAGAAATGGAATGCAGCTGGTTTGAGAAATTTCAGGATATAATTGATGGTTTGGGCGGGGCTCTAATTAACCTTAACGTCTTCCGTTATGTGTTTAACTTACTGTAATAACCCTGTACAAATAGATTAATTAATTCAACTGTTATTATAAACAGATATTTTATTGTTACTAACCGTCTTCATCGTAGAAATCAGGATTCGAAAATAATAAGCTAGACTTATCGATTCAAGATTTATTAGAGATTTTTTTGGATGAATCAGAAATTTTTAATCAAATCAAAATATAATCAATAAATTGGTGAAATATTTTTTTTAGAATTAAATTATACTCGTCCCCCACATGGGGCTTTAATTTATGACTTTATTATTTTGTTTGAGATAAATAAGCTGTATCGAAATACAACATGTCACATATCGTAATTAAATGAAATTATATCCAGGCAGTTGAGGACATCAGACGCAGACGACTTCGCAGAACCTTCTTCAAAATATCATTCTACTCTTGACAATCCAGAAAGCGAGATGGTACATTTTGATGGAGTCTTGTATACGTATGTCTAACTGATTTTGTGCAACAGAAGTCTTACTTTTCATTCCACAGAAAAATCTATTCACCCATGAATTACTGTCCCATAATTGAATAACTGGTCTTCATCGGACCATGCTATAAAAGCATAAGTTGCATAACAGACTGCCCCTTGTTTCCCTTCTTTTAGTCTTTTGAAAAAGGGGTGCCACTTTAATGGGCTTACAGAAATGGAGTACTAATACAACAGCCATCAGAATCAGATGTATAATTGAATGAATTTTGACGTACGCAATTCAATTCAAGAATGACAAAATTAAGTTTCGGATAAGGTTCACTCACTTGGGAGAAAGTGACACTTAGGTCATCGCTGTCTTGGTAGTTGTACATTTTAATGATCAAGCCCTTGATTTCACACCCTTTTCTTTTGCCTAGACTTTCCTCTTTTGTTCCCAATCTTATCCCAGTGTTTCGAAAGCATTATGGTTAATTTGGGACGGAGGGAGTACAATTTTATAGCGTGATTACGACGAAATGAGTACGAAAGAGTAAGTAGTAAGACTAAAATTGATCTTACATAGCAAGGATGTATTATTACACGCCCCTGTACAAGTGCCTATATTTTCTTGCTTCAACTAAGGGTAATTGGCGCTTTCATTAGCTTACAGTACCCAGCCTACACCATAGAGTTGTGCTGCATAATAATGAATAAGACTTTCTTCACTATATTTTGGTAGGACAAGTCAAAAATAAATTTGGTTATTCTTCTTCTTCATCTTCTTCATGAGGGCAGATAAGTAAGTTTCCCTGCTCCATTTTCCATCCTTGACATTATTCCCTGTACACTGCGGAATTGTTCAATTGAGGCCTTGCTTCTGCATGGCTGAACATTTGCAGTTTGCACGATTATCATTAAGCGTCTGCAAAAGAAACTTATATCTCAGGAATCTTGATAACATGCAAAATTGTGTTGAACAAGGGAGTTTATTTGATAACTTGATGTCGAACCTTGTACTGCTTTTGGAGGTTTTTAATGTACTCCACAGCCAGGTCTAACATGTCTGCAGTGTTTGTTTGCTGCACGAAAGAACACGAATTGGTTCCAGATATACATAGTTAGTTGGAGGCTAAATTTATCAATAGCACTTTTGCATACCTTATCCATGTGAGGGACAAGCTCTTGCAGCTTTCTCATTCGTTCACTGATTCGGGTCCTTCTCACCTAATATTAGAGCACCAATTCATATCAGCATATTGGAGTACAAGGCAATCTAACTACAACTTTGAAATGTTAACCCAGGGTACTATAATGCAACTTCTATACTTTAATTAGTCCTATAGAAGGTTTAAAATGAAACAAAATTACCCTCTCTGCAATGCTCCGTGGATGAGTAGCACAGCCTCGTTTGGCCCGGATTTTACAGGGCACTGAATCTTGGAGCAACTTGTCCATGCAAGAAATCTCACTTGAGTTTTTCTGCAAGCTTAAATGATGCGACAAGAGAGATGGACGATTTGGAATTTCCCCGTGCTGATAAAATAAAAAACCACTTTAGCATTCTACAACCCTCCAATTAATCACTGATCAATCATATATAATTATGACATTTGTGCATGAAAGACTACCTGAGAACTAGAAAATAATCTATCATCATCAGCATCAAGTTCCCTCTTTAAGCCAGAGTAGTTTTCAGCAAAATGCAAAGAGTCATTCCAGGAACTTAAAGGGTACTCAGAGGCATAATACTGAGTCTCCCCATTAATGGTTCCATTCTTTGCATTTTCATTACCATTTGGGGCTATGTTACCGCCATCAAATTCAGATATTCGAGACAGCATACCTAAAGAAGATGGTATCCCCGATGACAAGCTCGTCTGGCTTTTCAACCTGCTTGCAGTTGGACCTAACTCTCCATTACTACCATTTGGCAGTCTGTAGTTTACACCTCCCACTCCACCGTAGCCTGCAAGTCGCTGAGAAATTTTTAGAATTTCATATAATTCTCCTGGACTTCCCATACATAGGAACTGACCATAAAATAAAACTCCCATACTGTATTAAATTGATGAACACATAAAATATATTCAAGGCCAGGTACTTGTTTGAATCTATTGAATGAAATAAACAAAGCAGATTCATATTCTTGTACCCCATTCAAAAAAAGTTGCACCTTGGAAATCATTATTTGTCCGGTCTTTATGTTACTACAAAGATTTAATCCCATCACTTAACAACCAAATTAAACAAAATTAGCATCAGATACCACTACCAGTAATCTTTTATCAGTGCAATTTTCCATTTAATCCCATCACTTAACAACCAAATTAAACAAAATTAGCATCAGATACCACTACCAGTAATCTTTTATCAGTGCAATTTTCCGAAATCTAACAAATCTAGCTAACTGTATAAACCCATAATTTGCTTTAAGCCAACTTTAGCTATCAGAATAGTATCCTGCTAGATAAAATATGTAGGAACTAGATAAATTAAAAAGGCTAAACTCTGTTTCCTCTATCCTATGCATGAACAAAAACAAAAAATCAAGAACTTGAAGTGTACCAGATTGAGAACTGATGTGCGAGAAAAAACCAGCAGGGGAACTGTTTTGCCTCATAAGACCAGAGCCCACTTTGAGCTGATTATCAATCCCCATTGAACTCCCTGTTCTACACAAACCAGTATTGTCCAAACCTGAGCTCTGCCTGGGAAACTGGGACAACACTTGTGAACTAAGCCCAAACCCATTTGACAAGCTCTTATGATTAACCTCGTCATCATCATCCAGCCCCTTAAAACTCTCACTATGAAACTCCATACTTTTGTTGTTGAAATTGTCTTGAATGATATTGTTCATGTCAAAGTTCATTCTGGTTTTAGAGAACAAGTCTTCTTCTCCTTCCTGGCCTCCTTTGGGGCTGAAATTCGAGGGAAATATAGCATTGGAATCAGTGAATAATGCTCGAGAATCACCAAACATTCCTGCTCACTTTTATCTTTTCTATGGTTTAAGAAAAGTGGACAATCTTTTCAAGAACACAGCTTGGTTTTTAAGCAGTGAGTGAGAGTCTTGTAGTAGAAGCAAGTGAGATGTGAGGATTGAGAAAGGGTTGGGATCTGTGTTGGTTTTGGGCTTGTTTGTAGTGAAAGCAATAAAAGCTTGGAAGAACAGAGAAAGAGAGAGAGATAAGGAAGAAAGAAGAAGAATGCAGACTACAGTGTGTTTTTATTGCAATTTATACAGTCACAACTCACACGGTCCATACGTACCGATACGGTTTGTGTTTCATCACCATTAAATCATCAAAAAAAAAGAAGTTTGGATTAATATTTTCAGACGGTAAAATATCATTTCAATATTTTAATATTAAATGTCTTATTTGTAATTTGATAAATATTTTTCTAATTTTGAGGTAAAGGTACTTCTTTTTCTATATTACTTTATCTAATATATCTATACTTCTTCATTAATTTTCGAAGAAAATATACATAACATTTATAGATATATTTGCATTTACATGATTCTTAGAACTAAGATTTTGGGACATGAGCAAAATTATTATTAAGAATATTATGCACTTAATGTACTATAGATATCATGAATAAGATTTTGTAATTTTATCAATTCTCAGTTGTCCATCAATCAAAATATTAAGACAGGTAAATGGGTCATTTTGATTAATATAAAATAAGTTTTTATTTTTTATATATGATAAGTTAATTATAAATGAAAAATAATTTTGTATATTTGAATAAATTTTTAGATAATTATAACTTGTCGAATATAAAAATTATTAATATAATAATAAAATATTATAAATTATCGTTTAGCCCTATATGTTTATATAATATCAAATTTAAAAATTAATAATAAATTATTAAAAAAGTTAAAACTTTTAACTTCTGAATCTGCAAAATAAGTTAACCTGAATTATAAGCGCACAAGCTTAAAATTCTTAAAAACAGAGCCACGTCAAAAGCCCAAAAACTTTATTTTCTATTGTGCCGCTTATACTATCATCTACCATTATGATGCACCCTCAAAATGTAATTCTTAATAATTTAAGTTTATCTTTATAATTCTTAAATTAACTTTAATACTGTATTAAATTGACTTGAACAACGAATAAAGTCCATAAGTTGTTACGGTCTATATCACTTTTTATCTATTGGAGGAGTGACGGCTTGGACTTTTTGTAGTGCGGCGAGAGAGACTGCTCCGAGGAGATAAACTAGAATTTCACTCGTAAGTTCTCTACCTTCGTATTTTTATGTACAGTACGTATATTTTTACCTAATACTCCCTCCGTCCCTTTTTATCTGTTCATTTTGGAAAAAAATACACATACCAAAGAATAATTGATTGTATAAACTTTTTCATTAAATACCTCTAATTAATATCTTGAAAATGATGGAATGCCCCTACTTTATGTATTGAAAACATGAATTACCAAGTTTTAATTAAGTCAAACCTTGAAAATTGAAATTATGGAGATATATTTGAAAAACTATCATTAAATTAGTTTTGAAAGTATAAATGGACAGATAAATAGGGACAAATTTCTACTTCCAAAGTGGACAGATAAATAGGGACGGAGGGAGTATAATACTGTATTTTAAATCATTCCACTGCATTCGAAGATCGAATATGGTCTAAATTATTCCAAATTAAATTGGAAATGAGAACGAGGAAGAATATCAACGTAACATTGGAATTGCTCGCTGGGGACTGCCTACGACTGGGACTGATCGGCCGGCGGTATCAGATTCACGGAGTCCCCATTTCCTCTGTCAATCCTGATGATAATAATGGGTTGTAATATATATTCACCTACAAAATACACCAAACAATAATTAATACTGTTGCGTATTTACACGCCTAACTCTTTGTATATTATTTTAATCAAGCACGAGATTTCCCAACTCTAAATCACGTTATTTCGGGCTACACAAACTTTATTTTATTTACTCGTAATTTTTTTATTTCTAAAAGCGAAACGTATCACGTTAGTTTACTATTACCGCTCCTTTTCTGCACCACCGCAACAATAAAGCCTGCATAATTTGGTTTTGAATTAATATGTGCAGTTGGGCTACAGAATAAAAGGAATTGTCAGATGAAATAAAAGTACAATCCTTGGATAATAATTCATTAAATTCGTATATATTCCCTGCATAAGATGAGCACAAAATCTGGAATAAATTCTGATTAGTTTGTTATAGTACGTAGCAAATCTGGTTGTTTAAAGTCTTGTCAAACCCGCAGACCTGAGAACTCTACAGGTGAATGATATGACTGTTTGTCCGGTAATTTAACTCGTTGTCCCTTCTTAACATGACAAAAAGATCGATTTTAACTTGTACAGTATCTGTACTAAACGATTCGCAGATGGTAGCTGTTTGACATTTATGCTAATTGCTTGTGGTTTAGGATGCTCAGCTCCAGCGTCATTAATATTAATTACTCCCTCCGTCCCCCTCAATTGTTTACATTGGAGGGGGACACGGAGACCAAGACAATGTATGAAAAATGAGTAAAGTTAGATGAAAAGTGGGTAAAGTGGTGGGACCTACCAATATTTAATAGTAGATTTGAGATAGTGGAGGAAAGTAGTGGGTGTAATAGTAATTTTTATTGTTAAATATGAGATAGTAAAGGAAGATAATGGGTGTAATGATGGGAAAAACTTACTATTTATGGTAATGTAAAAAAATGAGAGGGACATCCCAAAATAGTAACTGTAAAGAAATGAGAGGGACAGAGGGAGTACATCCTATCCCTTATTTAACGTTTTCATTTATAAATTATACCTCCGTCGTCCCAATGAATAGTTTAGGTATATTGTTTGCACGCATTTTGAGGCTCCTATAAAGTACAGTTTCAATCTTTTTTTCAATCTCTTTTTGAATAAAAGTTTAAACATCAAACTTTTATTCAGAACAAAAAATTAAAAAATATATTATGAAATTATAATTTAAATGAGCATGTAAAAATTGCCGAAAAATAACGGACATAAGGGGTACTATGTAATAAACAGTTCTCTTAACATAGTCAAACAGCGTTGGAAACGAAAATTGAATCCTGTATAATCCGCATTTCGTTCAAAGAGATTTATTTAATTAGATGAATCCGGTAAGTGAAGTTTGGAATAGTGTAGAAATGTAAAGCACGGGAAGCTTTAAGTGGAAGAGTGAGGAGGAGACGAGGCCTTGTTAGATTGGAGGAACAAGATTCATATGCTCTTGGATATGTATTATGTAGATGAGATTAGGCATCGCGGATGGGATTTTCACCACATTTTTGGAACATTTTCAATTTAGTACTAACACTGCTGTACTACTTTATGCTTGGTTAAGAAATGGTTCCCTGATTCTCAGGTAATCTTAACCAATAGAGTCTATTAATCACGTGACTAGCTTCTAACCATCCCAAGGCATCAGGACTGATACCGCTGAGAGGAGATTTTTCTAACATTGTTATATGGTAGTTTAAATCTAAAATAGCCAAATGGTCCCGAATCCTAGATTAGACCGTGGAATAGTCGTGAATTCGAAAGATGTGAAGACTGAAGAGTAAACCATTATTTTATTTTATTTATATGCAAATATCTACAAGCTTCTATCCTCCAAATTTTATATTGGAGAATATCTATTGAGGGAGACTGAACATGTGACTTAGGTAATCGTGGTTGAGTTATTGAGAGTTTGGATAATTTTATTTTTTAGAAATAAGAATTTATTTTTGAGAAAAGGTATACAAAACTATTATCTTCTAAAATAGATTCTTATTTCTTATCAAATAACATCTATTTAATATCTATATTCAGAAAAGTTAGTGTTAAAAACACATTTCTTAGAAAAAATAAGAATTTATATTTTAAAAGTAAAGTTGCTCAAACAAGCGCATTATTACCCGGAAAATATTTGTAATATTTGTATTCGGTAAGAAATGATCAATCTTTTTAGTTATTTGTGGTAGGTAATCTAAAAAGAAGTTACTAAAAGCGAAGAGGAAAATCTTCCACTTTAAGCAAACAAATGCAACTTTTCTTTCTATAAATGCATCTGATCATCCTGCAGGGGACCAATTTTATGCCTCCCAATAAACCAAAGGGATTGGATTCTCTTTATATACTCTGCTGGTCTGCTTTGTTAGATTTTTTATGTGCATTACAGTGCTACTATTTGCAGTTGTTTTTCCATTTATATATTGGATTTCTTTGGATGCTAGTAGTATTCTATAAAATCGGCTTTCCTCATGTGGAAGTTGCCAACTTATTGAGTCCCTCTCTCTTTTCGCTAAAATAAAGGAGTCTGACATATCTTCTAAGATTGTTCTCAAAATCTTACCAGTAATTTTATCCATTCATCTTGCATCTGATGTGTTATATAGTAATTAATACATTAATATGAAATTTATAATTTTTTATCCACCAACTGTCACCTGACTTACCTCCTCGAAAAATGATTTTTCTGCTTATCAATAATACTATACGTGGTAATCCGTGGTGCATGTATTTTATACTAGTACTCCCTCCATCCCAAATTAGACGGCCCCGTTGACTTTGGGCACACAATTTAAGGTTCATTGACCGCATAGATACGTGACTTATTTTTAAAATTTTATTTTTGCAAATTAAAATTAAAATATGAAATTTTCATTTATAAAAGAAAAAATAAAAAAATAAATTTCGGAAGTAGACGGTCAATGCACCTAAAGTTACGTGCCCAAAGTCAACGAGGACATCTAATTTGGGATGGAGGTAGTATGATATAGAGGCTGAAGGGGAAATTAGAGGTTTGAATTGTATCAAATAATTTAATTGAGTGAAATATCTAATTTTGATGTTTGATAATTAATAAATTAATATAACATTTTAAATTAAAAAATTATTTTGAAGAGTTTTTTATTGGAGTTTTGAATTGTGTTATTTAAGATTTAAAAACTTAACAGTTTAATACCAAACAACTAATTCAATCCATTAGTCAAAAATAATTATTATAATTTAATAATAAATATATCCTCAGTCAAAATAACTATCATAATCTTTTTTTTTCAGGGTCTACATACTCATAATCTGATCATTTAATCCGTTAAAAAATAACGGCTAAATTATCGATAAAGTTCTACATTATATTGTATTTTGTGGTCTCGTCGCTTGGAGGTTTGATTTAGCCGTGTCTTAAAAAGATTTATGCCAATGAAAACCAGACTTGTGAATTTTAATTGTATTTTTCGAGAGAAAAGAAGAAAATACATTAATTGTATTTTAATTATATTGTACTTTGTGTTTTTAAGTATTTTGACCGCATGTTTAAAATTATTGTTTTTGATTTCTATGACTTGTATGGCGGCCCAACCTAACTATGGTGACACTTTGGTGGACAGAGACCATTAAGATTTTTTATTTTTTTAATTTGCCCACAGACCATAAAGAGGGGTGTATTGGATTGGGATTTTAAAGCATTTTTTTGCATTCATGAAATCCGAGGGTATTCGATTAGGATTGTTTGAAATCCATTAAAATCTTGAGGTATTCAATTGGGATTTCAAATTATGCTACAAAATCCGGTGGTATTCAATTGGGATTTCAAATTATGCTTTAAAATCCGATGGTATTCAATTGGGATTGTTTAAAATCCATTAAAATCTGATGGTATTCAAATGCTGGTGGATTTTTTTGCATTTCCTAAAATGATGGAGTATTTTAAGTTTTTTGAAATCCCACCAAAATCAATGGGATTTTGAAGCATTGTGCTTAAATCCTATAAACTCTGCGACATTTTATCAAGAATTCGCACAAAATCAAAATCACACATAATCCATTAAAATCCATTAAATAAAAACAATCCATTAAAATCCCAATCGAATACACCCCGTAAGATCTAAAATTACAAGAATGTTTCTATTCGTTGTTCATACACAAGCTACGGCTCTGATGAAATGCATATGGCCTTGAAATATATTTGAACCCTTTGGACAGGCCCAAAACACAGCCGAGGAGATGAAGTGACCCCAGATTTATCATTTGTGTTATAACAGTAACTTATAACAAGAATGGCAGATATTGGAAATAAGTTGACTGACCGGTTCGGGATTTATTCGTAATTATTTTATCAATTTAAGATTTATCCATAACTTTTAGTCAAAATAGATTGTAATTGATAAATTAATAGAATTTTTAAATAAATCATGAATATTTAGAACACTGCTTGTAACCAATCTAGCAAACTCTTGTAACGTCAGTTTCATCTCTAGTTTACTACCTCTGTCAATAAGATGATATATCATATGAACCCGCATTCTTATATACACATGTAAGAAGAGGGTGCAGTCAGTCATCTCAGGATGGAACTAACGCTTCTACTTCTACTACAACTTCTGCCTAGCTACACATGTTACAGCATGCTTAATGGAATTCCAACTTCCTAACATTAAAGACACATTATGAACCTAGAAAAGGTGCAAAAAAAACTTCCCTTATGCCTTAATCCGATCGAGACAATCAGATACCATCCTCATCTTAGGTCTAAGTTCTGGATCCAATTCTGTACAGCTGATTGCAACATGAAACGCAGCAACAACTTGTGCCTTTGCATGAACCTCGTGCTTAAGTGCTGGGTCAATAATCTCGGACAAGGGACGTTCCTCGCGAAATACCTTCCTCACTACGCTCTCAAGACTCATACCATTGTTATCTGCTCCGCCATCAGGTGAGCGACCTGTTAATATCTCCAAAAGCACGATTCCAAAAGAGTAGACGTCGCTTCTCTGAGTGAATCTGCTTGTTGAAACTCGAGCTTCGGGTGCAATATGATATACCGATGTAGAAGCTGAATTTTTTGGACTTACTATGGTCTGATTCAGGTCCTGCTTTTTGAATCCTCCATTCGTAGATTTTGAAATGCCGCCTGATACAAGTCGGCTGAGACCAAAACCAGAGATATAAGGTTGCAGGTCATCATCGAGTAGGATCTTTGATAATTTTATGTTTCCATGCACATATTTTCGAGGACTGTATTCATGAATGTGCGCTAAAGCCCTTGCAGTGCCCTGGGCAATCTTCAACCTTATTGCCCATGAGAATGGTGGCAATGTATTAGCTGGTCCACCTGCATTTCAATCCAACAGAATGAAAGCTTTAGCATAGTAGCATTACACATATAACGCCTGGCACTTATGTAACTGATGTCATAATTGAGGTCTTTTGATCACATATTGATGTCTAATATGTCTTTCTAGATTAATCTAATATACAAACAGATTACTTAATACCCAAATTACCAGAACTATAACTTATCAATGTCATCACCTCTAAACACGGCAAACATATAACTTATTAAGTGGCCCATATTATTATTCACATTAAGATTTATGAGTTGTTAAGAGGATAAAAGTACACAGATGTATCAGTGAATTGTTGGCAGATATACTAGACAACCCTTGTATAAACACATGCTCCCCAAGGTACACCATAAGTAGTTGGCTTGTGTTTATGCAATAATATATATCCTCTAATTGTAGCATAACAACTTAGTTACAATCAGACGGTTGAGAGACTTGCATCTGAAAAACAAAAATCAACATTGCAGAGTAATTGTGTGAAAAAGGAGATTATTTCAGATAGATTTCTTAACTAGAAGGAATAATTAGGTACAGTACTAAGCTAATCATGATGAGCATTCTCATGACTAGTTCGGCTGTTTGTTCGGCTGTTTCACACAAAACATGCAGTCAATAATAACCCAGCCCCAACAGAACCCCCCAAACAACCAGCAATAGAACCCCCCAAACAACCAGCAATGGGCTAAAACACTGAAATAAAGTTCCATATCCTGAGTGTTCTGAAGTTCAGACAGGCACATGAAAACTGATATACATCTGCGCAGCTACAAATCATTGTGCGGAAAATTACTCCATCCTTTTCATAATACATGTCTCTTCATCAAATTGACTACTCCCTTCATCCCAATTTAGATGAGCTTTTTGCTCATTTCACACATATTAAGAAATATTAAATGCTTGTTTCTTTTTCCTTCTTTGCCCATATTTATTGTGTTGACTTCTTAGTATTAGCTAGTGGTACATTGAAATAATAAATATGGGAGGGTAAAGATGGAAGATGGTTGATAAATATGCATTGAAAAAGGAGAAGCTCAACTATTTTGGGATAAAAAAATTTCCCAAAAGGATCATCTAATTTAGGATGAAAGGAGTATATTCTAACTAGAAATTTATATATATCATGTAATTGAAAAGAAAAAATATAGCATCAAAAAACTACATCTAGACTCTTTTGAAAATAAATATCCACTTATTATTTTAGAAAATAAAAAATTATATTTTAAAATAGAATAGATGACACAGATACTACTTTCTAAATAAAATAAATCCAGTCAAACGCAAATCTTATTATAAACCAGATGTAACGAAGAATCTTTTTCTTTTAGGGCACCGCATTGTATATTAGTAGCATGAAGCCTAGACTACCTATAGGTAGAGGTGGCCAAACGGGCCGAACCGACTGAACCGGCACGCCCCGAACCGGGTTTTTAACCGCCCGGAACCGTCTAAACACGGGCCGGTTCGAAACCGGCACGAACCGATACTAAGCACGTGCCGAATACGGGTTGAGCTAGAAAGCAGGGATACTTCACTCACCCGCCGCACCGCGCACTCGATTCTTGGGGATTCTTCGATACTCGGGGATTCTTAGGGATACTTTGTAATGATTAATTCTGTGATTAGTTGAATACTCTATCACTTAACTACCTTATAATGTGATAATTGTGTTATTAAATAATTATATTGTATATTGTTAAAGATATTTAACTTATTTATTCAATTATTTAGTTTAAATATGAATATAACTCTTCAAATACATGTATAAAATATATTTTTAATATATTAATATTTGCCGAATCCCTCCGCACCCGAATCCCCATATTTTTAAATTTGCCGAATTACCGTATCCCCGTACCGCGCACCCCCGTACCCGCACCCGCACTCATGCTTCTTAGGGGTTGAGAAATGAAGAACCGAACCGTAACCGGCCCGAAACCGCTGGAACCCGCGAAACCGGCCAGATTGAAACCGTGGAACCGCGGAACCGCGGTTTGAACCGTGGAACCGCAGAACCACGGTCACCTACCTGCTGCACATAATTATATTAAAGGCCAAAGTTTTATATTTTTCGGCTAAGGTGCTACTGTTTTCTTACTTCACTTAGTATATATAAAAAGTGCATGGTATATTAATTCTGGGAAACAAATATTAATTTATTTCGTTAACTATAAAAATAATTTACTTAATTTTATTTTGTTTTAGTTTTTAAATTTAGGTAATTTTTTTTTGAAAATATAATTTAGTTAATTTTAATTCGGTTAGATTTTTAAATTTAGGAATTTTATTTTTAAAAACATAATTTAGTTAATTTTATTTCGGTTAAGTTTTTAAATTTAGGTAATTATTTATTAGTTTACAATTTATTGATAATTAATTACATAATAATACTTAACAAGAATAATTCCCAAAATTAATATTATATAAAACTTTATTATCAAATTATAAAATTAAAGAATTATTAAAATTTACCTGTTATTATAAAACAAAATAAAATTAAAATTAAAAAAAAACAAAAAGCAGCACACAGTGATAGTAAGTGATTGTGACACAGACACAATTGATGAGTGATGAACTCTCGAATTATGAACCGCGAACCGCGAACCCGTATTAACCGGCCCGAACCGTCGAACCGTTTAACCCGTGTAACGGTTACGAATTTCGTTTTCTCCAGCCCGGCCCGGCCCGGACCGGACCGCCAGTCTTGGCGTGCCGGTTACGGTTTCACCGGCGACGGTTCAGAAACCGCCTAAACCGGCCCGAACCGCCCCGGCCCGCCCGAATGGCCGCCTCTACCTATAGGTTGGCTTAATTTCAACAAGAAGCTAAACTATTTTCTTTGTTCTATCTTTCTAATCTGCAAATGCAGCCTTATATTTCTGTAAAATATAAACGGCATCTTCTTTAAATTAATATATCAAAGCACAGACAGAAGAATCCCATTGCATGCATCAATCCCTTTTAAATCCATAATAAACAGCTTTTCTTTTGTAGTGTCACACAGATTTGATGTTATTTATACCCAGGATAGTAAAAGATAAAAAGAGAATCTTATACTTTGATTTGCTGAGCATCAATGCATCACCCATAACGCCGATATGCAAACAAAATTATTTAAAGAGAGAAAAGTTACCGTGCAGCGCAGTGTACAAGCTTCCATTGGATATATAATCAGAAACCACTAGTTTCTCATCATGTGCGTAGTAATAAGCTCTCAGCCGTACGATATTCTGATGCTGGACCCTGCCAATAGCCTCCATCTCTGAATCAAACTCTTTGAACTTCCACGTGTTATCACCCTCGCTCAAGCGCCTCACCGCAACAACTGCACCCGCCGCACCTGATCCCCTCCCTACTACCACTTTATACACTATCCCACTCCGGCTCTTCCCCACCACGTACGCAGATGCCCTCAACAAATCTTCTAATTCCAAATTGAACCCTTCGTCCAGAACTATGAATTTACCCTTTTGCCCTTCTTCACTGTTTACCTCCTTCTCCAACTTTTCTTTCCCCGTTTTGCCCTCGTTAACTTTCCATTTTTTCTTGATTACCCACACCGATACAAACACCACTCCGATTACAACCGCGACGGCTGAAATTAACGGAACCGCAACCGACCCGTTTTTCTCTCTTGCTCTCCCTGTGAACCCGTTTAAAGGTTTCGGGTTTTCAGGATCCGAAACGACTCTCGGGTTTTGCGCCTCGGGCTCTGTGCATAACACCTGTAATGGAAACCCACATAAACCAGGGTTTCCTGAGAAAGCTGTGGGCCCCTGGTTCAGCAATGACCCCTCCTGTGGAATCTTCCCCGTAAGATTATTCTGCCGGAAATCCAAGCTCAGAAACACCGGGAACTTCCCGTACGACGCCGGAACCTCACCGGAAAAACGGTTGTACGACAAATTAACCGTGCCGGAAAGATGCGTTAGCTCACTAAGCGACTCAGGGAGTGAACCACTGAGATCATTACAAGACAAATCCAGATGCTTCAAATACTGTAATGAAGTGATCTTGTCCGGGATGGGCCCACTGAGAGAGTTATGCGAGAGGTCCAGAGAGACGAGATTGGTGGCATTGAAGAGATGGAGTGGAATGAGTTTCGAGAAGTTGTTGTTAGAGAGAGAAAGCGATTGTAGAGAGAGAATGGTGCCAAGTTCAGACGGAATGTACCCCGTGAAGTTCTTGTTAGAGAGAGAGACAGAACTCACTCTTTGAGTAACGTTGTCGCACGTGATGCCTTCCCAGTGACATGGAGTTGTGTCCGTTTCGGACCAGAAGGTTAGAGAGTGGGTTGGGTCAGTTGTAATGGCCGATTTGAGAGCTAACAGAGAGAGCCCATCGGAGTTCAGAGAGTGTGTGAGGTGAGTAGAGTAATGGAGGAAGAAAGTGACGAACAAGAATGCTGCATTGTGCATCATAGTTGAATTTTGTGTTTGTGCAACGAGGAGTTGCAGAGAATGATAAGTGAGGAAGAAGCGGAGGGTTAGGAGAAATCGAGTGTGACAAGGATAGTTTTAAGTTTGAATTATGTCTTTGTTTTGGATATCGAGGTGAATGGGCAGTAGTCTTCGTAATTTATTGCACTGATACTCCGGTTAAACACCTGTAAATCGATCAAATAAAAATTTATCTGTCAAAATATTAAGAAAAATTAATTAATTATAAACAAATTTTATTATAATAATGAATTATAAGAAACTTGAATGAGGTTTAATCAGTGAAGATATAAAATAATGACCAACCGAATTTATCTGATAATTAATCAGATAATAGAAAATTTTGATTGATTTGGCATATTATAAAATACAGATTAATAAATGATAGATCCGGATTAATTAATCCTTTCTCTGACTGTAACGAAGCAAAGGAGCCGTTACAAGTACTTTGTCTTGGCCCTCCTAGCAAAAATTTAAATTTTGAACAGTTTTCGTTTTTTACAATTATCAGTGGTGTTTACCAAATCCCAATGACTTTGATGCCAGAAGATACAGTAACTCCAACATCGTCTAGAAAACTTGGTTTAAATTTCTCCAGTTTGTTTATTTTACACGTTTATGTGGAGAATCACGCGTGACATATCCAGTTTGAGTCTGAAGAGCGAAGATTACTTGAAAAAGAAGAAGTTAAAATTAATCTTTCATGAATTTGGATTTATGATTGGCTAAGATTGATATTGGCGGGTTGATGATAGTCTCAATTTGGATTTGTAGTTAATAAATTTACATTTGTCATCTTGAAATCATTAAAAATTGAGAAGTCCATAAGAAGCGTACATGCTTACATAATCATATGTTATGTTGCGTTCAAAAAGTTGAAATGCTTCAAAATATTCGAAGCATTAAACCAATTAATTTTTAAAATCAATTATAATTCA
This sequence comes from Daucus carota subsp. sativus, assembly GCF_001625215.2. NCBI lineage: Eukaryota > Viridiplantae > Streptophyta > Magnoliopsida > Apiales > Apiaceae > Daucus > Daucus carota. Next base: position 44,598,539 of record NC_030384.2, on the reverse strand, counting down.
GCATAATACATTTATTTTGCCTAGTCCACTGTAAAACAAAGCATTCAAATCTTGTTAAACATTTTCTACTCGAATAAAAATTACTTAGAATTTATAAAATCAAATGGTTTTGTCCAAGAAAAATCAAATAATTTACAATTTTAGTGTTTTTTCTTAATTTTTTGCACAGGGTCATGTGGCCTTTTAATTGTGTAATTGACCGGCTGCACTGACCAGTGTTACAACTTACAAGTATTATCATGTGTTTGTCAGAAAATCATTCAACAAGGATAGCATGTTACTTCAACTTTTTGCTCTTTTCCACAGACCACAGCTCCCACTTCCCACAAGGGTATCTCTGTAAATTGAAGTTGGTCCTTCTTAATTCAAATTCCACATGCAAATGCTAAACACTAAAAAGGCAAGTTTTGCAAACAAGGCCTACATGCGCACAACAAAACTGAAGATATATGGTCCTTCTTAATTCAAATTCCACATGCAAATGATGATTTTGTTTTTTGAAAACTACACAACACAAGAAAGGAAGTGCTTTTTGAAATGTTATAATTGTTGTGGGCTGGTGGCTTTTCATGCATGGGCCATGATTCTCTCAGGTAAAAGACAATGCTTGTGTAGAGTGTAGTTGATTGTGTGTGGAAGTTCTGGTAATTTTCTCTGTGAACCACAAGTTGTAGAACTAGATGAAATAAAGCTGCCCAGATTCCTAGCAAGCCAAAAAATCTCACTTCCTTTTCTTGTTGGCGCTACCCATCGATTTCAAATGCGGTCCTGATGTGTGATCCCACTCGGTGTACAATATGTGAAAGATCCTAAAACACAATACAGACATCCTTGATCCTACTGTACTATCAATATGAGAAGCCTTAAGCGTGCTACCAGACTCGCCGATAATTTAAAACTCATAAATTGTTTCTCGTATGCATTAACTATAATTTGGCTCGTTCAAATCAGAAAAGTTGCACTCGTGAGTTGTTGAGTGAGGAATACAAATCTCTTCTTTCCATGCTCCAACTACTATTCGTTGGCATGTGTTAAGTGACCAATTCTTCTAGAATCTCATGATGTTAGGAGGAGTATTTATCGGGATCATATTATATTCAAGCATTCCCCTCACTCGAAAGTCCATTATTGGGTCGAAAGTGGATCACGGACGAATCTTGCTCTTATACCATGTTAAGTGATCAATTATCCTAAAATCTCGAGGTGTTAAGGAGGAGGACTTACCATGATATGACGAGGATGGCTATCCCTGCCCTGATCCCAAATTTAAGACTGATTCCCAATATGTAATGTTGAAATGCATTATAATTACCGATGCCGAGATTTAAAACATTGGTAAGATTATACTCGCGATATTCTTGCCCATATTAACCTATAGATTTCAGCCCTCTAGAATCATTGTCACACGCATGAAGACTGAACTGGCATCCCGCAGCATGACACTCCTCAGTATCGGAGGTTGCAACTCGGACCATTCTTTTTATTTGTGCAAAAACGAAACTGACCCTTGTAGTTTAAATTAATTATAAATATGAGCATCCTAAATGCATGTTTTGCATTACAATGCATGTGTAGGGCACCATATTTTAAACATTTGTGTTCAAAGTGTCTGTATATTTGAAGGAGCCTGAGTAGAATATGCTATATTGAGCAGAAGGTAACATGCATGAATCATGATGCATGCTGAACAATGATCAAACATATTGGGAGTTGCCGATTCACAACCGCGGTTACATGTTTCAACTTTCAATTCAAACAAGAGCAGAGACCAATTCACATATTTCCTGGCACATATTACAGACTTTAAACCCACTTGAATTTTAAAACGATCGCAGAAACAAAGCGCTCGTGATAAGAATTGTGAAAACATGAACAACTGATTACCCTGGAAAAGCGTAACATGATTACCCTGCTGTTTTGGTGTTGGGTTGGAGATGCTCTCTTAGGAAGCTGTTACAAATTCTAAACATACTCGTTTATAAACCGGGCCTATTTTTTTAAAAACATAAATTTATTTTAATAATTGGGGTAGCTCGCTTAAAAAAATTATATCTATTTATTTTGCGATATTTAGAATATATAAAATATAAAAATTATAGTGTAATTACAAAAACTATTTCTATTTAATTTTTATAAAATCTTATTGTACTTTGTTTGGAATGCGAAAAGAGTAAAGAAAATATTTTATTTGAAAAATCTACTTCTATTTGATTTAGAACATTAAAAATATATATTTTATTTTATATTAATTAAATATTATATATATATATATATTTTTTATTATTAAATAATCTTGACTGTTTATTAAATAATAAAATTTACTAGTTCATATGTATCACTCAATTATACCAAATAATCAAAATATCCTCATTATACTTAATATATATAAGAAAATAATTAAAAATATAATATAAATGATTGAATTGGGTAAAACCTTGAAGTAAATATTTATTTATACTATAATTTTAATAGTCGATACCCATGGTTCATCTAAAATTATAAATTAAAATATATAACAAAAAGAAGAAAATTAGTAGTTCAAAACTTTTAATATAAGTTTAAAAATATAAATCAGTGAAATTAAAATATATATTTATTATGAGAAAAGCGGGTGAATTACGGCGGTGCACAGGCGGAGCTTAGTTAAAGTAGAATTCAACTTGAGAGTAATCAATTCAAACCAAACCGCTACCCGACCCGGTTTCACAAATTCTTGAAGAGCATACCACTAGATCACTAAGAATCAATGGCTTGGGACCCTATTTTCTGGTTAATTTTCTTCGTAATGAACATAATTCTCATCGCATTAACCATCTACCAGGTAATTATTTCATCTTTAAACCCTAGTGTCATACTTTTTATTTAGATTATTATATTTTCTAGATATTCTTGTAATATCACAGACCCAGATAGTTTAAATTAATTAAGAAGAATATATTTTGTCTACTGCTTTGTTAGGATCATCTCAATCTGTGTTTGTAATATTCAGCATCCTAATGGCATAAAAAGATTGTCTTTTTAGTGTTTAGGGATAGTCTTGATTGTTAGCTAATTTGCAGTGAGCTTGAGCTCTTCAGTTGTAGAAATTAACTTTGTCTAGTGATTTACTGATATCTTTTTCATCAGATTGTCTGCTTATCGGACTTGGAGGCCGACTATTTAAATCCATATGATTCTTCATCTCGCATTAACTCTGTGGTTGTCCCTGAGATGGTAGTGCAGGGTGTGCTCTGTGCTTTGTTTCTTTTGACGGGGAATTTTTATATGTTCTTGCTTACACTCCCAAATGCTTGTTATAATGCCAGATTGTAAGTCTTTTTATCCTTTATGACTAATGCAATTTAAGTGTTTTACTTGTTAGTCTATACTAGAAATTAGATCAACTTTGTTCGTCACACCCCATCCTTCCCAGCTCGCCTCATTGAGATAAGAATGATCATATCAAGTTATGTTTTTGCGACAAGTGCACACCTAAAGCAGGTTAATAGGTCTTTTGTCTAAAAATGACCATTAGTTGTGCAAAATGCTTAACATAATGATGAATTATATTTATATAGCACAATGCAGTCAAACTTAAGCCAGGGCTGACCCCAATCTATGGACTTTTTACTAGCACCATATCAATGTGCCGTGAGCTTACGTTACTCATAATAATTTTAAACTGAATACAAATTTATACAATTAATAATAGAACTTCCCTACCAACCAGCTAAAATGATGGCCTTCTCTGAACACTTGTTCGCCACACGTAGCTTCTCAAGATCCTAGCTTTAGCACACTTCTCACTCTAGCCAACCTTTGCAGCTATTAATATTATATATAAATATATAATATATAACTATATAAGTATATATTAAACCAGTCATATCAAGTCTCTGAAAGGATAAGAGCAATTAAATGTGAAAGTTTAAAGTTGTGTTTTACAAGGTTTCAAAGACGTGACAACCGGCAAGTTACCTATAATTAAAGGAGCAACTCACTCACCCACAACTAGGAGAACTATATCTAAGAGAATTGGAAAATAAATAGGGACTAATCACAATTTTATCGAATTACTTAGATATCTCTATTTCTTTCCCTCTTGTCCATAAGCCCCCACACCACATAAACCCAACTAAAGATGGTTTATCAGTCTTCCATAGTTCCATCCATTTTTTTCTCACTTGAGGTGTTCTATAACCAAGAACCGACCATAGACCAAACAGATTCTCTGTTAGTAAAACTCAGAGGAAGTTGGGCAATGTAAGAGCAGAGAATTATCAAGTATCTTGAATTTAGCTAGAAAATAAGACGAGACAATTCCTTCACCACCTCACTTGTCTTTCTTGTGTATGGCCATTAAAGTAGATTTGCAGCACACCTTTACTCCTATTAAAATATTTGAATATCTTCAATTTTTTGTGCTTGAAATATTACTCATTTTCGTCATAATTGTTTTACAATCTGTATTTCAGATTTATGAAGCAACAACATCTGATTGATGTGACTGAGGTTTTCAGATCTCTCGATGCTGAAAAGAAGTATAGACTAATCAAGCTAGCATTTTATTTAGTACTGTTTGTTGTAGTTCTAATCAGGTTGGCCTCAGACTCTCTCTCACCTCCTCCCTTTTATTTCTCTCTCTATTATGTTGTGTTGTATAGTGCATACATCCAGCTTTGTCTTTGCTAATTTAGTGTTTAATTCTGTTTGGGTTAGAACTATTGGTTCCGGAGCACTGTCTACCATGATTTCTCTCTTCCATGTCAGTAATGAAGAATTAGACATTCGCTCGTCCATCCTTGAATTCTAGGGTTTGCACCACCAGATGTCACCGTATACTACTTTGTTGCTTTTCGCCCTTAATAATAAGGTTGGCGATCTATACGTTAGGATGATTTCAGGTTTTTTAAATTTGAGATTTTCTAAAGCTGATATAGTATTAGAATATTTTCTCCTTCGGGATTGATATATGAATAAGGGTAAATCTGTTGTAAATCATAGGCATGGCTCCTGATTTATGCACATTTGTTTCAATTAACAAGAGTTTTAATGTGTTAAGCCATGTACATTTTTGGCTTGAAATTTAATGAACGAAACAAAGGAATCCTGCAAGTTTCTTTCTGTGTTTACAATTGAGATGTTAGTTGTTTTGACTGTGTATTCTATTTGGTTTTGGTGAATGGTTTCTTATCCTGGATGACCTTAAGGCATGTGCAAGTTCTCTTATCTGCTTTATACAACCTATAAATAGCATAGAGTAACATAAATGCATGGCCAGCTTCAGTAACATAAGTACAATTGATAGGTGGCAAGTACCAAAGGTGTCTCTTGTCTAGAGTACCCAGTGATGGAGCTACACAGGGGCTAGTGGAGACTATAGCCCTCGTTAGGATAAGAAAAATATCATAATATTTAGTAATAAATCTTTCTAACCCCTCTAGAATAAGGAAATAGAGTAATATTGGTATAAAATCTTTTTTAGCGTTCACTTAAATTAATAAAACAATCCATTATAAATTCTTATACCGTATATTTATAGATTTTCTTATATTATATTTATTTTCATATTATTGTATGTATATATATCTTCTATTAATTTGAAATATTACTTATAAGTTATACTTTAATTAGCCTCTTATTATGAAAAAGTAATTTTTAAAAAAAAATCTAAAAATATTAGTATTTTTGTACTTTAAATTTTATTTTATTTTCATTATATACATAAATCACATAATAATCCATATTATTATACTTAAATTTATTCACTATCACATTAACAACTTAAAATATAATCATACTAACGATTTTATTTAATTGATCTAAGTAGAATTTTCAATTTTTCACCTTCATAATAAAGAATAACCATTAGTAAATTAAAATTTATCTAGTGTTGTTACTTTTCCTATTCAATGCAATCACTTTACTAAATAACACTTCAATATTTATTTTCATATTATCAAATCTTGTTTAAACTATTAAGATTCTAGTAGGAGTAAAAGAGATCAGATTAAAATTTCAAATAGTAATTTCTCCATTACGGAATATTAATGAACTTATATAATTTCATAAGCTACCACATTAGGTGATACGTAATAAAAAACTTAAAGCCAATCCTTTACTCATCCATCTATTCCTACCATATACCCAAATTAATTTTCTTTATTCTGAACTAATCATATGTGCGTGAGTATACACACACACACAACAGTTAACATAAACACAAATTACCATACAACATTTTTTATGTCAAAAGCAACTGTGCAACCAATCATGCTTAGAATAGGAGATTACACGGAGCAAGCATATGCTCATCAGTAGTAAGGATAGTAATTGGGTGCCTGTAAATTTGGTACAGTAACTTGGGTGCCTATAAATTTGGTGATACGGTTGTGGTTTTGATATAGGTATAAAGTTGTAGCTACAAATTTGTATCGATTAGCCAGATTTTCAGGTTGAGGCGGGGTCAGAAATTGGTGATTCTCGCTTCTCGCGTCTTCCATGAAAGATTTTTTTCTTTTTCAATTTTTTTTTCAAATGTTGAATTCTTAATTTGGGTATAGCTAAGGCCAACCTTGAACAATCAGCAAGAAGATTAATCAGGATGATAAAGTTTGAAATTGGAATACACATTCAACTTCTTTAAAGGTGAAAACAGAATCAGAAGAGATGATGATGAGATGAATGAGTAGCAGGATCGATTTGAAAAAAAAGGTTGAGTTCATTATGTTAAGATTCAATGGGTTTTCAGTTGGGTAGAAGGGTAGGCTTATATTAATGACTTGGGTCATTTGCTTTTGGATCAGATTTTGAGACATGCATGACATGTCCGCCATCCATCTACTCTGTTTATAATGTAACGCCTGTTATCTAACTGCAAATGTGTAATTTTGTAGCGAGTCGACTGCAAGCTTTCCGAGTTAAATCATGATTTAGCCTATTAACCCAAAAAAAGTATAGGTCCCCCTTTATCTAGTTAACTTGTGCCAAGAGGTGGTAGCTACTAATTTGTGTTTGTTTATTTCATTATAATATATAATGGGAAATTGTAATTTGCAGGCTTGTTTTCACAGTAGTCCACCATGCAATAGATCAGGATGGGGGCCTCCATGAATTTGGGATGTTTGATTAATCCACGGATTATTGCTTGTATAACTCTTCTGTAACTTTGTAAAGAAGCTAGGAGGTCTGCATTACTGACATAAGTGTAATCGACCTGAAGCTTCAAAGAATGATGTTAATGACCTGTTTTTAGATATTTGCCTTAACCATTTTTTACTCTAGTCTCACGTGTAAGATATTTGTATACTAGTTGCCCTCTTAAATTACCTTGCCAGTTTTCATGATATATAGGCAAGGCTCATGTTTGTTCTCTTCATTTTGTAATCATTTACCGTTTAGCAACATGCACTGGATGTGAAGTTCCATGATGATTTGGTCATCTGTTTGTTACTATAACCACCCGCCACCCAACATTCATTTCAGGATCCCTGGTTTATATGTCACACATTTGCATCTGTATTATGCTTCTGAAAGTTTTTTAGACGTTTAAAACTTAAATCATTGTCATTCCTACTGAGTTATCCTTGTGACGAGTGACTGGCAACTCGGGATACATGTGTGACATGTGTCCGGTGCTTTGAGCTTGGAAGTAAGCTAGTGGGCATGGTGTTGATATTTTGCAGTTGAGCATGTTGCTTGAACCAAGTTCCACTGGGCTAATGTTTGGCCTGGAAAAAGTTTAAACAAAACAGGAAAGAGCAAATCAATGTCAAATTGCCCCCACCGTTTTGCAACTCCAAACTTTCGGATATCTGACAAAGATCCACGACACGACATGTAAACATCAGTTATGTACAAGTAATAATAGATAGACATATCGTCCAGCTATCATTCTTCTTTTTCCAGCTGGCCAGTACTATTTTCATTTTACCTTGTTGAAGAAGAAGAATAAGTTACATCAAGTCGCTGTCTTTTAAACTTTGGTGGTTATTGGGTTACGTGGGTCCAATGTTTTGGGACCGTAATAAAACCCACTGTGACTGTTGGTTTGAGGTCTTTGGCCCACTTGCCTGCTCCTGAAGTGGATTTGTGTTGTCTTCTTGTTTGCCATTATTGGCCCAGTGGCTCAGAATTATCAAACCCTTCTGGCCCAAATAAATTATTTCATTGGATTTCACCGTTGAAATTGCCGAGCGAACCGGAACTCTTGACTGTTTGAGTTCATGTTTCTAAATTTCTGTAATTTTTAATTATAAATATTAAAATAAAAACTAATTTTTCCAAATTCAAATTTTTGAATAGTAGTTTTTGATTTGTAAGAGTTATTTTGAAATAACGGTTTCAAATTTGGTGTAAGAAATTTTTTTAGTAGCAGGAAAGATAATATAAACAAGAAATTGTCTTGCTGTGAGTTTTAAATTATTTGAAAGGAAATTTTTAATAGTATAAAACCATAATATTAGTTTCATTTTTCAGTTCTAGATTTACTAAAATGACCGTCCGTTTATTAAGGGAAGATAATAATTATTCATACTTTTTAGTTCCGAATTTGTTTGAAATACTTTTAAAATAATTATTTTTAGTTCAAATTCATCATTAGTGTTTTAACTTCAAAAGTTATCCTTCTGCTATCACAATATAAATTGATTGAAATTTTCAGTTTATAAAAAAATTAACAAATTATTAGTATTTTAACCTGACAAACTATCCTTCTACAGTATTGCTTCGAATTCAAATTATCGGAGTTGGGGATATTTATTTAATTGTAATCATAATTTTACCAGTTAGTTTCTTTATACACTTTAATGCCATATAAATTATCAAAACAATGCATAAACTAATAATTTATAATAATTATATTTGTTAATTTGTCTCAGAATTTGTGTCTTCGTCCGAAAGCATACTTATTTATGTACATCTGAGTTCGATAAAAATTTAGTTGTATTTTTTTAATAATACACTAAAAGGATGATATATACACACACACACGAAGTTATTTATACCCAAGGACGTCTCACGTCGCTGTAGTGGTAGTTTCAAGTGTGTCAGAAACGCAAAATATCTAAAAAGAAATAAGTGAAAGGGGGAGGAGAGCAGCATGCATGATAAAGCATTTACGAGGATATCACGTGGGCAGAGGCCCACTACATTAGAGTGGGCTCTCCTTCATTTTTGTGGTCCATTCACTGTGCACTTTCTTATCTAGGCCCCAAATTTTTCTCAAGGAAGTCGAAAGTTTAATTGCAACATCGAATAAAATGAATTGATGCCCCTCTGTGCACTTCTCGCACGCATGTATACCTTTTTTTGTGCTCGCCTTGATGGAAATGTAAAAGAAAAAACAATATAAATAAATTGATACAGTATCAATGAGCAATAAAACATCTTCTGCAGCTCCAGATCTAGTGTATGTTTGGTGAAGTCTTATTTTGCCGCCAGTTCTGACTAATAGGTCAGTTTATATATTGTTTATAGAAATATATCTCACGTTTATCATCATATAACAATGTTATAATTCCAAATAATTATTTGTACTTGTATTTCTTATATTGATTCAGGATGTCTTCAATCGGTCCGTTATTATAGTGGACTAAATTGAAATTATAAGATATTTAGTAAAATTTCTTGAATCTGTAAATTAATTTATTTTGATAATATCGATTATATCAATTGACTATATTTTTTAAATCGGTTATTATTATTATTTTAATTTATTATAAATGAAATATAATATTTTTATATAATGATATATGATGATGCCACTTATAAGATCATCTCTTTTTCTTTTTTTTGTCTAAAAAATTCATATATTAGAGTTGCTCTTATATATAAAGTAAGAAATTTTGGTCTCAATTATATGTGTGTGGATAATATATGATACGGTTAAGTCTGTCTGTGAGCTCGTGGATACTAGCTGCGTGCTCTTATATTTCAATTAAAAAAAAGTTTCATAGAGTGGAAGAAGCTTTAAAGTGAAGACCGAAGTAGAAAGGATTGTACTTGAAGATTACGAGATCTTATATCCGAGTAAGTTGTTAAAAACTGGGCAAACAAACCCTAAATTGGCCGAATTGGAAATTCCAAATATAGGAGCGTAGCAAGTCTGAGATTTTTGCGTCTGCCAAATTCTGGTTTTGTTGTTCCCCCTTCATCTCAATAATGCATTTGCTCTCTTTATTATCTCATCCATTATTTATTATTCCATCCATTATTTTTGGATAAAAAAACATTGTACATATAAATAAATTTATGATATTGCTTGTCCGGAATTTCATCTTATCCCATCTAAAAATTACAAAACCCCAACAGACTTGCCACGAATTCATTGCTCTTAATTGATGACGCAGTTTAATAACCGTCTAATTAAAGAATTAAGCACTAAATACGTTTTCCCACATTTTAACTTTGAAAAATGGTTGGTTCGTGCTTTTTAGCACTCTATGGAAGTATTCATTTTTAATGAAAATATATAAGTTTTGTACGCAAAGCAAGGGAAGAGTTGTAAAATATGCATGGAGTAAAGTTTAAACATCCGGATGAATATGTCATAAGATGATGGGTTGGAGAGACGTTGTTATCTTTTGTAAAACAAGCAGCCGTACGTCTTGTTGGCCGAAAATACATGGAAAATCATTTCAATTTGTTTCACCAAGGTCCTTTTTCAAAAGGAATCAAAGTCTTGTTGCATCGCCTCCAACTTAGTTCACATATATAACTTTGCTGGTTTGATATTGACAATGAGTCAATGACCACCAACAAGTTTTTTCTCATTTCTTGACCTCCGTTGTTCACCGGTTGTTCCATGTCCAACTCCAATCATAGATTCAAATTTGGATCATTAAATGATCCAAATTTAGGACGAGATGCAAATTTTATTCCAATCATATGATTTAAATATAAATTCAAATTCATTCATGTTTAAAATATTTATATACTTTGATTTTAAATATTTTAAAAATGATTAAGTAATTTCATCAATAATAATAATAACACAATAAATGACTAGAAAAATATAAAATATTACAAAATGATTTGAAAAAGATAAAACTGTACATAAAAATAAATTAAAAACATTAAAATATTACATTAAAATACTAATTCATATAATCAGTATATTCTTCACACATGCTCAATTAGTGCATTTCGAAGTTCAAGATGGACATCTTTATTTTTGATTTTTTTGTAGCAATTAATAAATTGTTGAAATTTTATGTATTTTGAAATTATATATATTTTGAAATTTTAATTTATAATTAATCATTGTTTTAATTATATTATAATTTTTATTAATTTATAAAAGTTAACAAAATCATCAAATAATAAAAATAATAATATTTGAATGTTAAAAAATTTTGGATCACGCTAAGCTAAAGGATTGCTGTACTTTACTCGGAACTCGGAAGCATATTTTACTAAAGTATATGGCTGATAACAGGGGTGTATTTTAATATTTATTAACTTGTTTATTTATTTAATTTAATAATTTCCTTTTGTTTGTAATTTTAATATAATATCACATAAATAAATTAAAAAATTATTTAAAAATTTAATAATAAGTTATTTATATGATTTTAAAGATATGAACTTTAAATATTCGAAATCATCTTTAATATCAAAATAGATCAAGATAACTATTACAACAAATTGTACCCAACTATAATTTAGTGATCAAACTTTTGCATGTTTGATTTGATCATATATTCATCATGTCTAGCTTTTCTTTTTCTTTAAAAATAAATCATATATTTATTAGTCTAAAGTACGAAAATGTGTAATTGTTTTTGGAAATAAGCGACTCATAGCATAAGAAATAGCAATCATATGTTAAATACGTAATTATAAAAAGTATTGTATAAATGCAACTTTCAACTCCAAATAAGTCTTTGTTTTCATAGATTATACAAAATTCACAAATAATATTTAAAATAATAGAATGGGGATAAATGATCACAAATATCATTTAAATGCGTCGGATAATCCTTCATTTTGTTTTTAGGACGAAAATACTAGATCGTATTACGTTCAGATAAAAAAATCCGACAAAACACGACACGATATGATGTTTTAAGAACAAAACGCTACATAAAATAGTCCGTTTACAAGAATAATTGTCTCAACTTTTCATCATAATTGTCTCAGCTACATAATTTTGTATCAAAAATTTTATCCACATTTCAGAAGAATAATTGTCTCAACTTTTCCATCATATATCTCTATAATTTCATTCATAAAAATATTTATACACACTCAAAGTTAATCTTTTTTATCTCATATTTTGTATAATTTTCAATTTTTTTTATAATTTTTATTTCATTCTTTCATGATTTCATCCCATTTAAAACAATACAATCAAATATCTGAACATCCTTCTTGATATCATTCACAGTGCAACTCACACCTTAAATCTAAAAATGGCACGAATATAATTCGATTAATCAAAATATGTTCGGAATCAGCTCTTTCATCAATTTTATCAAGTTCCAATTTCAAACTCGAACGTGTTACCATGCGTGAAGCAACCATCAAGCAAGGTGGCAAAACATTTAAAAGAAAGAAAGAAAATTGTTGTTAGTGCTAAATTGTCCTGCAAAAAAATAAAAAATAAATTGAGGGATAAACATAGATGACAAGCTACTATATCAGTGTTCGGTGGCGGAACCAGGAATAATATTTAGGGGGGCTCAAATTTGGAAGCAAGTGAGATTGTGAGGGACCGATTGAAATTTGAATCGAACATTGATACCACATTCATTAAAGAGATACGACCATCTCTCTAGGTTGCACGTAGTTATTGGTTAAAAGGCCTAAAAGAGAACGTTTTCCGAGTGCATTAACATAAATACAGCAATAAGAAGCGGCGTCGAAAAAAAAAATTGACTCATAGTACATCGACTTTTTTTATGCCATTGTAGACCTCCGAAAAATCGTAAACAACCAATTTTAAGTGACATGGCCGCCGGAAAGGAGAGCGCATTTGAGCATATTGTCGCGGGTTCACGGCTGAATGAATTTATCGCAGTGAGAAGCTGAGTTAGAGTAGTGTTGTTTCTCAACGGTGAAGTAAGACCAAGTTCATGATGAGAGTGTGTGCGTATGACTTATGAGTGTACCTGTTTGAATGTATTTGTTAATCAGACTCTCTTTAGACTAAGAGCAAGTTCAAAGCAGAGAGAGAAAGAGAGTATGTATAACTATTATAATAATATATAGGATATAACAAGAAGAGATATGCTTTATAAATAAGGTTTCAAGAGGTTGTTCTAGTGATAGAAGGCATCACTAGGATATTGTTGGATCAACATTTTTCATCAAATATCCCAAATTTTGACTTAAGACGTGTTATAAGACATCTCTTGAACTCGATCTAAGTGCCCTAAATTATATTGACATGAATAATTCAGCGGGGGCTGGGAAAAAAATTAACACTGTTTTTTCGAGGTTAGGGGGGGCTCTAGCATCCCCTAGCCCCCCTCTGGTTCCGCCACTGTCAGTGTTGGACAGTGGTACTTGGAAGGGGAGGGAAGGCAGGAAAGAAGACAGCGGATGAAGCAAGTTGGCAACTTAACAAGTAAATGCTACAAGTAGTATGGTGTTTAGCTGGAAAGAGTAAAAATAGTAGCCCCGCTCTAGTTAAAAGCGACGTTATAAATGCAAGATAATGACCCATCAGTCTCGCTTCTACGGTTATAATATAGTGTCGGGTCACGGTCCCCTCCCCTGCGCCACTTAACCACTAAGTACCCCCCCTCCCTCCATATCTACGCCCCCTCCTATACATCTCTCTCCCTCTCTCCCATCTCTCTCTCTCTCTCCCTCGCTCTCTCCCTCTCTCCCATCTCTCTCTCTCCCCCCAACACAACGTTGCTTTCCCTGTACTTCATTTGCCTAATTGCCTTATTTCCATTTCCTCGCTTTCTTTTTTAATTATCAAACTAGCATAAAAGCCCGTGCGAGGCACGGGACTCTAGTTTTTGTTGTGTTTTAAATAATATTCGTGTGTTATCATATTATTCCGAGTATAACTATTACGTCTTATTTTTTAACTGAATATGTAAATATGAAATGTAACATTTGCAATCTAATAGCATTGATAGTAATAATATGTACTATATTCAAAAAAAAATTATGGATCAAAAATAACATTTGAACTTATTTTTCTATATTCAAATTCGTTAGGATATAGAGGCCACTGCCATATTATCTACATGTTCAAAATTATATTCGAAGTTAATACTGAAACTTTTAGAATTTAAATATATTATACCTCACTAAAAAGATCTGTAATTTATTGTTGAAAATTATTAAATTATTTCATCCAATATGAAAACTTGTTCTTGATATGTGAATTACGATATCCTAAATCATGATTAGATGAAGATGTGTGATCCGCGTTGTTTTATATTTATTTCTCTTTTTTTGAGCGCACGTTTGTGTAATAGTTAAGTGATATATGATGGACAGACCATCAACACATTATTTTTTAGCATATATTGCACACACCTTGTATAAATAATAATTGAAACATATATTGTATGTAAAAGATCCTACCTTAATTTATTTTAAAAGCATCAATTGAACTACTAACTTTATAATTGTACCCGAAAAATTCCTACACGTTTGATGTGGATTATTCTTTTAATTTTCATATCAATTATATAGTACTTCAATATCTTATTTTTTTTTGTTAATTTAAAATATTAGATGATTATTACTTTGATACCGCGTGTTATAATATTGTCTTGTTATAAAATATTAATTTTTTATCATTAGTTTTCAGAGCTTGTTGATTAAGACTTTTAGTGATTTTTCATGTAATTGTTATAAACCAGATGTCAAATAGCAAAAATAGAGTAGATGTCAGTTAGGCACCATAAAATTCATGAAAATAAGAAATATTTAGTTTAATTAGTCGTATAGTTACTTTTTGAGCTTTGTGCAAACTCACATTTTTAAATATTATGATACTCTTATTTCTTAGGGGTGAGCAATGTAGCATATCATGTTCAATTGTTAAATATCAAATCAGGTCTTCGATATTATGGATTATGGAAAACTATTCTTGTTCTAATCCCGTTTAATCAGATATTAGTTTTCACCTTATCGCGTCGGATTATCCATTTCAGAATTAATTATATTTTATTAGTTTAATTTGTAAATGATTAATTAATTTAATTATAGTTTGAATCATTTTATTTAACTCGTATGTTATACATTGATGGATGGCATATTAAAATTATAGTTTTAAGACTTTAATATATATATATATATACATATATATATATATATAATTTATTTCCCTGTGTTATTTTATTTTAAGCAAGTAAAATTTATAACTCAATTCTTTTTAGTAGGTCTCGTAAACACGTTTTATTATTATTTGGTTGACTTTTGATTAACAACATAGAATTTCCCTAAATTCACTTTTGTATCACAAGTTATATAATATTTCAAATACCAAAATCACATCATTTAGACATATTTTCTAACACCAAATTTGATGTCTTTGTCACTATTCTTATATCTATACTTTTTTTTTTTTGAAAAGATTTGGTTACACGTCGAATTTTGAATTCATAAGTTTAAAATAAAAAGTAATCTAAATAAAATTATTCTTTCAGTTATCTTATTTTATGTTTTTCAAAATATTGTAATCTCTTGATAAGTCACCTTTTATAATTAAAGAAAAATAATATGACATGGTCCATGTTGAAAGTCCATCAATTTTTCCTTTCAAAGATGCTCATCGAAATCTTAGTTTTGGTACTTATTTCTCACATGCATGACTTAAATTTCTCTAATATTGTACCGATACTCGTTTAAAGTATTAAGTTAGATTTGAATTCGTCCAATTTTAATCAAATATGAATTATATCCATTTTTTGAAGTCTGAAACATGCCTCGAACCCAATTGTTCAAAAAATTTTTCAAATTTAAATTTATTACGTTAGTAATTAATTTATGGATATTAATCTATCATGTAAAAAACATATGAGACTTACCTGAAATAATAACTTATCTCAAATAAATGTTTCTCAAAAACTTATCTCAAATTAATAAATAAATAAGATATTGAAAAGAATATAAATACAATAGTTTTAATGTATGAGTTTAATGCTTTTGAGTAAAAAAATTAATTGCCTATGTAGCTCAAGTGGTTTGAGTGGTGTAATTGTAATGAAGAGGGCTTGGGTTCGAGTCCGATGAATACCATTTTTTTTATATGTATGAGGAGGAGTTAGGTTCGGAGTTAGGCTCGGGTTCGGAGCTAGGTAATTTATTTGCTCAGGATGGAGGCTTGACACGAACGTGTTGGGCTATTATATATATAAGTAGATAAGTAGATAAGTAGATTATAATATTCACTGACCTCCATTGATACCCTCTATCTAGCTCTAGCTGCCTGCCTTTTCACACACATAAATCTCTCTCTCTCTCTCTCTCTCTCTCTCTCTCATATACTACGTCTGCTGTTGGAAAGTGTCAAGTACCATTTACATCTTATTGTTTCTCTCTTTGGCTGTGTACCTCAACAATTTAACTTTAAAGGACTCAGACTTAAACATTTTAATTAATCAATTGAAATATATTCACATGGAGCCAACAGAGGAGGTCCGATCCGGTAAATTAGTCGAAGAAATCGCCGACGAGTCACTCCGATTCGGAGAAGAGCTTCAAACCTTGATGTCCGTGCCTCCGGAATCCGGTAATTCTTTCACCGCTCTTTTAGAACTCCCGCCAAATCAAGCCGTCAAGCTCTTGCACACGCCGGAAAAACTCGCCGGAGAAGCTCAACAGCCAAAACTCTATCCTTACGCTCCTATTTTCCCGTCTAATCCTGCTTTAATTGACCGAGCTTCGAAATTCTCTGTTTTCGCGACGGAGAATTCGCCGGAGAGGAGTTCAATTCCGGCGAATTACGTGAAGCAGGAGCCTGTGGAGTCTGAATCGCATCGTAATTCGTCACCAGGAATGTCTGATTCAGTGGTTCCGAATAGTGATCAAAAGTCGAGTAAGCGGAAAGAGAGGGAAAAGAAGGTAGGGAGTGCCCAACTACGGTTTTTAGGGTTTCTATTTCTGGTAATTATTGTTTTTGTGGCTAATTTGATGGCTTGTTTGTGAATTTAGGCGAAAGCACCCTCGAAAAAGAGTAAAAATGCGGAGAATGACAAGGAGAAGCTCCCTTATGTTCACGTCCGAGCTCGTCGAGGCCAAGCTACAGATAGCCATAGCTTAGCTGAAAGAGTAATCTCATAATTAGCTCCATTCTTAATTTGTCATTAGTGTTAAGTACTTGTATATATACTTATCTTATTATTGTGTGATTATGATGTATTTTTCAATTATAATGTGGGGGCAGGCGAGGAGAGAGAAGATAAATGCTAGGATGAAGTTGCTCCAGGAACTGGTCCCAGGTTGCAACAAGGTGCTGATTTCTTTCAAGTTTCAAGTATTTAATAATCATTTATAATTAGATTAATTGTGTTGATGTTAATGAAAAGTTGCCTACTGAGAATTATTATAAAATTTACCAGCTGCTTGGTTGGTGTATACTGTATAGTATCTATATAAGGACTTCTTTGTTATTAAAATTAAAAAAAGAACTTGCTTCTTGTTTTAGTTTTGGTTTTGCAAGTACCAAAGTACATGTCATTTTTCTCTATAGAGTGGCGTGCTGTATTAATTTATTTCTGGGGTGTAATTAACTGTACCAGGGGACAAGGGGATGCTCAAGTGGTCAGATATCCTTATAAATAGCAAAAAATGCCATCTGATTAATTAAATGAAATTTGGGAATCACTCAATGTCAAATACAGCGAAGCATGTAACTTCTAAAGCTAATCTTGATCTGGGTTGGGCCCAGCTACTATATCTGTTCTTAACTTGATTAAGTCTTTGAGAATTTTCTTAGGCACTTGAGTGGTGCATATTACAAACAAAATATCAGAGGGAGGGGATGAATCCAAAAATAATTACTAAACCGAGATTTTGTTTCCGACTAACTAAAGGTATTGACATTTATATGTCTATGATGTGATAGTTTTCAACCATGGCAGAAAGTAGACTCTTTTAAGCATCTCAAATAGATTAGGCATGTAATAGCATTTGCTGTCATAAGTTGGCTTAAATTAATGAGTAATAGCTTTTCCCCTATCAAAATTATATTGGATTACAGAAGAGCTAATTTGATGAAACTGCCAGGACATTTAGTTTTTGCTATTCCTGATCGTTAGTGTAAAAGACCTTCCACAGATGACAGGAAGGGCTCATTCTCACTTCAAGTGTCTGCAAAGTTTATAGATTTAGAGAATAAATTTAAAGTGCTTGCAGTAACCTTCAAATTATGCTATCTATATGAAGTGTTTAGCACTTTTGGGGGTTTTAAGTAGCCCTGACAATTTGGTACCCTACTGAAAACACATGGACAATTTGGTACACGACGTGACAACACGACACGAAAAGTTAGTGTTTGGGTTTCAGTTTTTGGGACACGAACAGAAAAATACACGGTGAATTTAGTGTCGAATATGGATTTTCATTTTATATACACAAAAGTGCACGATATAAATATATCTTTAAATAAATAAATATATTTTCATGTAAAAAATATATATTTACATATATAATATATATATATGTCAATAGTTGTACACAATTGTATGCAAATAGAAATATTTAATATATATTTCATAAAATAATACAGAAAAAATGTATTTTTAAAATATATTTTTTAATTAAATGCTATTATTAAATTTATATTAATCATAGACGAAAACTACACGACTTGGTTCGAAACGGATATGGGTTTGAGATTAGGTACACAAATCTTAAACTGGTCGGATATGGGTACACGAAACACGAAAGTACACGACACTAAAGAACATGACATGACACGATTGACAGGTCTAGTTTTAAGTAATCAGAACAGAGCACTTTAGAATTTCACGAAGTGGCATGTTATCTGGAGTAGTGAATATTACCTGCTTCAAGCGCCAATAGCTTCTTCCTGTACTGGAACAAGAAAATTTATGTGGATTACGTTGCAGATTTCAGGTACAGCAATGGTATTGGACGAGATCATCAATCATGTACAATCTCTACAACGCCAAGTCGAGGTTAGGCATATGTTTTATGCACATAGTGTTTTTTATTCTAGATGTATATGCCTGCTAAATATATTGGTTAGTCAAATTGATATACTAGAAGTTTGCTTTATTGTTAAGTTGGGGATAATTAATGATCTTTGCCTAAGATCTAAACTAACCAGGAAAATGATACTTTCAACCTAGTTATAATGCATGCCTATATTGATTGTAAAGCTAAAGCTCGTCAATATACTGGTTTCTGTTATAGTCTTCCCTTTACGTGCTGATGATTGTTAATGTTTCCCAGCAAGATAGTAAGGTGCTGTCTGCAATAGTTTAATTGAACAATGACATTTAGTTTAAACATCTCCTCTTTTGTGTTTATATTTTGATTCAGTTCTTATCGATGAGACTTGCTGCTGTAAATCCAAGAGTTGATATCAATCTAGATGGTCTCTTTGCCACAGAAGTAAGTGTGCTCAACAAATTTTACTTATTATTTGCAGTAATAGCAATTAGTTTTTAATTTCAAGCAACAGGACTGGCACCGATGAATTATTACTCAGATGTAGCTTGTGTTATACAGTTTTTGGGTAAATTTGGCATCACTTAATGTTTTTCTTATCTCTAAGAAATCAAACCATTTTCCAATTCATTATAGTCAAAATATTTAGGCCGAAATTGTTTGGTCTTGGTTTTAGTCTGTTAGGTTCCTTTCTGAATCAGTGAAGTACGAATAAATGAGACTCTAAGTATCTCACTGTTTTTGTTTTTATTTGACTACAATTGCAGCTCTTTCTTTTCAACATGTGTTATATTTATATCTTACTTTATCAACTTCTATATAATCTGTTTTAGTCTTAATTTATCTTTAGATTTTAGAATTGAAATAAGTACTTTGAGGCACTATTTTTTCTCATATTTGTTACTTTGTTGTTATCAATCTTCTCCATTCTTTCTCACTTTTTTTTTGGGTACGTTACATATAATTCAATGCATTAGATTTTAAGTATTCAGGAATAGGGAGTGAAGATTTGAACCACTGACCTTTGGTATAAGAGGATGGAAGAAGTCCTGACACCAAGTTATCAATGAACACTAGGACCCTTGCATTTTTTATTTCTTTTTGGTGATTCTTTCTTAGTATTCTATTGTACGATGTACATAATAGTTTAGACATCAACAGAGGGATTCATTCTGTTGATTGTTGTATTTCAGGCTTTCAGCTAATTAAAAATAATAGTCTAGCAATTTCATAACTAAGACTCCCTGAGTATTATAATAACTATGATAACTAGCAGATCACAGGCGGCTTGGATTTTGTATTTAAGACATAAGAATTTATATATTACTTTCTTATGATTTGTATCTAAAGTCATGATTTTCATATGCAGTTTTCAACTGTTCTATGAATTTTGACTAGTCTATATTTGAAGCATCAACGTAAATATAATAGTTGGACAAAAATATTCTATTAGAAATATATATACTTTAGTTTTTTTTTAATGATACTACTTCATATATTAATCTTTAATAGCATTGTCATTTACAATATATGTAATGTTGGAGTATTGCGTTTATATTTTTTGTTTCCTGAGAAAAAAAATAAAATTTAGAAGAAAAAAATATCAGCCGGAAAATAATGGTTAGAGGATCAAGCACCTTTAGGCTCTAGGCAATCCCAGCCCAAGATTAAACTTTTACCAACTCGGTTACGCCAACTATTTAATTACTCCATATTATGAGTCTTAGTTAGCTGGGTTGTTGTCTCTAAATAATTGAGGTTGGTTTATGAAGCCATCTACATATTAATGGATAACCAACCCAACAGGTGCAAGTTTAATGATTCGAGTTGATAGTTTTAGGACCATCTTGCCAGCTCTGAACATTATCCTGCTGGATACCGTAAAAACATCCATCATAAATTTGCAAGTGGGAAGGACAATAAAATATTTGGACTTCTTTAAATGCTCTTCTTTCTTGGGTCCCTGTACAATATCTCAAAGGATAGTGTTTTACCTTTAATATAGAGGCAAGACAGTGGTCAGATTTGGACCTTCTGTTTCGCATATTTACCTCCTCAACTGCTTGTTAAGATGCCAAAAGGGTAACGTCAAGCTCGGGTTACTTTCAATTTGTATTAGGAATTACTATTGCAAGGTCTCCCAGGACAATAGGTCCCCCAACGCAGTCACTAGACATGGTAGAATGGGCATCTGACAGATGTTCCCTAATAAGTACCTTACACATGATATCTTTTTATTGTATATATGTAACCATGTCACTTGAGGTCTCAGCAGAATTTGCAAGTTTTAAAATACATCTTTGCATTTCTAAATCAGAATGAAAATCAAATAGCATGGTTTGGTGCAATGAGTATTATAATATAGTTAAGTAGGTATGTCTGGGACCCTGTTTGCCTAAGCCCCTAAAAGGCTAAAACAGGTAAGTTATCTTTTGAGTCTGGAGTTGTTGCAAGCACAAAAAGTTGCATCGAAGTTAAAATTTCCAGAAAAGTAAATTATATATATGTTAAGAATTCAATAAAATTATATAGCCAAACAGACTAATTATGAATTTATAAAATCGCTCCTAACAATAAGTTATAGATTGAAGACTAGATTCACACAAATTTACTGCCTGACAAATTTTTGTGTCATTAATTGTATTAGATTTTACATTATTTCTTTTAATCTTTAAGGGTGGATCGATGATAGAAAGCAGCTTTCCAGGAGTTTGTATGCCAACGACCTGTATGGAAGGACAAGTCAATGGAAGCATCAACAGACAGCAATATCAACATTTATGGCCGTTTGACTTGCTCCATCAGCCTTCCTGGGTTAGGGAAGAAGACAACACTAACTTTGTTACGCCAGATAATTCACTTTTAAGCTATGATTCGGTGGCAAATTCAGGTAATTTACACATATCATAATACCTGGTTTCAAGCATATAATTATTTTTTAAACAGTGTGCTTTTACTCTTATAAACCAGCTATGATGTTGGTACATGCTATGTTACCCTTACCTATATTTCATTGAGAATATTGGACCCTGTTCATTTGGGTTTCAATATATCGCCAAGTTCGACATTAGGACATGTTTTCAAGTCTGACACATTAATCTAACCAAAATAATTTTAGGACAAATTTTATTTTGTAGTCTAGTAGACATAGTGATGCATGGAGTAAGAAATGAATTAGTCTGTCCACCCAGTTTGATTAACAATATAACAAAACGGCTGTTTTTGGGTTGACAAGAGTAATAAGTGCTTGTGATGATATTGAAATTGTAATATATTTAAGGTTGTTTTGTGCCACAGCTTCTTTGCAATCAAACCAGCTGAAGATGGAGATGTGAAGATTGAGGGAAGTCACAGGCATTAAGGATAGCTAGATTGTATATATTGGATATAGTATTAGTAGATAGTGGATAAACAGAGGGGACGCCTCTGCGTTAAATTAGCTTTTGTTGCAACAGTCAGAATTCCTTAGCTGCTGGGAGATTTCTAGTATATTGTATCTTTAATACTAACTTGGAGATTCATTTGTTTCGCCATTTAAGCGTGAAGTGATTGATCTCTTAAAGAAGGAAAAGAACAGCCAAGCGGAGAAGCTATATATGTTATGGAATATGTTTGTGGTGAGTGGTGACCGTTTATTACATTATTTAATCTTCCTGCTCTTTACCACAAGTCTCTCATTTCTTAAAGAGTGATGGCTTGGTCGGCCAGTGGTTAACTGGTGTTTTCAGTACACCGTGGCGTTATGATTAGGAATAAGACTGTCCTTCGCCCATGTTTTAGTACTAGTACTTGTGACACAAGGACGCCTAAATCCAGAGTACAATAATTCAGACTATATAGTTGTCATAGTATCAGACTTGTAGGGCAGCCATATTAATAGGAGCCAACGGAGCTGTGTTTTCCTTTTCAAATAGATAACGTGTCATGGTCTGATGATAAACACTGTTCTAACAAATGTTCTGTATTAATTAATGCTTAAAATTCAGAAAATGTTGTAACAGAGAATTTTATTTAGAGATATATTAATTTATAATTATAAATGTCATAATGAACTGACCTTACAATCTCATATTAAGTATAGAAATGATAGATTCCGTGTTTGTATTAACAATTTATGAAACGAAGGCCGAACCCGCTATTTAAGCACGTGGATAAGTCGCACCTGATTGTTATAGTTTAAAGAATAAAGTAATGTTTCCATAAGGAAATGGAGAAAACGTAACTAATAGAAAGACAAGCTCCTCATTTCGTATCCCCCTATTTTTCCCTTTGGCGGATAGAGTTTATTTTGTTTCCAACTTCGGACGGATTTTATATAATGCTTCACAATTCTTGCTTGTTACTCCCTCCGTCCCGGTCATCTCAAACAGTTTCCTCTTTGGGATGTCCCATCATTTCTATACATTCCTAAAATAGCAACTTTTAATAATGTAAAACACTATTACACCAACTATTTTCTTCCACTATCTTCATTTTATAATAATATAAACACTATTACACCCACTACTTTCCCCCACTATCACACATCTATAATTAAATATAAATGGGTCCCGCCACTTTACTTACTTTTTTATCTAACTTTACTCATTTTTTACACGTTTTCTTGGTCTCCGTGTCCACACCAAATGTATACTATCTATTGGGACGGAGGGAGTACTTTTTAGGGTTCTCTTAGAGCATCTCCAACGTTGTTGGCTATAATCGTTGGCTAAATGAGACATGTAAGACATTATGTAAAATTTGCTAACCTGTAAGAATTTTTGCTTTAATGGTATTGGCTATATTGATCGACTATAATTTAAAAATAGTATGTTATTAATATTTTAGATTGTTAAAATAGAATATATCAGTTCAATATGGTAACAAATGATGTGCAATCATCCTACAGATTTCTTAGATTTTTTACAGACTTGTAGAGGTTCGAAAAATTTGACTATCCATAGGAGGTTGACTAAAATTATAGACAATAGCTAGGTGTGGTGAGTATCAATTTTTCGAGCTGTTTGCTAAAATTTTTTATTTTTAGTATGCAACTCATCTTTTAGCCAAGAGCTTTCAATGTTTGGAAAAGCTCTTACACCATCAATTCCATCGCAATTCATATTATAGTTATGGTGGTGCCGAATCATTTTGAGATGTACACGATTTTATCCACATCCATACTAGCAGTTAAACGAGCCCCTGCACAACGAATTCAAAAATAGCACAAGCTGTAAAGCTTCACTCAAGTTGATGTTCTTCCTTTGAAGCAATTCAACAATCACATGTATGCCAACAAATCCAAGATAAGGTTTGCACTATATATTTGATCACATTATTGCAGAATATAATAATGCGAGATCAAGTTGATCCCGTTTCGAAAAATAAAAAAATATTATAAGGTGCACGATGCTGTTGGCCTAACAATTGCAAACATTGTAAATCGATCTACTCGTAATAATCTTCCTCTCATCGCAAAAATGAAATTTTATTTTTCCGCATTTTCAAATTTAGTTATATTATTATCCATATGTTTCACAACTCAATCTTCCAGCTCAGAAATAATTCAACTACCCCAGTCAATTTTAACGCTTTCCGTCACTGACTACGGCGCCGTCGGCGACGGCGTTCACTACGACACTCCGTACATCCAAGCCGCCGTCAACGACTGCCACGCTCTCGGCGGCGGCCACGTCATCTTCCCGCCGGGAAGGTACCTAACGGCTACAATATTCCTGAAATCCGGCGTGGTATTGGAAGTGCAAGAGAATGCGACGATCCTGGGAGGAACGAAGCAGAGGGATTATCCGGCGGAGAATAGCCGGTGGTACGTGGTGGTGGCGGAGGATGCGGAGAATGTGGGGATCACCGGCGGCGGGGAGATTAATGGACAGGGGTTGAAGTTTGTTAAGAGATTTGATGAGAGGAAAAATGTTATGGTGAGCTGGAATACAAGTGGGGCCTGTTTGGGTGATGAGTGTAGGCCCAGGCTCGTGGGATTTTTACGCAGTAAAAATGTTCGGGTTTGGAATGTGAACTTGATTCAGCCTGCGTACTGGTGGTGAGTCTTTTTCTTTTTTACTCCCTCTCTTTCTAAATTAATCGCTTATAGCTGTTGTTTCTGTGCCCCGCAGATTCGGAAAAGTTTTTTTTTTTTCTTCTTAATATTTGACATTAGTGTAAAAAGTGATTTGAATGAGATGCGAGATGAAAGAGTTTAGAAGTGTCGCAAGATTTCACATTATCTTTTATCATGTTAAAATAATATAGTCAATTCATGTAACTACGATCATCGAAACAAAATATCTTACAGATTCGATAAATTTTTCATAATATGATATAAGTCAATTTAGCCAATCATTTTTAGCCAACACTATTGGAGATGCTCTTAGCCATTATGTGTTATGAAATTTTACGGCATAAATTATGGAATTTGTTGTTATTATATTAGCTAATTATGCATCATTTCTAAGGCGCCCCAGTGAACCCTTGTTAGAACTACGAATAAGGACCGAGAAATGACAGTGCAAGTAGAGTGAAATCTGTGGGATCATATACTATGTGTTTTACCTCCACTTTTAGGGGTCGTTTGGTTCGCCGGGTGGTATGGAGTTGGAATGAGGAATCAGGTTAAGATGATATGGGTTTAAGGTATCATATTTGATATCATGTGTTTGGTTGTGTTCTAAAATTAATATATTCAATTTTAAAAAAAATTATATTACTATTAATTAAAAAATTAAAAAAAATATTATAATATTATATTTTTGCATCATTGATAATTGTCGTATTACAAATTAATATTTAATTATTGAAATAGAGCCAAAATATCGAAAATGAAATTGATATCCATACCCACCTCCTCTCTTGGGTATCAAAAACCCATACCTTGGGGGTTTGAGGTATGGGTTTGAAAGTTTAATTTTTACAACCAAACAGCAGGTATGGGTTTGGAATGAACAAAACTCATACCTGATTCCAGATCCCCGTCAATCAAACGACCCCTTCGTCTGATATGCCTTTAAGAGTTTATGGATAAATTTAGTTGCTGATGGGTCTCCTACTTGATAGTTTCCATACTTTTTAGTTTTCTTATGTATATTTCTATCTAAAAAAGACGTTTTAACTATATGCAGCTTGCACCTGGTACAGTGTGAAAATTCATTGATACATGATGTCTCAATATATGGAGATTTCAATACACCAAACAATGATGGAATAGATATAGATGATTCCAATAATACATTCATTACTAGATGCAACATTAACACTGGAGATGATGCTATTTGCCCAAAAACATATGATGGTCCTCTCTATAACCTTACCGCGACTGATTGTTGGATTCGAACAAAATCTTCAGCTATCAAACTTGGAAGTGCTAGCTGGTTTGACTTCAAGGGTCTGGTTTTTGATAATATCACCATAGTAGAATCTCACAGAGGACTTGGTCTACAGATTCGAGATGGAGGTAAGTATAATATCTTATTTATTGTAGAAATTCTGGTGACCATTTACTTAGGTTGGTGCCCATATCATATGTGTTGTAATACCGCTGTGCCAAAATGATAGTATATTCCTGTTTTGAGACGTGATATCAGCTTACCAAATCTTATTCAAGTTCGTTTCAGTCGAGGATATTCTCTCATTTTAGGATACCAGGGTACACATGTAAGAAAAGTTATGCTAGGACATTCATCACCAGATGTAATGTTGTCTTTATATATGATGATTCAAGTCAAAAATATTACTAGATATTAAAGTACATCCAAAGAATCAAACTTAGTCCCATATGATACCACTACCCCAGGTGCACTCTATATATTAGAAATTATATGAACGTGATAATATTACCACTACCCGAGGAGCCAAAATTGCAAGAAAAACCAAATTGCTAAACTTTTTCTGGAAATGCTCAAGTTACTTTTACTTGGTCATCATAGTAGCTGGTTCATTATGTTATTATTGATATGTTTAGAATTCTTGTTGCTTTTACACTGATTTGGGACTCCTTTTTAGTGGTGTTTTAAAAATAGCCCAGGCGGTCATAAAATGCCCCAAGTCAGTCCTAGGTGGCAATTTAGGCGGGGGGGGGGGGGGGGGGGGGGGGTTTCCTTGAAAAAATGATCAACATCCCGCAGGCAATCATATTTTACAACTTAAATGTTAAAAAAATAAATAGTTACAAAAAAACCTATTAACTTCTAGGTAACTCGGTCTTATTTAATTTCTTTGTATATCGCGTGGAAGCAATGTGTGGTACTATAAATCTATTTACATGGGTAGTCTTATATTTTATGTAACACATATATATTTAATATTTGATGGTATCTATAAGTGAAATTCACAGCTAGTAGCACAAAATTGTCATGACTATTTATTTATATCTAATTTTAATAATCTAAATTTGAAATCATTCCAATTAATCTTTGATCTATCGATTAATTGTTTAAAGGTACCCCGACCGCCCTAGGATGTTTAGCGATTTTTAGAACATTGCTTTTTGGTACTTGAGTCAGTTGGAAGGATATGCGAAAGTTACAAAGTGAATCTTTGTGTCCTTCGTATTAGACGTGGGAGAAACTAGTATGATTTGCATCTGTTGCCTATGTGTGGTGCATACAGATAGAATATATTAGACGGGGAAATGAAAACAGAGAATTTGAAGAATGCATGGCATTTTCAGCAGCAAAATTTGAGGACTTGATGTTGAATTTTGCTGCTGATTGTGTAAATGCTTTAAATCTTTCCATTTTCATCTCTCCGTTCATCAGTATTGTTTTTAGTTTTAAACCCACACCCGCTCCTCAATGCACCTGCACATCTCGTGTACTTTTTGTTGAACTACTAATTGAAGATTTTGTTGTGATTTTTTGTTCTTGTACAGGAAATGTAAGTGATATAACTTTCTCAAATATAAATATCACCACAAGATACTATGACCCGTCATGGTGGGGAAGAGCAGAACCTATATATGTGACAACCTGCCCCAGAAATGAAGATTCGAAATCGGGTTCAATATCCAATCTACTATTTGTTAACATCACTGCAACTTCAGAAAACGGTGTCTTCTTATCTGGATGTAAAGGTGGAACTCTGCGCAACTTGAAATTTGAGAATGTGAATCTCACTTACAGGAGATGGACAAATTATATGGATGGTTTAGTAGACTACAGGCCAGGATGTCAAGGACTAGTTAATCATAGTTCTGCCGGTTTTCTAATGGAACATATCGACGGATTTGAAGCTGTAAATGTGAATATGGGATGGGGAGAAGAACACTTGGGGAGGTGGAACACTCCTTTGGATTTCAAGCCTTCAACTGTAAATAACATCTCTTTAATTAATTTCCACTCCGGTTTATTCAAACAGTGACGGTCTCGAGAGGCCGTCAATTCATTCTTTTGATCAAACAAGAGTTAAATTATACTCTATATAAAGTTTCCCAGGGGAGAAGCTCTTTATTCTGAGATGATGGAGCTTAAATAAACTTATATCTATTGATTTAAAGTTTTAGAATTGAGCGTTGGCTTTGCAAAGAAGTATACCTTTTTAGCCTGCAAAAACATCTTTCTTTTTTAATAATTTATGTCTACTAAATATAACATGATCAAATTGAATTTGAATTTTTTTTTTTTGACCAGAAATTGAATTTGATTTAAAACATAAATTTATGACTTTTATGACTTTGTATGGTACTAGTAGTACAGTAATACTCCCTCCGTCTCATTTTATAGGTCTTTTTTGATATTAAAATTTGTCTGAATATACTTGTCCATCTCTTCTTTCAATACAACTTTATCTCTATATTAATTATGACTTTTTTGAAATTCAATATTATTCTCATTTCTCAATGCACTAAATCATTATATTTATTGTGATTTTTTTGAAATTCAACTCTATTCTCCATTATCAATATACCAATTAATGATACATGCCATAAAATTATATCTAACCAAATAACCAATCATTTTCTTAATATACATGTTTATTTCAAAATAGACCTATAACTTGAGATCGAGGGAGTATCATTATTACACAAGCAACATTGTTTTTAATCTCAAAGACCGTTATTTAACCAAACTCCTTTGTCTTCTTAGAATCATTAAGATCGTGTGCCTTGCAAAAATATGAACATAACATGTTAAAGAGATAACAACACCCACCGATCAATTAACTTTTTGAACTTTTTTGCTTTGTGATCTGTGGGTATCTGGCTTTTTATTTTCACACTACATGTCTACATGTATGTTCACGGTTTGCATGTTGCCGGCTCACATTTCTTTCATTGCCGTTAGATATTTATTTAAACTGACTGAGGTGGTGAGGTCCATTGATAACATTTCTTTCATTATTGCTAGATATTTATTTATATTTATCGGGACAAAATAATATTTACCAAAACCGTCTAGAATAAACTATATATTATATACTTAGAAACGCATCGACATAAATATAGACTTAAAGGTTTTGGAGAAATACTAACACAATATGTTTCAAATACGGTAACCTAATTGCTTTCTATATTACCCTTTCTAACCTTTCTAAAAAGGAACATCTTGTAATAGCGTTTCTCGAATTTGAATTAATTTGTCTCAGCTATTATTCTCATCAATTACCATAACCCTTACATATTTATTTTACTTTTTAATTAAACATAACACAAACTTGTTCTCACTTTATATAATTTTAGTTACTCCCATTTTTTCATAAAATCTGGGATGTTTTTCAGGAACATTTAAATTGTAAATTATATTACTAAAACTATGGTATAGTTTTATATACCATCTCAATTGTAGTGAAAAATAAGAATAAAATAAATTATTTGAGATTTTTTATCAGCGAAAACTAGTGCAAGCCTTTCACGACAGTTAAGAAAAAAGAAGTTTGATAGATTTTTTTAGAATTTTGAGGAGAGAACGAGAATTATCCAACTTAGATATTATATTTTGCTTAATTGGCAGAGTACTTTATATTGATTTTTTTTTCCTGTCTGTTAAATTATTCAAATAAAAGTTTATTGAAAAACAATTTTAGCGAAAGTTTTTTCGTTTTTTTAAGTTAACCGAAAGCTCATCGTGAAGGGTAACCATTCAAGAGTCTATTTGTCCCGACTTTTTAACTTTAAACTGACAAATGTCATTCTGTGTAATAAGTCGGAAGTTGTTTTAAAGTTGAAAATAAGCCGGAAACTGACTTAAAGTTCGAAGTTAGTTTGAGGTATTTTTTCAGTAATTTAATTTTTTTAAACCATTTTTTAGAAAAACTACTTATAAGATATATGTTGTCCATAAATCACATTATTTTTAATAATTCATAAATTATTTAATAAATTAAAATTAACCAAACAAATATTTTAAACTCATAATTTATCATGTATGTCGGTTTAAGTCATAATTCAGGTTAATTCGTGATAATTTGGAGACTCAGCTAGGCTCAGGGTTGGATACCTTGCCCGTTGCCAATTCCAGGTTATACAAACACATGAACCTGAAAAACATACAAAAATGTACTTCACTCCTGAATCATTCTCTTCATATATTCTCTTCCACTTCGAACACAATGATCCGCAAACTAACCTCTTATTCCCTCCCGCCAAATTCAACAAACTCAAAATTTGCAATTTCTAACAGTAACCTAAAACAGGCCTTGTTAGAAATGGCCTTCCAGGGTACTGAAATGAAGTTTGAAGGCTATGATTTGCTGTTAAACGAGTGTGTAAGCCAAAAGGGTCTCATAGAAGGCCAGAGAGTCCAGGCCCACATGATCAAAACCCAGTATCTTCCACCTGTGTATCTCAGAAACAGGTTGATTGTTTTTTACACGAAGTGTGAGTGCCTGGAAGATGCCAGGATGGTGTTTGATGAAATTCCTGAGAGGAATGTTGTTTCTTGGACGGCTATGATATCGGGTTATTCGCGGAGAGGGTATGCCTCGGAAGCTCTTGTTCTTTTTGTAGAGATGTTAAAGTCAGGTAGATTTTTAGTAAGTAGTCTATTTATTAAGCAAATTATTGCTTGATGTTGCTATTATTTTTTTTCAGTATCATTAGCTTGCAGAATTTCTTCCATCTTGCCGACTTGCCATGGCTTTATTATAAATTTTATACTAGTAATTTTGTGTATTTACTATATTGAATATCTAAAAGTGTTAAGGGAAAAGTTTTTGGCCCCCTCTATTGGCTTCATACCTGCTCACACGCTACAGAAGAGTAGGCTTTTTTTAAAATCCCTTACTATGTTGTAACACCCCCAGAAGTAGCTTGTTTTGTTGGAGTAAATGAATTCGGAAGAAATAGAATGAAATTGGAACTATGTTATGGATAATTGTTTATAAATTTCATTCTTACTCCATTCCATTCTTTACACCCTACACCAGAGACTACAACCCCAATTTAAGAAGGAATGCTCCATTCCTTCCCATACTTAATTTCTTTTTAAACCTCATTAAAACAATTTTGCGATAACTCAATTTTTTCAGAACTTCCCTCCTACCTCTATTATTTTCATTTACTTCCAATCATTGCATTCCATTCCATTCTCCCCTACCATACACAACATTAAGGTTTTAGGAGAACTGATCACTTAACATATTTGACCAATTAGCTTAATTTACTTGAATGCAATTTTACTTTGTTGACAGATCAATATTTGTGGACCATTGATCCCTTACCATGTTCTGCTTTTATATAAAGGAAGTGCCACTCGTAAAACACAAATTCCGGAGGATAAAACTTCTAACTACTTAGATGAAATGTGTTCTGGTAGGTTTTGAGAAAGTAAACTTTTAATCATTAAATCTTTCAATGTTTTCACAACACAGACAGAAGAGTCTAATTTTGTTCAGATTCCTCGGCTGCCACCATTGGAACCAACGAAGCAAATGACGCCCCCCAACCCCAAGCACTGCCAGGCTAGGGGGGAAAGTGCCACAGTTGAGCGTTTCTGTCCAATCACTACTTGGAAAGAAAATTAAAAGATAAAAGATCACATCTTCAGCTGTTGGCAAGTGTAACATATACATGAAGCATCCATCTTTAAGCTTTGTGTCGTAATCTAACTTATCAGTTAGCACTAATTCTATGCCTCAGAAGCTAGATACTCAAATTGATATTTTGTTTCTAGAGTTACATCTCAAGACTACATACAATTAAATGGCTTACACTCAGGTGGTTATCTTCTTTTTAGCATTTAAGTGTGGATTGTAAGATGAAGTTTTTTTTTCCAGGTATTGAACCTAATGAGTTTACATTTGCGACTGTTCTTACATCTTGCTCAGGAGTCTCCGGGCTCCTCCACGGGAGGCAAATCCATAGCCATATAATAAAGTTGAGTTTTGACGCCCATGTGTATGTTGGAAGCTCACTTCTTGACCTGTATGCCAAAACGGGTTGGATCCATGAAGCACGAGTGGTGTTTGATGGCTTGCCAGAGAGGGATGTTGTTTCTTGCACTGCTATCATTTCAGGCTATGCTCAGTTGGGTTTTGACGAAGAGGCTTTAAAGTTATTCTGTCAGTTGCAGGAAGAGGGAATGATCTCCAATTATGTAACGTATGCCAGTGTTTTGACTGCAATATCTGGTCTTGCTGCATATGAACATGGAAGGCAAGTTCACAGCCATGTACTTAGGTTTCAACTGCCATCCTACGCGGTTCTTCAGAATTCTTTGATTGATATGTATTCAAAATGTGGAAACCTCACATACTCAAGAAGGATATTCGATAACATGTCTGAAAGAACTGTCATAACATGGAATACGATGCTTGTAGGATATAGCAAACATGGAAGAGGACAGGATGCTGTTAAGGTTTTTGAATTAATGAGAGAAGAAAATAAAGTTTTGCCTGATAAAGTTACGTTTTTGGCTTTGTTATCTGCTTGTAGCCATGGAGGGATGGAAAATAGAGGACTAGAATTTTTTGATGAGATGGTGCGTGGAAAAACTGGCGTTGAGCCAGATATTGGACATTATGGGACTGTTGTTGATTTGCTTGGACGCGCTGGACAAATAGAAAAGGCATTTAAATTTGTAAAGGATATGCCATTTGAACCAACTGGTGCAATTTGGGGTTCACTCTTAGGTGCTTGTAGTGTTCACCAGAATGTTGACATTGGACAGTATGTTGGTAGTCAACTATTAATAATAGAACCTGAAAATGCTGGTAATTATGTAGTTCTTTCAAATCTGCTCGCATCCGCAGGAAGGTGGAATGAAGTAAGAGTGGTAAGGGATATGATGATGGAGAAGGCCATAACAAAGGAGCCAGGAAAGAGCTGGATTGAATTGGATAAAACCATTCACACTTTCCATGCAGATGATCGATCACATCCACAGAAGGAAGAGGTAGCAGAAAAGGTAAGAGAGATGTCAGTCAAGGTTAGGGAAGCTGGTTATGTCCCAAATCTGTCTTGTGTATTATATGATGTAGATGAGGAGCAGAAAGGGAAAATGCTGCTGGGGCATAGTGAAAAGCTGGCTTTGGCTTTTGCACTAATGTGTACCCCTCAAAAAAGGCCTATTCGAGTAATGAAAAATCTCCGCATCTGCGTTGATTGCCATAATTTTGCCAAATTTGTATCTAAAATTTATGAAAGAGAAATATATTTAAGGGATAAAAGCCGATATCATCATATTGTTGATGGTGTCTGTTCATGTGGAAACTATTGGTGACTATAAACTGTCATGTCTTTTGTAAAAAAAAATTTTTCTTGTTACATTTCGCAATCTTTGATGGATGGTTTTAGCTTGGATGCGGTAGTTACAGTGAGTCCTGTGAAATAGAACATTTGCAGGGCTGAAAAGCAATATTCAACTAGTCTTGGGAAAAAGGGGGCATTCCGAGAATCGAACTCGGGACCTCTCGCACCCAAAGCGAGAATCATACCACTAGACCAAATGCCCTTCGATGTGCAAAATGTGGCAGAGAGTATTATAATACTCTGATTAGTAAATGAGCACAGAAACCACAACCGGGCTAATATTGCTAGTTTTTAGAATTAAAAACCCTTGTTTTTTTTGATATTTGGCCAAAAGTATTCTTTTTCTTTTTTTGATCTTTAACAAATAAAATATATCTTTTATTGTTAAATTATAGAGTATCAATAAGGGAGGGTATGTCGCATTTTGAATTGAACTTGTTCTTAATGAAATTGATTTTTAATGGGTTATTTGAATTCATGAAAGTTATATGTTTTTTAATTTGATTAGAATAAATTAATTGATCAAACGGGTATTTCACTTGAGAGCTATTTTATTTTTTTCAAATAAGATCTGAGATCAGTATGTTAGTATATTAATTACAGAAAAACGATTAAAGTTTACGAACTCAATAACTTCATCCGGTAACCTTTTTTGTAAATTATTTTCTATGATCATTTTATAAAAGGACCTTATTAATCTAAATCACAAAAATTTTACAAGTTTATGGAATATAGAATTGTACGTTATCCCTCTTTTTTCATGTGACGACGTCGTATATTGGAGAATACCAAGAAGCCCTTGCAAAAACTGAGATCCAAAAAAGGGCAACACGTACAAATACAATCTCTCACTCCCCTCCCCTCCCCCCTCTCTCTCTCTAAACAGATGGCGTCCGCGAAACCCTTCGCCACCGCCGCCGGCACTCTCCGCAGCCGGCTAAGCACAAGCCTCCGTCTTAGAGGCGGCGGCGCCGGTCCAAGCCGATGGACAAGCCCGGGTCACCAAGAACACCCCAACGGTTATTTCCTGAACCGGACTCCCTTACCTCCAGGTCAATCCAGAAAGTGGGAAGACTGGGAGTTACCTTGCTACGTCACCAGCTTCCTCACCATCGTCATCCTCGGCGTTGGGCTCAACGCCAAGCCCGATCTCACTATCGAAACTTGGGCCCACCAGAAAGCCCTAGAGCGTCTCGAGGCTCAGCAGATGGCTCCCCTTTCCGATGAATCGGACTGAGATTGTGGGTATGGCTTGAAATTTGGCCGTTGTAGCCCTAATTTTGATGGAGTCAATTAGGGTTTTGGAGATAATATTCATGAATGTTATGTTTATATGATTTTGTTGTTTTAGCCTGTGCTTTACTTTACTTCCTTTCAATAATGAGCTGACTAGTCAAAACTTGGCCTAAGCTTGCTTACTGCATTCTGGCCGTTAATTTGGATGCTTTTTCGATAACTTTACCAGTATTTTTATGTATTGTTCTTTTGCTATTAATTAGCCTGTTTCGTAGTTTCATCGCGTGCTGAGA
Source organism: Daucus carota subsp. sativus (assembly GCF_001625215.2). NCBI lineage: Eukaryota > Viridiplantae > Streptophyta > Magnoliopsida > Apiales > Apiaceae > Daucus > Daucus carota. Next base: position 44,563,244 of record NC_030384.2, on the reverse strand, counting down.
TGCTATGGTGATGTCTATTAATAATGTGGTAGGGGATATGCTGCAAATTAGGGGTGTATGGTAAGTGTATGGACTTGTCATTATTGATCTGGAAAAATACTCAAAGATATAGCTGTATTAAAATTCTGTGCAACTCATACAAAGAAGCCCACTGAAATTTGCATAAATTAACCAGAAGTGTTTATTATTTTAAAGTGTATTACCAGTTAAAGGTGATGTGAAAATTACTTGGTTTTTGATATACAATTATGTTTATAAAGGAGGTTCTCTTTTAATAATTGATTATATATTTTTGAGTATGGAAGAAGAATGCTTCTAATTTCAAGTGGGCACTGGCCAGTATTCGAGTTACAGCTGTCATAAAGTTGTGTATCTTTATTTCGTGTTTATTTTCCAGTTTTTTATGAGCAGTACACCCTTTATAACACCCCTTATGGCATCGGTATAGTAGAGACATTGCATACAGAGTCCTCAAGTTGTACTAAATCTTATGTTTAAGGATTTATTTGATGTGGAGCAAGGAACTAAAAAATTGATTTGTATGCACTTCAATTTATTATTTAAGGATAAAGTTGTAATATATTATAGTCCATTAAATAGATTATTAGGAGTATTCTTGGTTTTGGTAGTAGTTATTGTACTTGAAATGATTGGAGGTATTTTTGTTTGTTAGTAAGGTTAGTTGGTATCAAGAAGATATAGAATAGTAGTAGTATGTTATTGTTAGGATTTTTTTGGGTTTTTTCATACTCCTAAATAAGAAATTGTAGTTTGTTATTATTCGGATTTCTATCAGATTATTTTTTTGAGATTTTTTTATCTTCTTATGGATCGTGATCCATCAGATTCTCTTTCTTTCACATTTGGAGCTGTTGGAACTCTGGGGGTAGTGGTTCCTCAGCTGAATTCCATCTGGGGATATTAGATTTTGTTAATATCCATGTCTCTCTTTTTTCCCCACATTTTTTCTCTTTAGCTTGTGCATGATATACTTTCCTCAGATACGTTAATTGTTGTCATTGTTATTAGCCTAGGAATGTCATTATATCTGCTTTGGCATTTTGTAAGATGGCTGCATCTTACTTGTCGTTTGTCTTGTGTGCTGTTCCATAAGTTTCTTTCATTTATTAGTATTGCTGTATAACTTCATTGATACGTTCTTAACAAATTTCAAGATATGTCTTCATCATACCTTTTCTGTATTTAAACCTTTACTATAATCCTTATCTACTTGCAGGCGGTTCCCAAAAAAATTTTGTTATGGCAAGTGGTGATGTTTTTCTTCGATATTGTATGATAATGTTGAATTTGAAGTATGCTTATTAGTTATGGATGTTGGAACTTTAAAGTTTAAACTAGCTTCTACTGCCCCACAAATTTCAAATAGTTTCTCAGAGGCACACAAAATTAGACCTCTTGTCCAAGCAATGTTGTTTCACTTATTTTTTCTTTTGGTCAGTTGCAATGTTGTTTCACTAGGTCAGTGGGATTGTTTCTGTTTATGACAAGGAGCCGGAGGTTCAACCTCTCACTTAATTGAATGCTTCCATGTGGTGTTTCCTATTGTCTCTTCTTGGTACTTTGCACTCATTTTTAGCTTAAATTTTGTGATTTCCTGTTACATGTGACTTGTGAGTAGTGTCTGTCAAGTTAATGGTTTGGAGCATACTAATGTTTCTTCTTCCTTTAAATTTTTTAAGTGAGATTGTGATATTTTTTAAGATGGTATATATGTCGACTGCAGTTTCATCTTAGTAGTCGTATTATAATTTGGTTATTATGTTGTATTATATTATACATGTTGCTTTTTGGTTACTGGTTTTGGCAAATGGCAAGGATTGGCGGTTCATGCCAACTTTTGCTTGTAACTGACATTAAACATGGGAATATGAAGATTTGGTGAAGTCATGAAGTATATGCCCCTTGGGTGTATGACCATTATCCATACTTATATTGGTGTATTGGTGTGTGGGCAGTGGGTTTTTAAACATTTCATTATACATTTTCATCCTGACACTAATATATGATAGGTGTCACATAATTGCCGACGATTGAATCATACTTGTCCATTGATGACACTTTACGCTGTAGTATATAAATAATCTTATAGAAAGCTGGAACTCTATGAGGTAACAATGCATGGTAAAGTTTTTAAAGATAAAATGATATAAATTGTGCCCAAGCACTCTGAAGTGGACAACTTTTGTATAGGAGTCACAGGTGGACTGAGTTGGGAAGAAAAATTAACTATTTCACACCTTTATTTTAAATATTATATATTACTAGCCTTTTAACCCGTGCGAAGCACGGGCGGGTATATAGTTCGTAATTTATTATTTATAATTTAAACTTTAACATCATTTTATTAATATTTTAGTATTAATTGATTGAATTTTAATTAAATTATATTATTCAACTGACTATATTTTCTCCCGATTACTTGAAAATGGATAAACCCTAATATATATGTGTGTGTTTGTGTCTGGATTTTAGTACATTTAATCCGAATTTAGTACATGTAGATTTAAAAATTAAAAAATCAGAAAATTCATATCTCCAAACATAGCCGATCGTATAATATCTTTGAAAAGATTCAGTAATCTAGTCAATCGAATTTCAACGTAATTTTGTAATCTTGGTTTTTTTGACAACAATAACTTTTAAGATTAAAGTTAGAAAGGTTATGTAATGGTTCGTGTTTATATTAAAATAGAACACCTTAAAGTTAAAAATAGTTATATGAAGGTTAATGTTAAAAGAAAGATATTCAAAATTGTATGTTTATAATTTTATTTACAACATCATTATAATTTTTTTAATGAAATATTATATGATAATGGATTGTTATGAGTATTTTTAGTATTTGAAACTGTTTAACAAATAATACTACTCCCTCCGTCCCCCTCAATTGTTTACATTGGAGGGGGACACGGAGACCAAGACAATGTATGGAAAATGAGTAAAGTTAGATGAAAAGTGGGTAAAGTGGTGGGACCCATCAATATTTAATAATAGATTTGAGATAGTGGAGGAAAGTAGTGGGTGTAATAGTAGTTTTTATTGTTAAATATGAGATAGTGGGGGAAGATAGTGGATGTAATGATGGAAAAAACTTACTATTTATAGTAATGTAAAGAAATGAGAGGGACGTCCCAAAACGGTAACTGTAAAAAAATGAGAGGGACAGAGGGAGTAATAGACTCCACATTTAGACTTGTAGTACCAAAATGAGAGTACCAAACCGAAAAATATAACTAAAACTTTGGATTACAAATTATATCAAATGTTGGCTTATTACAGTATAGTATAGATTATTTGAAATCAAATTAAACAGCGTGCTTGCTATTTTTATGGATGCTATTTACCACCTGCATTGGACTTAGGGGTGTAGACGGCTCGGCGAAACCGACCGAACCAACCCAAACCAACCATATTTCATCCGAACCAATCCGAATTTTTTTGACCCGATTGATAATTGGATTAAAAAATGAGTAACCTGATTTAATTGGGTTGGACACGGGTTTTGGTTTTTTTTAACCGATCCAACCCAACCCGATTAAAAAATATTAAATTACACGTAAAAATTATTCACCCCACCCCACTAACTCATAATATGTTAGCCTAGTCGATTTAACTAATTGTTGATTTGTTGTGCTTTGCTAATTATTGTTTTGTTGTGCTTTACTAATTGTTTCTGTTCAACTTAATTTTTAAATTTATTGCTGTAATTCTGAAGCTTCTGGTATCTAGCTTAACTTGGTATCGAGTCTTAATTGTTTTGGTCAGTAGTGCATGTTTTTTAAGATGTTATAGTACTTAACTCATTTTGTATATACTAGATATTTCACTTGCTTGTTGTAGTACATTCAGTTAAAGTTTTATTTTTTGATGTGTCGAAATTTGGTTTTGCTAATTTATGGAAAGAAATTATTTTATATATCATAACCCGATCAAACCGATCCGAACCAATCCGAACCGAAATAATACAAATTGGTTTGGGTTATGAATTTAATTTTTATGGTTTGGGTTGAGAATTCGAAAACCCGATTTAATTGGGTTGGGTCATTAAATTTCTTTAACCCGCCCAACCCGAACCGTGTACACCCCTAATTGGACTTGCACGAGAGTCGAGAGGTCTCAAACTCATCAAAGCATTAGAGCATCTCCAAGAGCCTCCTTGTTGGCTCTTAAATATAATATAAAAAATGTGGCTCTTAGCAATTTAGAACAAAGTTAAGAGTGTAAACTCCAACAATACTCTCTACTTTGCTTCTCTATTTCATGTTTTATTCATATACTGGGCTCCACTACAACAAAAGAGAGTGAAAGATGGAGGTGAATTTGAGAGAAAGATTTTTCTATTGTAAAAAAATAAGTTAGGAGCCATGTGGTGGCTCTTAACTTTGAGGAGAGAGGAGAGAGAAACAAGAGGCTAAGATTTAAGAGTCACTTAAAAGTCTCTTGAAGCAACATTTTTTCTCTCCCTCAAATCTCAAGTTAGGAGTGTAAATGAAGAGCCTCTCGGAGATGCTCTTATCGATCAATAACTTTGAAGTTTTATTTTATTAGTGGCCGACTCCGTTACAATGGACAATTGGGGTGACGTGCATCAGCCGTGCAACTGGAAACATAGGCAACTTGGATCAAAGATGATTTGCTATAATCTATTAGCAAATTAAAAAAATAATAACTACTTTTACAGTTTTACTAATCCAATCTTCATTATGAGTTCAAACTAAGTTTCGTAGGAGTATAATAACAGCTCTAGAATTGTAAACCAGGATTTCAAAATAATGGAGACAGGAAAACGTTATTGCTATTGCTTGGAAAAACATTAATTGCTGAAAAAAACTATCAAACTTAAAAAAAAAATGATTGTTAAAAAATATTATTTTTTTTTTCAAGATAAGTAGGATCTTTAGCTTAATAGCCTCTTTGATTTCAAAAGGACAGATAAAATGTGGTCAGAAAATAAAAAAATTCGAATGGAGTTGCACTTTAATCGATCACATTTCCACGATCTCATATTTGTTTATTAAACTTTTGTTGGCACAAATTTGCATCACATAAATTTGTTAGTAAACACCTAATATTTGTTATGGGAAAAAAAACACCTAATATTTGTAATGAATACCATAACCCAACTTTAAAGGAAAAAGCAACACCACTATCAGATATTTAACAGCTGGTAATATTTCCCTATATTATCCGATAAATAAATATAATATTTAGAAAACCTTGACACAAAAAGAAAAGGAAGAAATACCTATAAATTAATGCAGATATTATCTTTTTTTTTTATTTACCGTTGGCAACTAATCTGAGAAATACTCAATCTGAAAAGTTCATCTGTCCGCGACTCCGCGCACCGCTTAATTATTTTCGGACTAGACGATCCCGACTTGAAACCGACTCGTAAATCAAAACTTAAAGGCTCTCCTCGTCTCTCCGTCCTCTCAGGTGCGTCAATCGGATAATCCTCACCAAGCTCCCCCCCTCATTTTCGGTATTTCTAAGCATCTCAATTTATTATTCGAATTCAATAAATCAATCTTGTAAGATTTCATCGAATTACTGATATATTTTGGATCGATAGGCAGATCGTCAAAAATTGAATGGCGGCAACAGCAGCTCATCAGTTCGCTCAGTGCACTACTTGTCACGCTTGGAGCCCTGATCATTCCAGTACTCTCTCTCTCTCTCGCCCCCCCAAACCCCCACACACACAGCAATTTACTGCTTTCTTAATTAATTATCAAATTTCTATAATTATCTACTGTTTTTACACATTGATTATCACTTTCCATGTGTATATTTTGATTTGATAATAAGGCAATTTTGTATTTCCCTGTTCTATGAAATATAGAGTTTCTATGATATTAATACTTATTAGTGTTAGACTGTTTATGATCGAACATTTCAATGCACGGAACCAGTACAAGATTAGAATGGCAATGTGAACATCTTTTTATTTCACGAATATGGTTGTTGGGCTAGTCTCCTGCCCCCTTTTGATGCGACGTTCTGATTTGTTCTTACAATATTTGCAGTGATTGCGTTCTGCCCAAACAGTAATGAAGTACACATCTATAGATTATTACAAGAAAAGTGGGAGAAGATGCATGTTCTTCAAAAGGTTCCCCTTGTCAGCTTTTTTTTAGTGCTCATTAGTTTGGTTTATTATTCAATGTGTTTAACGTTCCTCTCAGTTAGAAGAATAATTTCTATCTTAGCGGTAATTGTATCTTGTTGTATTTAAGTTATTGTAGGGATTATTTTATATGAATTTCACTTGTGCCCCTTCATTTGCAGCTTCTTCAACATATCACTGCACATTGGTACTCATAATATTGATGCTTATTTGAGCAAAATGAATCTTATTGCTCACATAACATCTTTACAGTGTGTACTTATATCGGTATATATCTACATAAGATTAGATTAAACGTTGAGCTTCATTCAAGAAGACAATATATTTGTAGTGTATATATTCTGATATATCAGTTGTGCTTCCTACAAGAGCGATTGAGTATTTATATATATAGGAAAACACTTTCTGCCTACATAATACATTACTACTGTAGTACTGTAGTAGTTTGTTTGTTTTTGCTAAGCTACTATAGTAGTTATACTACTTCTGCAGTAATTTAAGCTATGTTGATTTGTCACTACAGTGACATTGACGTTATCCCCTCATGCTCGGATATTAACATAGTATGTTAATCCGTTTTTTTTTTTGTGCAGAGTTGTTGCACATGCATAGGTTATTAAGAATAAAAAATTTAAGTTACTTTATAATGTCATAATGATATAGCAGTCTATAATTTGCTACTGGTTATTATACTTATGTCTGTTGGATATATCAAAGCTATATATGCACATAAGATTATCCTTTGATTTGTTTCTTATTCTTTCTTCCACAGCACGATCAAATTGTTTCTGGGATAGATTGGAGCATATCATCCAACAGAATCGTCACTGTATCTCATGATAGGAATTCGTAAGTCACTTTTGACTATTGAGTTCTGCAATCATTAACATTAATATTTATAAAATTCATTTCCGTCATTGCCCTATTGTGGCTATTGGCCTGAATAACTTTGTCGAATGTTTGGCATTTTCACAATTTCTTCTATTTTAATCGTCTGTTCCATTTATGATTTTAAATCATATATTTATTTCTTCCTTCAGATATGTGTGGAACCAGGAAGGGGCAGATTGGGTTCCCACTCTTGTTATATTAAGGATAAACCGTGCTGCACTTTGTGTTCAGTGGAGTCCCAGAGGTGTTGTATTACATTTCTGGCCCATATATCTGTCAATCATCATCATTACATGCATTTGTCTCCACTTTCTTGTTTCAAGTTTCCTGAATCATTCTGATGGGATTACTGCTCATTGTCATAAATGTGTGCAATATTATACTAGCTGAGTTGATTCTTTTAATGTTTGCTTATTGTACCACTTGTAGTTATTATATTATAAACTGTCATTTGGTGTGCTAGAATCTTATTGAGATTTACTTTCTGGTACAAGTAATTCAGTAACATATGAATTGCTGAAAATTTGAACCGCAGAAGATCATATTATTACAAGTATAGGAATTTTGACTTATATACACAAAATACATAATTTAAATGTATTTTAAAATGACTGAAGTTTATTATATAAATATCAAATAGTCATGAGTGAATAACCACAGTCACAATCTATATTCACATAATCACATTAATACAGGTATTCACCCATTCTAAAAAGTTCTTTAAACTTTATGTTTCATTTTTGCAAGTACTTTTCAATCTCTACTCTTTTTTTGAGTTTGATCATGAAACTAATTGAGACTTCTTTAGGTCTTGGTCTGAAGAATTTGGTTGGCATATCTAACAAGTCTTGTAATCCTCATTAGGGAACAAATTTGCTGTTGGAAGTGGTGCCAAAACTGTTTGCATATGCTACTACGAGCAAGAAAATAACTGGTAATTATATGGTTACAAAGTAATTCGTTAACTCTTTTCCTAGACCTCTTTAGTTGTATAAGTGCCAAAATTATATGTATTTTTGTAGCGTGCTTTTGGTACACGGCTGAAAATTTTTGTAGCTTACACTGCACTCTGTATTTTCTTTCCAAATTGCGACAATTTTAATATTTTAAAATTTAACATTTTGGTTTTTTCCTCAAAAGTTTCCTGCTTAAGCCAAATTAACGTCTCTTTTGGACTTGTAAATTATTGTGTATCACTTCAAGTAATCTATATTGGGTATAATTTATATAAAAAAATTTCAGCTTTACCTGATTTGTGTACCCTAGATTATAGAGATTGCAACTTATAGGGCTGTATTCAATCGGGATTATAATGGATTAATAATAATGTATGGATTATAATGGATTATATTTGATTTTGATTTTATGTGGAGTTTAACGGATTCTAGATAAAATTCATAAAGTTGATACAGGGTACTTAGGATTTAAGCACAATGCTTCAAAATCCTGTGATTATGGTGGGATTTCAAAAAGCATAAAATACGCTATCCATCATTTTATGAAGTCCAAAAAAAAATTCATTTGCACTTGAATACTATCACATTTTAATGGATTTTTAATTTTTAATAATCCCAATTGAATGCGATTGGATTTTAAGCATAATTTAAAATCTTGATTGAATACGGCCAGATTTTTAGGATAATCTGAAATCCTAATTGAATACCCCATGATTTCGATACATTTTTTTAAAAATCCGAGTTGAATACACCTGAATTTCATGAATGCAAGAAAGTCGGGCGACTAAGTGTCTCGACTAGTCGACCTGGCTAGTCAACTAGTCGACTAGTTAACTGTACTATTTTTTCTCCATTGCTGCACTGTTTTCCCACATTGTACAAGTTTTTTTCTGCATAAGTTTTAGTTTTTGAGTTTACGTTTTCTAGCATCTATTTTTTATCTGATTTTCTGCTCTTTTCCAGTTTTCTGCCTTTGCTGCATCAGTCTAGACTGTCCAGATTTGTGCCTTTACTGTATCTGTCTAGACTCTCTAATTTTGTGCCTTTATATTTACGAGTTTTCAATATGATAATATTGCTCCATTAAGAATGTGAATTAGTAAATAACAATATGAATTAGTGACTTTATTTGCATTTATGCACATCTCCAGTTACGTTTAAACATGAAATAATCATATTATCAATTGTTCATCTCAGTTGACTAGTTCTTTATTCACTTGAATCAGTTGGACGACTATTTTATCTTTCTATTTCATATTTTCTTCAAATTCCTGAAGATGTAAACTACAAGCTTTGAATAGGTCATAAATCTTAAAAATTAGAATTATATAATATGTATTATATCATTATAATTAATAATTATACTTATACTTTTATATATTACATAAAATTTATCGACTAGTCTACATCTAATCGAGTAGTCGCTTATCCAGAGGACCATAGACTCGACTTGACTTACTGACGTGTCAACCATGTCTTGGGGAGTATGTCTATATTATGGAGATTTATAGTGTTTAGAGTTTTATTATATTTATCTGCAACTGCATGATCAATGTCAAATATATCTACTTATCTAGGAGAAGAAAAGATAAGAAAGGATCATAAACTTATTGGATAGAACATATTATTGGAAAGAAAGTCCTACTGTTTCTTGCATCCTATATACATATTTAAATGTATATATTAGACTGTGATTGTCTTTGTGGCTTATCCTACTATCAGGTGGGTCAGCAAGCTTATAAGGAAAAAACACGACTCTTCTGTGACAAGCGTTGCTTGGCATCCTAATAATGTGAGTAATGCTATTGTTTAATGCATATATTTGAACAAGAGCTGCTGTATGTTATGAGTTTCAGGCTCTAGTGCCAGTTCAAATCTCTAATTCTTACATTTTCTATCTATTTTTTGGTTTTAAAAAAAAAGCCTCTTAAGTTCATTGCACCACCTTCGACTGCAAGAAGAGGATAATGACACCATACTAAAGTTGCTTACTGTTCCTTAATTTATATGATGTTACAAATGGTCTACTGAAATATTTCACTGTTCTGTCTTCCAATAGATTTTACTAGCTACTACATCTACTGATGCAAAGTGCCGAATATTTTCCACTTTCATAAAGGGTGTTGATAAGAGGTATGCTATAGTAATAAACTAGTCTTAACCACTACAAGTTTATATGTGCGTTGTGTAAATATCCTTGCACTTGTTTTTGTTAATATTACTGTGCTGATTAATTAAATCCATCGTTATCATGGATCAGGAGTTCAGGAGCAGGGTCTTCATCGGATGCAAAATTTGGCGAGGTTCATTTTAACGTTACATATCTTGTAACATTACTAATTGTCTTTTAAAATAAATACACAGTATTCAGTAGAATTGTGTCTTGCCTACAATGACTAAAAGAATAAAAAACTGAATTTAAGAACCGTGACAGATAAAAGTTCTTTTGGACTAATACATTCATGCTACCTCTTAACTCATGAACACTTCACCTTTACGATAGCCCAGTTATTCTTTCAACTATATGCACTGCGCCACACGCATTTGCAAACTTTATTGGTTATTAAATGCCAGATCCTGAATTCTAGTAAACCTTGTGTGTGAACTTGGGTACTCCTCTACAATAAAGTTTCAAAATCAAGCCATGCTTTTGTACGAAAAAATTATGAATTGATTTTTAGCTGCCACTTAGGGTGAATGGCTTATAAAATATATTATGGATTCTGCACTAAATAGTGTCATGCACAATTCACATTTTTGTACCCTTACCATATATGTAGTCTGCGGTAAGTTGTTTTAATATTGCCTGTTCGTACAGTGTTTTTCCCATTACTTGTACTTGTGTTGTTTGTCTTAACAAGGGCACCTTTATGAAGAATAGTGTATTTGTGTTCGAAGACCATAGCTTTATTTTTACATTTTTCCTGTTCCCAAATTTTTCTCTGAGCAGCAAATTGTTCAACTTGATCTTTCATTTGGCTGGGCATTTGGTGTCAAATGGTCACCAAGTGGCAAAACCTTAGCTTATACTGGTAAGAATTTGGTCTTTGCCTTTAATTACAGTTTGCAAGCTCATAAAATTGGTTTTGCAGGATCTCTGGGTACATTTATTTATAATGGTCAATGAACCTGTCATGATAAAAGTTGTTCCTTTTACTGATAAACGTTACTCCAGTTGAATCCTGTTGGATAATAGGATTTGAATTCTATAGAAGTTGAGCATTTTAAAGGATTATGCAATAGTTGTTCTTTGCACCTTGTCAACTTGTCAATATAAACACAAAAATAAGTCGAGGAATTCTATTTTGTTACTTTCTCCATTTTAGTCCTCAATTGATTGTGAATCGAAGTCATAAATACATGGTGTCAGTATTGTTGATATCTAACATATTCGTAACTCGATGATTTTCAGGTCATAATTCCGTTATCCACTTTGTGGATGACATTGGTCCTTCCCCTTCTGCCCAAACCGTAGCATTCCGTGATTTACCACTTCGTGATGTGGGTCAGCATCACTCTAAAGAAAATATCCTATATTTTTTCTGGCCTGTTTTTTGGAATTTGAGTAATTGACACATCAGTCTTTGCAGGTATTATTTGTTTCTGAGAGAATGGTCATTGGTGTTGGATACGATTGCAATCCAATGGTATTTGCGGCAGATGAGAGAGGAATATGGTATCAAATTTGTCTGAAAATAATAAAGCTATTTTACTTCTAGAGATTTTTGTCCAAATTGATGCTGGTTTAGTTCTGTACTTATTTATTTTGGAGGCTCCAATGTTATTTGGGTCAGCACTCAGCATTTCATTGCAGATTGTTTTTGCATAATATACCAAGGAATAATGAATCAATATCTCTTTACTATGTTTCAGGAGCTTCATCAGGTTCCTTACTGAAAGGAAAACAGCATCTGCTGGTGTTAAATATGGTTCACAGGTATAAGTGCAAGATTGCATCTCTTTGTCTTTTCTTTTCGGCAACTTAACTAATAAATAAAGCTTGCAAGGCATGCTGTTCTTGCATGGATCTCAGCTTCTTTTGTGGCCTTGTGGCACAGTTTTGATGAGTGTAATATATGTGTGTATATATTAATCTAAGGAAGAGAAGTTGTTGCACTAAATAAAAAATATTGAAGCATTTACCTTATCTATAAACTTTTCAGATTTATATGTTTCTTTCTTTTTTGTTTTGTGATATATAAAGGGGTGCCTGAGCATTTGTGAGGTGGGCAACCAATCAGGAGGGCACATTTATATATATATAACAGAAAATATGTGAATATAAACTCGTCGATATTAATGTACAATTATAAAGTTAGAATGATAATTAAAATTGTGAGAAACCACTGAGAGTGTAAAGATAAAGTTGTGCATCATGTTTGTCCATATAATCTGAAACCAGATTTTAGTTAAAGGCCATAATTATGAATTATCAATGTATTTCTCAGCTTGTTATCTTATATATATTAATTGTAAGTGAAATATATTATATAACATAATACAGTAATATAATTTGATTAGTACTCTGTATTTTGATAATTCTTTTCTTTTTTTTAGTTAAAAAATTGAGCTTAGGAAAAAAAGGTGCACCAGAGAAAATAGATAGTGAAGGATTTATGTGGTTGGTTATATACTTATGGCACAATGGTTTTGCAAATAAATACTATTAAGATATTAAACTATTGTAAACTATTTTTTTTTTGAATATTTTTAGTATATACTGTCAAACAGGATATTATTGACTGTAATAGTTACATGCAGAAATAAGTTTTTCAAAATTTAAGGTTTACAATATCACTATAAAGATAACATGAATTAGCAATTTTATCTTTAGAATAATATTACAACAATATTACTAGTGATTTTTGCTTAGATTGTTAAAAGAACAAAATTGAAAAATCATAATTAGTTGAGGGCGTTTCTGTACCTGTATACTTGAGCAAAATTTCCTGTATCTCTAACAAGGGCAATCTAGGTTTGTAAGAATCAATCAGGAGAAGTGTGCGAAAGAGCAAAGTAAACAAGAGTTCAGAGAAGCTAGCAACTAATCAGCAATAATACATTATAGATTATACCTGCCATCGGTTTTGGGACTATGTTATCAAATAGTTTTAACTACATGATAGACTGGCATTGCTTGATTGACTGACAATTACCTGTCGAAATGTTTCATGAAATGTCAGTTAATACCTAGGTAAAAAAGAAGTAGATAGCTCTGTCATCACGACGTAAAATATTTGTACAACCTAGTAGATATTGGTTAGCTACATGACTTTCCATCTCTATAAACCATGAGGATAGGATATGTATTTAAGTATGTCAATCACTCGTGAAATTGTAAACCTAAATGACTCCCAGCAAAGAAATTTTTAAGCTATGTACTCCACTTTAATGAGTCGTCTGGACCAAGTTTGATTGTTGTTACTCAGATATGACCACAAGTAGCTTGGTCATTTTTATTTCACTTCATATGTGTGAGGATAACTGTTTGGCAATGGAATTATGTAATATGTTTTCCCTGGTTTCAGCTGTCAGGAGCATTTGGGAAACTGTATGGACAATCGAAATACAGCACCGGCAATGATACTGTCCAAGTTTCTATTCCCGATGGAAATGTCCATGAAAACTGTATCAAGTACTCTTTATTTGCCTATAATGTGCTGTATTTAAATATATATGTTTTTTTTAATCTTGTTGTTGAATTTCAGAATCTTGTAAACCTGATACATGTTTGTTTTTTATTTTACTCTCCTCCCTACAATTCCAGTTGTATTATGCCACTCAATAAAGCTAAGGACTCTACAACAATGCGCTTTAGCACCTCAGGTCAGTGTGTGATGAACTTTCCTTTGTCATCTGATGATTCCTGTATACACATGAATCTCTTTGCTGTAACTTCCACCTAAATCAAACAGGGATGGATGGAAAAGTTGTGATATGGGATTTGGACAACCAACTAGATCTGCATGAGTATATATAGTTGTCTCTGACAAGTTCCAGATGCATTTGATATCATCTGTAAGTCTATTGTACTATTGATGTGGTTTCATCTTTCATCATCAGTTTCTATTTGGTCGGTCTCTCTTTTACTATGTAATGAAATTAAAATTTAGCATTTCTTTTCCTGTTTTAAACATTGACTTCTAGTGTATATATATCTGTGTGTTTTATAAGGTTTGTCCTGATTTATGATTGGGCATTGGATCTGAGGTCATTTATGATGGTTCTTGTCTTCTAGAGGATAGGCTTGAAACTAGAGTGATATTTATATTGAGGATAACATTTTTTTTAATGTAACAAATTTATTCTTTTTGCTAGTGCTTGAGAATAACCATAAACATCCACTCGTTGGAATAAAAATGTGGCATGCTGTATGCCTGTATATATTCGTCTAGTCTAGTACTCTAGTGTCGTTAAGACTTAAGATACAACAATACTGTATATAGTTGCGCAGAGAGATGCACAAAACCAGATTCGGGCTGGCCTAAAAAATATGACTTTTTTTAAAATCGGTTTAGAGTGGGCTTTTTCAAAACAGGTCGGGCCGGACCAAAATTTCTTAACAATATCTAGGCCCCCGGATCGGGATTTTTCTTATACTCTAGATATATTTTTCGAATATTCAATATATATATATATATAATAATATTCAATATATATATATATATATTAAAATATTAGTATATATGACTATTTTCTGATTTGGCTAAAAAATAGCAAATTAACCCAGATTTTAGCAAAATTTGATAAAAACATTAATTTGTTTGAGTTTCTACTATTTTTTTAATAAGAATCTGGACTATACCCAGCTTTTACCCGGCCCCAATCGAGCTTTAATAAGGATTCGGGTTTTTTCCGGATCAGGCCAAATCCGGGTTTTTTTCGAGCAAAGCCAGGCTTTTGGGAAATATACGTGGCCCTTTTAGGTCCTTGGTACCAAATGGCTACTTTATGCTTACTCTTCATTTTGTCTCGAGTATCGTGACACTCGATACTCGGACATGGTAATGGACACTCCGACACTTAATTTAGGTCAAAAACATGTAAAATTTTCACAATATCACCAAGTTGATACTCGGACACGTATCCACGTTGGACATTTTCACCCGAGTCCGGGTAACATTGCCGGACAGTTCTTTTTAGGATCGTTCTTTTCCGAATTGGATTGCACGGACTTCTCGGATTTGTTTTTTTGTGCGTCTATGGTTGCGGTTGTAAATACAGGATTGCAGTTAGGTAAAGCAGGAACTGTGCCACCCTTGGTATAGAACATTCTTGCAAATGTTTGAGATTTGCAGTGATCCTACATCGTTCAAGTTCATTACTGGAGAAATTGGAGTAGTAATTAATGTGGTAGAAATGAAGAAATAATAGCTTTCTGGCTTGCACCCAGCTGCTTCAGCCTTCAGGTTTTATATTACAGTAAATTTTTATGTATATATACCAATATAATACATTTCATCAATGCTGTCCCACCATTGCTCAATTCCATTTGATCTAGTTTATATAAAATACTCTGCCGTAAGTAACAGTGACGGTGTTATATTGTAGAGTATGGATCAGTGACGGTGTTTTGTTGTATGGGACCTATTGCTACCATTTTGGGATCTGAGAATGTGGTCAATATCTATAAAGTGAACACTGAACAACATTGTTTTTTCTTGGATTCCCAAATCAGTTTGTAAATTTAATAGAAGGGGATGTTCCTTGGAAGGCTTACAAGTCGAATGTTATGCTTTATCATATGGAATAGTGTATATTAAATGTTAAATGTAGGTAGGTCAGATTCGATTAAGAGAAAAAGCTTGATAGGTGGTTGTTCTTTCACATCACAAGGACTCCCTTCAATTTCTTGACTGCTACAGCTTATATTTGTCAATATATTAGATCCCAAGTTTTTTTTCCCTGTATCATGTACTAGTATTAAAAAGAAAACTTTATTTGACATGATGTATTTCGAGAATGAAGTATATCATAATTTCGAGATACTATAATTTAGTGAGAGATTATCAATATTACTATAATTTGATAGAAAATGAAAGATTTGTGGTTTAGTTCAAGTGGAGTGGGTTAGTGATGGAATACCTTGCTACTTTACTTATTAGCTGATGTATATAGGCGTGATAATAGAGGAATTAAAACGAGGTTATGAATTGATTGACAAGTCCACTACCAATATCTTGGTATCGGTTCATATATGGCACCCCTCTTAGAAGGAAAATAAGCAGCGTGTGGTTTACATAGGTGGTGTTGGCTAGACTTTTAAATTAATTTTAAGTTGGAAAATATATACTACAATTTGTACTTATAAATTAACGGATTTCATAGTAAAACTAACTGCATATCGTTACTGTAACCCTTGTAGGTCACTGTAACCTTATTCAGTTAGTTTGGTTCAGATCGTGAATGCAAGTCAGTGCTGGAGTAATATAAGGAGTCGGTGGCGCGATTCATGAGGCATTGTTAATTTGATGCTAAAGAAAATGGAATGTAAACCTATATTAACAGGGGTGTATTCGATTGGGATTTTAATGCATTGTTTTTAGTCTATGGATTTTAATGGATTGTATGGGATTTTGATTTTTTGCGGATTCTTGATGAAATGTCGCAGAGTTGATAGGATTTAGGTACAATGCTTCAAAATCCCATTGAATTTGGTGGGATTTCAAAAAACTTAAAATACACTGAAGAATGCCACAAAATCCATCATTTTATGAAATGAAAAAAAATCCATCAGCATTTGAATACCATCAGATTTTAATGGATTTTAAACAATCCCAATTGAATACCATCGGATTTTAAAGCATAATTTAAAATCCCAATTGAATACCACTAGATTTTGTAGCATAGTTTAAAATCCCAATTGAATACCTCAAGATTTTAATGGATTTCAAACAATCCCAATCGAATACCCTCGGATTTCATGAATGCAAAAAAATGCTTTAAAATCTCAATCCAATACACCCCTCTAAAGAAATTAACCTGTTGTTTAACTTTATTAATAGGATCTGGAGCAGATTGCATGTTCTCTCATTCTCTCAACAGTATTACTTTGAAATGGACAAGGTCCAAGTTGTACACAGTGAAGGTTCAAAGAACAATCAGGGACCCTGAAGCACTACAACTACTTTATAAAATATCAATATTGCTCTTTTTTAAATTCATCTGCTTTTTATTTATTATTTGTATAGTTTGCCTGATAGTCGCATTATTAGTGCTAAAAGCTAGATAATTGATTGAAGTTACAAATATTATAAACAGACTTAAAGAATGGAATATACGAATGAATTTCAGTGTTGAACCTATAATTTTATCAAATTTAAAGGCGAGAACTTTTTCTAGAAAATTTAGAGAAAGATTTTAAATTTAAATAATTTAATCGGAATTCAAAACTTTTATTCACCTACTCTTTTCATAAATAACTTGTCACACATCACGGTTCTGTGAACAGGAAGACTTACAAATGTTCGGAGATCTTTTGGGACTACTCTGTGTTTGTATTCGGAATTATATAGACCAGTATAGTCGTTTTATGGAATTGTGTGTTTCAAAATGTTTAAATATGTAAGTCTTGATATTTTTCATATTAACCTTCTTCTGGAAATTGTTTCGTGAGTTTGTAGGAAGATTAAGATAGCTGATAAGAGTATTTATCAGTGGAGTTGGTGATTAGGAAGAGCCAAATTAAGGTCCCATTTTTTCTGATTTTTTTGATATAAATTAAGGTCCCATCTCGCTTCAATGAAATCATCATCGCCCTAGTGGGCTCCTCTAATCCGGTTCGCCCGTATCGGCAGCTGACGCACCATCTTACTTTAACTTCCTTTCTTCTTTTGGTTAAATTTGGATCAATCTTCAGCGTAATTATTCCACCGACGGTATGTCAGATTTTGATTAATTACATATATTTCTGACCCCTCTGCGTTTAATTACAAAGCTGGGAGCAAACATTTATTTTTGGGTTGCCTGTGCGTGTGTAAATAAGTGGAGTGAAAATGATAATAAGTTAATGGAGTGTTAGAAAAAAATAGAAGTTTTGAGAGAAAAGTTAGGATTCTCAATTTTTTAAAAGTGCTTTTATATATGGATTTGTCTAACCTGTGACCTCAGGGCACAGGTTTAGGACATTTATTGTATCTTGTTTTCATGCACAGTGCACTAGTACCATTGTTAATGTATTAATTACTGATTAGAAAATTCAAATGTTCACATCTATCAAGAAAACTTGATTTTTCATTTACTTTTGTATTGTATTATATTTTTATTATTTATATTATTTAATAATATTAAAATAATAAAAAAAAGCATACATTTGTTATTAAATATAAAATTGGTTGATTCAGTTAGGAGGCTGATTTTAATTAGAAAATTAATATATATGCAGGGGGGCTTGTTATTATTTGTGGGTTGAGATCAATTAAAATTTGTTTTATACTCGATTAAAATTTAATAAAAAATATAACTTATGATCCCCACACTTTTTGAAATAAAATAATATTTTGTCATAAGTATAAAATTTGAAAGATAAGTAATAAATAGATATATAATTAGTATATATACACATACACTGATACTTATGCAAGTCAAAAGAACACTTAATGATGATAATTATGGCTTATCCTGTGCCCTCAGGGCACAGGATAGACATTCCGTTTATATATTTACACAAACAAATTATGAAAAATAAAAGACAGTAGTGAAACCTTGATTCTTCAAAACAAACGGGCTCTTTGTCCGTTTGAAGATATCGTTCATGTTTAGTTTTGTTTAATTAAATAAATGATCATATTCTATTTTATTTATTTGTAAAATTTTAACTTATACTCCTGTCGAGGGACGAGAGTTTAACACGTAACTTATTTTTTAATTTTTTATTTATATTTGTATGTATAATAAATTTGCACCCAGAAAAGCATATATTCTTTGTTAAAAATAAATATGTACCAAAATCCTCAGAATATTTTTAAATATATGTACTAAAATATATACCAATACGAATATAAGACAGACAAGTCGCATGACTACAAGTGTGGAATGTTCACAAAACACGGTTACAAACAAAACCACGTTCCAACAATTAGAGCAGGCAGAGTTAACCGGAACAGGTAGGTAAGGGGAAAACGTAACCGGGAATACCCGGTCAAATTTACTCACCGACAGGCTGTAGCGGGGCCTTGTGACAAATGTCGTGGCCTTACCATACATACAGATTTAGGCATTTTGCAGCATGGATATAGAGTGCAACAGCAGCTAGCTGTACACATACATAAAACAGCTAACTATGTCCTGGAAAATGAAATTCACTCCTTCCTAATTTATCTATTCTCGCATAATTACAATAAATTTATTTGTAAGTAAATCATATTAGTAATTTCTAACAAATTAAACATAAATATTGTATTTAAATAAATTTATAAAACTAATAGTTAAGATGTTTTAATATAACTAGTTATTATCATAATTATATATGTTTGTTCATTACATTTAAAATATTTCTAGATTCGACCGTATATTCAATAAAATATAACTGTTCCTATTTCTTAATAAGAAATTGAAGACCGGAGAGTCAGAATTCTGTATACATTTTCTGAACATGTCACATAAATGTCACCTAATTATTTAATAAAACAACTACTTTAAAATATAGATTACATGTATTTATATAGTATTTTTTTTATAGAGCACAAAATTTAAAGATAATGCGAGCATGGGGGAGAGACAATAGGTAGGTGGAGTATCTAATTATGCTTAAATATGGGACAACATCAGTAGCCTGCAATATTACTGACTTTGACACAGTAGATTTGTATAATCTAGAGGAGGATCATTAATACTCACTTTACAACTTTTCCTTATTAGCCACAAGAAACCATACAGAAACACCACATTTAATGCATTTATAATTATTTACGACTGATTTGAGAGAGAGAGAGAGAGAGAGAGAGAGAGAGAGAGTGAAGTTGCATAGTGGAGCAGAAAATCCGGGAAACTTGTGTTGAATCGTGGGCAAGTGGAGAGGGGGACGTGATGTCCGAAAGGTTAGAGGATCATCAGAGATTTAAGACACGAGGAATCTGCGAATACAACAACCTTTTTTTCAACTTGTTTTTCATTACACAACAGGACTACTAAATCCAAGCTTGTAAGTACTTGCCCCCTTTATCTACTTGCAACATTTCCAGTTTCTTCATCATTTTGTTATCACTTACATTGTTTTATTTCTGTTTCTTCAATCTTGAACTCACAATTGTATGTTCTTGTCACTGTCGTTTATTACACATCTTATATGTGAAAGTTTGGTACTGATTAATTTGGATAAGATGCAATAACATAGTAAGTACAGGCATTGTAATTGAAATCAAACTGGGCTGATTTTGAACGGAATCTGCTAATTTGGACTCTGATGTCTTAAAGAGTAATTCGAACAAAAGTTGTTGGAGATTTATGCCAATTTGGTTAAGCATTGTGGTGATTGTGTTTGCAGGTCTGAGGACGGATCTCGAGATTAAGAATTTTATCAGATGGTTGAAAAAGATAGCAAGGAAGCTGCAAATCGTCCTCCCTCTAATGTTGTGGACAGAGATCCATTGGAGGGGAAGGAAGAAGATGAGTATTCCGATACGGAGATGACAAATGAATCGTTGTCCTCTCATGGAGGTTCACAGATAGCTGACGATGATAAGATTGAAAGGGCGCCTAAAGTTACAAAAAAGCCTGTTAGGAAGGAAGCTTCTAATGGCGTTAAAGGCCAAAAAGCACCAAGAGCAAAACCTCAGTGGGGAGCAAATAATTCAAAGGTTAAGGCAACGCTTAACACTCCAAAAAAATCCACTAACCTTAGTCGAGCAAATTCTAAAGAGGCTGCCAAAATGTTGTCTGATAATGATTCCAAGAACATGAAGGTTCATCCAAACCCTTCATCAGAACCCTCTGCAGGAGTTGGTGTCGCACCTCTTGAAGATGTGAAGGAAGCTGATGTCTCAGATGAGGCCTTAAATGGTGCTCGTAGTACTGGGAGCGATGATGAAACTAGCAAGCAAGAAGACAATGAGGCTTTGAATTTAAAAATTGAAATAATGGAAAGCAGAATTGAGAAACTTGAAGAGGAGCTCAGAGAAGTTGCTGCCCTAGAGATGTCTCTGTATTCTGTGGTACCAGAGCATGGTAGTTCAGCTCACAAGGTGCACACACCAGCTCGACGCCTTTCTAGGCTCTATATTCATGCTTGCAAACATTGGGCTCAAGATAAGAGGGCAACAGTTGCTAAAAACACTGTCTCGGGCCTTGTAATGATCGCAAAGGCTTGTGGTAATGATGTCTCAAGGTATCAAAAACTTTCACTGGTTCAGGGGTTTGCCAACATTCTTACATGTCTCGACTTGTTAACCTTTTCCTCATTTCTTCTAACAGATTAACTTTCTGGTTGTCAAACACTGTTGTACTGCGGGAAATCATCACTCAAACATTTGGCAGTTCTTGTCAGTCGACTTCGCTTGCCAAAATATCTGAGTCTAATGGAGCAGGCAAAAAAAGTGATGACAAGTCTTTGCAACTGAAATGGAGGGCCACTTCTGGTTCAAGCAGTAAACAACTAAATAAGAACTTTATGGAATTCATTGATGATTGGCAAGAAACAAGGACCTTTACGGCTTCGCTTGAGAAAGTTGAATCTTGGATTTTCTCCAGAATTGTTGAATCAATATGGTGGCAGGTATTATGGCACAGTCAATTGTGATGATGCCTAGCTATCTTATATAGTGAATGTTGATTTTTTATAAAATCATATTGGAACTTGGGAAGATATATGGCATTTTTTATTTTTCAAAAATGTGGTTCTTGGAAGGTTTTCTGTGTTTGAATTTTATACTCGAACCCTTTGACCTAAACCATTTAAACATAAGAACTCTGATAGTGATAAAATGTATAGTTTTGGATATTTTACTCTGCCTTATGTACAGTGTATGCTTTTTGCATAGCTTTTCAAATGCAATTAATTCCATATTTACTTATAACTAACTTCTCATGGTCCAGACTTTGACTCCTAACATGCAATCTCCAGTCGTGACCTCTGGAAAAAAGTCCACTGGCATGCAGGAGAATAATTCTGTCAATTTGTGGAGAAACGCATTTCATGATGCTTTTAAGAGACTCTGTCCTCTTCGAGCAGGGGGGCATGAATGTGGTTGCCTGCCAGTGTTGACAAGAATGGTAAAAAAAATGTTGCCATATATCTTTGTTTCCCAAATGAAGTCTATATTAGACAATTTCTTGTAACAGTTAGTCTTTAATTTTGACTTGTGTTTGTGGTCAGGTAATGGAACAATGTGTAGCTAGACTTGATGTAGCCATGTTCAATGCCATTCTGCGTGAGTCAGCCCACGAGATTCCAACAGATCCTATATCAGATCCTATAGTTGATTCGAAAGTCTTACCTATTCCGGCGGGGGATCTGAGCTTTAAATCTGGTGCACAACTAAAGAATTCTGTATGTATCATATTTCTTCCTTTCCTCCCCAAACCATATCTCTGGCTATGTATTTGTACCTTAGTCAACTGAGCTAAGCACATAGCTACATACATTTAATTCTGTGTTCGTCACAGATATGCATGCTACATTGACTACTCAGGTGTTGATAGTGAATTACTGAAGAACATAGTCAGTTCTTTACATATGTGGTTTTAAAAATTCAAAAACTCAACACTAATGTACGGAAATTATGTAGAAATATCTAAAGGAAATTTGTGTAACAGTGTGTAGGCTATTTCAATTTTGTCCTCAATTTCTTAATAGTTTTAACATAATTAGTTCAAAATTAATCGTGGTAACACCTAGAAAAAATCCAATTGCAGGTTGGAAGTTGGTCCAGATGGCTTAGTGATTTTTTTGAAATGGATGTGGATGATTCTTTAACAGAAGATCAAGATAGCTCTGTAGATGATGTCACCCATGGAGGAGATGCTGAGCTGAAATGTTTTCATCTTTTAAACGCCTTGAGTGATCTTTTAATGCTACCAAAAGATATGCTTATGGACCGCTCAGTTAGAACAGAGGTTTGTACTGATATTACATAAGTACACGTTCTAAGACCTAGTTACAGTGATTCACTCCTTAATCTCTGATCCCTTTGTCATTTTCAGGTGTGTCCATCAATTGGTCTTTCTTTGCTAAAGCGTATCCTCTGCAACTTCACTCCAGATGAGTTCTGCCCTGATCCAGTTCCAGGTGCTGTGTTGGAGGCACTAAATGCTGAGGTTTGAATTCTATCGAACACACCCTGGTTGCTTTATTAGTTTGAATGCCCTTCGACCATCAGTGTGTAATATAATTTCTCTTTCCCTCACTTGGGATTCACATTGACTATTGTAATTTGTATGCTCAACAAAATATCATTTTAGCCTTAAACTTGTCCTTTCAATCAAGGAACAAAATTGTATCCATTTAAGTTTTTGCTCACATCCCTTTTTAAAAAAAGTTGTTCCCTATTGGCTTGTTTATGCATAAATTATTCTATATGAAGCGAAGCCTCTAAATTATGTTTGATGTTAGCTTTTTGACATTTAATATTCAATGTTATTCAGTCACTTCGCTCGCAAATATAAATAATCCATTAAAAATGTTTGGCGCATCACTGGTATGTTAGTGCTATTGAATGTTAGTAGGCGCAGCATGTTTTCTTTTTTCTAAATTTAGTTTATTTGCATTGTATTGCTTTATGATTTACGTTATCTCTCATGATTCAAGATACATATGCTGAAATATTAGTTTGTTGTTTCAGTGTGTCATAGAGCGTAGGGTGTCAGGAGAGACATCAGGGGGATTCCCATATTCTGCTGCTCAGGTTGTGTATACACCTCCTTCTGCAGTTCATGTTGCCGAAAAAATCGCAGAAGTAGGTTGGAAGTCGAAAATGAGCAGGAATGCATCCTCCGTACAGAGAAAAGGATATACAAGTGACGAGGAGCTGGAAGAAATGGATTCTCCTTTAACATCTATAGTTGAGAAATTGCCTGCATCTCCAGATGAAAATGGGAATGGAAACAAGTCGGATCAAAGAGGTTATAGTTCTACAAACACAAGGTTTGGCCTTCTCCGCGAGGTCTGGTTAGCCTGAGCTTTCTCTGTCTATTGGCGAGTTCCCTTCGAAAAATAAGATGCAATGTCACAAGTATAAATATATGACATTCTATATAATGTAACCGAACCGGCATATTGTATATTAAAGTTCACCTGTATGATAAGAGTATATAGAGAATGCAGTAAAACTGTATTATGATTTCAAGTTTCAGAAGATAATCCATATTTGCAAATTGAAGGTATCATCTTAAGATTGAGCAAAATGAAAATAATAACATTTTTCTCATCTCCCTGTATATTTTCTCAAGTCCCCATTATAACACACTCAGATGCACATCTTCTTTTTAACATCAGCAACCTTAAATGTTACATTTCCTTTTTTTCCCTTCAATCACAACTTCAGTGTTCTCTGAGTACATAATTTACTTCTGAAATCCGAATGCCTAGTTGTTAATTGAAACACACAGCTTGCATCAACTAAGTAGAGAACATGAAAGACTTGACACAATGGCCTTGGGCAAGTTCAAGCTGGAATCATGTAAAGTTGACAGCCTAACAGGCTCACACCCACAAACTTCAAGTTCTAATCATGTAAAAACTAAAAAGTTCACAGGCTCACATCCACACAAGACTCACGACTTGCTCCTTTTCTTTCTATAAAGGAGAATTTATAATGCATTAAAAAGATATTTTGATTATTAACTTTAAAATTTTCTTAATAAAAAAATATAGTTTATATTTTTATGAAAAAATTACAATCGAAGGCATTTTTGTGTGTACCTTAAATTACGTCAGAAAGATATATAACAGGAGATGGAGGTAGTAAAAAACTGACACAATGACCTTGGGCAAGTTAGAATCATGTAAAGATAGAGGCTCATCCGCAGAGACAGGCGTCTACTGCACAAAAAACTTCCTCTTTTTCCTCTCCAAGAAAAGCGCACACATATTTTTTAGAGAGCTCTCAAACATAGTCTCTGACGAGACTCGGATCCTCAAACCTCTTCCTCGCTATAGGGAGAAAGTGTTCTTGGAACACTGCCCAGTTGGCAGTATGTTTTACATTTGGTCAGAGGCAACAGAGTTACCTTAGATACACACTAAAACATTTCTCCTTGACGTCTGTAGGCAAAAACAGAAGTGTTAAACCAACTCTCCCAAACCTATCTACATGAATCTCATATATCTGACAAGGCTAACATGTAAACAGTAAATGCGAAATTTCAACAAATATAAATAAGGGGAGAACATTTTAAATAGAAATCAACATGCTACATAAACCAGAAAATGCAAGGATAACAGAGAGTGGCACAATTTAGGATAATTCAACAGAGAAGGTATATAGCAAGGTAAAACATGTCCCATTCCAACTGCAGGCAAACACACATATCGTTATGGATAATACCAACGTCATGCTAGAATATCATAATTTAAGACACACTTCACAGTATGGTTCAACCATAGATATCCATCAAGCCACGGGAAATAAAAACACACTGAAGCAAACAAAACTAAATCCTATCCCAGAGAACGCCTGCATGCTATTTGTTCATTTTACGGCATAGGTGTCCCCATCTCTCATGCTATCTTACTAATCATTTCACTAGCACCACCTAGCAAGAGAAATAGGCCAACTTATACGAAAAGGAAACAGCATCGATATTGAACAATCAGATCATATTTCATTACTGAAATCTGGAGGAATCCATGGCTCCTAGATCTTGTCGAGCTTCTCAGCCTTGATCACTGGGTTTGCTTTGGAGATAGCATCCTTTGCAGCAGTCTGATAATCAAACGAGCACTCATGTTTGTCAGAATAGCGATGTTCTGCACAGTACAAGTTTCCACACCTGCAACTGAAACCTGTCAAACCCACACGCTTGCGGCAAGTGCTGCACCTATTGGGGCCCACTTTAACTTTCACCTCTGAAGCCTGCTTTGAGGATGATGAATCACATGCCGGTAATGCCGGAGCAATCTCCGACTGAGCTTGCAAGTTAATAGCATCAGCAACTGCAGGCTCCTTGTTAGTACTCCCAGAGCCACCATTCACAATGTTTTCAATGGATGTTGCTGCGAGTTTTGCTTGTTCCTGCTTCAAGATCATGTCTTTGTGGCACTTGGAGCACATGTTCATGGTCGCTGCACTACCGAAAAAACCACAGTTGTTTACACAGAGAATGGGACCTTCGGGAGCTTGGCAGCCTGTCTCTTTAGAAGACTCCATTGATTCAATTATCCTGCATGCAATCATCTCAGTATCTATACAAAATAATTATTTTAAGAAAATGCACTTAGCAGAGACTCAATCGATTCAATTATCCTGCATGCACTTGTCTCAAAGTCATTAAGAAACAATATTTGAAAGAAATAAAAAAAATGAAAGGGACTTGGAGCTTCTATATGCAGGCAATATTATTCAGATAACCATTATATCAAGAATCAGAACAGTGCGATTAGATGATATTAGTTCATCATGAAATAAGCTATCCCAATTCCCAAGTGCCATCTTACCTACTAACATTATTATCTTTCCCCAAATAATTTAAGGCTTTGCATCTGAGAAATAACTATGAATAAAGAATGACCTTCCATGCGAATTTCGTGAAATGTAAATTAACAGCCCATTAAGAATTGGCCTTGGTCCAACTACCTAGTAAAACAATCAACTTCCAAAGATATGCAAGAAGGGATAGTTAAAAACATTAATATCGAATTTACTTCCAAATGGGCCAGCTGACAAGAATGATTAAAAGAAACCACATTCGTACTTACCACAGGTGAAGGGAACCAATGAATTAGTCATGCTAACTCTGTTTATTGGTATAAATAATAATTTTATTCAAAATTTAGGAAAAAAGAGACTTCCTGATAAGAAGGCAGTTGAATGCCAATTTCAGTCATCACAGTTCACAATATACCAGTTGTGAAGTATGTGCACCGCTGCTGGTTACCTTTAAAAATTCACAGTTGCAGTTTTTAACTTTGATTTATTGATTAGAAAATTGTCTGAGCAATATTTATGCACTTATGTATCACATTGGCAAATGAAAGAGGAAAAGAGCTGTTGATACTTAACACTATCAATAACACATTGCATGGGATCTTAAAGATATGTCTGTTTATTGTCAACAGAGGCTGAGGGCTGACCTTATGCTACTGATTGAATGAGGAAATCCCTGATGCTTATTATATAACACGAGTACTTCGCATATGAGAATGGGATAAAGACATCGTGTGCACAACATATAATACTTTGTCAATTAGACCAAATGGAACTCAGAATTAACAAAAGTCGGTCAAAAAACTCAAGATAGCAATCACAAAGGTTAAACAAAGAAGAGATGGTGCCCTAGGAACTCTGGGCCTGGAAAAAGCCACTTTAAACACTTTTCAAGTCAGAAATATAATCGACTTGGAAACTTTGCATATACACGAATAGAGTATGATTAATTTGCAGAACATAGAAATTACCTTTGTTTTCTAGTTATATTTAAAAGCAACACATAATCAATGAATATCGCAATAAATACTGACCATTAGAATCTTATAAACTTCATTAAAACATGATAGAGGTATCTTGTAATTAAATTAAAAAAATATTTTATATTTGTTTCCTCTGCCTATGTATTATGATAATCATAGGGTAGGAAAAACTATTTTAAAAGCGCCGCAATTTAGGTCACATCAGCAATCGAATACAACAAAACTACTTACGAATAAACATTAAAAGGTATGATTTGGAAGAATCACATCTCCCGAACAAAGTTAAAGATCTCAAATCTATTAAAAGTAAGAAAAATCAGGGAATATCGGCCAATAAACCACAAAAATAGTAACTATTCAGCACTCATAAATGTCAACCGAACACATGGTTGTGCAAAAGCAAAGACACATGAAGAAA
The DNA here is from genome assembly GCF_001625215.2 of Daucus carota subsp. sativus. Classification (NCBI taxonomy): domain Eukaryota; kingdom Viridiplantae; phylum Streptophyta; class Magnoliopsida; order Apiales; family Apiaceae; genus Daucus; species Daucus carota. The sequence continues at coordinate 44,535,267 of NC_030384.2, read as the reverse complement.
GCCGCAATCCCTAGCATAAACCATCAAAAGCAAATAACAAATAACTCCTTCCGATAGCATGACTCGAACCACCAATATACGGATACAAAGCTATACAAAAAGTAGTCACAGACGCAATTCCCATATACAAGGCCACTTCTTTATAGGTCACTCAAAATCCTGGCATCATTTCCAGGTAAGTTTCACATAGACTGTCTAAAACTGGACCCAAAAAAACAGAAATTAAGATAATTTCAACACACAGAGACCTTTATTAAAACAAAAAATCAAAATTTTACACACAGAGAACCTAAATACACAAAGTTGTTATCATAAAAAACATAAAGTCAACAATTCAAAATCAAATATCCAAACTTTAGTCACAAGCCATCAATTATATCATCTATCTTCAATTACACAACCAAAATTAAGAATTACAACAACAAAAAAAGCGTAATCGAAAGATTGAAAGCTCACCGGACTTAAAAAACACAACTTTTCGGCCGATCTTGAGTCGCAAAATGAAAATTATTGGTGAGGAATTGAAAACAGAGATAAAAATCAAAGCAGCATAACAAATAAAATTAAAAAAAAACCTAGATACAAGATAAAAAAGTGTAGAACAGATGTTGAAAAGTATATATATAACAAGTGGTGAAGAAAGAATTACCTGAAATCTAGAGAGAGAGGCGGTGATGATCGGAGGGTTGAGATAATCGGAAGAGAGAGAGGCGGTGGAAGTAGTTCCGTGGCCCCGTAGAAGTAATAGGTGTCGACAGAGGGGGGTTTGTGCGTGTGTTGGTAACTAACGCATATATATCGTATTTATTACTCTTTTTTCTTCCTTTTTTCCATTTTATAATGGGGGCGGCTTAACTTAAAAGTGTGACTTATTGCTTAAAATAAAGAAGTGGATTATAATTGATAAGTGAACTTGACTTATAAGTTATTAACAGTGTTTGGATAACTTTTTCTTATAAGTCAATTGAGTGTTTGGTAATTTAAATGTATAAATTTTAAAAAAATCAAATTATTAAAATATTAAAAACTTTATTAATAAATAAAGTTTATTATATATTAAAATTTTTAAAACTTCATAATAAATGCAAATCACGGGAAAAGCTCAAAAAAAGCTAGCATGTCTAGCTTCCAGTTTCTGGCTTAAAAACCCAAAATAAGCACTTCGGCTTATTTTTGCCAAACACCACGTAAAAAGAAGAAACTGCTTAAAGTGCTAAAAGAAGCCCGGAAGCACTTATAAGAAGCTTAGCCAAACACCCACAATGTATTTCTTCGTTTTTATATGCAATTTAATTAAATACGAGTATTTTTTTTATGAAACGGTTATCACCTCAATTATTTGTTTAAGTAAATTGGCTAGGTGTCTGGTTTTCGGAAGGGTAATTGATGAAATAGAGGGGCGTGATTTCTTGGAGTAAATTGATTCAAACACCAATAATTTTTTTATTATTTTTAAATATTTATTTTTCAAACAAAAACTGGTTGATGAATAATTATTAGTAATCAATAAATAGAATAAAAGACACTAGTCAATATTATTTATATATCTATAGCTATTTATACATTATTATTGTTATTTTTATCTTTTCTCAAGTTATATTAAATGAAAAAAAATAAAATTTATATATATTTTTATAAATATTGTTCCCCATGAACGACTTTATATCTTTTTCATTTAATCTACTCAATTGTCATTATTCCATCACTTATACTTAATATTAATAAAAAGGATTATCCAAAATTAAGATTAATAAAAAAAAAGTGACACCAAATTAATAAGTAAGGCCATACAACATTAAAATTTAATTATGTTTTTTTGGTATTATATTATATTCGCGATATATCACGATAGACCTCTTAATTTTAACAAATTAAGGGTCGTTTGATCTGTAGGTATCCGAGAATCAGGTATGGGATTTGTCTATTCTAAACTCATACTTGTTGATTGGTTGTAAAAAATAAAATCACAAACTCATATTATAAAATCCCCAAGATTTGAGTTTTTTATACTAAGTGGAGAGATAGGTATGAAATGAATTTATTTATGATTTTTTCATGTCTCTATTTACGTAATATAGAATATTAATCTCTTATAGAAAATTAAATCAATGATGCAAAAACATATAACAATAATAATTTTTTAAATATTTTTCACTAATATAAATCTATAACACTCAACCGAACATGATATAGATATAATACCTCAAACTCTTACAAGTTTAATCCGATTTCTCATTCCAACCTCATATCAGTCCTCGAACCAAACAATCCCTTACGTATATTATAGATGATGGGGATGAGTTCTTTTGTATCCAATTGCGACTATAAAATTGGAGGAAGAAATATTTCAAAACACGTCAATAATGGATAAGATAAAATAATACTATAAAATTATTATAACATCGGGTACTAAAATATATATTACTTGTTATATAGAGGGGCAAAAAAAAATATACGAGAGCCTTTTGCGAAATATCAACATCTTAAAATTTTACCTTAATATACATTTGTTTCTAAATTTTTTCTATCAAAACATATTATAAATTAGAAGCAAAATCAAATATTCACTTAAACAATATGTTCTGCTTCTTGTATATTTTGAAAAAAAATCATCAACAACACCCTCAACATATATAATTGACCTTTTTAGATTAATTTTCGATATATATCAAGTGATGCAACTTGGAAGAACAAGTCCAATAGAAGATACTATATTTATTATATCGCACCTACTAAAAAATATATACTCCAACAGTACACTAAACTTGATTTTAATATAATAAAATGTTATACTTGATGTTAAATATAAAACTAAGTATACGTATTGTTCACTAAAGAAAAAAGAAGTACAAAAAATATTGAATTAAATATTCATGTTACAATTCTCCCACATATATGTATGTGAGAAAATAAGATGATATAAAATTATGGTGTTTTTCGTTTACAGAATGATTGAAAATTTAGCTCGGTATAAATTATTTAATATTATTTAAATTTATTCATCACAATAAAACTTTGATTTTAATATTTCAAATCATATCTTGGTGTTAAAATATAATAATAACTATTAGCATTTGAAAATTACAGATTCATCGTGCTTATTTAATATTATTTAAATTTAGTCATTACACTAAAACTTTATTTTAATATTACGAATCATATTTTGGTGCTAAAATATAATAATAACTATTAGGATTTGGAAATTATAGATTTACAATGCTCAAGTTGAGATGATAATTCGATGATCCACAAAATCTAATTTAATACTTTTCGTTATGAAATATACGTTATTTGGCTTTTGATACATATTTTCTTAATTCTTTGATTGTATAACAAAAAGTTCTATTTTTCATTTATAATATTAATTTATTTTTAAAAAGTAAAAAGAATAATTTTAACGATATAATAGAAAATTGTAAAAATTTATGCCAAAAAATCAAACATTCCAAAGGAGGGGGCCTAAAATTTTCCCCGCAGGCGGATATCTTAAAAAAGTAGCAGCAGTAAACCACTTCTAGTAGTGCAGTTCGAAAAGACTGCAAACTTTAAACTTTTCTGACACAAGGTGCTTTTGTACTGGTGGCGGGACCAGGTATAGCCAGCCTGTAGCATTAATTTGCTTAATCAGTCTCGGCTTTTAACGTCTTTTCTGAATATCACAGGAACAAATAAAATTTAGCTGATGGTAAAATATATACTCCTTCCGTCCCCTTTTACATGTACATTTTACTTTTTATGAAATCAAATTGATCAATTTTTAACTGAACATTACGAGTTATCTACTTATTATTTTTAAAAATGAAAGTTGCATATTAAAGTAGACTAAATATACTTTCTAATGATATAATTTTCATTATTTTTCTCAATTATCTAATACATGTAAAGTTCAGTCAAAATATAATCAATTTGACTGGTTAAAAGTCAAAATGGACATCTAAAAGGGGACGGAGGGAGTATTTTATAAAGGTAATATATTTATTTATTTAATGTAAAAAATAATAAATATAATTAAAACAAAAATGAAAGGAGTGAATATAATAAAATAGAGAAAAATAAAATAATGAAAAAATAATAATTAATCTAAAATCATTTTATTATTTCGCTCTTATAGTTTTAAAGTTGCATAGATTTTTAGGTGATCGAATTAATGGATTTGCATCTGGTCCGTAAATTTTGTTGAGATTATTTTGTAGTTCAGGTCAATATAATTTCTGACATATTTTGTTGAGATTATTTTGTAGTCGTGGTCAATATATTTTCTGACATGTTTTCAGTTTGGTCGAATTTGGCTTGTTCGGCCGTCTAATATAGATTTTGATATGTGCTCTTGGCGTTACTTGTGTATCTTATTATGTCTGTTACTCTTATATTTAGTTGTGTTTTTAGTCAATAGTGTTTATTTTGTTATTATTTCATGTAGTAATTTAATTTCGTTATAATTTAAAAAAATTTTAGTACTCCATTTTAAACGAAATAAAAAATTTAGTTGAGTATAATAACCCAAATAATTTTAGTTCTCATTCAATATTAATTTCCCCCCTCTATAATCGATATATAATTCAATTCGGCTACCAAATTCCCGAATGCTTAGCCCTCTCGGTCACCACTCATGTAGTCAATCAGCTATTTGCAATGTCAATTTAGATCAGTTAAATACAGTGTTCAAAATTCAAATCCACGCTAGTACACTAACAAACCATGAAACACAACATAAGATACATGCTTAGTAATAGTGAAACATGATCGAAGCAAATAATGTATTTGGTCAAATATCAAAAATAAAATAAAATTATCATAATGATTTGTTACAATGCTTTCACGCGCAGATTACAGAAATTAAGGCCACCTGAAACAATACAAATAGTTGTGGTCATCTCAGATCTGAAATTTGACTAAATAATAGTAAATATAGAGAGCATCTCTAATGGTGCATTTATTATCTTTTGCATAAAATAATGAATTTCAGATGATTCACTAAAGCTGCTATATAGAAACGATGTACAACAGTTAAAATCTCGCTGCCATCTACGTATTTGTTGTCGTCCAAGTCCAACTTTATTATAGATGAAAGAATGGGTATTTCAATCATTCTAATATTCCTCATCATATCCATAATCATCAATGTAGTCTTCTTCATTACCATATTGCAAGCCCTCAGAAAATTCCTCTGGTCCACCTTCATTCTCGTTTTCTGGAAGCAGTTCAGAGTCATTTTCCTTCATATTCTGCTTCACGTATTCTGTTCCACTGGCGTACACCTCATCATTTAGACGGCTTTTCTTGTTATCTGGAGAAACCTGTTGGGAAAAGTGAAAGTAACAATAAACAAAGGATTCGGAGGTGATAAAACTTAAATAATGTCATGATATCTGTCAGCCATAGAAGGCCTGACAGAAACAGGAGAATTGAGAATTGCCCCAGATATTTACAACTTAAAAAGATATATGGTTAGATACATATATGAAGGCCGTGTTTGGAAGTTAGAGGTTTGAGAAAAAATTAGATGTCTGGGCCATATTAAAGGGCCGAAACAGAAAGAGATGATCAACATACCGAGTCATTAAAAAGTTCGTCCAACACATCATAGTTGATCTTCGAGTCAAGCTTCTGCAAAACGAATTCACAACTTACATTAATGACAGTCGTTAACAGAAGCATACATTTCAAGAAATTAGCAACAAGACACAACTTATCTCCCAATACACGGAGCACAATACAACACAAACGGAAAGCTAAGGTTTGGAATATATAAAGACTGCTCATGCAGTATCTTTGAATTTAAAAGAAATATTCACCACATAACAAAACAATAACTTTTAATATATAATACATTCCTTTAGCTCAAAAATATTAAATTAGGTGACTCCAGTAGCAGAGATACAAAGCACCAAAGCCAGGTTTCCTTATAAACTCAGATATATTATTCATAACTTTTAATTCAGGGAACGTATTATAAAGAAAAAGGAGCTTCTCTGTGGTGATTAGGAAAAGAACAACCCTCAACCGTATACTATCTTCTAAAACATGACTCCTGCAGAGTAAAGCTATAGTCCCTCAGCAACTTTCTGCTCAATTTTATTCGCTTCACTTCTTGGTCTTTTCTTCACTTACAATTATTATATATATTACAATATTAAAATTATGTTTATATGCTACAAAAGTAACAAATATTAATTTGCCACATTTTCATATATGCAGAATAAGAAATCTGATCTGAGCTTAAAAGAGTGTTAGTAGGCATACTTCAAGGCAATTATTTAAATAATTTGTTTATGATGGTATGCACTATCAATTTTCTTCTATTATTGATACATCCATTACCTAAAGGATTTCTTCATGATACTCACTGTCAGTTTTCTTTTTATATTAATTAGGATGGAAGTGAATGAAATTGCATAAAAACTTAATACTATGTAGGTTAACTAACATTCATCGACCCTGGGTGAATACGTAAAGAAATCTATACGGCTTCTTTTTAATATTATTTAATCTAAGTTTCATTGTGTTACATGCTAGATAACAAACAGCGAACTACTTGTATATGTATAATATGTTTAACCACCAAGTTCGGGATGGATTGGTGTGGTTCCTCTACGCCTAGGACACCAGAATATCGAACCATGAACGAAGAAAGGCATGAGAGAAAAGCATATTGGCTAGTGATTGTGAGGCCCCAATTCTTGATTGGAGGGGACACCAAAGGCCTCTGCCCTTCCATCCCTTGGTTGGATAGGTAGATATAATGGTACTTGTTACGATGACTCCTAATGTTCGCGTTATGAGTTATGAGTTGCAAGTCTTTGCACTTGGTCAGGGTTTGCATGAACACAGACACTACAATCATTCCCAAGACATCAAACTTCAGTAAATATAATTCCGGTCACCAACTAACATAGTACCTTCTTGGCTAGCATTTGGCGGGTTGCTTCTGCAGCAGTTCGAGGAGGAGCTGCATTTTTAGCCTCTGCTGCTCTTTTTTGTCGTCTTTCCTGCAAATGATGATTTAAGTAAAAGGAAGTCATCAAGTAGTGGTTAATTGATGAATAGCATTTTCTCATGCTTTTAGAGGGAGATAGAAACCGTAATATTAAAAAAAACCTAATATATAATAGGTGAATGATCCAATTGCACTTCAGAAAATTCTAATAGTGTGAGGGTGAAAAATCCACTATGATTGATTGCAGGACTGGTAGGTAGAAAAATTACTTTAATCAATAGTAAACAATATTGTTTCCCACAATTTAGTGATCACTAGGACCAGTTAAGTACATACTCCATAACTGGGTAGCTTCAAAATTACAAGACCAGGGTGCGAAGGCAGATCCAAAAAAATTCTCGATGAGGTATGTATCACTCTATCGAATGAAAAAAGATATGTATTTATCAAAATAAATACTGATTGCAGTATAACTTCATTATAGTTACATATCAACACAAGTTTTAATCGTTCCCTGGACCTATAAAAAAGATATATGTTTAATGTTAGTCAGTACCTCCATTGTTTGAGAAATTCATAGTTCCATTCTCATACTTGCAGCTTTTACGGTGGTTAAGATATTTAACAATCACTATTCACAAGTTGTGTCTGGGTCAGAAATTGGAGTTTAATGATTTTGCCTTGGGTTGCAAATGTGATGTGTTAGAGATCTCCATAATTTTCAAGACTAATCATCACATAGAAAAGATGCAGGGTTTTCGTACAAAGTTAATAAAAATAAAATCAATTCCAAAAAATGCCAGTATGCCTAGGCCTATGCGAAAATCCCTGTAGGAACTCAAACAATCACAATTAAACAATCAATATCTAACTTTCATATAATCAAAACTAACCTTTTTCGATTGTTCCATGGCTGCTGCAACTTCTGCAGCAAGCTTTCTAGCATCCTCCATGTCCTCTGGACAATTCCGCAAATGTGCCTCATACGCCTCCTTTGCAGCAGCTGCAGCAGCTTCCTTGGCTAGTTGTTCCTATATATCCATTCGGCAGTAATTTCATCAGTATAAAAGGCAGTAACAAGTAAAAAACATAAACATGCAGGAGCAATCCAATGAATTAAGACAGTAGTCTCCTCTAGGGGAAAAGATAAAAAAAATGAGAAATAAAAAATTTCAGCTTGTTTTTCCAGCAAAACATAGCACCCTTCTATCTGAGTGATAAGTCTAAAGTGCTCAAGCATAACAGAGTACAATAATTTTTTCCAATTTGGTTAGAATTCTATGTTTAGCAGACTGGAACTTGTTTGTCCCCCCTGTTGCTTATAGAGACCTAGGTGAGGGCCATGTCACCTGTGCAGTCAAGACCCGTGGTTTCCTAGATGCAATTACGCGCAATGACACTCATGGTGCCAAACACTATTTGAAAGATTGGTTCTCTACTAATGCAACTCAACACTGACTAGTCTAAATCTGATGGCTAAGTTGAAAAGCTTTGATGCAAATAACAAGATGTAAGAAAATGCTGAAGTGAAAGGTAAAATTTTTTCATATCACCTCAACATATTCTCTATTCAACTCTTCCCAGATGATCTTCTTGTACTGCGTCTCCTCTGCAGTGTGAATGTAGTTATCTACCTAAACAAGACAATTCGTGAGGAACAATTCAATGTATATGGATGATGGCCCATGGAGCCCGTCCAGATATAGTTTGATAATAGAAAATCTAAACTAGTAAACAACAAAATTATAACCAAGTTGGCAAATGGTCTTTGTATTGTCATCTAATATATTAATTACAATAAGGGACAAACAGGAAAATACGGCAATAATTGGAGTCACGTAACTGAAACCATAAAGCATCTCCCGTTCTTGCATTACGTGAATTTTAGTAACTATTAGCACTTTATGTCTATCAGACTTGACCTTTAATTCAGCGACGTCTGGGTAAGTAAATATCTTAAAGTTTCCAAAAGAGAAAAGATCACCTCTCAAAGGACTCCCTCATGATCAGAGAAAAATTACCCTACTGGAACTTGCTGATGCCGACATGGGCTTCAATACCTTGTGCATAGATCAATAAAAAGGCGATGTTGCCCCAATAACTAAATTTTTAGAAATAGTGACACACATACTGAAATCCCTACTGATCTAATTTATTAATTCCTTTACCAACATATTTAGAATTTGACATTTAATTATACAGTTGAGGTTTAGTTTTCAGCTTCACTGCTGAATAATTCTGTTCTTTGCCCGCATTTATGCAAAATAATACTATCATCTCACACTTGCATCCTGTTAATAACTTCTTACACTCACAGTATGGGAGATGGAAAAGTGTATAATGAATTCTAGAATCCATATTTATCCCAAAAAATTAAAAAGGGCAATATATTAAGAGAATAAAGATGGGAGGGCAGAATGACAACTTGAGAGAAGAACCGCATATCAGATAAATATCCCCAAATTGCCTACTTTATCCAATTTTGCATATTTAATTATTTTCCATTTGGTGACAAATATAAATGATAAACTAATTATGTTTGTCAACTTTCTTGTTTCATATTTAATAAATGGTAAAGTATAGGGCAGAGGATGTGAATTTGAACTTTAAATTCTTGTATCAGAAGGAGCACCTTCACCATCTCTTAGTAATTTAATTTATTCTTAGAAATCTAACGTGAATCGTTTGCATCTTCCTTCAACTTTTAGATGCATGGTCTCCAATTTGACATAAATGCACTCGTTACAGCAAACCTCACATGCAAATTACATTGCGCTAAGGGAATAAGCTACAATAACGGAAGATCACAGGTAAAGTGACTAAATTACAAACCTCAAGATCTTCAATATCAGACAGGGTTTCTGATGAAGGTGATTCAGCACTAATATAATCAGCACCCTGTAATTTGCTATAACTAGCATCATCAATGGGCACTTCCTTGGTAGCACCCCCTAACATTCAGAAATTTAGGAAACATCTTATGCACACATCCCTGTCTCTGGAAATAAAATAACACAAAGTAACTGCAGCTATTGTCGTAATATTTGATGGTGATCAAGGATAAGGTTACCAGCATTAACATCCTCTGAAGAGTGCAGATTTTCATCTCTACTTTCCCCTGGGATCTCTGATCTTTTATCATACTAGATAAAAATGGGAAAAAAAATCAACGAAAAATAATTACAAAAGAAATTAAGTTCTCTGAACATTAATACATAATGAAATACATGATTACTCAATTGAAGGTCTTCATGAAACTTTTTTTTATCTATAATAGTCGTATAATTATCATTATTAAGAACATCAAAACCTTTTTTAAAACCAAACAGATCAGATACAAGCATGTGAATTAAAACTGAACTTGAACAAGAACAAGAGATTTTCCTGATTGACATAGAAGGGTTCCCACATCATTTTACATTATGTATATAACAGACATGAAACAACACAATAACCTGTAGAAAACTATATATTTACTCTTGTGGAGCTAGACTGGATGAGGAATGGAACTCAAAGATAAGTCATACTCACTCAGTTCCACTGAATTGTATACATCTGGGACACAGGGCTCGGCACACATTTTAAGGCTCTTATTAAATATAGTTTCATAAATTATTTAATTTTTTTTCTTTTGAATAAAAATTTAATATTAAAATATTCAGGAAAAAAATAATTTAATTATAAGTTATAGAACTATACTTTACAGAAACCTTAGAATGCGTGCCAAACATGCAAAATAACTGTATAGAAATGAGTGGGACAGAGGGAGTAAGTGAATATATCTTTTCTAGTGCACATTGGCAGAAGAAACACTAGATGCCAATCAGGTAAAAGGGAGTCCACAACCATATTTTAGGAGATAACACAAACCCCAGCGTAAACTTCATAGTTCATACCAACATACTTCAAACATTTATCAATAGTGCAAACTTAAGCCCCCAATGCTTTATTACCCGTGTCCAACACAAGGATATCAAGTAGGACTCTGATTCATATAATATCTGGCACTCCATACTTGAGTGCGAGAAACGTAGCTTATACACAACTTCACTGATCTATATACATCATTACTTGTATCTTTAACTTCCATGTGATATATGCTTCAATAATGAGCACATAAACATGTATGTGTGTGTGCGACTGTGCGTGCATGCCGCCAGACTTAGCATGACAGTGCAATTGTGTGCTCGATGGCCCACCAGACTTGGCATGAAAGTGCAATTCAAGAAATGCACATGTACATAGATCACTTCGAAAATGATAAATATTTATATATATATATATATTTTAAAATAGCGTCATTTCCCGGTGTTATTAAAGTATCACTTGAATAGAGAGAGAATTGTGGTAGGTACTTTTACATAGTTACTGTTCTGCCCCTGGATAGCCATGTGATCACAACTCGAGTCAACAGCGTTTTTCTCAGCGTACTCTTTCTCCATTCTTTCATGTTGTGCGCGCTGAAAAGCTGGAGGTTCTGATTCTCCATCCAATCCTCCAGAAAAATTCATGAACTGTAACAATCAGCAGAGCATGAACAAGAAGGTTCAAAACCAAATTCTTCTCAACTGAAATCAAAAGTAAGGAGTTACTTCTGCATAACATTCTCGACAGAGTCCATGAGCAAATGTCAGTTCACCCTTGTGCTTACAAAGAACTTCACTCTTATCGGAGGATTTGATGCCAGTGGTGGTTTGGCCCAGTGACCTAAGCTCCGCTTCATGTTTTTCTGCTTTTTGGGTGAACTCATCAATCTGTGCACAAAGCAAATATATAAAAGAGGTAAACGAAGAATTACACTTTGGTCATATACAATCATTCTGTTTTTTTCTTTTGAAGAGTGGAACAGACAGACACAGAACTACTACTGCTCCAAAATATTGATGTCATCAGATATACTATTAAGGAGAAGTGACGGCAGTCCCACCACAAAACCATTACAAGAAAGGGAATAGCAAAGCTTATTAAAAAATCATCACTCCCCTAGAGCTTAAGGTCCAAATCAGTGTTACATAAAACGGGGTATGAAAACGGATACATGAAACGGGTATATATTAGGTTTGTTGCGCATCCTGATCACAAACAACTGTCCTCTGCTTATCATTTTAAGAACCTTCTATTGCATCTAATATTTCAGTTGTTCTAAAATGGTGTTTGTTTGCAACTAATGCTACCTCCTAATTTGGCTACAGCAGGCATTTCATGAAATGCTGATCCTAAAAGATAATAATCAGTTAGATCTCGCGATTATTCTTGGTATTTACTCTTTTCTTTAATCGTTTACTCTCTGACTTGATGGGGGGTGGGGCTGATTAGGGTTCAACAATACTCCTCATCACAAAAGAAAGTGAAAAAACACCAATGTATTAATCTAATAATAAAACCTTCATCGCTTAATCGACTAGTCGACCCACAGGACAACCATAATACAGATTTTCAACTTTTTTTCTTCGGTTTCCAAAACAAGGAATGGAATATGCAGATATCGAATATGTTGGTCCAAGACAACAACCTTAGTTTCATCAGTAAGTAAATATTACAAATCAGCAGATGCAGATGAAGATAAGCCGAAATCAACGGTGCCTGCATCTGTAGAGAAAGTAATTGAGGTTCAACATAATTTGTTGGTGTTTCAAGAAAAGCTGCTAATGAGAAACTTCAACAGTTTTCAATCACAACTTCGTTCACACTGCAGTTAGAGGATCAAGGCTGGATAGGACTCTAGGGTCTTCTGGAAACACTGAAGTTCCATTCTTCCCAAAACGATATCTGTAACGGGAGTTCCGAATTACAGTAGGTCCATGAGAGCATAGATCAGGATCAGTATTGGACCTAGTTGATTATGCCAGGGCCTAAATAGAGAATTATTTACTTAATGAAAGGTGGGCAAAGTCGACAAGTATTAGTTACTAGAAGCCTTATTCAACTTTAATCAGAGATAGTTGAGTGAATTGCTAATGAATACTAGGTTGTACTTGTAACCATGTTGATTATGTTTTTATGCTCTCTAAAGTCTGCCTGTCAAATTCAATTAGATGATTGATCCCCAAAATCAGAATAAGAGGTCTTCTTATGATCTAGTTAGTGTTTATGTTTGTTTATTCTTGTTAACTAGAATCCAAACATATATTACTCGTGTCTAAAGATATATATTACAAAACAATCAAAAATTTCCCACGATACATATACAATAGTGAGGTACAACAAACATACCGTCAGGCTTCCTGATTCTGTATTTTCAAACTCGATCAATCGCTTCGTCAATGTTGCTTCACAGATGTGAACAACTTTTACCTGGGAAAACCAACATTTAAAATGAAAAACACTCTAGTGGACTAAGAGAGAAACGCTAAACTTAGATGTAGATATTTAACGGAAGAAGATGCTGGAGATAACTAAAAAATACACGATTACAAAAACATAATGACTGACATTCAAGGACATCAAATGAAGGAACGATTTATGCTTACAATGTGTGATTTAGTATAACTATAGCCATGTGAAATTGCTGATATGTATAATGCTGCACCACATAGCCCACTCGGTTTTCTTCCCGTCTGAAAGTATGTTATTGAACTCAACCAAAAGATTGAACTGAAGTCCATACACTTAAAATCTCAAATTTTATCAACTGATGTAGAAATTAACATAAGATACCTGCATCCAGTCACGCTTCATGCTAGCAATAATTTTAAGTGCAGTCGTTTCAACATTGACATCGGTCTGTCCTAACAACCCTACAATACGCATTACCAATCAGATTACAAAATCATTTATATATGAAACTTGTGACAAATGTCCTAGGGTGATTATACCAAAAAGAGCTACTATAATAGGTTACCCGACCAGAGGGTAAAAATATTAAAGATTGCAAGCCATTATAAGAGATTCTCAAGTATTTAATTTTCAATTCTAAAAGCTAACAAATATGCGGGAGAATACAACGCCTGAACAGGAATTAAAAAGTCTAAAAAATTTATATATATAATACACACACACACACACACATTGGAACCAACTTTCTTATAAGCAAAACAAAATTGCTAATTTTACAAAGTCATCAACTTTCTCTTTAGTAGATACACTTAAAGAATCTAATGATACATATAAAATATCTTTGTTTGTGTACTCCACTATTCTCCACTTTTGGGTCATAAGGCAAGACACTTCACACTCTCTGTAGACAAAGCTAGCTACTGGAGTAACCGAAAGATGCAAAATACACATATTACTAAATTAAACATAAATTCCAACCTTAAATGTTGAAAATTTAGTAAATCATTTATCAATAAACTGACAGATGTATGACCAAAGCAATTCAATAGATTTGTCTCCAACCACAATAAGAGTGATAAAATGCAGAAAAATTACTATTTGCAAACCGATGAATGAAAAGACTTGGATCAACTGCTTTCTGAATAGACTGAACATCTTGAAGGCTTAACTGTTGAACAACGTCAAATATACAGCACCCAGCTCGTATCTGCAAAATGTTTTTTAATTTAAACATTAGTTAACATCAACTTACACTCTCTCTTTCAAACATATGCATATGAACATGAAAAGATGCCCACAAAGGAGAGGCTGCATTTGAACAAGATTTACAGAACAAGATACATATATTCTTGCAAAAAAATATACATACACATTTCTACCCAAGAACTCTGCAAATTCAATTAGAAGATACGGCTTAGGATCAGGCTCCGATGTCCTACACATGAAGTTCAAAAACCAGAAACTTAAAGTTAACAGGTCAAATAGCATTGGCTTGGAAACATTATTCCTTACCGACAGGCAACATAAAGACAAGCTGCCTCAACAAGATGCTTTGGACGTCCTTTTGTGAAATTCCTCTCCAGTGCTATCTTCAAAGGTAGACAACCCAAAAAAGTTAAACTTGATAGATAACAACTACCAGCAATAAATAAGCTAACATCCAATAGCCATACTCTATAGAAGTTTCTTGCTCGTCGAAGTACGTTAGAGTCATCATCATTGAACACTGATGAAAGCATCCATTGCATATCCTCATAAGCTGTAAAGGTGAGTGAGTTAAGGACAAAGACGACTGTATTCTGTTTTCTGGTCACTATAAAGATTTTTTGGTGTAGGGACTCAAAATTAAAGCAGATTTCAAAACACTCTGGAAAGGAACATCATCTTTTGTTTTTCTTTGTTAATTCAAAGGGAAAATTTTAAGAAGCTTCCTTCAGTGGGTAGAAGTTTCAGATACTAACAAAACAGAAAAAGGAAACATCTGCAGATAGAAGGAGCTTAGACACTTAAATGTAGTATGTTGTAACCGCATATGCACAAGGAATTACTCTTATCAGTGTTATTAAATGCGATATGCGCATAGAAGCGCGAAAAACCCCAGAGCATAAGCGCACCGCGCAATGCGAAATGCGCGGATTCTTCGAAGACAAATAAATATACATATATAAATGATATATGCATTCGCATATGCATTCTCCGAAGCGAAGCGCTTCAGGTGCACATCGCATCGCATCTCGCATATGCATTCGCATATGCGCTTTTAATAACACTGACTCTTATAGTCTTATATTATCCAAAGGAGATGAAATCATCTAAATTAAGTTATAACAAATACATATATTTATTAACAGCGAGTGTAGTGTGTACTATAACTATTATGAGAATGTATCTCTCCGAGGTTAACCAAGGAAAGTGTTTCCAATTTTTTAACCATAGGCCTTGTAAATCAGAGAGTACTTGTAGTAATTGTTTAAATAATTATATGTGTATTACACAAGATGTGGGGAGCACAGCAATAACTCACCTCCGTCTAATGTCCTGTCTCGTGAAGCAGAGTAACCACTGGCAAGTCTATTCAGTGTTCCTTGTGCTCGACTCTGAACATCAAAAGAACTAGCTATATTTATATATGCCTATTTTTTATGCATCACGCTTAATTTTCTTGAGATAGAAAGAGAAATATGAAACAGATGATAAATATTTTAAAATAAATATGATCTAATGCGTAACATATTCTAACCATATAAAGTATTCTCTGAATGGTAGGCAAGTGAAATAATAGATCAGGGGGAAAAAAAACCCAAAAAAGTTTATTCCCACAAAAAGGCTACTTTTTTTTTTTTTTTTTGCAGATTCTTGCTATAAGGTACACCTAACAATCCTATTAATGTCCAAAGCCTGTCCAACGATAAATTTCAAGCGCCAACATGCAACAAAAACAATAATATATGCCCCAAAAGTTTTAAATTGGACATTTCATCTTAACTTTGTACTGATTCCAGTCCCCTGCTACAGAATCAACTATATCAAGGATTATGACTTCTTGCTACCTATGTAGAACAACATTAGCTATAAAGACGACATTCAAACCTGTCCTCCGGCATCTTTAGCAAATGTAACTTCTTCCGAATAATTATCCTCAACGAGAAGTTTCCCACAGAAACTACAGCATCTGAGAAAAACGAAAAGAAAAAACACCGTACACCTTATAAACGCATAAAGAAACTCATAAGAGAAGTATATTTTCATAGTGTACATTGCACCATAGCATACATAGGGTGAGGGGGAGTCAACTGACAAACAGATAATGAAACAATGCAGCACAACTCCAAATAACATAAACGCACTACCATCATAATTCCTAATGCCACTACATAGTGAATAAACTCCTTGTCATACAATATACAAATACTACACGCACAAATACACATAGATACAAAACTCACGCTCTGCCATCATCAAGAGTCTGGGTATCACGATTTGATCCACAACTATCGCACCACAACCGTGACCTATGAACAACCAAGAAAAAAATCCATCACAACTCACTACTGCCAATATATTCATCCAATTCACAAAGTAGCATTAATCACACTAGGAAATGTCGAAAAAATTATATAAAAAAATTCAGAAATCACCTTGAACTCATGAATGATTGCGGCGCGATGAATCAATGTAATTTGGCAAATAAATGCATAAAAAAGATGCTAGTAACGGATTGATAAACCCTAAACCCTGTAATAACAAAATTAGATAACTTCAATTGCAGATGTTGAAAAGTAATTAAACAATATCAAGAACAATTGGATTATAAGTAGAGATGATAAACGTATGAGTGATTGTGAATATATATACGAGTTAATTGATGTATAAGGAACTTACAGAGGAGCGGGAATCAACTTTTTTCTTTCGTTCGTTCCTCTGTCCGAGAAATACTATTGTGTTAACTTAATTGATGTTCTTTGGAAATTAGACACAGTGAAGCTCATATCCATGAACTTGATTACTTACAAAGTCTTTGGAGAGCCAGAAGGACCACGTTATGTTCAATATAATTTGGTGGGAGGTCGGCAGGTAGTTATATTTTTGTTTTTAGTTGTTACTTCCCGTTGATACTGGCTCTTACTATTTTTGCTATGGCTTAACTTCAGTGTATTGGTTCATTGCAGGCAGTTGATCAAGTATACCCCTGTATAGCTAATTTTCTTAACCAAAACAACGGTTGAGCTTCACTCTTTGTTGTTTGGCAAGCAAAACAGAAATTCAACTTTTCTCTTGGGTAGATGAGAAGATATTTGATTAGATCATCCCAGATACAGAAACAGCCTCTCCCCACCCTACCCCAAGCAATGGGCTTTTGTGTTTCCGTGTTCTTAGCATTCAGAAGCAAGGTGTTCTGCTTCTATTTTCATTCAGTTGGTTTTTTATATCTTGTCTGGGTCTGGACTTGAGGGTTTGATTATGTATCAGTGAGCAATGAAGTATTGAGAAAAATCATGACCTTGACTCCTTAATTCTGCTTACGTTGTAAGAGAAATTAATCAAGTAATCTACTTAATGTACCATAACTCTTTTTCGTTTATCTTAATGCGGGAAGTTATGCATTTATTTCGACACTGTGCACAAGGGAACAAAGCACTTGTATCATGTAGCAAACATCTTTGAGATCTCGCCTAAATGTCTAATGGCACTCCGCCCAGGGAATAATACAACAGCACTACATTACACGAAGACAAACTCTGGCAGTGCTAACAATCAATAAAAAAAACTAAACTTATAAAAAACCAATCAAGAACTTCATTACTATTTTTAGTCCCTGGTTATTGATTTAGTTGCAAGCGTCTCACCAACTCACATGTAGCTCCTATTAGAAATAAAGAGTCGAAACACTGGGAATACATACTTCAGCAAAGACCTAACTTGGGGGAATCATAATCTTTCCAAAAATTAAATGTTTAAGTTTAACAGGGGGAGCAATTGGTAAGACCGGATCAGTAACCACACAAATATTAGTTTCGTTGGAAATGCTTTAATCAAATATATGCATGAAATAGTAACAGTAAGCCTTGGAGCATGTGAAGTCAAGAATATGCAATCCTGTTTTTGTTAATCAATACATAGAATGAAAAAACCTATTCTTGTTAAAATTGCTTAAGTTTCTAAAACTGTTCTATGTCCATAGAGGAAAAACAGTTTGATCAGTGCATACTTGTACGTCCTATAATAGATTTCAACGATATAAAAATTCTATTAGAACTAAAATCAAACAGTTTGAGTGCTCGAAAATGGCCGTATAATTAAAGAAGTTAAGGAACAAATTACAATCAAATAAAGAGATTACCTGATTGCGCGTGACAGAAGTCTGTTGATGCACCGAGCGCGTCTTAATCACCGTTTAAAGTGCGTTCCACGGCTCGAACAGAAGTGAAGACTGAAGATAGTAGATTTGTTCCCCATATGCAACTGGGCCGTCGTATAGAAAGATGGTCCGAGTAGATATGTTATTGACACGGAAGCGGGCTGGGCTTTTCAAAAACCAGCCCAAATACGTAGTGGAATGACCCGAAAGAATCATCCGGAGAGAGCGAATAAGCAAGGAATATTAAGGCGGGAAATCAATCAATCTCCATCTCTCTAAAAGGCGAGATTTTTTTTAAAGAAAACAATTGAAAAATGGGGAAGAGAAAGAATGCTAGGGTTTCAGAAGACATTGCCGGAGATGATGAACATCAGCAGCAGAATCACGAAGATCTAGCTGTGGAGTCATCTGAACAGAGCTTGTACGGGGTATACATCTAATTCACCTGCTTTTTATCTCGTATGTTAATGAAACAGTAGACCTAGCTTTAATTGAAGCTGTTTTATGATTATGAATTTTAGTTTTAGATATTTTTAATTTCTATTCTGATACTTTTGCTTCTTAATTGGCGTAATTATGCACTTTAGAGATATTATTAACAGCATTTCTCAGTGTTGTCAAATGCAAATTACTCGATTCCTATTTGTTATTTGTTTCTGTGTAAGAGATAAAAGGGGGAATTACAATTACCCTCCTCGAATAAATGCTGTTTCTGTGAACATGAACATCCTAACCAGCTGTAAATTTGTGTTATGATTATCGTTCAAATTCACAGAAAGGGTAATTTGAAGCACTTACTTTCGACTATGTTGCCTTTTCTTCCGATTATTTTTGTTTGTTTAGCACTTGGCAGGAAGATTATGCTAGAGATGGGATAAGGGACCCAGTTCATAGCAGATTACTGTATAAGTTAACCTTGTTCTGCTCTAATTGAAGTGGATAACAAGTGCTAGTTTTGTGGCTTGCAGGTTCTTGGAGTAGAAAGGACAGCAACTCAGCAGGAAATAAAGAGAGCATATCACAAGTTAGCATTGAGATTACATCCGGATAAAAACCTGGGTGATGAGGTAATAGGTGATTTTTTATGTTAGTAAATTGCACTCGATTATTACATTGTATTACTTTCTGTTTAAATTATCATTGGACAATTTTCTGCAGGAGGCCAAGGAAAAATTTCAGCAGCTGCAAAAGGTAATGTCAATTCTTGGTGATGAAGAAAAGCGGGCTATCTATGATCAGACTGGCTGCGTTGATGATGCTGTGAGTAGTCTACTAAACCTCCTCTGCAAAATTTTGTTTGTGGTTATATATGTATAACATGTGTTGGTGCAAATCAAGTTCCAGTTTTGTTAAATAATACATCAATTGATGAGTTATTATACTATACTACATTTCCCCTTTAAGAAATTTCCCTTCTTCTAAGTGTCTGTTGTTGTTCATTTGTCAAGAAATATAAGTTAGGCTAAATAACTTCGTAGAATGCCGGTAAAGTTGAAACAGTCTCAGAGTCTCAAGTTTCAATTAGTGGTTCTGTATACTGCATATGAAGTTTTGTCTTCATTCTAATTTAGCTAGAAGAGAATCACTTATGTTGTTTTGCATTTGCAGGAACTTGCAGAAGATGTTGTTCGAGATTTAAGCGAGTTCTTCCGAACGATGTACAAAAAGGTTTATATTGGTGTTAATTCGCAAGATATACTTCTTCTTTCGGACCTATTTTAAGTTCCTTGTATAAGCACCTCAAATTATATTTCAATTACAGGTGACTGAAGCAGATATTGATGAGTTTGAAGCAAACTATAGGGGCTCAGACTCTGAGAAGAAGGATCTAATCGACATGTACAAGAAATGCAAGGGTAACATGAAGAGGTATAATTGTATATTTATGTCAGATGTTTCCTAAATAACACTACAAGTGTCCTTATAGAAGTCTCCCTGTTCAGGCTCTTCTGCTTTATGATATGCTCAGATCCTAAATTGGATTCACATAGATTTAAGGATATTCTGGATGAGAGAATAGCAGCAGGTAAGATTTTGGTTCCCTATTTCTCTTTTAATAAGGTGTTCTATGTTATTTGTGTTAGTTGACATTTACATTTTTACGTATGGTTTGTAATATTAAATTTGCACTTGGCGTAGGATACACTTGGTTATGATGGTCTGCTTTCAGCAGATCTAGTTTTGTCCTTGTATAGATGAGAAATTTATGCTGTTATTTTAGTCTGTGAAACAATCCCTTGGCTGTGTGGATTTAATTGCAAGACTGTAGGGCTGTCAAACGGATAATTCGGATACGGATATGCCTATATCCGTATCCTTATCCGCAACTGTCGGATTCGAATACGGATAATATCCGCTTTATTTCGGATACGGATAATATCCGCTTTTTCCCGGATACGGTTGCGGATATTTCGGACGGATGTCGGATATTTTTGATGATTATACCGTATTGATGATGATTTTCGAACAATTTTTTTATGACTAAGCTCAAATGATACCTTTATATATGTATAAAGTATTTTAGTATTTGTATGATTATATAAATTTTGTATAAATGTATTATTTAATGCATATACACACACTACAAGCTAATAACATAAAATTTTAATTACGTATAATTATATATTATATAATTTAAATATCATATATGTATTTAGTTTCGGATTCGAATATCACGGATTCGGATACGGATAATATCCGCTTTTTCTCGGATACGAAAAATATCCGCTTTTTCTCGGATACGGTGGCGGATTTTTCGGACGGATTCGGATTTTTCGGATTTTTTTGACAGCCCTACAAGACTGATGGCCTGTATTATTAAAATCTTGATGCTAACATAGTGGGGGATGATATTAATCTTTAGTAGTGTTGCTTTATATATTTCAGGGGAGATAAAGTCTACTAAAGCATATGAAAAATGGGCTACTCAAGTGTCAGCAACAAAACCACCCACAACCCCTCCAAAACGCAAGGGGAAGTAAGTCTTTTATTACACTTTCTTAACGTTATCTTAATGTTTTAAAAGAACCATATCTCCCAGACTGACCACACATTCGTTGCTTTATAGTAGAGCAAAAAAAGACTCCGACGATCTCTATGCTATTATCGCTCAGCGACAAAGCGAGAGGAAAGGCCAAATAAATTCCATGTTCTCGTCTCTAATAAGCAAATATGGAGGTGACCCTGACCATATGGCTGAACCCAGTGAAGAAGAATTCGAAGCAGCCAAGGCAAAAGTTGAAAGTAGGAAAGCATCTAAAAGTTCCAAGAAAAAAAGTGGTTAAACTAAAGATCATGCCCCCCCATCTCCCTGAACTTCTTGTGCTTATTTTTTTGATTTGATGTGTGTATCCGTATGAACTTTGTGTGGAAAATATACATGCATATCGCGATGTGCCAAGTGCCAACTGCTGTCAAATAATCTACTGGTAATCTTGTTCGATAGTGGGTTGATAAAGGAGAGGCTCCACTATGAGGGCCAAGGAGCAATGGAACTCAGCAGAAAGTGTGGTAGCTTTGTCCCATTTAAGGCACTTCAACCGACAGCCTTGTCTTATTTATTCATGCATACATGAAAACTTACTTAGTAGCAGCTCTCTGGTTTTAAAGTTGTGTACAATTTGTTAGAAAACCCCATTATGGCCTACTTTCAACTTTAATTTGTCTTCTTGATAATGCAATATCAGCATACGGAAAATGAAAATAAATAGAGGTTGGTAGTTGCCTAAAGTGACATTAGGCCACATTTAATAAAAATAGATAGACATTGAAATATGCCAAATTCAACCGACAGTCTAATTTTGCTGGAAAGTTGACTTAATCATCGATCATTTAGTCCAATTTAGAGAAAATTTTGATTAGACTATTCAACTATACCATGTAGCGTGCTAAAACCGTTTCTCCTAAATAGCATTGAGATAAGAAAATAACATTATAGATAGGTCCGCAGGCAATAATACAGGCCACCCGATATGATAATCAAATACTAATAACTTAATATAATACTTTAAGATTATAACTTTTTGAAAGAATATAATTTTTTTTTTGACGAATGTGGTTTATACCCTTACAAATTAGTATCTGTTATACGAAACTCTCGAGATGAGATGTCATATTTTATCAAAACAACGAAGTTACCAAAAAACATGTTCGCATTCTGTTGTAGACATGTTGTTTTAATATTCAGTTAGAATGTTAGATCACATAGTAGGCAGAGTGTCTTAAATTTTGAGTGAGATAAAAATTGAGGAGAATGAATATAGTTGAGTTTGGATAATGACATTTAAAGGGCAGCCAACAAACAAAATATTCCTCCTGGTGGGAATTTGATAATAATATATGAATCTGGAAATACAAGCAAAGGCCAAAGGCTCTTCCATCTCTGTCTGTCACTCTTACTCTTTGCTTTTTGCTTTTAGAGTTTTTACTCATTCTTCTTCTCCTCATTTAGTTGTATTTTTTTCAATTTATTAATATGGGGTTTGGTTAAATTTGCCCAAACTTTCCCCCCATTATTTTCACCATTATCTTAACAGTGTAAGCAACTTTTCTTGATAACTTAAATTAGTCCTTTCCACATCTTTAATTATTTAATTAAGTAGATAATCACTTTACACTAATTGCATCAGTGCCCATCTTGCTTTTAATTGAGTGTGTTTTCCCACCTCTCTATTTCTCTCTTATATTGTATCTTCACATCATCATTGTCTTAAGTAGCTTTCTTGATTATAGTAACAAATTACAGTATATTCAACCCAAGAATCAATCTTTTTAAGTGGTGGCATCTCTTCCAACATTTCTGCTGTTCACACCCAGTTTTCTGTCTTTTAATCTTGTTGTCTTGCAGGTAAGTCTTTGATCCAATTAGGGCTTTCTTGCTCTCTGCCCCATGTAAAATCTTGAAAATTATAAATATGAGTAAAGATTGATACCCATGTTAAAAAATTGATCTTTTGAAGGTTGCATCTTTAAATGGAAGCTGAGAATGGTGATGCTGTTAAGTCCAAGATGGAAGATTATCAAGTAATTGAGCAGATTGGAAGAGGAGCTTTTGGAGCTGCTTATCTTGTGCTCCATAAATTGGAAAAGAAGAAGTACAATTTCTCATTTCTTTTAAGTGTCTTGTGAGATTTATTGCCATGCGTGTATGCTTCTTTATGTTTTTATTTTAGGTGGTTTCTTTATTAGTCTTTATCTGTATTCCACATGTTTGACCTTATGTCACTAAAGGAGAAATTTGTTGTCTGATGATAAGCTCGCTAGTCATGTCCTATGTAACTTGTAAATGCAGTTTTAATAAATTATGATTTGATCATCTGTTTTCACTATTGTAATAGGTATGTTTTGAAGAAGATTCGTGTTGCTAAACAATCAGAGAAATTCAAGGAAACGGCACACCAGGAGGTAATGATGTTACTATAGTTTTGTATATATTATGGGTTTTTTCAGTCTTGTGGGTTGGCATTTCGCTTGCCTTTAACCAGCTGATAATTTTTATAAATGAAATATGTCCTACCAGATAACCAATTCGTATATTGAACTCAGCCTTAAAGATATCAGCATCCAGAAAAAGTCATGGAAATTTTCACTTTTTATTGTATATCTGTATGTTATGTTCGCATCTTATGTGAGACTGTCAAATTTTCCTAACTTATTTGTGATCACATATGCATCTAGGAGTTAAGTTTAAGCAAATACATGTTATTTGCTATCATGGGCTTGATTCTAAAATATTTGTTTGTAACAGTGACAATTGCTTTCTGAGCAAAATATTGAGTTTAGAAAATGTTATATATATGTTGCAGATGGATTTAATATCAAGATTAAACCACCCTTACGTTGTGGAGTACAAAGATGCTTGGGTGGAAAAGGTAATCAAAGCACTAAATGTGTGGCCAGTAAGCAACATTATCCTAAATACATTGTTGATTCTTTCTCTTCTAGCATGATTGAATTTGTTATATATTGTAGGAATCCAGTGTATGCATCGTAACTGGATATTGTGATGGAGGAGACATGTAAGTACTCTGCACTATCCTAAATTCTTGCGACTTACCTTTTTATTATAATTTATATGGCTGTAGATATTATTCGACATCTTAGTTACATGAGTTAGAAAAGTATTGACATGCACAAATTAATAAGAAAGAATCAGAGGTTTTTTTTAAACATTTCACCATCTTTTGTGATGCTGATACATATCCGAATTCCGAACAAATGAACATGTTCCATCAGCATGTTTATTATTTACATCCCTACACTTTTTTAAACCATTGGATTAGATTATAACATTGTCTTTCTATGTTCAGGGCCGAGATTGTTAGAAAGGCTAGAGGAGCATATTTCCCAGAGGAGGTGAGAGTAAAGAACTATTCAGAGTTCAACCTTAACTGTTAATGCTAGCAATGGGCTAACTTCCACATGTGACGGCCTGTCTGCTATATTTCGTTGTAGAAACTCTGCAAATGGCTCACTCAGGTGTTATTAGCATTGGACTATTTACATTCAAATCGAGTTCTTCACAGAGATCTAAAGGTGTATATCCATCTTCCTTCAGTATATAAATATTTCTTTCCTTGCGCCAAATTTAACATTAGTTTATCTGATCACAGTGTTCCAACATATTCCTCACCAAGGATGGTGACATTCGTCTTGGTAAGAAAGCTATAAGAAGTTTAAGAGTGTAACAAGTGTCTGTCATTCCCTATTTATTGTGTAATTTATGCTTCATGGATCAACAGGTGACTTTGGACTAGCAAAATTGCTTCAATCAGAAGAACTTGCTTCTTCGGTATTTGTTTTCTATCTGCCTTTTCTTGGACCAATCTCTACTTCTTTTATCAGCATATAACATGTGACTTTAAATTGTGTCTAGGTTGTTGGCACTCCTAATTATATGTGTCCTGAGCTCCTTGCGGATATTCCTTATGGATACAAATCTGATATCTGGTCACTTGGTAGGAATCACAAACTCTATTTATTTGCACCGTGACTGTAAGATTACTCAGGATTTTTTCTTAATTTTTCTATTTTTATGATCAGGTTGCTGTATGTTTGAGATGGCTGCACATCAACCTCCATTTAGAGCTCCGGTAAATTCTGAGCTATGTATAGTATACACACTTTTTTCAGCCAACTAGATCTTCTACAATATATTTCAAATTATTTTAATCATTTAACTGTATTACACAGGATATGTCCGGACTTATTAACAAGATCAATCGATCCTCTTTCTCACCACTGCCCATTGTATATTCCTCGACATTGTAAGTATTTTCTTCTCTTACCCATCCCAAAATACCAGTGTTTTGTCTGTATTATCATCCAACCATGTGAATATTAAAGAGGAACTCTAGGATATATCCAAATCCACCGGAAACAGCCAGGTCCATGATAATTATCACCTTATCACTGTTTCCAATTCTTCACCGCTGCTTCTGTTTTCATTTGTATAATCAGGCCCAGTATATGTACTCCCCCATTCCAAATTACATGTCCACTTTGAAAAGAAAAATTGTTTCAAATTAGTCGTTCACTTTGACTTTCCATGTAGTGTAATTCATTAATATGCTTAATTTTATTAAAAGTGGACATGTAATTTGGAATGGAGGGAGTACATTTTTGGAGTGACTAAATTATAAGTGATCATATACCATTCAAATCATTACTACACACCTTGATGTTTCTCATAGTTTACCACAATAGATTTCCAAAAAATGACCTCAACATTACAGGAAACAGATTATCAAGAGCATGCTAAGGAAGAGTCCGGAACACAGACCAACGGTTAGTTTTAAGTAGAATTTATTCAATATTGCCGATTTTAGTGCCAAAATTTTCCTGAATTATTTTCAAAATTTTAGGCTGCTGAACTTCTACGCCATCCCCATTTGCAACCATACCTCCTACGGTGTCGCAACCCATCTTCTGTCTTTCTACCAGTTAAGTCTCCTAACAGAATAAAGGAGAAAGTGATGAAAAAATCACCAGCTAAAAAACCTAGCTGCAGCAAAGAAATCATTGAGAGAGACGTAAGAGTATTGAATGATATGAAACCACTTCCGCTATTTGAGGAAAATAACGATATGCAGTTGGGAAATTCAGCTAACAGCGACAATCTAGAGACAAAACGTGTTGATCCGACAAGCTATTCTGCAAAGGTTTCTGTCAACAGTGAAGATTCGAGGAGTGTAGAAACAAGTTTTGGGACAACTGGTTGCACCGGAGATGAACAGGAAAGTTCACAGTCTCTGACACCAAAGGCAAGTACCGAGGCTCAGAATTCTAAAGCTAGTACATCATCACAGCATGAAGAGCAAAAAGAATATACCAATGGAAATAATCAACAATATCAGGAAAGTGGTTCAGAGAGAGAAAGAACAACAGAGATTGAAAAACAAAAAGAACATACCAATGGAAAAAATCAACACCATCAGGAAAGTGGTTCAGAGAGCGAAATAACAGCAGAGATTGAAGCATTACTTGATAAGCATCTGGAAATGGACCCTAAGAGGGAGAGTTTAATCTCAAACCACAGTAGGATGACAATGTCTAGTACAGGGTACACTGATAAGGGCGTTTCAATTGATGAAGAGAATTCAACACACGTTTTTGAAGCTGACGTAGAAGAAAGATGCTATGTGGAGAATTCAGTGGAAGTTAACTTATCATCTGAGAGTAATAGGAGTAATAATGGAGTGGAAGCAAAATCAGATGACAGTAGTAACTTGGGTGAACGGCAGAAAGCTGACATTGAAATTATTCAAGAGCAGGTACCGCCAAGCGATACATCATTGCAGAGTACAGTGTCTGCAGTTGGTGGTGATGATAGCAAAACTGAATGGACAAATCCTACGCAACAAAGAGTGGATGCACTAGAGTCTCTGCTGGAACTATGTGCGCGGTTACTAAAACAGAACAAACTGGACGAGCTCGCAGGTGTACTAAAACCATTTGGGGAGGAAGCGGTGTCATCAAGAGAAACAGCAATCTGGTTAACAAAAAGTCTAATGACTGCACAGAAAATCAACAAGGAAGCCTAAAAAGTAAAAACTGACTTGAAGAACTGTAGTAGCTACATAATTTGTCTGTGTTGATTGTATATTTTGGTGTTTTTTGGCATGATTGTTAAACTTTTATAGATTGAAAATTAAAGGTTTGGGTTTGAGGCTTTGAGCTCTCGTGTTCTGCAAGCTGGTAGCGCTTCACTGGGTTTTTAAGAGTGAAATAAGCTGTGAAACTTTGTGCGCAACAGTCATTTATGCATGGTAATTTTTGGTTGAAATGCCACGTTTAGTTATTGAGTACTACTACACTTGTAACAAAGTAGAGACTAGAGACTACCTTGGCGTGGAATCTACTTGAGGTTAGGAAGGATTTTTTAAGGCGTGGAATCTACTTGAGGTTAGGAAGGATTTTTTAAAAATATTTTTTCAAGACTTTTGTTATTGTCCGAACACAACACGTAAAAGCTGGAAGATGTTTCGTACTGAAACTTGAAAGCTAACTTGCTTGGTAGTACGTCCGTGTACATTTACCGTTGAACTACCCTGGACAAATTTGGATAAAAAAAATCAAAATACTCATATTTTGAAAATTTAATAGTCTTAGATATTCAATATTCCGCGAAACTCGAAATAAGGTTTATCCTCTGTTGTCCCGGTACACCCGGGTTCGACTCTGCCTCACCCCGAGAATTATTAGAACAGATACTAATTTGTAAGGCATATAAGCCTGCATTGTCAAAAAATTCATGGCATTCGCATAGTCGCATCTGCAAGCCGTACGCAGGAAGCTCTGTCACGGGCGCCCATCTTTTGGGGTATGACATTGTCTTCGTGTCTTTAACAAATTCTGAGAATATTGAGAGTCACTGGAGTCGTACTCGAGTCTCCCGCACGCCTAAGCTCTGATACTATGTTAAGTGACCAATCTATACTATACTATACTATAATAAGCCAACATGAGTATAATTTGTAGTTCAAGATTTTAGTTATATTTTTTGGTTTGATACTCTCCTTTTGGTACCACAAGTCTACAAATTTGAAGTCTATCTATTAGTATTACATTGTTAAACAGTTTCAAATACTAAATACTCTCATAACAATATATTATCATTTAATATTTCATTAAAAAAATTATAATGATGTTACAAATAAAATTATAAATATACAATTTTGAATATCTTTTTTCAACAAGAACCTTTATATAATTTTTTTTAAAATTTAACGTGTTCTATTTCAATATAAACACGAACCATTACATAACTCTTTCTAACTTTAATCTTGAAAGTTTCTATTGTCAAAAAAACCAAGATTGCAAAATTACGTTGAAATTCGATTGATTAGATTACTGAATCTTTCAAAGGTATTACACAATCGTCTATGTTTGAAAAAGATTTGAATTTTCTGATTTTTTTTATTTTTAAATCTACGTGTACTAAATTTGGATTAAATGTTTATATACATATTTACTAGGATATTTTCAAATAATCGGAAGAAAATATAGTCAGCTAAATAGTATAATTTAATTAAAATTCAATCCATTAATATTAAAATACTAATAAAATGATGTTAAAATTTAAATTATAAATAATAAATTACGAACTATATATCCGTCCGTGCTTCGCACGGGTTAAAAGCTAGTACTATAATAATAAGTCAACATGAGTATAATTTGTAATCCAAGATTTTAGTTATATTTTTTGGTTTGGTACTCTCCTTTTGGTACTACAAGTCTACAAATGTAAGTCTATTAGTATTATATTGTTAAACAGTTTCAAATACTAAAAACACTCCTAACAAATCATTATCATATAATATTTCATTAAAAAAATTATAATGATGTTATAAATAAAATTATAAATATACAATTTTGAATATCTTTTTTTAACGAGAACATTCATATAACTCTTTTTAACGTTAATGTGTTCTATTTCAATATAAACACGAATCATTACATAATCTTAAAAGTTGTTGTTGTCAAAAAAACCAAAATTACAAAATTAGATTAATAATCATTCAAAGGTATTACACGATCGGCTATATCTGTAAAAGATTTGAATTTTCTGATTTTTTATTTTTAAATCTACTTGTACTAAATTCGGATTAAATGTACTACAATTCTGACACACACACATATATTTATTAGGGTTTGTCCATTTTCAAATAATCGGGAGAAAATATAGTCAGTTGAATAATATACTTTAATTAAAATTCAATCCATTAATACTAAAATACTAATAAAATGATGTTGAAATTTAAATTATAAATAATAAATTACGAATTATATACCCGCCCGTGCTTCGCACGGGTTAAAGGCTAGTTCTCTTAAAACCTCGAGGTGTTAGGAGAGCGCCTGCCAGGACCATTATCTAACAAGCTCGTAGTTGCAAGTTTTTCCGCAGATGGCTTACCCAACAGCAATGCCGCAATCAACAAGCATTCCTTCACCGAATGCCACGTTCTAATCTTTCACAATCACTTTCACAATCATAATGCTCAGATATTTTTCTTCGGAATACCGAGTAGTCCAACTTTTACCTACATTTCACGCGTAGGAGTTCCAAATTACGTTTGAAATCTTGTGATTACTTATATTATGATCCAGTTTAAAATCCAACTTCTAGCAAAAATCAATTTACCTCAATATTATGTCACGATACAAATTTTATCCACTTTTTTCGTAATCTAACAAAATAATTATCGGCAATATTGTATGGAGTACCAAACATGTAACGTTATGGCTCATAAATGTATGTGGAATATAATTGTTGAACCGAGGCTTGACCGACCGTTGTAGGAGTGGGTCCCGGTGGTTGAAAGGTCCAACTCACCGCCCACGTTGTAGCTGTTGCTTTTCACACATTCTAAAATCTAGCTGTTACGCTGTTTCCCATTTTCAATATTTTACTCCACCCCCAGCTGTCACTCCTTAACCTTTTCCCACTACTCTCTTCTCACAGCTCACACACTCTTAATCGTTAAGTAAAAACACCATCCCTCTATAAATACACACTCCCCTCCCACTCTTTCAATTCATCTCAACACTCTCAATCCCCAACTCAAAAAACAAACTCTCTCTCTCTCTCTCAGTTTCTTTCTCTCTCGAAAATCAAATGGCTCAGCAAATGATGAACCTGTTCTTCGTAGTCCTGGCCGTAGTCGTAGCCGCGGCTTCAGCTCAAGAAATGGCTCCAGCGCCCTCACCTGACATGGGCTCAGGCTTTTCTCTCCCTGTTTCAACGGCTGTCGTGGGAACCTCTCTTGTTTTCTCCCTGGTTGCTCTGTTCCGTCACTGAGATGTTGAATTTTTATCCGCTGGGCTTCGTTTGTTGATATTATTACATTATATTTATTTATAGTTTATACACGGCGCACCCTGGTGTGTGCCTGAGTTTGGGTTTGGTTATGTATCATTCATTTGTATTCTTTTGCTACTATTAATAAAGTTCTTAGTTTATATCCCTCTTGTCTATTGTCTGTGCAAATCTGTTGATAAGTTTCTTTCTTAACTTTAAGATCTCTAAAATCTGTTTCCAAATACTTATCAAATCTGTGAAAATGCTTTCTGATTTCGACCAAATGAAAAAGATAAAATCTCTCACAAATTAAACAAATTTACTACCTATATCCTTTATAGGTGCAATTTAAATCAATTATTTTTAGCTAACACGGCTGTAGAAGCTCTCTTCTTATCGTGTTGTAGATGCTCTATCTTACCGTGTATGAGTTTATCGACCTTACATGCACAATTTAAGATCCATTATTTGTATGGTATATGAGTGGTTGATTTTACATGTACATAATTTAAGATCCATTAATTACATAATTTTATTATTTATTTTTAAAATTATATTATCTTACTTCTATAATAAGGCAACATGGATATAATTTGTCGTCCTACAAAATTTTGGTTTGGTCATGTTGGTTTAGTGATTCACCTTATAACTAAAAGTCTGCTACACGTAAAAGTCTGCTACACGTAGAGTTCTCACACGCTTACATCTCTAAATAGTTTGATATACAACAAGATAAAAACTCTACCATTGTTCTTTTAAATATAATTTATAATTAATTAATAAATAAAAAAAAGTAAATTTACTATCATTAATATATATTAATATTATATAATAATTAATAATAAGTTTTAAATTATATAGTCGCCCGTGCTTTGCACGGGTGTAAGGCTAGTATAATTAAAAGTTTAAACATGAAATTTTTATTTTTCTAAATAATTAAGACGATAAACAAGGGAGCTTGGGCTTGTGTTGGGGTTACCCCTACCAGTATATATCTAAATCGAAATATTGATACGGGTTATTTCATAATAAAATTGTAGTTGCGTCTTATATACAAGTACGGTAATTGTTTTGATTTGTTGTAATAAAATTGATTATTAAAAATGGTTTCAAATCCCATTGAAGACATTTGTATTCATTCTCCTAATCAAAAATCAAAAATCAAAATCAAAGCTGGTCATGATTCAAATCCCATTGATGGCATTTGTATTCATTTCTCTAATCAAAATGATAAAATTCAATGTTCAATTCAAATTATCATTGATCACGTATATTAGCCTTATTTAATTGTATATTATTTTTTTAACTGCTTAGTACGCAGTTCTGCTATAAAGTATGATTGTATAATTAATTTAAAATAAAATTTTATATATATTTTGAAATGTGTTTTTAAGTCCTTTTGATTTATATATATTTACATCAATTAACCCCAAAATATTACAACTTAAGCATATTATTTTTAAGTAGAAAAAATAATCAGTTATATATAAAAAAAATAAAAGTTTTATCCACCATTCTAATTAATTCAATCAACGTGGTAAAATTCGAGAAATATCGAGATCCCTTCATCGGCCACAAGTTGCACTCTCACTTCTTCGCAACTTGTGCCGCCTAACTTATTTGGATTACGGAAGTTCAGTAAGCTTGATAAGCAGAAGTCTTGTACTGATCGAAGAGTTGTTATATCTCGAAACCTAAGGAAATTAAAGAGATTGACAGACAAGAGTCTAGTGAAGACAAATAAGAAGCGATAATAGCGGGCTTTGTCATTCACATGGACACTACTCATAATCAAAATATTAATCATTTCTCCAGCTCTAATAATGCTCGAGATTCTGACGCGGTAGGTACTGAATATCTCTAATAATAGAGAATAATCTCTTCTTAAGAATTTTTAATAAAACTCTCTCATTTTCAAATTATACATTAACATAAATACGTACAAATATGCATTTTCTTTAATCAAATTTCGTAAATTATTTTAATCTTTTTTTTTTCACAATTCAGCTTACAGGTCCAAAAATTTAAAAGAACACTTTAATTCAAGACTAATATTTTTTCTCGATTTATTTTTGAAAAAATGCTAGATACTCCATATTAAAATAATAATAAATTTTTTACTTTCACACAAATCATTAGATTAAATCAACTATTCGTATATCACATCAGCCGACGAAAAATTTAGATTTTTTTTTAAATACTTATGAGTACTCTGATTCTGCTGTATTAGTATTACAATACTACACAAACAGCGGCGCCGTTAGCGGGGGCATCAGGCCTGAGAGCATGTGCGCTGTAAGCAAAGCAAAAGACAAACACACAACGCACTACCAACCACTTCCAGCTGTTAAACACAGCTGGCTAGCCGTTCCACATTCACCATCCTCCCATATGACTCCATTCATTCTTTCGATACTCGTGTAATTCTCTATATAAACATCACCCTTCCCCCTCTCTTTCTCACACCATCACAATTCACACATCAATTCACAAGTTTATTGTATTCATATAATTATCAAAATGGCTCAGAGCAAGATGATGAACAAGGTCTTGGTTGCAGCTGTTGTGTTATCTGGCGTGGCTGCAGTGTCAGCCCAGGTGGAGGCACCCGCACCTTCTCCTGATGTTGGAGCCGCATTTTCACTGCCCGCTTCTGCTGCCTTACTCGGAGCCTCGCTGCTTTTCTCCCTGCTTCGTCTTTAAATTTATTACTCATCTTTTATAGTAATTAATTACCCCGGGTTGTCCTGGATTTGTATGTACTGCGCTTTTGCTTATCTATTCTTTTTGCTGTGTATATGTATTTCATCATTCATTCGTTTCTACCTTCTCTGTAACGGCAAGTAATAAGATTTTCTACTTGATTTAATTGTCTTTTTGATTCCGTTTTCTCAATTTTCTACTTGATTTAATTCGTTTCAATATCAATGTTATAAAAATTAAGACAAAATATTACTTGAGAAGAGTTTACGAAAAATCTGTAGTATATTATATTATATGAGTTATACAAAGATGATTACCGACTTTTGCATATAATTCATATAATATGCTACTCACAGAGAATTTAGGACAAAATTTCAGATAATATAATAAAATAAAATGAGTTACTTGACAACATACTTGAGCCTATCATAATAAATCATTAGATGTTTATGATACGATACATGTACAACACATTTTCACTAATCATTATTATTAATTCTTCCGATGATATTTTTCATTTGATAAATCTATTTTGATCTTTATATATCTAAAACCTCCGGTTATAAATATTTTATTAATTCTTCGGATGATATTTATGATTTGGTAAATTTATTTTGATCTCTACATATATGAAATCCCCGGTTGTAAAATTCTTATAAATTACTTCTTAATGCAACTTCTTTCAGATCCATTTTTGCAAAATATATTTCTATACATTTTCTTTTTCTCTGTTCAAGTGTGTTTTTTGTAATTTGAATATTCTTTTTACATATTTTTACATGCTTACTTTGTTTCAAAGACTAAAAAATAAAAATCAAGCATATGTCATGATAATGGAATGGAGAATATATGCATTCATTTGCAATATCAAATCTCAACGAGAATAGAAAAATGAGATATTGGTGCTGGTGCATGTTCTGCTATGACTAATGAGTTGTCAGCCAGTTGGGTAATTTTGCAATGACAGATACTCACCAAAAAAGAAACAAAATTTTATTGTGAGTTGTTCGCCGCTAAACTAATCATTTACCATTATTATTTGTGGGCTTCACATTTCACACACATTGTTTTCTCCTTTGATCATATTGCACATTGCTGCTATAAATACACACAATCCTCGCCAAACAATCATATCCTTCATCAGATTGATCCCTGCTGCAGAGAAACATAGCACATAATCTCTCACATTTACAATTCATCAATCTAATATGGCTCATCTTATCAGCATCATCATGTTAGCCATTGTCTCCAGTGCTGTTGCCGTTTCAGCTCAGCTGGCCCCTGCACCTTCACCTGATGTTGGCGCCTCGTTTGCACTCCCGGTGTCAACCATGTTCATCGGAACTTCTCTGCTCATCTCTCTCTGTGGTCTCTTGAGGCACTGAGAAGCGAGAATCACCCAAAACATGTACAACTATTGCTTTTAATTATTGTTTTAAACGACTTTTGTACTTGATGTTCTTTATTGCTAATGTTTCAATAAATTCACTTCTATTCTTTTTTCTTCTTTTTTTTTGCACACGATGGTCGAATTTCAAATTTTTATACACATTTATATACAAGTCAAAACTATGACTGAGTAGAAGGGCAAAAGAATATTTGTTCAAGAGGCAGAACCTTTGGATTCTTGAACTTCTAGTTCATGCTCTGCCACCATGATACAAGAATCTGCTTCCAAAGATGTGCTACTCTTATTTTTCATAAAAGACTCTCTAGGAGAGTTTAGCATCTCCGCGCTGCACTGAACATCAGGTGCTATACCTACTTGATCAATGTCATGAAGTGCCGGTGACAAATACTTTGCAACTGTTATGAATAAAGCTGATCCATCATCCAATTCTGTAACACTCTGCATTCCAGTAATTATATGGTGATCATAAGGATTAAGTCAAAAGAAAAGTGGGAAAAAAATTCAATGTGATTTAAGTATTTATTTTCTCCTGCTGTGTGGTAAGACTACTATCCATGAAGCAAATAGAATCAAACTTACTGGTGCTCATGCTGGCATTTGGCAAAAGCTATATGGGGCAATTGGGATGGCCTTTTTTTTTTTCAATTAAAAAAAAACTAAACTTTTCTGCATATTTCGACTTTCGTTACATCAAATTCTGTTTTTGTCCTTTCTAATTTATAGTCTACATTTCTTGCTTGTGATGCCAACCATATATGCATGTTTTAGAAAAATCAATGACAGTTTTCAGGAAAGTTTTCTGCAAGAGCTTGATGACTCTTGTAATAAAAATACATGCCACCATTTTCATCTACAAAGTTAATACAATGTATGCCATGTCTGACAGGGAAGAACTTTACCTGAATTTTTCCTTTCCCAAAGGTTCTATGTCCTACAAGTTTAGCTCTGCCATTATCATGCAGTGCACCTGCAAGGATTTCACTCGCGCTAGCACTGCCCTCATTTACCTGTTTCACGATTAAAAAGAAGAAAATGAAGAACACAAGAATTTGTAGAAACAATAACTTCACTTTTTGTATTGAAAATATGAACAGAAAGTTTTAGTTTATCAGCTTTTCTGTGAAGACGTTTATTATTTATTACTGCTCTGCGCCATATAAATTACAGAAAGGGCTACATATTGACGTCAATTCGCATAACTTGTTATCGGAGCAGCTCAACACGTAGAGGCTGGGATATGCTTTGAAAAAGAAAAATATAGAATGCACCAAACTTACAAGTACAACAAGTGGATCATGTGTTTTAGCATGCCCATTGACCATGTTGATAGGTAACATATTTCCATCCCTATCAATAGTGTTCACAAGAGTCTCATCACCATCCAGCCATATCTGCGCAACATCAAGGCCTGCTTTTACTAGACCTCCCTGCAAACTAACTTGTATAAGAATAGAATTACGAATAATTCAGAGAAATAGTTCGGTAAAAGAAAATAGAAGCAATTTAAAAATGAGAAACTTGCCGGGTTGTTGCGAAGATCGAGTATGTATGATTGTACTCCCTGATTCTCCAACTCAGTAACTGCACTTTCCATATCAGAAGCAGCAGTCTGTCATTTAAAAAGTAAGAATCTGAGTTGATTGCAGAGTTTAATAAACACTTACACTGCTTTTATGTTTGTAATAAAGCTTCTAAGTAATTGCCAATAAGATATATACCAACCATAAGTACCTGAGAGAAGGCTAGCAACTTCACATAACCAGTCTTTGACAGACGGCCGTCAGGAGTTTTGTGAGGAATGACAGCACTAGATATAGGGGAAAGCTTTATAAACTCGCGAGGTAGATTTACCTTCACAAACGACACATGCTTCAATATGACACTGTATTGAAAAATCCTATAAAATTCTAGACTACAAAATACTCGACAAAAGCTAATAAGCACTACCTCTCTCAAATTATCACCACCTCCTGATTTAGAGCCCTGTAGGAAAAAAACAGAATCACCACAATACTAATTAGAGCAATTTTTGGTGTAAATCATAACCATATTATCATTCACATTGGATGACTTTTTCAAAAAAAAAATTGTAAGTCATGCAGAACTTGTGTGACATCTAAAGGTTCTGCCAAGATACATATGAAATTATATGAATTGATTTGTAAGAGCTCACTAACTAAAACAAAGCTACATTTGTTAGACCAGTAATAGTTAACTAATAATAACCAAATGTGAAATGTGTCGATATAATGTACCCTTCTGGTTCATTAATTTTCATGTATTAGAAATCACAACACAAACAAGATGCTGATTTCTGAAAAACCATTTAGAAAATCTGTCTTCGAATTTATTTCACATTCTTGAACTATAAAAAAACATTATATGGATTGCTTGTAATGGATTGCGATTTTACCCTGCGAACTTTTACTGTAACAGATGTCCCAACTTTCCCTCTGAGCTTCTGTGCGGCTCCTTCGCTGCTGATACCATCAAGCCTCTCTCCTTAAGTCCCAGGAAGATCATACAAGATGGTTAGCTTGTGTAATATAGTACCTGGAAAGTGTCTCTTCTACCATAAACTACTCGCATGGATAAAAAAGCACTAAAAGCACATACACCAAGATGCCTGATTCTAGCGGTCCTTGTTGTCGGCTATTGATCTTTGAGAGCCTTGACATACTACTTTCTTTCTTTCTCTTTTGCCTTCATTTCCAAAAGATTTCTAGATTGCATCATTATCTCCAATTCTTTTTGTTAGGTGATTATATTAAGCTGTTTATACGATCCAATCCTTACTTTTAGACAGGTATAAAGGGAAAAGAGGAACCTATACTAGTATATTCTGTAGTATTTGATAATTTCAAGATATATACCTTCTTGATCATTTATATATATAAAAAATACATTCAAAAGCTCTTAGCAACATGACAGTACTGATATTTAAAGTAGCTTGACCGCTATCATGTCTTGCAAAGCAGCTCGACCACAATCATGTCTCGCAATTATAGTGAGTCAGAAATATGTTCAGAAAATACAACACTAATTTCAAGTGTCGATTTAGACTATGTCGTTCTTATGGTTAATAATTCCCAGACTATTGTCTTATTCGCTCCATTTTTTCGCTATATCATATCCTTATTTGTTCCCTTTGCATGATTTAAGCCGGGAAACGTGGCTAAAATACTTACCAATATGAACTAGAAAGTGATCAATATAGAAATTAGGGATATTTTAAGGCTTAAAGTATAATTAAATGAGTTTAAGATGCATTTCTTGAAATCTGGAGATTCTAGTCCTTGGAAACAAACATAGCCTTATATTTGTTCTCAAATTTAACAAATGATGGCCTATTCAAGAAGGCACCTGGAGGCTTATACAAATTGTTGGAACAAAAGAAATCATGCGATATGATGGTCTAGTAACTCCATTAATAAAAGATTTATTCCTGTGAGGACTGAGGAAGATTTGAAATAAGTTCTGAATATATTAAATTAGCAGTTTTTGTTAGAGGGAAAGATTTTACATAATACATGCTACTTAGACATCCACCTTTGAGTTCCAGACTGAAATGTAAGAGTTGAACATTAACATACCATTAATTTCCATTAACTCATCTCCTTCAAGTATGCCAGCACGATCTGCTGGGCTACCCTCTACGCATGACATAACGACCTGCATAATGCTTGAAATATTCACTATGAATACAGAAATTATTACCCAGTACACGATTTTATAATTATTAGTTATTACTAGTACTACTCTTGGCAACTCAAAATTTTATAAATTGTTCCATGCAACTAGAATATAGTTATAATTTGCAAATTAGAGATTAATTCACAAACCAGATTCCCTGTCTTTGGATTGACATTTATGAATAGACCAACTCCACGTAAATTACCATCACTACCAATTCTGAAACTTTGGTACTCCTGCAGGTCAGAATCACTTTAGCGGAAATGAAAAACATAACAAAGAAGTAGCTTTTATAACAACTGAGCTCGGATTGTTAGGAATGGCCAAATGGGTGATAAAACAATATGCATAAAATAAATTCATCTCCAATAATTGACAGACAAAGTGCACAAAAAAAGGCTTTTTGCACAATGGCGGCAAAAAGAAACAGCATGCATATAAAATTCATAAGGATGTAGAAACTCTAAAAAGAAGGGACCTTAGGACTAATAATTCGTGTAAAGGGGTCCCCGAGGGTAGCAAGCATCCCACTGATCTTATTATAAGCAGCATCAGCTGATTTAAGAGGGAACATTTCAACCATTGTTTGTTGTAGCTTCATATCCCAATCTACAAAACCAAAAATCTTGAATTATCTCAACCACAACTTGCCTGCTAAACATGTACAACCTTTCCTCTCAAATATCTCATAACGAAATAACAAGAATCAATCGATGAAATCATTTAAATTCACCTTGATGATTAAAAGTAGGATCGACAAAGGTCTCCCTAATCAAACTCCAAGCCTCCACAAGAGTTCTCTGCACTGTATTTACCTACCCCAACAAATAAATCTTAACAAATTACAATTATATAAGTTGAAATAGCACAAAATCGAGAAAGCCCAATTGATTGAGTACCTCGTGAGCAGGAGAAACAGGGAATGCAACAGTTAAGGACTGAGCTAAAGCTGGAGAATCAACACAAACAGCTAAAGCAGCAGCAAATCCAACAAGTCCTCTCCCAATACCCTTTATAAAACCATGATTCAACCCAACAGAATCTCCAGTCTTATCAAGTTGTGAACCTGAATAATTCTTGGCTGTAGTAATCTTTTTTAGTACAATACATTTATGGTGTTTACCACGATTTGAGCAAGAGATATGAGTATAAGTAAGTGATGAAGTGGGTCTTGTCGGGAACTTAGTTGGAATTGGGGAAATATGCGGTGAGTTAAGATCGAAGCTGTTGCAGAGTTTTTCCATTTTCCTTGGAGATTCTGTACTGTATGGGTGAATTTTTTCTTACATTAGTTGTTTTTAAGGTTTATGGCTGCTGTTGTGTTCATATTTTGGTGGACCCACATGAATCTTTTGTGGCAATGGAGTGTCAGAGATGCGTCCACGATTCAAAGTATCAGCAGGACCTCAAAATGTTTGAACATACCACCACCAGGTGTTGGTGTGGTGGTAGAGCTCTTGTACCCCCTTGCGGGAGGTCGGGAGTTCGACTCCCCACGTGTGCGTGTGTAATCAACAATTTTTCTGACATGTGTAATTTAGAGGCCGTTTTGCTGGGTTTAAAATAAATGCTTCTTATCTAAAGTAAAAGTGAGAAACAAGTTAAGACCCACAAGTGATTGAAATGCTCGGAAAAAAAGTATAAGTTATGAAAGAAATATTAGCACTCCCAGTTTTTTTTAGGGTTAATTATCTAGTTGGTCACTGAAGTGGACTTAATATATCAAGTTAGTCACTGAACTCAAAACGGTATCACGATGATCACTGAAGTGGTCATAAATATCAAATAAGTACCTTGAAATATGAGTTCAAGCCGTAAAAATATTATTTATGAAGTTGTACATATTATTTTTTAATGTTACCAAAATCAAGTAAAAAGTTATGACTTCTAATATTTATAATAATATATTTAAATTTTATTAAGTTTATTTATTATTTATTTTTAATTAAAACAAAGAAATAACTATATAATAAAATATAAATAATAAATAAACTTGATAAAATATAAATATATTATTTTGAATACTAGAAGTCATGACCTTTTAGTTGGTTGTGGTAACATTTAAAATAATGTGTAAAACTTTATAAATAATGTTTTTACTGCTTGAACTCATATTTCAAGATACTTGTTTGATTTTTATGGTGACTTTAGTGACCATCTTGATACCGTTTTGAGTTCAGTGACCGACTTGATACATTAAACCCACTTCAGTGACCAACCTGATAATTAAACTTTTTTTTTTATAAGTGCTCTTTAGCTTTTTATACAAATCAGTCAAGAAAAGTAGAAACCGCCGTATTATGAAAAAAGCACTTATTTCCGGTATCCGAACAGGCACTCAGTAAGTCAGTTAAGCTGCATTTTGAACAGTGATACCCTAGTAAAGAATATGTAAGGTTGGCAATATTTTATTTTTAAAACAAATCGCTGAATATCGAAGCATGTGAATTTTTCTTAACTTACATCAACCTCACCAATATAATCGATGAAATTGATAAGTCGTCCATTTGAAAATATTTTTGAAAAAATAATTTGAGCTGCCTAATATTGTGCATGTTAGAAAACGTTCATCTTAAATATAAAATTATTTTGATTTTTTTAAGATCGATTCTCAAACTATTCAATGAAGATGAGCTTGTTCCAATCTAGTAATGACTTTTTATTTGTTAGTTGTACTACTGTTTTGAAACCGTCTTGTGACGAGTCTGATTTTGGTATTGATGCGTGGTTGTTGGATAGAGTTGACTCCTAAAAATTGATGATTAATCCGATTAATCCATGTAATGTAGTTTGGTGGGTTTTTTTGCCTCGTTATGGAAGTCAAATTGAGTCCTCATTATTTGTCACGATTTTGATATTGTTGCGTGGTTGTTGGATGGCGGCGCCTCCCAAAAATTGATACTTAATCCAATTAATTCATATTCGGGTTGATGAAATATCTGATTATTTATTTAATTATTTGACTAATTTATAAGCAATCAAGTTAATTTTTGGTGAATCCTTATTTCACGATTTTATTGACTAAGTTTGAATTATGCTTTTACTTTTTACAATACTGAATAAAATATACAACATCTCAATTATTAAATTATAATTTATTTATACCATAATATACTATTTTACGTAAATATCAATATAATTTATAATTTAGTTATATCTCTATTATTTATATTTTTTTATGAAAGCCGTTAAATTCCAACTTTGATCGATTAGAATTGACAAATATGATAATAATATCTCTTCATACGAAGAGCTAAAATTCACAGTAATAATACATTAAAATGCTTTTATAGTATTAATTTTAAAAAATAAATAAATATAAATTTAATAATCATATTACGTTTATTATAAAATTTTATCTAGAAAAAAGATTATGATAAAAATTAAAGTTATTGAAACATATAATACCTAAAAATTATTAAGAAATATAATTAATAATTAATAATATAAATACTTACAAGTGATGCCCGACAAATGCCAAGGTTTATGCAACAAACAGCTTCTGCTCCGTTGTATCGAATACGCGGAAATTTAATTACTACGTTGGGTCCAGAACGACCGCGGTTATTCAGCACGGTGCGTCCAAAACAAACCAACACAAACACACCGCCATTCCGTTCGGCTCTACATACAGGTTTGTTTAGAGCCCTTTTCTGCCACTCCATTGGATTTTGAATTTTGTTACTTTATGTGAATCATATGTTGCTTTGTATCAAGTATAAAACCAAACGAAATTAGAGTTATCAAACGAAATTAGGGTTCCAATCTGGGATTTACGTTGAATTGGGGGTAAAATTAGGGTTTATGCTGAACGGGTAGAGTTGGCGGTCCGATGATTTTTTCAAATCACAGCTGTCCGTGTCTTCATAAAGGTCAATTTGTTTTAGGATTTGAGTCGTGGAATGATGTATACAATAATACAAGGAATGAAATCAAGATTCACTATCTTCATCTTTATTTACAAATTTACATGTAAAGTTTTGATATATATGAATATTAGTGATTCAATATTTGGTTGTGCGTATATGAATAAAACAGAGAGCTCAAAACCCTAGGGTTTTTTTCCCGGTTTTCTTTCGGAGTTCTTACTTGCCCCTCTCTCTATATATAATATACAGTCGACTAAAGGCTTTCAATAACTATCCAGTGGTATGAGGTAAGTATTTTGTGTTTTGACTAAGATTTTGAGCCTTTAAATTCTTATTAGTAGTAAAATTAGTTAATCAGATATCGTAATGTTTAGGATCTTTTTGTATACTGTGGGTGTTGGAAGTGATCTAAAACCAGTCTATGTGTTATAGAGTGTTTGTGCTCAAAGACTTAATCAGTAGGTCTTTTATCAATATGGGAGTTATCCGTGTTTTGTTTCAAAATTTGTCATTAGCATAGCAATTGCTTTTCCTAGGGCATCAGTTGAACACACTTGCTGTTTTTGCTCATTGCAGTAGCTATAAGTTGACCTTTCTGTGTCCGTAAAACTTTTGTCTTTTGTCCATGTGCTTAATCTCGTGAATTTTGGCTGCTCTTTTTATAATTTGGTCTGTTTGGTATAGATATTGCATTAGCAATGTAATACACGATAGTTAATTGAGGTAGGTTAAAATGACATTAAATGTTTGCTTCATTGAGATTGTTACTAGATGATAGTGGTTCTTTGCCTATATTTTATCTTCATATTTTTCGTTCT
Source organism: Daucus carota subsp. sativus (assembly GCF_001625215.2). NCBI lineage: Eukaryota > Viridiplantae > Streptophyta > Magnoliopsida > Apiales > Apiaceae > Daucus > Daucus carota. Next base: position 44,491,903 of record NC_030384.2, on the reverse strand, counting down.
ATTGTGCCTTCTTAGAGCCAAATCCTTATAGAGTCTAGGTTATAAAATCCTTAAAGGCTGCATAATCTCAAGAATCTGGGGGGGAGTATATATAGTTGGATTCAAGTTTCTATGTTACTTATTATATAGAATTGGGATAAGTTTTTTAGTGGGTTAAGTACAATTAATAGTTAGGGTGGCCACGAGAGATGATTTTTTTTTTTGCGTCCATGAATGATGGGTTGAATCATGAATGTATTACCTTATGTCTATTGACATTTATTGAAACTCTGGATAACAATTGCTCTATCTCTCAGTTGATTGTTTATATTATAAATTTACGGTTAACTTATACTATATGCAAAATGCGTAACTCCATTCAAGACGCCCAATTTGCTAATTTTTATTTTGGTGCAGGCGGGCAGCTTGCTCTTGCTTCTCTACATATAAAGTGTGATAACCAGGAACTGAAAGGGCAACTTTTGGATTCCTGATGAAGATGTATGTAATTCAACTTTTTGACTTATTGGTCATTCTTTTGGCACTTGCTTTAAGCATTAACAGTTATTGTCAGTTCTTTTAGTGGTGATCAAGTATTTTTGGACATTTTTCAGATTAAAAGCCAATGCTGGGGCACTTACAAATTTTGAGGTACTTGAATTCCTGCGGTCTAGGGGGGCTGGAAAAGACGCAACACGTGTTATAGCTCCTGTAGCACCATCAGAATATAAGGTTAGCATATTCACTAAAACATTTCTCATATAATTTTGCTAAAAGTATTATATTATTGAATTGCTGATTAATTTTTATTATCTAATTCAGGTTTTTGATTATTTGGAGCAAAGTGTGGCTCGCTATCAAACAAAAGAGAGCATCACTGATTTCATTTCAAGGAGTGAGAAATTTAAACTTGCAAAAGCTGAGATCATTAATGTCATTAACATTAGACCTTCTTCTGTTGTTGAACTTGACTCGGTAAACTTACTATTTGAAACATTTTCCTTAGTTTTCTAGTTGATCCCTCGATTGACCGATAACTTTTTTATTTGTTTTTTCTCTTGTTATGCCAGTACCTCTGGTCTTCATGATTGCAAAATGTTTTGCCCATATGTATAGTTGCTTTTTGTATGCACATCATTGGGTTGTCTGAAATGCTGTGAGGAGGTTATATAGCAGAGAACCAAAATGGTATGTAGGAGATAAACAAATAACTTTCGTTTTAAAAAACTTAATTCCTGTAGATGAGTACTTGAGTAAAATGCACCCTTTTCTGGGCAAAGGTCAATTGAAAATTAGTAGAGTGGCCAACAAGGCAGGCAGCTACCTAAGCAACAAACTGGTGCACTAGCAGACTAGCTAAACACAATAGCACCTACTAAAATAAATAAGATACAAGAAACAGCCCTCATATGCTTGAATGTGTGCGGATCTATTATTAGTCTTTATGTTTGATGTAGAAAGGATCTTGTCCAGCAAAAATTCCCAACCTGAACTACTTGACGTATATTATTCAAGTGAATGAATTTGAATCAATTGAATAAAAGTGCAATTTTCATAGGCCCACTTATATACCTGGTTGAATGTTTTGATATCATGCTGGTATTAAAAATTTAAATGTTCATTATATATGAATGTAAAATTTGGCATTTGTTTGCAGATTGTGGAAGATTGTGATGGACGATTTGGAGAAAATATTGATGAATTAGTGGATATGGTGGCAGAAGTGTTTCCATTACCAAATCCAATTGAAAATAACGACGGTGTCACTCAGGAGGCCGAGAATGGTGCTCAGCCAAGTTGAGATAGTTATCTCTTAAAAATATTTGTCTATAGGGAGAAAAGAAGAGTTAGACTTAGAAGTGCTAGTAAATTAGTATCAGCCATATTTCAGTGGTCTTGTGGAATCGTTAAAACTGCGCCTGAACTGTTTTTGTTTAACGACAACAGTTTGGAGAATATTATGTTATGATTTATTCAGGTTACCATTATTAAATCAAGTTATTGTAATCTATAAATAGATAAATGCTGATTGTTTTATGGATGATTTTTTACATCCGATGTCCCTACCCCTTGCTTTATCACATTTGAGTGCCACTGATGCCACATGCTTACATACACACACCTCACGTGCTCCCTTCCTCATATTTCAAATATAGGTATTTTCTCAGAGGCGTATACATCACATACCCCCCCCCCCCCCAAAACCCCAACCCAACCCCAATTTGTTTAATTTGAAATTCAAACACCCCCTTTTCGCTTTCCATCTCTTTCTTCTGCACTAAGTTCTATATATTTCTCGATATATTGTATCTGCTTTGTAACCTGAATGTTAATTTAGTCCGATTCTGATTTTTTTTTTTTTTTTTTATTTTGTGATGTGTTTGATTGCATTCTTCGTGTTGATGATGTTTATGTCGTATCTCTCACTCTCACTCTTTTTATTTTTAATTTTTTTTGAATCTAATATCTTTTGAATGTTGATTATTATGTCTGTCTTTGAGTTTTATCTCTGATTCTTCTGTTACTTCTTTTATCTTTCTTTACAGAGACGTGTTGATACTCACTGACCGAAATTTTAGATTATTTCAGAGGTGAATCTTGATTGTAGTTGTTATTCTTCTCTCCCCATCTTCATAATAGAATGGTAATCTCTTTCGCCTCTTATATATCTTAGTACTTCAAATTCTTGCGGTCTAAGTGTTTGATTATTACCTGAGACAGTTTTGATATTTTTTGTATTATATTATTTTGATATTTGATGATTTTGATGAAGTTGTGTTTGTGACGATTTTTGATGAAGATGGGCATTTGTTTGTAATTTGATAATGACATGAAATTTAGATATATGCATGAAATTAATGTTTGACGATTTTGATGAAGATGGGCATTTGTTTCTTATGAGTTGGTCATGCATATATCTAAATTTCATGTCATAGAATACATAACTGTATTCTCTATATGAATGCATGGGACTATCCAGAATCTTGTAGTCTTATGAGTTAATTGTAATCTCGTGTTCACATACTCGACATAATAACACTTCTTTTGCTTCTTTTGAACGGTATTTCATATTCGTTTTTAGATTAAAAAATAAGTGCTTATTTTAGAAAAAAGTAGGTTTCATGCACTTCTCTCCGTAAATAAACTCTTATTTATGATAAATAAGGTTACTCAAACGGCCCCATTATGGCATACCAGCATTATGATCACCATTTCAAGACACGACATTTACCTAAAAATTTGTCGGTGGACTTGCTTGGAGACAACAGGGGTACTTGCTTGGAGACAGCAGATGTAATGCGCAAATAATATGAGCAATTTTGAGAGATTCTTGAAGCTCTTGTCATCACCGTTGAAAATACATGATAAAGGATATGGATTTGTAAGTTCAAACATTACAGACTTACAGTTATAATCATTGCCACACAATACACATGATTGGCAAACGAAAGCAATGTCACAATTTGCTTCTGTTCCATCAATCACAGGATTTGATTCAGGCTTCAGCACAACTCACCTAGCAGATTCAGCATAGCGAAAATTGCAACCTTTGGGTTTTGTTGACGAATCTTGTACAATCACGACAAATGCCATCAACAATGAAATAACTATAAAATTAACATTATGTATTCATTATTTGTACTATATATTAGATTTAGAATCTAATATCTAATTTATTATAAACTATTTTTGCTGAATCTTATTATTTAATTTCACTCAAAATTTGATTAATTTGATTTTAAGAGTCAAGAAAAGCTATTATTTTTAGAATGGCATCTTTTTTGAGCATTTTTTATTTTGACTATTTAGAATGTTTTACCCATAATTCGATAGGCTAAAAAAATCACATATAAATATAATTGTTTTGTATGAAAATTATATCTTATAAAAGTTTGTAAGCTAAATTTTAATTCAATCAATAACTAAGATTTGCGCCAAATATATTTTTATTTCTAATACACGTTTAAAAAAAATTCCAATTTTGTGAAGTGGCAATTGAGGTTGGATCAAAAGAAAAAGAGACATGAGAAGCCCATCCCCAGGCCCAAAACGGCCCACATACTCCGTCTCCATATAATACAAGCCTAAACAGACAACTAGTTTCAGAGTACTCACACCAGTGTTCGAAGAAGAGACAACAGTATCGGAACTTGGAAGTGAGGTCATCTCTCATTATTCTTTTACCACTGTCTATATTTTTGGTATTTTTGTGCTTAATTATCTTTATAAGAGCTTTGCTTCCTGAGAAATGTACGTCGCTCACGCGGATCGAACCCTGACCACAACTTTTTCCAACCATCTCCGGAACCCTGACAATACATTTGGCCATAGTTCGATTAAAATTTGTAATATAAAATGATTTGGTTGAAATCTGATACATTTACTTTGATTAGGGATTTTATACTATTTAGGTCATGTTTGTTTTTAGTATTATGATCTCGGGATACTTACCTTATTTTCTCTGAATTTAAACGAAAGCTGGGCAGTAAGTATACTAATCCGGGCTGCAAGTATGATAAACTAAATTTCATAAATCTAGTTTATGAACTCAGAAGATTATCTTGACTTGAATCTTGACTTTTGTGAGCAGAGGGGTTATATGCATCATATACCCAATATGAAGATATTTTCGTGGGAGATTTTGTGTCTTTGTGAAGTAGATTTTTTAATTACCCTTGTCTAAACTAAAGGGTGGCTCTGCTCCCGTGCCCATTCTCTTTATTCTCTATATTTTATGTAATGATGTCTGCTTCATGTCATTGGACTTGGTGTGCACTTTCTAGTCTTACACATGTTGTGATGATGATTTATTCTAGTTTTTTAAGAGCACTGATGAACCGGGGGCAAGTACGTCATTATCGTCAACAAGTAGTGTATGAGAGTTCTGAAGACGATGAGTATGAGACAGATCCTGTATCCGGCGCGAAGCGTCAGCGGGTCGGTTACTTGTTCAAAACCGCGCCGCGCCTGGTACTCTCCCAATTCTTGACGGAAGATGATCAGCATAAGCTAGACAGATGCACATCCGCCGCCGAGTGCAGCGGGCTGAGAGGGCTGCCAGTTTGGTAAGTTTAATCTTCACTTACACCTTTTCATTATTCTTGTGATTATAAGCATGTTGGTTATGTTAGGTATCTAAACATCAATATATGATGCAGATTGTGGGTGAAGTGTCTGGGCAGGCAAGTTCCTTCGTGAAGGAACGTTCACGCAACAAGAAGTTGTTGAAGTGTAAGAAGAAGGTAGAAACGGAGCTAAAGAAGGTGAAGGAGGAAAACGCTAAAATGTTAGCTGCTGAGCGGCTGCGGCTGGAGGATCAGGTTGCTGAGGCTGTGAACAATTTTAAGAGGGTGCAGCACAAACTGGAGTATCAGCAGGGATTGTTAGAGTCTGTGCATAATCTCGCAGAGAGGCTGAGGGGAGCAAGGGGTATGTATATGAAACAGCTGGAGGATGTCCATGTGCTACACGAAAGTCTAGCGGGAAAGGTGACTGAAGCCCTAGCTGACCAGAGCCTGGATGAAAGGAATGTGGCAATACTAGAAGATGAAGTATCTGAGCCTAATGGGAGGCTTCCGACGATCTCTTCTCCCGCAGATGTGATTGCAGAATTTAAAAATAGCGCTGAGATGGACTCCCTCATAGCGGCAGGTGTTGAAAGATTCAAGGCGGGTGACGAATATGAGAGGCTGGTGGCTACTGCTTGTGGGGCAGCAATCGAGGCATTTAAAGGTAGTGTAGTCTATCAGGAGGAATGGAAACGTGCTGTTGATGATGGTATTGCAGATTTTAAAATGAGTGTTGAGTACACGGATGAAATCGAGAAAGCTTCCGCCGCTGCTGTAGCTGCATTTCGCAAAAGCCGTGATTTTCGACAAGCTATTGGCATTGAATCCGGTAAGATGTCAAGACGGGTCGTGGAATGTTGCCGAGAGTTTTTTAGGGACAATCCGCAGAGGCCAAGCGAAGAATTTGGCAGTTACTTTGTTGCATTCGTCCGCCAGCGGAGGAGCGGTACTGGTAGTGGCTCCTCTGCTAAAACCATCCTGCCATCGGCTTAGGTGGTGGCACAGTAGTAATGCAGTAACTTCAATTTCTGAAGCTTTGTGATGGGCCACATATTTTGTTCTTATGTAGCGAATTCTCTGTAATCCTCTTGTTTGTCCATTTATGTCGCGAGATATCGCTGAACTTTGTCGTTTATTATTGCAGTATGTCAGATTTGTATTAAATTTTCTAATCCATGTTAAGACAACCAGGTTTGTATTGTTAGTTTGTTACTATGGTTATGTATCTGAAGCCAGCTATATCATATTGTCTTGATGCCTACGTGTAGATGTCCTTGTGTCTGAATATGTTTCATACGTAGGTGACTTATTATTTGTGCATTTGTTACTGTCGCGTGTTTGAGAGATATCTGTTTTGTTTGTTTATAAGTTGTAATGTACCCAGGGGTGGATTCCCGCGGGACTCCGCATAGGATAATGGTCATGCGATTGCAAAAGGTTCCTTGTGGTGCACATGAGGTGGCTTTATCTGCAATAGATTCTACAGAAGCCTGGTTAGTCTCTCATTATAGTTTATGTAGAGTTCTTGCATTATTTGTCGAGCTATGTCTCTTGCTACTGCGGGGTATAAGACAGCTACAGTATTCTTTTAAAGAATGCATTTGTGTTATTGTGTATATTTCATGCACCAATGTCTTATTTTTATCCGGCACCGAGTGGGCCCATCTTATATTATTATATTATATGCATGTCTGCACATTTTTAATATTCTTCATGGCCATGCCATTCAAATATTGTAATGCCTCTGTAACAAACATTTGTTTGGATTTTTCCTGACAGGTTTGAGTACATATCACAGGTTACTAACAGGTCGTGGTGCTTCCTGTGTATGATGAATGTAGCATCAGTGGAATCTAGACATGGCGATCCCACAATTTCCAAACTCTTCGGTAAGACCATAGGCTTAGCTGGTACACTCACATATGAGGTTTGTTTCTCTGTTCATGAAGGCATAAAATGTTTTTATGTCAGAATCACTTGGTTATTACACTTTACTTTTTTTAACATGTGCCATAACAAAGTCCTGAATTCAAACTCCGTCACGGATATATAGTATCTTTTTCAGCACCTCCTCACCATGGGGGCGTATCTGTTTACATTCCTAAATTCATGCTTTACTCCTAAAATCCTATAATTAATTGTAGTTTAAATAGAATTGCTTGTGGTAGCAAGAATTGTGGATAAAGATTTTAATCATGCTAATATATTAAATATATAAATATAAATGCAGAGGTGTCGTTTGAGCTTAGAATTAGTATCAAAGACATAGTGTCTCAGTGCTTTTTTCCTCTTGATAGAAACTTTGGGCCTGAACTTGATTAGATATTATGGCATACCAGCATCATGATCACCATTTCGAGACACAACATTTCTTAAAAATTGTCGGTGGACTTGCTTGGAGACAACTGCGGTACTTGCTTGGAGACAATAGATGTACTGCGCAAATAACATGAGCAATTGGGAGAGATTGTCGAAGCTCTTATCATCAACGTTGAAAATACATGATAAATGATAGTATGGATTAGTAAGTTTAAACATTACAGTTATAATCATTGCTACGCATGATTGGCAAATGGAAGCAATGTCACAATTTGCTTCTGTTCCATCAATCACAGGATTTGACTCAGGCTTCAGCACAAGCTCACCTAGCAGATTCAGCATAGCGAAAATTGCAGCCGGCTGTCATCGCAACATTGTTGACGCATCTTGTGCAATCACCTGACAAATGCCATCAACAATGAAAGCCAACTCTCAAGATTTCTGTTCTTCATGGTGATGTCAAGTGGATCATGTATTATTACAGAGATTTAAGTGAATCCGAATTAATTTTACTTCATGCTTTCTCTCAAGTCCTAATGCCTGATGGCAGGAAAGAAAAATTCACAAGGATGCAGTAAGTTTAAAGAAACATTCACAAGGAAACTCTCAACCATTGTTTGTTGTAGCTTCATATCCCAATACACAAAACAAAATATCTTGAATTATCTCAACCACAACTAAAATTTAATTTAATTAATAACTAAAATTTGTGCCAAATATTTTTTTATATCATTTTATTTCATAATATACGTTTCAAAAAATTGTCCTATGTTCACACTTTGTATATTTAATTCCTATTAAAATGGCAAGTGAAGTTGGATCAAAAGAAACAGAGACATGACCAGCCAGTCCCCAGGCCCAAAACGGCCCACTTACTCTGTGTCCATATAATACAAGCCTACACAGACAACTTGTAATCACCAGTCGTCGGGGAAGAGAACTGTATCGGTGCTTGGAAGTGAGGTCGGCTCTCTCGTTATTCTTTTATCACTGTCTATATTTTTAGTATTTTTATGTGCTTAATTATCTTTATATGAGCTTTGCTTCCTGTGTTTTTGGCTTCTATCATTATGCCTAATGTGATTTGGTACTCAATTTGTTTTAAATTGTATATATATATTTAGAAGGTACAAATTCTTGGGGCATGTTTTTGTATATTTAGATGTTTGCAAGATGTGATAGAATGAAATTATATCGGTTTAGCGACAATACATTTGGCCTTAGTTCGGTTGATATCCGTAATATAACATTAATTTGGTCGAAATAGGATACATTGTTAGCAATCACTCTTGCAGCTGAAAGGAGACATTTACTTTGATTTGGGATTTAATAATATTTAGGTCATGTTTGTGTTTAGGATTATAATCCCGGGATACTTACCGTATTTTCTCTAAATTTGAATGAAAGCCGGGCAGTAAGTATATTAATCCGGGCTGCAGGTATGATAAACTAAATTTTTATAAATGTTGTTTATGAACTCAGACGATTATTTTGACTTGAATCCTGGCTTTTGTGAGCAGAGGTGTATATGCATCATATACCCAATATGAAGATATTTTCGTGGGAGATTTCGTGTCTTTGTGAAGTAGAGTTTTTATTACCCTTGTCTAAAGTAAAGGGTAGCTCTACTCCCGCGCCCATTCTCTTTATCTCTATTTTTTATGTAATGATGTTCGCTTCATGTCATTGGACATGTTGTGCACTTTTTAGTCTTATATGTTGTAATGATGAAATATTCTAGTTTTTTAAGACTGATGCTAGCACTGATGTAGTGACTCGGAAAGAGTTATTTTTTGTAGGGCAGTAAACTGCGGCTGTAATTGGGAATTTTCCTAATCATGTGTCTCAGAGTGTTTAATTGGTAAAGCAGCAACTACCCTGTACTGTTTGGCACTAAGCAAGTGAAACGGTCAAGTCACATCTCAAGAAGGAAATGTCACACATATAATTACTGAAGCAGCTGAGACATCCAAGGTGAATTGAAGAGAGAATGATGATAACCTAGTACTATACTACCATAGGTTTGCTGAACTACTGTCCCAAATTTTCTTTTTAGATTCCTAGTGGATAAATGCATAGATTAGAAGCTATAAAGTAAGTTGTAAAATATAGAGATGGGCTGAAAACTAAAGCCTACAATAACTGGTCATTTGAATCTCCTGCTGAGCATACACCATACAGTATAGTGTTGTCGGAATTTCCTTCCCTCTCTATTTGTGTGTGTGTTCATATAAATGTGTATGGTATATCTGTGTGCTAGCATGAATTAGATTTCTGGAAAATGAAAGAATGACCTAGACATGGTACAGGAAGTTTAATTATTAACCGGTAGCCTTTTCTAAATTAAGATAATCTACAAATGGATTTTGTTTTGCTAAAAAATCTTTGTCGTGTATCTGTCTTGTGATCAGTGGTTTATTACTTTATTTCCTGCATTCCTCTGTGCCGTGCAGAAACTTGTTGGTGCAACTAACTGTACAAGGGGGAATTTCTATAATACAACTTCCTTACATGTTTAGCATGCATAGAATCATTACTACCCATAAAACTAAGGCAGTTTGATCATTTTTACTGTATATGAGTCATTGACGTGCATCAAAGGGAGACTTTCTCTAGTGATGTTATATTGTGTGTTATTGAAAGATTTTGTCTGAGATTTCAATCTTCAGAAGTCGGTTTTATCGTTTGGTAATGAGATTCTCAAGATATCAGGTGGGAAATGCAAATCTTTGAAGAGATTGATTGGAAATACAGCTGTCTGTGTGGTCTCATCATTCCTTTACTAACGAAAAAAGGTAAGCTTTTAATTACATTGTTAAAGTTGAATTTATTAAGGGTATCAGAAATGAAAAGATAAAGGAACATTAACTTAAAGCAAAAGAGAGAAAGTGTTTCATCCACTGATTGCGGGTAGAAAATTTAGCAGGTGCCCTATTTTCTTAGATGATTTTCTTTTGAATTTGTGAAACTGTTAATAAAAGATGTGCTACCATGCATACTGTATTGTTCTTTCCAGTATTCAGTAATGATCAATTTGACGTTACAAGCCTGCAGGAGTATGGGGATGCACAAGCTTGTTAAAGGAAACTTACTATCTAACAGTTTGCCCATATGTGCTGGAATGATCTAAACTGTATCAAGATATCAATGAATAGGTATTCTGATTTTAAGATTTTGACTGAATACAGATTTACACACACACGTCTGGCACACACACATGCCAAAAGATTAGAAAACTATTATGATAAAAAAATAATAATTAACCGGCAATCTGGCATGCCTAGAAGATACAAGCGCACACAGACACACATAAAGATAGAAAATTCAGTTGTAAATCTTACAGAGACACATAAAAATAGGAAATTTAGTTAAGAAATACTTTTTCATTTTTATGATCTCAGAAAAAAGTAGCAAGTGGACATATCATCATTATATTGTTAATATTCATTCATCTAATGATATCATTGACGTTACAGTAATATTTTGGTTTCGACTGCAAGTTTTGAGGTAATTTAGATAACAGATGGTAGTGATCAATTTTCTATCTAATCTTTTGACTCAAGTATCATTTCTTCTTCTTGCTGAAAGTTAAGTGTTTAACTCATGATTGTTTTATTTTGCCTGGCACTGGAAATTTGTGGATACTGGAAGTTGGCGATGAAGGCAAGGAGCAACAGACTAATGGCAATGTGAATCCCTAATGATGACGGGACACAAGATCACATTTATATTGTAGGTACTATTTTCTGGATCTGTTGTCTATGTGTATTAATGAAGTTTATAATGGTTTACCGGAAAGAAGATGAATACTTTAGTTTTCCACATGCACTTGATTTTGAGTTGGAGTTGAGATTGAAGTATGTCGTAAACCTATAGGGTATTATTGGCCGATCAATCATTTTACATAAATTATGTGTAAATCATAACCCAACGGATTTGTAGAAGGAAAAACATATTTAGCCTCCAACACATTAATTTCCGGCAAAAGGGAAACTATCGTTTTCTTGCCAAAATTTCAGTAATGGAAACTGATGGGAATCTTGAGAAACGAATTTCTTTGCAATTTCACAATTATTGCCTAGAAAAAGGAATTCATATTCTCTTACCCAAATTACAGTACTGTTCTTGCTGTCTGATGCATCTTCTTTCTTTGTCAAGCTGGTGGGGGAGGCTTAGGGTAGGAATGATTTGTATAGCATAACTGGTTTGGAATTGACTAAAGAAACACAAATCAGATATGAACCTTGATTCATGCTCTTGCGTATAGTTAGAATATTTGAGTTACTTTTCAAGTGGTGACACAAAGCAAAGGGAAATCTTGGAAAGGCCCACTGGTGGTCATAATGGAATAATATACCTTCACAGGGGTGGACTATACATGTATGTCCTCTCATGTAGCAAATCAACTGAGTTTTCCCTAGAGATAAAGTAGGTTTTCAAGAGAAATTTCATGTAACATGTGGTTTTCTTGTTATACATTGCTGATAATTAAGTTCTAGAGTTTTTCAATCACAGTTTCGTTGGAACTTGCAAGTATCCAGATATTCTAATTTCTGGCCTGCTGCTAAATTCTCCATTTTTCTTTTGTTAGTTCAACTTTATTTTTCTATTGATACATATTTTTGTCTGAAGTAAAAAAGAAATAGAAGCTGTAATTTATAATGTTAAAGAAAATATATGTAAAATAGTTATAACCTCATTTTAGCCTAATAGCCACTAGGACCTCGTTTAGGCCTTTGTTGTGGAACCTACTAGCTCCTATTTAAAGAAATGATTCTACTCTAGGCTCTACCATCTACCGTCCCAATATATTCCTAAAAAAAATAAAATCGAACGTATGGAAGTACCCTTTTTTTTTTCCCAGTGAGATGCAATTATATACACTAATTTAGAATTACATAAATGGATCCAGTGCATAAATTATATCGATATATATGTGTCAGTACTCAGTAGATGTGCATATATTGCACGAATTAATTCTTTCAATTTGCAAGGAAAAGAGAAACACGTGACGTGTACAATGACAACTTGCACTATAATTTAGTAATTTTACATAGAGTATTATACGGAGTATATGACAAATAATGTCTTATTCTTATCAAATCCTCATATATGACTCAAATAAATAAAAAAAAAATAAGGTAATCAAATATTAAGTGGAAAGCTGTACTGTGCGACCTGAATCTTTGAATAAAATTCAAGAAGAGATCAATATGAATGGAAAACACAAGAATGATTGTAATAAATTAAAGTAAAAGAAATAATTTTACTACAAAAGAAAATATCAGAAAAGTCAAAAACTCAAAGTAATGCATATTATGCGTTCTCATATATTCCTTTGAATTAGAACTATCTAGGTATAAAAGAATATATTAATGTTAGAACAGTGGCCAGGAGACATATACCTTATTCCCCTTCGCTCATGGGGGCCATAACGAGAAAATAATTGGAAATATTTAATTGTTATATAAATCGTACGCCTTGAAAGTGTTGGGAGTTGAGATCTATAATTCTGTAGCACGATATAGTAGTAGTATCCAATCCTCTGTTGAGATGTGTGTCTGTATGGAATTTTTTTTCCCGAATCTTAAGCAGAAAATTATATGTTTATGTAATAAAGTTATAAGATGATTTAAAATGAAAAAATTTAATAAATTAATTTAAAATCAGAAGCTACCTGGATGTATTTATTTAATTAGTTTATTTTATTTTTATGATTAAAAAATTAATTTTAGAATTAAAATAAAAAATCTATCAATTTTTTTTTATTATTTTGATAACTCATATATTATCTATGATATAAATTATTAAAACAGTCAATTTAAACCTATCACTTAACACATTAAATCAATAAGTAGTATCTACCAAACCGGCTCCAGGTCATAGCCCTTGCTCTTAAAAATTCAGGCAACCTTCAAGTTAAAATTAGGTATGTCCAAAGTTATTGTAGTTCAATAATTAGGTTAAAAGAGGTATATCAGCTGGGTGGCTTATGTACGTATAAGTACTAGTGCTATGTCTTTGGTGATACATGTACGCTTTCTTTCTTCACAATGAAGTTTCTTCTTCTTCTTCCCTCTATTCTTCCAACAAGATAACTACTCTACAACATCACTAGATGGGGAATCTAATAAAACTGACCATAATGATAAACTACTATAGCTTTAGCAGAATCAAGTAGATGGATTACAAGAGGGGGCCGGGTGTTAGATATGGCAGGGATAATATATATCATGCATGGTGAAAAGAGATCCCTCTAGTTATAATACTAGTTCAAAAGCATTATTTTGTTTCCTTTGAGTTTCTCATACTCCTATTTATTACTAGTAGTATAATTAAACACGCTGACAGAGTGACAGTACTGGGTACTACATACAATTCCATCTTTTCAAAGGCGATCATGGGTCAAGATTATTTTTTTACCTTTCTCCACTTTTTCTCTTTCGCAAATGGGACCTCTTAAAATACATATTGTCCTCAGGTCCTATCTACAATTTCATAAAATTAAAGTGAAAAAGACAGGTTGCGTTTCTAAAGTTGATTTTCAAACCCAGAAACAATAAGATATGGAGTACAATGATGCTATGTGCGCGCCTACAAATAATCCCCAAACCTGGCCACTTCAGAATAAGTTCTTGAGGTGTTTTGACTGAGTTTAATGTCACTTGTTCATATGATAAGCAGATAACTTAAAATATTTGTTATGTGTTATAGAAAAAGTAAAAATAAAAATAAAAGTGATTTATGAGTAAATTATGATTTATGTGTAATATTTATAAAAAAAATTAAAAAATATAAATCATTGAAAAATAGCTCAAACTAACATTTAGTTTTAAGTCAGTTCTTGACTTATTTTTATTTTTAAGTCAGTTTTTTACTTATTACACAAATAGACGTTTTTCAGTTTAAAATCACAAGCAACTTTAACTTTAAGCACGGACTTAAAGCAGGGGACGAACAGGCCAGGACACACCATTATTAGGGTATTAAAACACATACATATAGAACTATGCATTACATTTTTTAAATTTAGGTTTAATATTTTTAAAAAATGTTTATTTTAAGAATTCAGTCAGAACTATCGAGCTTAGACTACTCACCGAAATTCCCTGACCTTCATCATAAAATTAACTCGTCCTTTTTATTGTGCTGTTTATGTGCTAGGCAGGAACCTTTAGCTAATCTTTGTTTCACACAATTTAGAGAGACTAGAGTATGGAGTATTATTAAAAGTTAAAACGCTCCTAAAACCATGCATGCATTGGGATTACAAAAACGAGGGAGTCTAGAAAGGGAAAAAAACACGGAAGAGAGGTTAGAGATTCGGGTCAAGGGGGACACTGTTGTCCCCTCTGGTATTGGAATGCAAATACAGGTTTGGAATGAATAAACATATCTACATACATTCATACATATTCTCCTGCCTCACTAATGCTTGGTCTCCTTGTCAAGCCCATCACAAAAACTATTAAATACTACTAGGTGTGACCACCAAACTGATTTTTCAAAGACTATGTGATTGTGATTGGAGTATGGGAAATGAGAGAAGAGAAAAGAGGGCATTGGGATTTTACACAAGCCAGTGCTGCTGTTTGACAGAAGGCAATTGCATGGTCTTTTATAGAATAACATTTACATGCCATGCACGAAGCTCAGTTTACATGTTTTATTATTATGCAGAAACTACATGACTTGCACTGAATATTGTAACAGAAAAGAGAAAACATCGAAATAAAGATAATTTGGAGGAGAGGTCCACAAGACTACATGAGTACATAAATGAATGCTTTAGTTCTGCCTGGCTTTGAAATAATTAAAGCTATCGCACAACAATAGTAGATGGAGCTGTGCAGTTTGGATGGGCACATGGCTTGCATGGACAAAACCTGACAGTTAATACAAGTGCATGCATATCTAACAGGACTTCCAGTGACGGAGAAGGACCGGCCGGTCAGCGACGGGTTTTTTTATGTCCAGTGATCCAGTCTTGAGGCATCCCTCCCCCTTTCAATTATTTACTCAACATATTGTTCATCACTGGGCCTCCGTACATGGCTTGATGACATCTAGCAATGGCCAGAGGGGCATCCCTCGCTCCTTAAATCAAATTTTGTTATGATCTCTCGTTATTTTAAAATTTATAAAAATATTTTTATAAAATTTGGAATTATAAATATGCGTTTCAGTTTTTTGTTTGATGTTCATGGGAAAAAATAAATTCTAGATCTATTTTGAGATATCTATATTAGAATGACTTTCACTTGAAAAAGGCTTGTAATTTTTTTATAATAGGAAACTGGGGTTTTAATAAATATACGAGTGTGTATACATCAAATAAATAATATTAATTATATTTATTATCAAACATTATTAGTTAATTAATATTTTTGTATAAATTTTGTTAACATTATTTTCTAAATTTTAGTCTTAGTCTTAACATACATATATATTATGTATTTCATAATATATAATCTATAATATTTATATATACATGTAATTAAATTGTAATAATTGATATCAAAAACAAAAAATGTACAACATTGGTTCATGCAATATATGCTTTCATATTCCATGTGTAATTAAGAAAATATTTATTCAAAATTTGGGACATTAACATACAAATCCTAAATTTAAACTTGAGCATGATATATCATATAAGGGTGTAATCAATATATAGATTTATCATATTTGATATTACTTTAAATAAAATGAGAAATTTCTCGGATCCTTTCGAGACAAGGGAGCAAACTCATTCAATTTAGAGATAGCAATAGTGAACTGATAATGAATCTTGCATATACGTAACCATAATAAGAGAGATCAGTAAAAAAACCATATAGTCAAAAACACTATTCTAAAAATGTTTTCCTTGAGCCATTTTATACATACAAGCAAATTAGCGATCACTATTTCTTATTTCACATATATTAATTTAATAATCATCTTTCAATTTCTATGATGTTTGTAATATCTAATATAATTCGAAGTAGGATATTGTTGCTGAAATTTATATAAAAAGATTTAAAATAATCATGGGGAATTTTTTCCTAATATATTTGTTTTATTCTTATGTTTTTGAATAATATTTTTGGAAAAGCTAGCAACGAATTTGCTTTGTACAATGAACAGTGATGTTACATGTTTTCAGCCCTGCTGTATAGGCTATACATATACACATGTATGTATGGCTGATTCGTTGTCGTCTTCATAGTATTCCTTTCTTCCTAAATCTTGATGATAGAGGTACTATTACAATTATGGTTTTCAGACTTCTGTGCAAGAATACAAACATATGCTCCTTACTATGTACCAGCACAAAAAATCACAGACTGATATGCCTGTATAGATTCAAATCCGTGGAAAATTAAAGACATGAAAAAGAGAATTATTGAAACGTCATTTCAAACAACAGCAGCCACAAGTCAGCAAGGTTGGTTTATTGTGTATGCAACCACTGTAGCAGCTTGTAGCTAAAAACCCATTTGACCATCATCACTCGCAGTATGCAGCAGTATATGTAAATTGCACAGTACTTTTATACTGTGTTACGTTGTAGTATTTCCCAACTAACTAAACTTAGGGCTCCACAATAAATGCCTCAGATTTTTTGCCCTCGGTTTTCTTGAATATGTTTATAAGTTCAGAGGGTAGTACCGTCCTGATAAAATTAATATCTAGTTGGATCGAAATTAGGACTCTGGATAACAGATGATAAACCCGATAGCACAATACAATTAGCTCTTGCCACAGGTTTGTAACTATATATACTGCATGCATCTTTTAATTCTCGTGCACAATTTGATCAGAATTTGGTATCTTTTATTAATCAGACAGTACTGATCATATACTATGATATATTCATGTGATCCCAAATCCTTGATATATACACGCAAACAACCGCACGCTATGTAAGAAATAAAAAAACAAGTTGATAGAAAGGTGAAACTTAAAGGGTATAAATAAGTTCCATCCATGAGCACAGTAGACAACATCCCTCCACTTATTAAAGCAAAAGAGCATCATATGCACCCCAAAAGCTGCTGCATATATTTGCAGGATGAAAAGCCTATCTCTTTCTACTCTCAATTAAACAAACGCGACTAGCTCTCTGATATATATCTGCTCATCATCTCCAATATTCCTTTCAGTTAGGGATTCTTAAATGCTGGTGAAATTATTTAAACTGATTATACATCATTGGTCTTTGTAAATTTTGAAACATATAAAAATGAATCATGAAAGATTGAATCCTGATAAAGAAAAACCACTTGCATTCATCAACCAAGCCGATTCATGTAACAACATCATCATTCCTAAAAGTAAAAGTTAAAGAAATCTTGTTATTGTCTCCTTATTAATCGTTTAATTAAGTATATCTCTTTACATATCTCGTCATCGATCTGTTATAAGAGCAAGTCCAACAATGTCCTAGGAAGTGCCCTATATATATAATAAAAAATAATGTCCTAGTGATTTAGGACATCATTTTAACATAACAACTCCAACAATATGCCTTAATATTGTGCCTTATTATCTAAATAATAGTATATTTGAATTATTGTTGGAGGGAAGTGAAAAAGAAAGAGAAGGGAGGTGTGTTGGAATGTGAGTAAGCTACTCCCTCCGTCCCCTTTTACTTGTCCCTTTTGAAAAAATAACGCATCTTAAGAAAATGTTAGGTGGATATCTTGTTTTCATACATATCCCTAATAAATGTGATGAATTAGATAGAGTTGTGTATATATATATGCTAGTCAAACATTGGAAGTTGTTACATTTTGAAAAAACATACAAAAAGTTGCTTTGAAAAGAGAAGTGGACAAGTAATTTGAGACAAAAAAAATTTTCAAAAGGGACATGTAAAAGGGGACGGAGGGAGTAATATTTTATTGATAGAAATGGTTTAGGGCATGCATGATTGTGCCTCAAAAATAAGGCATTTGTTAGATGTCCTAGTGTTTTGAGGCATCACTAGGACATTGTTGGAGCACCATTTTACTTCAAATGCCTTAAATTTTGATTTAGGACATGATTTTAGGGCACTCTTGGACTTGCTCTAATATAACCTCCACGCCCTGGCTCATAATGAGTACATGCATGATCCTCCATTACGTTCCCTTCAATTTCTCCGATCATTTACTCGTGTTACTTTCTAAAGCCATCATGCAATTGATAATCAGTTCCACTTCCAAGAGATATCGTGTAAAAAGTTCATTTGAAAATTATCCAGAAAATATACATTACTAAATATTAATCAAACAGGAGTAAATAAAACACAGTGTACGGTAATATGTGTATGAGTGTTGTTTTGTTTTTTGAGCAGATATTAGTACCTAGTACAGTATTGTTTGCCTAGTATAAAGCTTTTCTTGATCATATTCATATTTGATCATATTCATATCTGTTCCAGAGTGTAGATAATTTATTCACAACATTCTAGAGAACTGTTGATGAAATGAGCTAGCTAGCTAGGTGACTTGTTTAGCTAGGTATTCAAAATCTGTTACAAATTTTGTTTCCAAGGAATTCCCTCAATGCCTAAACAAGTACCCTTATTTGGCAATTGGAAAAAACATTTATATAAGAATCATTCATTAATTATATGTAAATATATTTTACATATATTTAATATTCATCCTAAATTTTAAAGAGCCGCTCAGTTTCAGTCCGATATAAATCTGGTGTTGGTTCGACAAACTTCGATCCCGTATCTATACTAATATCACGAGCCGTTATATAAAGCAAACTTGAACTGCCTCTCATACGACATTATGGAATCAGCTCCCCCAAAATTTAAGAGAATTAGAAAATATCTGATGCCTTCAGATAAGGATACCTGTAGATTTTGAAAGTATTCAAACCTTAATAGTATATAGTTTCATGTAGAAAAAGGGCTGTATAGTAATTATTTTGTAATATTATCTTCAAATGTTAGGATAGGTTCTCCAGTTTTCTCATATAAGTTACTATACCCTCAAATCTTATACAAGTTCCCTATTCTATTTGAAAAAATATATAAATTGTTTGCAGACACCCATCCTTAATTTATCCTAACATCCAAGCTCTGACAACGCAGCTTATAAATAAATAAATTGTGTATTGCGGATCATAAGTTAGTAGTTAGGCGTCCTAGCTAGCTAGCTAGCTAGCTCATATAAACTGATAAGAATGACATATAAGTACTGTTTTTTTACTATATTGCATAATTACCGGTTTCCATGCACTATTGTCTTTCTTCGCTTTCCCGAGCTTTGTGGTGCTATGTTTCCCATGTCAATCGATCCCCGTAGGCTTCCCAATTTCTGATGCCAACAGATATAGAGAGAAGGGAAATAAGGAGGCATGCAGATATTCAGTACACTTATTCCTAACTATATATATTAATTAGTAGAGGGATATAATATATTTAATCTATTTTGCATGAAAAACAAAACTACAGGATCATTAAAACCTTGAAATTTTGACAATTGATAGCTAATACAGGCCATGATCATGAAATTAGCAAGGTAGGGCGAGGGATTTAGATAAACATAACTAAATTTTAAGCTAGATGAGAGTACGTGCTTAAACCTTAATTACGGAACCTAATTAGAATCACTGAAATGTAAAGAGAAATTGTACATCTTCTGCATGTTTGTGCACATTTAAATACTTTTAAGAGAGAGTTCAGCACGATTGATGATTCACTGCAAAGACGAGGACTGATCATTATCATCGTCATCATCTTGTTCAACTTCGGATGCAGGGTCATCATCTTCTTCTTCAAATCCACCACCATAGGATGCGTGGCCATGTCCAAAGGCCTTGATGTGATCTTTCAGGGATCTCTTGTGCTTGAAATCTGACCCGCAGATGCAGTACCAAAGCTTCCCACAGTTCTTCTCATGAGTCCTCCAGTCACCCCTCACCGCAAAAGCTTTGCCACATTTTCGACACATGAAGGGCTTGATCCCGTGCTTTCTCTTGTAATGTGTTTGAAGGGTTCGGAAATCTTTGAGGGGCTTTGATCTCGGATGATCAATGTTGTTTCTGCATCCAGGGGCACAGCAATAGCAGGGAAGTTTCAACATTCCTGTAGGTTGAGTCCCTCTTAGTGATTCCGGGCCTTTTCTGTATTGTGATCCATGCCCCCACATATGCATCTAAATACATATACAAAATATAATAAATTTTACATATGTATAAACACATTTCAAACAAATCAGGAAAATGAATATATTTTTACTCACATCATCAGTAACTTCGAATCTATATAAAATTCGGGAAAAATTTATGAATTTGGGGAATACAAGTATAAACTTTGTAATTTGAAGTCCCAACAAAATTCATTATTATTGAGAACATGTCATTATTTCATCTATTTTTGACAAAATTATTCGGAACACATCATTTAGTTCAATTGAATTTGATATTATCAAAAACAATCAACGGAAATTAACCTAGATTTGTAAGACAAAGGATCCATTACATATCATCAGAGAAATATATATACATGTTAAAATATTGATCAAATCTAGAACCCCTAAATCATACTATATCAGCTAAAAAGGGCTAATTAAAATTAAAAAATGATTCTAATTATTTTTGCGGCAGGTAAATTAGTTTGTAAAATTGGCTAATTGTACTTGCCAAACCTGCGGGGTTTACCGAACAAATGGTAGTTAAGACTTGGTGAGTCTGAAGATTTGGTGTCTGAAAAGGAGAGCAAAGTGAGGAGTTTTACTAGCACTATTACGTAAACTTTATAAGAGGTGAAAAAGAGACTAGAGAGAGAGGAGACTGCACGGACTTCGAGGAGATTGTACAATCTGAAAGCACAGGGAAGGAAAGAACAATGCAGTCTGTGTTGTTCAGTGTGAGCAAAAAGGAGAGTGTGTGCGCTATCTACTATTCTCCTCTCTGTGTGTATGTGCAACATGTCTTGTTCAATCAACCATAAATGAATACACTTGTTTATTCATTTACAATCACTACTACCTCTCTACTGTCGATCTACACCTTCATCATTTCATCTACACACTTTTCTATCTATTAACAAAATTCAACACGGAAAATTAACAAGAAGAAGTACCTGCATATTGTTGTATCTGTTGAAGGTCTTGTAGCAAACTGGGCAGGAGAATTGGGTAGGCCCAATAAGAATCTGAGAAGGAGTTGGAATCCAATACTTGCTGATATGCATCCCTCCTGAACCGGAACTCGTATTATGACTGCTATTATTCGAGGAATAACAGCAATTGGCTGACAAATGACCCGCGCTAGTGGTGGAATTAGTGTTTGATGAAGAGGAACAATTGGAAGTGGTTAAAAGATGATGCATATTATACGCAGCCATATCGGCAGGGCTAGGGTTTGGAAGCCCTATCTGCAGTGCTACCGTCACTTGTTCATCATTTTCATCCACATCTTCGTCGATATCATCTCGGGCCTCTCGGCTGCTTTTCTTGTACTCATCCACATCCATGTAGGTGGGGATCATGTTGAGGTCAAGGCCGCTTGTGCTGCAAGAGGAGGAGGGTATTTGTGGAATTTGAGCAGCTGTGGTAATTTCTTGATCTGGTTTTCTCATGGGGCTCAGGGTGAGTAAAGGTAATGCTTCTCTGAGAGGAGGTGAGGTTGGAGTTGGAGTTGGAGTTGGAGGAGGAGGGTTTGTTTTGTAGAACATGTAATTGTTGAGTGGTGGCTGAGGAGGGTGGTTCTGAGAAGAGTAAAAGTAGGTATGGTGGTGAGGGGGAGGAGGGGGGTTGAATCTGAACCATTGAGGGTAGGGATGTGAGTAAGGATCAGTCATGGTGATTGAACAAAAAGGTGGGGATTGAAGGGAGAATAGTAGGGAGTGATGGGAGAGAGGTTTTATAGAGAGGAGCTAGAGAGAGATCTGGAGAGGTACAAGATCACCAAAGTGTGGATGGATATTATATTGATGGATGGTCTAAAGTCTGACTCATTTCAACCCTTTAAAGAATGAATGTATGTGTGTATGTATAATCCGCGGCTCGTGAGTTGTGAGTATCAGACCATCACTACTTCACAGTCGGCTGTACATTCAATCCGCTCAACCGCATCAACCGCAACCACCACCCGTAACCGATCCGTGTATTATGGATAACCGCACAATGTGGGCAATCGCGGATGGATTTTTTAATAACCATTAATTTGCGGTTTGGTTGCGGATTCATTTTTTTTTAAAACCGCAAAAAACCAACCGCAACCGCCAACCGCACATTATATAAATTTAAATATATTTATTATATATGTTTATATATTTACATATAGATATTCACATAAATAAAAAGAAGTTACTAAATTAATGAAATTTGGACTCTTTGAGCAAGGCCCAATATAAATTAGTCAATGTGTCCATGACTGTAATTTATTTCATGCTCCAAATGGAAACTTATATCAGAGTGTATGATAGAACTTCTTTGTCAAACTATTTTAGCGGTTGAACCGCAACTCCAACCGCAATTACGTGGGTGGATTTGGTTGATTTTTTTTAACCAACGGTTTGGTCGCGATTTGAGATTTTAGAAAACCGCAAGTTGCGGTTTGGTTCGGTTATTACCCTCCAACCGAACCAATCCGAACCGCGTACAGGCCTACTTCACACAACTGGTAAATATATTTCACATATACTGCATACAGATGCACAGGAAATCAATACACATGCACAGTTTCTTGCTAATTGTTTTTTTCCTCTTTTGATTTACACTTTAAAATACATTAAGCTGGACAGTTTTTTATCTTTTCATTTTTTTTACTTTGAAATGTTACTGAGAGACTGTTTACACAAGTACATTTTTCTGTTACAGTTTACTACTTAACAATTTAGACTAATATATTTTATAAACAAATATATGTGAGAATGAACGACATTCAAATCCGAATAAAAATTTTGTTGGCCTTACTTATTTTAAACCGATATTTAACAGAAGTTTGGTCAAGCTTACTACTACGAATGGAATTGATATTGTCTTAATCAAGTTCACATGACCCATCCGCAAGTTCACGATAAAATGTGTTTTACTCAAACAATCAATATTTAAAATTTTAACTTTATATATTTTCTCTTATACAACATTTTAATTTTTTACATGCAGCTTTATATATATTGATCGTATAATAAAATTTGTGTTAATTATCTTTTTCTAGAATTAAAATTTTGATTATATATTTTTATTAAAAAAATAATTTCACCTATAGGTGCTATATATATATAAAACTAAAGAGAGCATACATAATATATTTTAGCTATCTAGCTTATATTAAATAGATTTTTATGTTCATAAAAAATTCCAAAACGAGAATAAAAACCAGAAATAGAGATTAATATTGTTCCTATACTCACCTAAAGGTATGTGATATGGGAAGTTACTATTTGCGGAGGGTATATTTCTAAAATTCAAACTTAATTACATAACTATTATTATGTATTAAAATATATTTAAGTGCATATTTTAAAACAATTTATATTGCAAACAGCGAGTACATCATAGAGTATAGAGTTACCGACACATATATCGCAAGCTAGAGATATACTGCTAATTAATGATTTTCCAATATCCAATAGTACTATCTGCCGAGGTCCGTCCCAAAAAGATAAGCAAAAAGAATCTTAATAATAATATGAAAGGAAATTAAAGTTAGATTTCCTTTTTCCTGACAAAGGGAGTGCTGCAGAAAAGCAGTCGTTTAACTAGAGGAGCTCGGAATTAGTATCAGTTGAAATTATGCTAATTATTTTACTTTTTATCAAAAAAACAAAATTAATTCTTTCCCGTATAAAATGTGGTTACTGTTCTTTTTTTTTTTTGGTTGTTATCCAGGATTAGTATTATATTGATACGAGCTCAAGAATTCGGAAAAAAGTACTAATTTTTGAGAATTTTTTTAAATAGTATTAACCAGACCTAAGAGAATCGGAACGTTGTATTTTTCTTTAATATATTGAAATGATCTCTTAAATTTGGCCGGTTTAATAAAAAAAATTCTAAATTTAATCAAATTTTAATATTTGACAAACAATTGCATGCCTCGAACTTAAAAGATTTGAGATTATTCGAATTTAGTCAGTTATATTTACCGGACTATTGGTAATTAAATAGTAATTACTTTCTTGAGCGGTAACATTAAGAAATTTAAAAATATAAAAATCCTATATTTTTGTTTAAAATTCGAACTTATGATTTATAAATAATTGAAAGATGATAGTCAATATTACTAAGTGTACAAAAGGACTTGGTATCATCTCTTTTCTGAAACAAAGATTAAACAATAATAACACCAATGATCTTCGCACGATCCGGCAAAAAGAAGAAAAGAAATGATCGTCGGACGATAAAAAGAAATTTGGGTTCAGCGTTCCGGCTCATCTTTTTCGAACCAACGCGATACGGAAAAATCAAAATGTGGATGTGGAGTCGAACTGTGCGTATAATATAAAATCTGCGGGATTCTAGGTTTAGTTTTAGTTTTTAATAAATGTACCCAACTGTTATATATTGCATCGAAGACAACATGGTTGGTCCAGACCAATGGCAAAAAGGTTGTAAATTGTGATACTACATACTGCCTGTATTGTGTTTTTATACGTGTTCGTGTATAAAGGCAATCCTTTCGGGATGCCCACTTTGGTCGGCTTGCTATATACGACTGCTCCGTCTTCGATATTCATTTAGGCCTTTTTGTTTTTCTTAATTATCTGATTTTCAGTAGTGTAGACTTTACGAATTAAATAATACTATAGACGTATGTGATCGTTTTCTGATATTCTTCAAGAATCGCAAGTGTAACAAAAACAACTGAGACGCAACATCATAATCCTGTTAGTGGTGTATAAAGATGTGATCTGAGACTAGGGACATCATGTGGATATTATGGTCCCTAAAAATCTGTCTCAATATTAAGGCTTTTTGGGGAGCAGAGAATGCGTGGCTATTTCCCATGGTGGAAATCCAACATCTATGCGGGTTTTTCGTGGAAGGATTATACTTACAATTTCTTCTGTACACATTACTCTAATTAATACCAATTCTGCTGGAAGCTTGCAGAAGATATTCAAGATATTATATTAATTCGAAAATTTATTTTTGGGTCGAGAGCGGATCATATTCACGAATGATAACATGACTTTGTTTTTATGTTCATAATTGAATGTGAATATTGAGATTTCAGAGCTGAGAGTTGAATTACACTCTGAACTCCCAAAACTTCAAGATATTTTTGAGATGGAACAAAATTATAACATATTTTTAATGTTAGGTTTAAGGTCGGTTTGATTACAATATACCGTAATAGAGAGGAATCACAGCTACTCAAAATCAAGATAAACCTGTGAACATCCTTTTCAGACTGATTATTGACCAGAGTCAAAACAAGGTTTAAATATTCAAGCACCGAACTTGAAATATAATTCACTCACTAATTGTTTTGGAATAGAGTATTCATGTACAGACTTGCCACCAGCATATTGAATACTGAATTCCAGAGTTCCGAGAGTGCACGAGTGTGTTCTGTCTTGGTAGATAGAAAACACTGCTCTGAGTTTCCATGTTGATGTCTAGTATTGAGAAACATCTCTGACCTTACCCCATGCAATTTCAAATATACTACTGGCACTAGCAAATTTACAAGTGGATCCCAGGAGGACAAGATAAGTCAGCCTCTTTGTACATTATCCAGCTACAAAATGACAACGTTTTTTACCTACTGCCCCGTTTTATCAAACTTCTTTCCCATCCCACTTATTCTCCATTATTCCACTCTCTCATTTTCCTCCCGAATACTACAAAGGTAAATATATGGACGTAATTAAATTCAACCGAGATTACCTATGGGCTGCTTCTCAAAGTTATGTCCCCGCGGTTCCGGATGACCCATCTTGAATGACATTGATATGACATGAGTGATGAATCATTTCAGAAGGTTCGGGTTACATATCATGAAATGATAAGTTTCTAGCTCAAAACGGTATGTCATGAGACTATATTATCATCGTATAAATGAAATTGAGACGAGAAATATAAAAACGGTATAACTTGTGGTTGCAAATCCTTCAAATATAATCGTGGTCGTACTCTACTTAATAATGTCAGATGTTCTTAATTGTAAAGCTCCTGCTATGTAACCTAATACTCAATGCTTTATTTTTAGAAAAATTAATGCCCAATAAACAAATTATAATTAATAGCTTTCTCATAGTGAACTTAGTTTGGGATGCATTTGCCATCAAAAACTATTCAATATAAACGCATGAACCTTTGCTTTACTTAATAACGACCGCTGTTGTTAATTGTAAAACCCCTGTCGTGTAACCTAATACTTTGCACTTCATTTTTAGGAAAATTATTGCCTCGGTTATAATTAATAGCTTCCTCATAGCGAACTTAATTTGGAATGCATTTGCTGTCAAAAATTATAGATAAAAAAGTATAATCCTTTGCTCTACTTAATAATGACCGATGTTCTTAATTGTAAAGCTCCTGCCGTGTAACCTAATACTCTACGCTTTGTTTTTAGGAAAATTAATGCCCCCATAAGCAAATTATACTCCCTCTGTTTTTTTTTATATGACGCTTTGACTTTTGGCACACACTTTTAAGTGCTTTGACCGGGTAGTTAAAAATATTATTTTTAGAATTTTCTTTTTCTGAATAAAAGTTTTGATCATATATTATTATTCAGAAAAAAAAAATTTTAAAAATAAAATTTTTAACTACCCGGTCAAAGCACTTAAAAGTGTGTGCCAAAAGTCAAAGCGTCATATAAAAAAAACAGAGGGAGTAATTAATAATTTTCTCAGAGCGAGTTTAGTTTGAGATGCATTTGCTGCCAAAAAATATTCGATAAAACGTATGAGCCTTTGCTTTCAGTTAACAAACAATCATCCAGAAGCAACAAGCAATTAAAAGCCTACGAATGGTAGGTAAGCTAGAGACAATGCAGATTGCCAGATTGTTTGTCTGGCTCATTGAAGCTTTAAAGTTATTGAAGAATGTTAGTTAATGCATATGCGTGCTTTGTTTAAGCTTTATACAGTAATTTCTGCCATCAACTTGGATAATTTACCATGAAAAACAAAACATTTATAAAACCAAACTATCTATTTCAGTAAATATCTGGGTAATTACAGTTTCTTCTATGAGGGAAACAAAATTCTCCCCGAGTAATTGAAGCCACGGCTGAAGAACGTGAAAACGATAACCCTTTATCACTAGGCTATCGATCCCGAAATTCCGGATATTACATAATGTTAAGTAGACCTTATAGAAGCCATTAACTAGAAAAGGAGTCCAGCAACAAAACTGACAATTGCCAATCAACTGTTACAGAGTTGCACGCTCTTTACCTTCTAGGGCAACAAGCACCAAAGTTGTACACATACTTTTACAAGAGACAGTAGCGAAAATTGAAGTCATATTATTCACGCAGGAAAAGAACAAAAAATTAGACATGATGATAAGGGAAGAACAGAGCAGCTTGATGTGATAGACTACATAAGTATGTTAGACAAGTGAGTTAATGTCAGCAACACATGATTTAATGGCACATGAAACACGATTAGCAAGATTACTTATAATTCAGATTGGTGAATAACAAAATGATTGGAAGTCACTGCTGCAGTACAGCCTTGACATCATCCAAGTTGTGGAATTAGTGTCTTTTTATTCTTCTTGCACATGAGGTTTTTAGCTGAATTAATATTTTAGTTAATGTACCAGCAGCTTATGAGCTGAATTTGGACCTACATTCTGCTCTCGGATTAATGAAGAGTCCAAGGTACACCGACCTGCAATTGCGAAATGCTGGCTCGCCAAGTCATATGTCAATTCAATGATAGGCAGTTCAATGACAGCGTCGGCATTTCAACATCCCGTAAACCAAACTAAATGTACCCAGCATATCCCGCTTAGAGCAAATATGACTATTCCGAAAGAATAGAGAGGCTGTTACTCTGGCTTTCAACATCTTGTAAACCAAACTAAACGTACCCAGCATATGCCGCTTGGAGCAAATCCAGGAAGAATAAAATGTATTCAGACGATGTTCTTATTCTGACTGAAAAACTGAAGAAGTTGTGATAAAATGTACGCAGACGATGTCCCTAATCTGAAAGACTAGGGAACCTGTTATCCCACTTAAGTACAAGACAAAATGTTGTGTGATATATATGTAAATAATATCTTAGCTCATGATTTTGTATACAGGAGACTCATCTTTATCACGAAAGCTTTCCTGTGTTGCACCCAAAAAAAGGACCTAACCTTCATTTATGTATCGTAAATATACTGATGTATAGGTTAGTCGAAAAGAAAACTTTTGCAGAAGGGGGTCGTTGTAGGTGTAAATTTTCATTAGTACCCTAACAACAAATATAAGTAGTGAATTACCATGGTAAAGCTAATTGTACATACTTAAATGTGCAACAATCAAACCACTTTAAGTTGTTACCTCAGAAACGAGACCTATTTATCTTCTAATTCCAGTTTGATATTTTAACCAATGTCAAAGATGATAATCGGACTTGAAAAGTTTCGAAAACATGAAGTACAAGTATCAAACAAATAAATCAAGGACCCAATTACTAAATAATTAACAAGACCAACTAATTGATATGCCTTTCCTACTCTCTCTACTTGTACAAGTATACAAGGTCCAACATGGACATCCCTTGAGGAGCATAAAGTTGTACAGCGCATGTCATATTTCACAAATATCACTACAGATGACGGACTCAATTGTGTGAAGGATTGAACAAGCCTAATGAGGTAACTGTTGCACCTCTCTTAGTATATGTAGGTTCTCTCCTACTACTGGCCTTCATTGGGGTGGTTTTGCATGTTTCGACGGCATCGGACGGTTGGAACGCTCTGATTGGGAAAATTGAATCAATATCTGCATAAGAACCGTAACTATGCCTAGGCCAACTGCCGAGAATGCAAGACCCTTCCAAGAAGATAGTATTGAGGACCACTGGACGAATTTTAAGGCCCCAAAAATGAGAAGACATGCCCAGGAGATGACAACCTGTTGTAGCAGTAGTTATTAGACCACATACAAATGAATTGCCCATAGGAAATAGAAGCTTGATCAGAACGAAGATTGGAGTTGGTAAATTAATATTTGTGTTACCACAAGAGAATTCAACGGTCGACCAGTGTCTTGTAGTACTCCATCACCAAAGCTATCATTTTCTTTATGCTTATCCAATAAGTTATCCTACTTGAGCCAAATCCAGAAGAAAAAAATGTCAATCAACTTAGAAAGCACTTACATCGAGGACAGATAGATTACGTATACCAAGTGCATTTTACTGATACCGCCGTGGTAAAGTGACACACACTACGCACAGGCAGACAACAGGTATATCACATATAGTTTTCATGTTTGTGTTGTGTTCCATTTTCAGCACTTACATAATGAGAGCTTCTAGTGAAAATCTGTTAAATTGATAGCTGTCTCCTAAAAATGTATAAAACTCAAGAAAGATTAGTAATGATGTCATGAAACAATTTCTAACAATATACTCACTCTATCTCAAAATAATAGTCGCTTTGACTTTTTGCACGTAATTTGAGGTGTAAAAAGTTCTACACATTATTTTTCAGATTTTCTTTTTCTGAATACAAATTTAACATCTATAACTATATTCAGAAGAATGAATTTAAAAATCAATATATAGAATTGTGTTTTTTTACCCTCAAAATACGTGAAAAAAGTCAAAGCTACTATTATTTTGGGACGGGGGGAGTATATGTTATAGTGAAGAACCACTTCTCTAATATTTTTCTCTCAAAAATTAATCTAAAAGCTAACAATTCATTAATACCATGGGAAGTAAGCAAAGCTTCAAATTGGGCCTATTATGAAACAAACTTATAGTAGTCTGTTAGAAGAATATTGGTATGCAAGAATCGGTAGGATTTATAGAGTTTCATAGTAACCGAGGATAACAAAGTTGTATGTAGCTCCTTTCAGCACGAAAGTTGCATGCACCTTCATGTGTGCAATACTAGTCCGTGTCATAAAATATCTTCAGATCATAGGCAGAAGAAAAGGACAATGCATAAGAAAAAAGTTATTACCTTGACCACGAAGGCGTCTTTACACCACTGTGCAACAGAATCATCTGATTTCGGAAGATCACTCATCAAGTGCCGTTTGAGATGAATATGCACCTGCAGAAAAGGGAATATAGGCGCCTTAATATTCTTGGACTTCTTTTGTTATTTCTGTGTGTATTCTCCTATCTGAGCTGATATAACATAATTCTATCTGCGTACTTTTCATTTTCATGTCATTTTTTAGAATGTAAGTGGTAAAAGAAGTTTGTTCTTACAAAAGGGGGGGGGGGGGGGGGGGGGGGGGGTCCTTCTGCGGTAATATAATAGATAGATATATTGACCCTCACTAAAGTAATAATTAAAAAATATATTCTTCCTTCTTTTTATTTTTTTCATTTTTCACATGGGGCCGTGGTCCACCCAAAGAGTCCCATGGTATACTGTTTCGCCCTGGTCGTGAAAGGGTCTTGTGGATCATATCAAATGGTTATCACTACCACATTTGCAACTTTTTCATTAATAAGCTAATGATCAAACTATTCAGATTGTTTTAACTTTACCACGGAAGATTGGCCCTTGAATAGTCTGAGCATAGTAGGTGGAGGTGACGTTTTGGGAATGGCTAGGGTCACATCATATACAGCTGGAACAAATGGACGCATGTGAGTTACTGCTGTAACAAAACCCTGAAACAACAGCATATACAATTAAATTTTTATTTAGAAAATCTTCAGAAAATGCAAGTTGTGCTTGCATGGTGTAATTAATGATCAACAAAGAGATATTATGAAAGAGAAGAATCAGAATCAGTCATTAAATCATGACTCGACCAGTGATATATCTGCATAGATAACAGCATGCAGGGAGTTTAAAAAATCCAATATATATTGACAAAAGTTTTGCAAATTGTTATGTGGTTCGTCCATGTGCTCGTAAGAACTCTGTAATACATAACATGCACGAAACAACAATACATACATTTCAATTTGCCAAAGGCAATATTACATATCTACTTGCATATGCCCTGGTTGGTGTGTGTATAGTTCTATCATGCTATCTTCTTGATAAAACTCAAGAATAGATCAAAATCCATATCTGTACTCCTCTTGACAGAACGAAATGATGCCAGAAAACCATAAATCTCAAAAAACTAATACCTAATAGTTTTAAAGGTTAACATAAAAAATTAAAAAAAAAATTAGGTATGCCGCCCGGCGCCCCACAAGCAAGGATTTGCAAAACCGGTTTTTTAGTAGTAGGCGGCATCCATTGTCTTTATTCTTTATCTAAAAGCTTGTTATAATTCACTGGTATGGCTACCAAAATTGTGTCTTCTCTTTGCCATATTGCGCGAGGCCTACGAGGATACGGTATCGGGAATGGCCGGGGTAAAAAACTTTATTTCTTTAAAGGATTTGGATTGCTCCATCCAACATTAGTGTTTCGTGTTCATGTCCAATCACCTTTTGTCACCGGGGAGAATAGATTTTACCGAACTCCCACACTTTCTTAGTACACAAATTGAAACAACGTAAAGTTTGCAGGACGGGATTTAACATCTCGCAATTCATCCAAATGCGAACAGTGTGTAGTAGACGTAGGATAGAAATAAACATGACGATATGTATTTAATTAGCTAGTTCTCTGGGAGCTTAGTGTTAAGATGCCTATAAACAGATAACTTTAAAACTAGGAACTTAAATTTATTTATTTAACAAGAAAATGATAACATGATATGCTAAAACTTGTTATCATAATGCACACTGACAGAGGAATTATGAGGAAACTAACAAGTTCATGGGAGGAACAGAACCCTAACCTTGGTTCGTGGAATCAAGACATTCCTGGGAGCAGGTAA
This sequence comes from Daucus carota subsp. sativus, assembly GCF_001625215.2. NCBI lineage: Eukaryota > Viridiplantae > Streptophyta > Magnoliopsida > Apiales > Apiaceae > Daucus > Daucus carota. The sequence goes on along the minus strand of NC_030384.2, from coordinate 44,459,615 downwards.
TCCCATTGAAGATGCATATTCCTGAGCAGCTAAAAGTTTTGCCTGTGTAAAGCGAGTACCCTCGACAAATAGTGCCAGCCAAAATGCATGCGGGAAATCCCTTAGGCGTTGAAAACCGGACTGTAGGAACAACATCCCATAGAATTATAAGGAGAATTTTAAGAAACCCAATAAGAAATGTTAAAACTATCAAAGAACACAGAAGGCATAAGAGTGACCAAACATGATAAAATATCAATCTCTATATTTAAACACCCATACCTTCAGCGTATTTTCATCTTTGGCCCAACTCCTTTCAAGAAAAAGATATTCAGAGAACCACATTGACCAACCTATAACCTGAGATGCAGCAATAAGCATTAATGGCGCTATCCTGAGAGACTTAGGTGTTTGAAAGGGTAGATAAAAGAATATATACTAAATACATAAAAATGGACAGAAAGTACAAATATTACTTAATTTTGAAAACTCAATTATGGAACATGTTTTAAAGTGAATATTCGGGGGACTGTAGCAACAATATAAAGAAATGAATTTTTCCATTTCTCTTCTGGCTAAAATTAAAGAAAGAAAATCATTTAAAAATAATTTATACTTGTCTTGCATAGGATACTAAAAACATAAGGACGTCTTTTTTTATTTTTTAAGTTCATATTGAAGTAGGTTGAATAGCTCAAGTATGTAAGATATTGTTGGACGAAACACAGTACAGATTTATCAGGACATAGTTTCAAGCTCGCCTACCTTGTCTTAAATTATCCCCGAGTTTTCAATAAATTAATCAGTGACCAGTGGACACAATAAGGAGGTGGATATGATCTGATTAAGGCCTCCTAACACCCTTCCGGTATTAGGTGAGTTGGTTGCTTAACATGGTATCACGGCCCAGGTATGTGGAGAGGTCTCTAGTGTTTGGTCCAATTACATATATATTGCTAGCAAGAATGCATTATAAATCTAATGGCGAAAATTCATAGGATGCGATGGCCCCCTCAGTGAATAGCATCTCCCTGCATTAGCTTCCATGCTTTCCAACAGGTTGAGTATCAACAAGTAACGAATCCTATTTGACAATACTAATTTATATTGCTGAATAAAAAATATGAAAGTTGAAGTGAATATTATGCAGTGTACGGTACTACCAAAAGTATAGGTCTATAACATGCACTGCATAAAGCAATATACAACCTTTTAATCAAGTTCATCCATTCAAGAGATATTTAAAAAAGTTAAAATCCCAGAGGAAATTAAGTTCAAAACGAATTTAGGCACTTACAGGAAGAAATTTGGATGATTTCTTCATAACAGCTAAAGCACTACCCAGGCAGCCTGATCTCTGGTGTATGAAACAATAAATATTAGCAAAAAATAGAAAGGCATATGGACGAGAAATAAAATCTATCTGCGCTAAATTAGAAAACATTAACCACCATTGAATTGTCCTTAAATAGAATGCATTGCAGATATATGTGTAGCATAAAGCATATCTTCTTTTATATTTGAAAAAAAAAAAAAACTGTTGAAATATAGCCATACATGCACACAACATACAAATGTCATGTGCAAAGGGTAGGAGACTAGGAGCTAAGAATTTAATGCGAGGGCCAAGGGGCCAAAATAAGGGATTCAAATTCATGTGTAATTATTTGAGTATAAATCTGAATTAGAAACCAAAACAATATTGAAAAGGTAATATTTGACAAATTAAAAAAAAAAAAAAGATGAAAGAATTGATGTGTGTGTATGTAAAAAGAATTTTGAAAGACAAATTTGTGCCTAGCGGAGCAAGGGCCTTTTAGAAACCTAAATACATTACAGCTTGAGCTTGCTTATATTGCTAGTAAAATTATGCCTAATATAGTACTACCTAGAATTTGAGGTAGGTTATAGGCGGCATGTGGTCCTGCCCTGCATGCACATGGCACACATATTTGCATGCATCCATGCACGTGGGCAGAAGTTAAAAATAAAAATAAACAAACCTGAGCCAAAATCCAGCCAACTAGCCAATCGATGTCACTTTTGTGGTTGCATATGACAAGTGCATGTTCCTTTCCTAAATGGATTCGATAGGTAAAAAAATATTAGTATTTTAAGGGGAAAAAACATTATTCGTAAAGAATATACCATATTAAGCCAGATCACAAACTTACTGTCATACCCATTAATTTAAATGTTTCAGGATCTGTATAAAGTTGAATCTGCAGCCAGAAACATTACGTTAATCACAGTCAAGTTACCATCTATTACATAATTAACACAAAAACAAAGTCTACAACCCCTACATGGGACTCTTTCATTATAATATAAGGGATGATTGTGATGTACACAGACAGTGCAAACCTTTTAGACATAACTAAAAGACAGTTAGAAAAAGAACATTATTGCACACAGATAAGTGAAAAAGGTTAGTATTTAGGAGTATATTCATTTTTACAGAAACAACTACTGAGGAATTAGAGGTAGTACAGGTTTATTAAAGTTACACTTCAGAATATGTGTTAATGTCTCATTCTCCGTGACTGGATCCATGGTTGTTACGTCGGTAAGTCGAGTCGAGTCGACCGGAGTGTCCGGCAAGTCGAGTCGTGACTAGTCGTAGACTAGTCGACAAAGTATAAAATTAGTAATTTTATATATATCTACATGTTCTACACTTCTACACACAATTGACTGCACAAATAGGATTATAGGAAGCAAAGTAAACTAAGACAGAGATCATAATTAGGGTCAGTTGGGTCAGTTGGGTCCCCCATTTTCTGTTATCCTGGAACATTGAACAAAAAACAAAAAACAAGTGTATTAATTCCATTATCTGTTCTATAAGTGTGTGTGTATAATTGTGTGTAATATATATTGTTTGACTGTGTGTATATATACATACAACTATTCTGTGTGTATATACATATATGACTCAGTGAGTCTGTGTATATATGTGTTATGTATGTATATATGAGTGTGGGTACTCTGTTTTTACAAATAATATGAAGCATACCTATGAAAATTTGAAGTTGGAGGCCACTGGAGGTGAATTAGGGCGACTGGAGGCCGATTGGATGGGTTTTTTTTTGCAAATCTGGGCTTTTTTTGCAAATCTGGAACCAGTCGAGCGACTGGGTCGACCAGTCCGGTCGACAAGTAGACCCAGTCGACCAGTCATGAACCAGTCGAGCGAAATACTTACAAACAGCCAGTCGAGGAGGCCAGTCGACCGTCCTCCACCGACTGCTCGACTAGTCGTCGACTAGTCGCGACTAGTCGAGCGACGTAACAACCATGACTGGATCATTATTTTACCTCTAAGTACCACTGGAGGACACTTATAAGTAGGACAGGGGTATAAGCACATCGGAAACTTATATTAGGGCAAAAACATGTATTTCTTTGAAAAAAATGCAGCATCCGATACTTGGGGACATATTTATGTTGGAGGCCTCTAGCCAAATCTGAGTTTCAAGGCACAATGGTCACAACAATGATGTAACATCTAATACACGAGAATCTACAAGTGCCCGAAGCACAAGGAGTACATGACCAGACACTGCCAAGTTCTAGTCACTTTTTCAAAGTCTGATGGAAACTCTGATCACCAATTATTACCTGAGTTATTAACATATAAAAATGCACGCTACAAGGTTCCTCTGCAGAACTACAATACAAATCCTACTCAGAAATTTGTTGAATATGATGGGGCAAATTGTAATATATTTTTTTAGAGAGCAGGGTTATAAACCTACAAATTAGTGTCAAGTGTCTATTTTGATAAATCTTGGGGTGAACGAGAGCCGAACTCAGGACCTGGGACAGCAAACGATAAGCCCTAATAAATTCCTTGTCAAAACAAAATATCCCTACAATAAAAGAAAGATCCGGTAGCCACGCCAAATAGCTCCTCAAATCGATCAAGTATTAATGATCTGTACAACGACATTTATGTGAATAAAACAAAAGTTGACCCTATTATTCTGCCTATTAGCTCAACAATTGCCGAATGATATATGGGTGTGCGTGAGCGCACCCGCGTGTGACAGAAAGGAGAGGTCGGTGACTACTTAGCACCTAGTTTAATAAATAAAATATTTCAAGATTAGGGTAATAGTTTTTCTCTACTGAGATGCTAAATCATGTTATACTGGTAAGTGGTAGCTTGTTAAGCCTCCTTAGAAGTATAGAGGTGATAAACTTATGTGAAAGTAGACTCCAAATCCGATTGATCTCCATGAAAATTACACTACCATAGTCCTTAACTTCGAAAAAACCAGTAACAACTTAATCAAAAATCACATTATCAGTAGAGTATTGGAAATGACCTTAACTCCAGCCCACCAATCAATGAGCCATATAAGTTCCAGCCACAACAATTCAGCAACCACTCTGTTAATCTTTCTATACGCATTCTTCGAAAAAGGGCGCACGAGAACGAAAAAGAAAGCCTGCCAACATAAACACATATAATGATCCCGTATATATAGAAATATAGTAAAACAATCAAGCAATCAATCCTGGAGCTAAAAATGTTTTAGGCGTAAATGAGTGACCTGGCCTCCTATAATCACAATAATATACAGCTTAAAAACAACATTTGGACAAGTAATTGGAAATAATTGGTGTTGAAATATAGCATAAGATCTAATTGGGGCCTTCCTATAACACCTTAGGGTTTTAAATAAATTGGTTCTCAACATGGTATCGGAGCTCTGATTTGGCGGAGGTCCCAAGTAGACTCTCCGTCACCCTTAATATTCTCACAATTTAACATGAACACGAAAGCATTAATTGCCCTAAAGATGGGCACCCTCTCCAACCCAAAAATGGGATTATCAGTGAGAGAGAGTGCTAAAATATAGCATAAGATCCAATTGAGACATTCCTACAACAGCTTAAGGTTTTAGATTGATTCTCAACAATTAGTGTGTAGATAAGAACCTGAATGAGATTGACGACTAGACCGGAGATGAAGAAGACAACGCCCACCGGTACGACAACACCTGCAGCTGGAATCGCCATACACGACACCACCACCTAGCGAGAGAGAGAGAGAGAGAGAGAGAGAGAGAGCAAGAGAGTGAGAGAGAGAGATGCAATTTCAAGGGTGAGAGAGTCGGGAAATAGCTAAAGAAATGTTTTCAATAAAATTAAGAGTAGTTATGAATAAATAATGAGGGGGCCATCTCTCGTGACCTGACCCGGTGCATAATCCGAATAACGTGACAACCTACTCCTCCTTTTCAAATTATCAATTTTAACTTTTAATTAAAATTTAAATTTTATTTTATATAACTTTACAATACAAATTTATATTTTAAAATAAATTAAACATTTATTTTATTAATATATATTTTTAAATTTTTATGACTCTATAAATTTCAATTAAAATTAATGACTTCAACTATTAAGAAATAAAAATATCTTGAAACGGAAGTAGTAAATTATTATTATTTTACTTTTTATAAAATAAAATAGTATTATATAATTATACTCCTTCCGTTTATATATTTTTTACATATTACTTAAAATGATTTGATTGCAAGATTAATTATTTTAATAGTTTCTTGTAAGTAAAAATATTAAAATAATATTTTTATTTTAAGATTTAATAACTTTTTAATTGTGTGATCAGGGTAATTTAAATATATGCCAAAAAAAATTAAAAAGACAAATATTCATGTCATCCTTATTTTTACCTTCTTGGAAGCTTACAAAATACTCCCTCCGTCCCTCACATTTCTTATCCAATGGGTTGGGCACTCAGGTCAAGAAATATATATAAAGTGGTGAAAAAGAGAAAGAAAAGTGGTGAAAGGTGGAACCCATTGATTTTTAATGTATAAAAAAAATAAAAGTAGAGAAGTGGTGGGACTCATTCACTATTTGGTAAGTTTTAAAATATAAATGAATTGGATGGGACATCTAAAAAAAATATAAAAAAATGAGTGGGAATATATTTATTTAATTTTTTATAAAGTCTTTTTAAGTACTGTATGGTGAAAGCATACTATACTGAAAACTGAATAAGGATTGTTCTGCTGTTTTGAAGAGAGTGGGTGATCGCTGAGCAGAATTTTGCAGCCGAATTAATGAACCCGCAGTAAAAGAGGACAACTATTGACCTTGAATTCGGAGATTTGTGTACTTGAATTTTTTATTAATAAAAATTATACTTCTTATATATATTAAAAAAATTATCATATATTATTGCACTGTATATATTAAAAATAATATTGTTTTTTTTAATACATAAAAGTCTATAGATATGTAGGTTAAGAATTAAATAAAAATATCGAAAACATGAAGGGAGTGACGTGCATTTTAACATTTTTTTCATTTTGTCGATTTGAATGTGCAATTTACAAAGAGGGATGTGGCAGCTTAAAAATGTATAGAATAATTGATAAAAAGTATTTGACATGATTTAGAAAAATATTTAAAAAGAATCTATTCTATGAAAATCTGATCTAATCAAATAACAAAAAACAAAAAGCGTTGCCAATCTTTTTTTCAAATATAATTTACAATGTAGGATTGTTGTATGCACATCAATCATCCAATTATTATTAGACACAAAAAAGTTGGAAATAAAATTGATATATAGCAACGCTATCAACATGATCACTAAAGTCATCAATAAATATCAATCAAGTACTTCGGAATATAAGTTCTTTCGAATTTTATATATTATCTGGGTCTTTCCAAAAGACTTTAAATAAAAATATTATTCATACAGTTTTACACATTATTTTTGAATGCCACCGTAACAAAGTAAAAGAATATGACTTCTAATATTTATGATAATATATTTAAATTTTGTCTAGTAACCGTTTCGGTAAGTCCCATGTCATGGACTAAGGTATTATATTCTTATTATAGCTTTTATTTGTTGTGCACTAAGCCAGGGTTTTCACGGAAACAGCCTCTCTACTTTAAGGATAGGGGCATGGTTGCGTACATCTTACCCTCATCCGACCCTGCTCTAAACGGGATATACTGAGTATGTTTGGTTTGGTTTTATTTAGATTTTGTCTAGTTTATTTATTATTTATTTTTAATTAAAACAAAGAAAATAATTATATAATAAAAAATAAAAAATAAATAAACTTGATAAAATCTAAACATATTATCATAAATGTTAGAAGTCATAACCTTTTAGTTGGTTGCGGTAACATTTACAAATAATATGTAAAATTTTATAAATAATATTTTTACTGTTGAACTTATATTTTGAGTTACTTGTTTGATGTTTATAATAACTTTAGTAACCACTCAGTTCAGCGACCAACTAGATAGTAATATTTATTTATTTTTTACCTAAATTGTGATCCGTCTAACAGAGTTTAGTGTGAAAAATTGTCCATCAAGTAATATATCAGAAGGTAGATAAGCAGATGAAAGAAAATCCAATATCATCTTATATGTCCCGGCTTCAATTTAAAAATCAACTAAAGATTCTGATAAAGAAAACCACAATTTTTTTAGTGCGGCGAGAATGAGATACTTCAGATGACGTCTATTAAAATAAAATCCAAAAATTTTAAACCCAGGTAAAAAAATCCGGAAAGCTAGAGTGCTTCTATAAATGTAGCCAACTTTTAGCATGAAATGTTGGTGCCGGATGGAAGATATAGAATTAATTTGACTGCAAAAGTAGGTAGATGTGAAAAAGCAGAACAGGAGTCCGATGACCAGGTTTGGGCTGATAGTTCTAGAGTTGGCGAACCCCTTTTAATTCAGTATTGTCCACTTCGTTCAAGTCGGCCACCAACAATCTACTCGTACCTGAACTTCAGATTCCCTACTTTAACAGACAAACCGACTCAAAAATTTAAATTTGAAGCAGATTATTTCGAATTCTTCTTGAGCATTGATAGAGAAAAATGGTCGAAATTTTATTTTTTTTAAAGTAGGAATCCGCAACCGCTATCTTTGAGGTGCGCACTTGTAAACCCACCAGCTCAGCGTGAACCAAGTTAAGATACAAATCCCCTCTTTTAACCAGATGAACCAACTCTTGCGGGCAAAATTTGAATTACTGCACATTAATGATGTGAATGATCAGTAAATTTGGATTGCTAATTTTATTATAAAATAATCATTTTATTATTTATATATTTTTCGTTTATCGGACCTAAAATTAATATGTGATTATTAATATTTGATTAATTATTATTTATATATTTTATATGTTTATTAATTCAAAAAATTAGTTGTTTTTTATCAAATCAATACTCCCTCCGTCCCAATGAATAATATACATTGGGATTGGACATCGAGAACGAGAAAAAGTGTAAGAAATGAGTAAAGTTAGGTGAAAAGTAAATAAAGTGGTGGGACCCATTTATTTTTAATAATAGATTTGAGATAGTGGAAGAAAATAGTGGGTGTAATAGTGTTTTATATTGGAAAAAGTTGCTATTTTGGGAATGTATAGAAATGATGAGACGTCCCAAAAAGGAAACTGTATAGAATTGATTGGGACGGAGGGATAGTAGTTAATAATGATTAAATTTTAAATTTAAGATTGTATGATTTAACATAAATATTATAGAATATAATATGTAAAAGGTAATTGGACAACTTGGATCACACTGAAGTTTGGATCAAATTCGGGTTTGGATCGTGTTCTAAATCAGTATATCCAATATTCAAATTCAAGTCCAAAAAATTTCGTGTCTAAATATTAAATCTATATCAAAATTCAAAAAAATGAATTTAATAAATTTGAAATTTCAAATTTTGGATTGGCTGTCCGTCATATCAGATTATTTTATCATCCCCAACATGGCCGAGATATTTTGACAATAAAATTTTAACGTCTAATATTCAATTTTAAGGACCGACTAACTATTTTTTTAAGACTTTATTCAAAATTTAGAATGAAGCTTTTAGACTAATTTAAAATTTGATTTGATTGTATATATACTTTTTTTATCATAAACAATAAAATAATAAATTTTTCTAAATAAATTATGCATTTATTATAAATATTAATATTAATAAAAAATATATACAGAAGTGAATCTACACTTAACAATAAGTAATCTGGGACACGTGGGTGTTTATATTATTTTAATTTTTCATTAACATGGGAAAACGATAAGTTGATGGACAAGTATGTATTTTGTATATAGTTGATCTCATTCCAGGCCACAGGGATCTGTAATTTAATGGGTTGATGGGCTTAGGCCAGGTAGTTTCCGCAATACGTTTTAAGTACTTCCAACTTCCAAGTCATTACAATGCCAACACCATTCAAAAACAAAACCGGCCCATCTAGAAACAAACTGGTCTCAGCTATTGAAACAGGCCACCTCAATACTAAATGGATTTCACCCAATTCTAAATGGACCTCACATGATTGCATATGCAATTCGTCGATCAACTTTTTTATTAAAATACTACTGTATCTATAATCCAACAAAAATAAATACAGTATAAGAAAATTAAATGTAAAAGAAACGAGGTTAGTAAAGACATTTTAACGGCACGCTAGAGTAGAGGCTTTCAGTTAATCTATCTATATTATAAAGCCTGTTGCCAAAATACCTTTGAAATGACCATTTCACCCAAATGTATCTCCCGTATTTTCACTTCTGCCATGAACCATACGCCTTGGCATACGTTCAAAGCATCTCAGCCTCTCATTCCCTCACCAAACTCCCACGTGTTGCCCATCGGTATCTCCGTTGTTGTATCAGACAAAAGCACGTATGTACATTCAAAATCTACATTCAAAATCAGTTGTTATGTTTTCACTTTTCAGGTAAAGTTTCTACCCCCTTCTTGCGACATCCCGCTTTCAATTTATTTCCGAGTTTGCATATGTACTGATTAATTTCATCAATTTTAATTTGTTCGGCTTCTCAGCTGTGATTGTTTGAGTTGTGATTGATGGATTCCATGGAAAGGACTAATTTGAAGTCGGTTGTTTAGGAGCTCGATTGTGGTATATAGTTTTTCAGTTGTAATGATGGATTTTTTAGAAAAAGCCCCTCTCAAGTCGCCGGCATCGGAGTCGGGTAGTTTTTTGTGACCCATCTCTTCCTTTTATGATTTTGTATAGATTTGTTATGTATCTGTTGTTTGCTCCTGTAATTACTGTGGTTTGCCTATATTTGTTATTAGGTCAAGATTAGTTTGAATTTCGTCACGTTGATTGTAATCAGTACACTAATCTTTGTAACTCAAGTGGATGGGTCTGGTGTGGTCTTATTATTTCCGTTATTTTGTTGGTTAAGGTTTTTTTTATGATTAAAATGTTTTATGGAGTTTTGACTAGGGGTGTCAAACGGATAAAACGGATACGGATTCGCCCATATCCGTATCCGAATCCGTCAACTAAAAACCGTATCCGAATCCGTATCCGTATCCGCAAATTTTAGAATAAAAAAATCCGTATCCGTATCCGTCGGATATTATCCGGATACGGATAATATCCGGATCCGCTTTCCAAACATCACCAAAAATCAAAAATCAAATATATTGAGATCAATCAAAAATCAAGATCCATAAATTTTTTAGATGTTTAGGCTTTCTCACTTGAAACCAAAAACCAAACTGAAACTCAGGCCATCAATTTTGAAACCCAAAAACCCGAAAAACAAATCAACACCGACCTGAACGACTCATCGCGAATGCTGAAGCAAATAAGATGAGGAAGCTGAGCAGAAACAAGAGTAGACCTCAGTTCGTAAAGGAATTGTGTGTTCTGGTATCGTAAAAGGGAGAGAGAATGAACATATTTTAAGATCTAGGGTTAAAAAAAAGCTGGGTGCGGGTTAGGAACTTACGATGAGAACAGGTATTTTAGAGTTTGGTTTGTGTAGGTGTGTACTGCCCCGTTCTATTTTTTTATTTTTTTTAACTCAATGTTTCCTTTTCATTTAAACATTAATTTTTAATCAAAATTTTTTATATGATAATATATATATATAAATAAATTTAAATAAGTATTATTTTATATATATATATATATAATTATAATTTCGGATACGGATATTTTCGAATACGGATACGTCTATATCCGTATCCGTATCCGCAATCCCCGGATTCGAATACGGATAATATCCGTTTTATTTCGGATACGGATTATATCCGCTTTTTCCCGGATACGATAACGGATTTTTCGGACGGATATCGGATTTTTCGGATTTTTTTGACAGCCCTAGTTTTGACATTGATTTGTTATGCTTATGGCTGTGTTTTGTTATTTACTTAGAATGTTGTGTTTGATGTTTGTGGCTGTTAGATTTTGAAAATTGAAGTAGATAAGTACTTGAGGAGGGCTAATGGCAGATTTTGATTTAATTTGATTGTGCAGAAGGAATTGAGTGTTACATGGGATGTTGATTGTATGGAGAGTTGCTCAAAGTTGTCGGTGGTGAAGAAAGGTACGCAGTTTGTTTTCATTATCATTTACTTGATTTCGTGATTTGTTTGATGTTGTTAAGTTCTTCTGACAAATTGGAGCTTTGGTCCATAGATATATAACAAATTTATGTTATATTAGATCTTTAGTTTACTGAGCGATTTTTGAATTAGGTATTTTGGTGATTGTTTGACAATTTAGGATGACCGCTTATTTTATCAAGACAAAGTGGCCAGAAAAAGCTCCAAAGAGTGAAGAAGAACGGAAGGATTTTATTGCTTCAGTTCACAAGCGAAAGACAATGCTATTTATGGTCCTCATTGAGAAGAAGTTGTTTCCTCTACGGCCTGGTGTTGCAAAGTAAGCTACTGGATTATCTAATATCTGAATGTTAAATTAGATGCAATTGAACATAATAATGGATGCATCTAATAACATTTAATACTCAGTTTTTTATACTAAAAAAAAACACTGGCGTGATTATGAGGTTTATATTGCCGTTATGCAAATTGTGCAGATTAATTGATCAGACATTTGCAAAAGGAGTAAAAGTTGCTGTTTGCACTACTTCTAATGAGAAGGCGGTATGCTTCATCAGGTTCTTAACTTATGATGTGTAATAGCCTAATAGGTTTTGTAGTTCTTATGAAAGGAAGAAATGATCCTTACGGAGCTAATATAAAATCTTGGGAAAAGATGGAAAATGGAATCATGTTATAGATAAATTATATTGTTTTATTTATGCCATGTTATAGATAAATATTAGTAGATCTCACGTTTTAAGATACGTGCCAAGTTGTTCACGGTCTCTGTTATTTTGTAAGCATTTATTTATTTGGACTTTTGTTCATGAAACTTTATTTTCCGGCTTTTAATGACTATATATTCTATGCTATTGTATTGATAGATATATGCAAAAACATAAGAAAGTGAGCATCAGAGAAGTAAAACATTGCAGGCATATTTTGGAAGGCCTTCTTTACCTCTATAGCATAATCCTCGAATTCTACATAGGGATCTCAAGTGTGACAATATTTTTGTAAATGGCACTCAAGGGGAATTCAAGTGATCCTGGCCTTCTGTCAAAAAAATAAGAAGTGATCTTGGCCTTGCTGCAATACTATGCACATTACATGCTGCTCACTGCATTGGCAAGTTCGTGCACTTTGTATTTTAAGGTTCAAATAATTCATGTAAAGTGGATCTGTGCAAGTGAAAATAGTTCAATATATAGCATTTGGTGGAGGTTGGTGTTCTTCTATTATTTCAGTAGCAATTGTCTTGCTTTTAGTTGGACTAACCATGATGTTTCTTTCAGCTATTGAGAAGCCTCAAGCTATATAGCAGCAGAAAGCTACAAAGGCAGAACACAATTTCAGAGTAGATGGATCACTTGGGTTTGCCTTCAGTCCTCTCCTCAACGAATTAATATTGCCCTGACAAGAGCAAGGTATGTTATCTGCAGAGTTGATCAAGAATTCTGAATGATCATAGTTGTTTGTTTTTGTTGATAGATTTATATTTGCAATGTATGTTTATGTTATCGTGTTAATGGACTGTTGATAGAGGAATTTGGTAATCAACAAAGATGAGGTTCACGGCCGGAATCAAGATCCGTGACGGTGGTTTTGGTCGCTGGAGAGTGGTGGTTGTTTGTTTTAGGGGGTGGCTGAGATTAGAGTTTTGAGTTGGTCTCACGTGCTCTCAACTCATGATCCCCCAATGTGCCTACGTACCCCTATATTTATAGGGGATCAAGCCATACGTAGTTCTATGGAACCAGGAGTCCTAGTTTGATCAGGACTAGGCCTCTTGGCAATAAGGTCGGAGATAGGCCGAAGGCCCATCTTGGAGAATCCTACTCCTGTTAGAATTAGTCTTGAGTATGACTACCTCAGACTCCTAATCCAAATAGATCACGGATTCAACGATATCTCCACTACGAGAGATAGCATCTACCACGAGTCCACGACTCTTATGGAGAAGTTATCTGGGGGAGCCATGACTAACCCCTCGAGGTGCAGGGACACGTCCTCACCTCTCGGTGAGGTCTTCATCTTCAAACAAGGTAGACAAGGAGCCAAATTACACGATCGTCTCAATCCCCCGATGAGGGCTAACTCACCAGAATACAGGATCCAGACATATGATCGGCCTTCGTGTTACCCCGGAGGGCCTTCAAGAGCCATGATCACCTCAAGCCCCCACACGAGGGTTAACTCGGCAGATAGCAGGATTGAGGATTGTAGATCATGCCCGGATGAGCCCGGGAACTATCAGATGAGCCTGATAACTACCAAATGAGCTTGGTAACTAGTCTTCATATCCCTCGGAAGGGTCGTCACGGAGACTCACTCATCCTCTTTCTTTCATCATGTATTTCATAACTATGCCTCTTCTGAGTCAAAGGACGCGCCCTGATAGGGAGGACGTGTCCTTCCCAATTCCCGTCTTCATCCCTGTTTACTGGACAAGAGACCGCACCTCCCGGGCCATGTCTGGGGAGGGCGCTTCCTTCCCTTATCTTGTCTTCAATCCTCCTTACTGGACAAGAGACCGCACCTCCCGGGCCATGTCTGGGGAGGGCGCGTCCTCCCCTCCACATGATATACAAAAACAGCTACAACACCTCGGAAGAGTCGTCGTATCCCCCGGAGGGGTCGTCATATCCCCCCCGGAGGGGTAGGTCTTCCTATCCCCGGAGGGACGGTCTTCGTCTCCCTCGGAAGGGTTGTCTCAGCGAATGTACACTCTCCCATAAGAAGAGCCTTCTTACAACACATCAGACAGGTCCTTCTTTAACATGAGGTCGCGCCCCCGGGGAGGCGAGGACACCCCGTTAAAGGCACGCCCTTGGTCTTCATCTCATTGTCAACTTCTTACAAGGGACGCGCCCCTCGGTCACCTCCGAAGAGGGCGTGCCCTCCTCCACATATTACAGGACGTGGGTGGACGGAGGTCGGTCGCGTCTCTCCATCAACACTCTCAAGTAAGGCGTCCCTCCTTGTGACTCGGAGGACGCGTCCTTTTCAAGCAACACCAAGGGTCGGTCGCATCCTCCCTTTATAAGCAGGAGGACGCCTCCTCTTCACGCAACACCAAGGGTCGATCGCATCCTCCCCTTATAAGCAGGAGGACGCGTCCTCTTCATGGGACACGTGTGACCTGGAGGACACATCCCTCCTTCCGACGCGGAGGACGCGTCCTCTTCATTAAGATACGCAACATCGGCGGATCAGTCGCGTCACGGAGGGCTGCGCCCTTCCGTTCAGACTAGTGTCTTCAAGGGTCGGTCGCGTCCTCCCTTTATAAGCAGGAGGACGCGTCCTTCCTTTATATAGGACTCTTAGCCCAATTCATGTCTTACTTAGTTAAACTAAGTACATACTTGGCCCAACAAGGACCTAGCCAAATTTGGCTATAACATGGACTGTTGTAAGACTCCGGAAAGAGTTGTAGCCTGTAGGCTAAGATGGATCAACTATTTGAGGCCGGATGTGAAGAGAGACAATTTTCTTCTGATGAGGAGGATGTAATTATTAAGTTGTATGCTGTTTTGTGAAATTAGTCCTTTTCATATTTGATTTGGATTTTGAGGAATGGTGAATTTTTGTGTGATTTGGTGATAGGTGGTCTCTGATTGCTGGAATAGTAATTTCAAAATTCAATCCTCTGTCTGAGCGGAAGGAATGGACTTTGGTGCCAATAAAATAAAAGTGTTCTATTTTGTGGGTAAGTAATACTATAATCTTTTGTCACCCCTTCATTAAATTCTTATAAATTTAATCTTTATTCTCCAGCTTTTCCTACTATTCCCCTAATCTTTCATTGTAATTAATGGAGCATCATTGTTAGCATTTGTTTTAATTAGATAATTGTTTCCATGATCTGTACAAATGTTTTGCATGATCTCCCAGTTTTTGTGACACATTGTTACAAGTATCTAGATTTGAATTTCCATGTGGACTATTCGAAGGAGTTTAAGCTGGGGGCAAAAGTTGCGACTAAATTTGAATACAGGAGACCTTGGACAAACTGACTGGACTCGATCAACACTTGACCACATATCAACATCCAACTATGATATGTTGATTCTTCCAGGGGACTTGCGTTTTTTGTGCCTCTGCATAGCTGAGCTGATTAGAATTTTAATGAATTTGAAAGCACTGAGCTAGATTTAAGCTTTGAATATCTCACAAAGGTATCTTCATAATGTTGCATATTAACATAATTTATTGGTGTTTATTGGTGTTTAATTCTAATGACATTGATCAAGTGATTGTTAACAGGAATAACGTCAGAGGGATGAATGTTAAGGCAACAGTTGCTATAGGCACAAAGAACACAAATGATGCTGATGATACATCCTAGACTATTGATCTGAATCAAGCTTTGGTATTTCCTGATTGTATAAAAAATGTGCATTATTATTTGTTAATAGCTGGCGGAGATACATTTCCTAATCATGCATTGCGTAATGTGACAATGGATTTGGAAGTAAAGTGACAGGTTGTGCTAGATACATATCAGAAACTTGATGAAACTTGAGGTGCTTGGCTTGATTAATCAGTAATTAAGTAGTCATAGCCCATAAATTCATCACAACGGGGAAGAATAAATTTTATTACAATGTTGCAATGATTTAAAACTTCTAATTAGAATGAGTATAATCAGTGTGATCTGGGAGAGTTTAGAAACCTTCACTTACATATTTGGTCATCGAAAGGTATGATGATATGTTTTTGCTTTCTACCTTATCAATAGTCATCATTTCTTTGGGGATGCATCTTTTAGTCAGTGATTGGAGGAGCCTTGATAGACAAATATGGAGGCAAGAAAGTGATTTCTTGGGGGGTGGCATTGTGGTCTTTGGCAACTCTACTTACGCCATGGGCTGCAAATCACTCAACAACCAGTCTCTTAGTTGTTCGGGCATTCTTCGGATTGGCTGAAGGAGTTGCTTTACCATCAATGAACACCATGTTATCAAAGTAATGCATGGTTTTGTTATTTTATAAATTTTCATTCAAACTGATGAAGAAATTTATCTGATGCATATTATAAATATTCAGTTTCAATCTCATAACGTAACATGTTAAGCAAAGACATACTAACGAGTCTTTTATAGTTTAGGTGGTTTCGCAGTCATGAAAGAGCAACTGCTGTTGTATATTATCCATGGGTGGTTTTCATCTTGCAAATGTCATGGGCTTACTGCTAACACCACTAGCAATGTCAACTGTAGGATTGTCTAGCCCTTTCATGCTCTTCTCTAGGATTGCTATGGTCAACTATCTGGCCCTTTTGTGTGAAATGATCCAGAAGAAAGCAATCCTATTAGCGTATCAGAACTACGATTGATCCAAGCTGGGAAATCTGATTCTCCTCTTGACAAGAGCAGCCTACCTCCTCTAGGGCTTTTATTATCTAAAATGCCCACCTGATGGGTTATCATTTTTGCAAACATCACTAACAATTGGTAGGCTTTCAATCAAAAATTTAACATTTTGATGTAAAGCATTTTTGCATTAGTAGGATTTGAAAGATGTACTTTTGTGCGGGACTGCGGGGATACTTTTTTCTTCTATCATAGATGCCAGTGTATTTTTAAACTGTGATACTTTCTCTTAGCTTCCTTTTCCTAAGTTTTCTTTTCTTTCCTCCAATTTAAATTGATGCAAACGATAAAATAACATTTTAAATATATAAATTTCAATATAGTGAAATATATTTGTAATCATTTTGGGTTAAAAACTTAAATAACTAATCAAATATCCGAATATTAATAAATAATAAATTTTATTACAATTATTAAAAAATTTAATTATTTCACTAATATAACCAAATTAAACATATTATTATACCCTACTTAGCGGGTCTCTGCTTATTGTTATATGAATAATACCCGTCGTAATTTCAAATGAATATAAATTTAAATCTTTAATATCAACACCCCGATTTAATTATACCCAAATTTTTTCAAATATTTATCCATAATTTAGTGATAATATTGATTTCGTCTAAGAAAATGTCAGGGGCGTTAAAGGGCATCCATCATGTAATGGGGGAGAGGATTAGAGGAAGTCTCCCCATATAGTTTTATATTATCATAAATATCAACGACCGTGATAATAATATTTCAATTATTTAATGATCAGTTTATCTTTTCTTTAATTAAATTATATTGTTATAAATTTTCATCTATAGTCCTTTTATATAAGAAAATGACATATGATATTGTAAGATGACATATATATTAAATAAAAATAAAATTTTAAATAGAAATATTACTATTAAATGTTTTAGAAGAAAAATATTTGTTAAAAAATGTATGAGCATCTTCGTAGGGATTTTAATCTTGGATTCTAATTCATTATTGGCTTTTAAAATGAAAAATATATGTTTTTATAATGCATCGGAAGCGGAGTTAAAATTAAGATTAAGACTAGAATTTATTTTTATTTATCTTACTCATCCTGGCAAAGTTGTTTACTAAGTTTTTGTGTCGTTTATGTTGAACTCTTTGTAGAATCTCCTGTTCCGATCAAATGTGCTGCTACTTATCAGTCATTCTACATTTATGAATAGAGATTAAACCACCTTTGAGATTAACCTTCATTTATTGTTTTGACAGAAAATAAATACAAACGTATCCTGAACTTATGTCTCTTGAATGAAATATTTTATTGTCTATTTTGACAGAAAATAAATGATGTACTCACTAGAGTAATCTTTAGTGGGAGACAAATACAAACGTATCCCAAGACTTATGTCTCTTAAATAAAATATTTTATTAATTTGGATTTTGAAATTGTTTTTACAGTTAGTTTAAAATTCACTTATACTCTCATTTGTCACAAGTCGATGATTTCTTTTAAAAATGGCTTTTTAAAAAAAAAGAGTTGTGATATATAATGAAAGTACTAAAAAATAGATGTCTAATTGTGTAAAAAATTATATTTTCATTTTTATTGTTAAAAAATATAATTATTAAATTATTTACATTTCAACACCAAAACACAAAAAAACTATTCGCAAACAAATATTTATCTACACAAATACAAAGAAAAAAAAGACAAGATAAAAAATCTTAGCAAAAAAAAAGGGTTTATTAACATAAAAATTACTTATCAATTAATTAATTAATTCAATATAATTCATTAACAGAGAAAAAAAACTTTATTTTATAAAAATAAAAATCTATTGTTCTGTTGGGAACAAAATTTAATTGATCCACCCGCAACGCGGGCAAACATACTAGTCTGTCTTTATGTTTGAACACTTACCAGCCATGACAGCCTTGGCGGCTTTGCATCATCTTTTCCTCACTTGGCAGTTTCCCATACATACAATCATAGCCATATGTATATATAGTTCGGTACCTACACGGCTACACCTGATGTGGAATTGCCAAACGCCTTCTTCTGTTTGAATCGGTAATCTCTCTCTCTCTCTCTCTCTCTCTCTCTCTCTCTCCCTCTCTCTCTCCCTCCCCCCTCCTCCTCTCGCTCTCAATCTCCCCCACTCTCTCTCTCTCTCTCTCTCTCTCTCTCTCTCTCTCTCTCCAATTATTTCACATATTATATACGATCGTTTTCAAATGTTTATAATATTTTGACCAAATTATAGTTTTTAATTGCAATTTGTATATGCATTTGTCAATGTCTCTGTTTCCTGGTGAGTAGTGACCATCTTCTAGATCTATTGCTGTAAGGTTAGTCAATAAACCTTTCCTCACACCCCCATCAGTTTTATATGCGATTTAGTTGGCATGTACTCTCGATATGATTTGAAATTACAGCTCATAATAAATTGTGCACATGGTTGATTATATTCCCTGTCTAAGTATAAGCTACATTGATCACCAATTACAAGGCTGATCAATTTTCTCTGGAAGCATGATTCTGCTTGTTTCACTTGTATTAACATGCAAAATAGCTGTTTTTCCACACACACACACACATAGTCAAACCCTACTAAATTGATTTTCTTATGAATTTTGTCGAAATTAGGCTTGGTAATGAAGTACTTGAACTTTTGGATTGCTCCGGAAAAGAGCTGAGCGGAATTTGTAGCTTTTGATAGAGCTCAAGGGTCTAACTGTAGTGATTCTGATTTTGAGGCTCAGGTGTTGGGCAAATGTTCTCTCTTCAGAAATGGAAGTGTACTTGGTCTCATGTGGCTACAATTGCTACAATCGTGGCATTAGTTTCGCTGCTCGATATATTTTTGTTTCACAGGGTGCCTTATTCTACCTATTTAGGATCCATGCAACTTAGAAACTCTTGTACATCCGTAAATTGTTCAACTCAAGGAGGAAACGATAACCTTATGCAAAACTCACCCCCGTTAATTGATTTAGATGCTCAGTTTCCTGCTGATTTACACAAAGCAGTGGTCTATAATGGTGCTCCATGGAAGGCCGAGATTGGTCGTTGGTTATCTGGTTGTAATTCAAATGCTACTGCATTGAAGATATCGGAGGTACTTACAGTTCTTTTGCTCTTACAGTTATTTTTTTAATTTTGTTGTTCTTTGTGGGCTGATCTTTTCCAATAGGGAATTTCTTTTAGCTCAACATATGCATAGTTTATTAATGATATTGTGCCATGCATGGGATGATAAAGGAAAGGTTCAGCAACATGATGTTTATTTTAACATTGTAATGGTTCCCTCATATTCGATGGTTCTTTATCAGGGTATTAGTGGCAAGAGCTGTAAAAACAATTGTAGCGGGCAAGGCATATGTAATCATGCATTGGGTCAATGTCGTTGTTTTCATGGATTTACAGGTTAGTTTTCTTTTTTACTTTTGATCTTCACTGCTTTATTTTTTTTTTAATTTTTTTTGACAGTTCTTTCTTAGTAAGAAAAATTATATATAACAACATGGCAGAGCAACTTTTCAAGTCTATTATATTTTCCAAAGCCGCCTCCGGTGTCCTTTATTTGATATAATTGTCTATATATTCTGTTTTTATTGAGTAGAATCAGAAATGATGTAGACAATTAAATGATATGGCTTAAATTTTCAGATTTTAGTGCACACAACAACGTTATGTAGTTTGAATATAATAAGTTAAACATTTGGTCAAAAATCATCTAGTTTACATGTAATTTATTTCTCAATGCCATGAATTTAATTCATAGTCCTCTACTGCTTATTATCCATGCCAATCGGGAGCAGTGTTTTAAGCAATCTGCTGCGTCTTACATCAAAAAGTTATAAACTCTGTTAAGTAATGTAGAACATTATCGACACTTTTGATATATATGGATATATTAAATATATTGCTCTTTTAGGGAAAAAAAAGTTCATCTCTGCTAATTGCTCAAGTGGAAGAATTTTGATGTATATTATATGTTGATAAACCACAGGAGAAGGATGCGCGGAAAAAGTTCAGTTAATCTGCAATTATCCAGCATCAGATGAGGAACCATATGGAAGGTGGGTTGTCTCAATCTGCCCTGCTTACTGTGACACAACAAGAGCAATGTGCTTCTGTGGGGAAGGCGCAAAGTACCCAAGTCGTCCAGTTGCTGAGGCATGTGGTTTTGAAGTAAAGTAAGACTATTACTTATACGTTATTTTCCGTAAGAGCCAAGGTAGTGACTATGCCTGCTCTTTCTGACATGTTACATATCTTTCAGCTTACCCTCTGAACCTGGGGCCCCCGCTCTAACTAATTGGTCGAAAGCTGACCTTGATAATATCTTCACGACAAATGCTAGCAAACCTGGCTGGTGTAATGTGGATCCGATGGAAGTCTATGCTAACAAGGCAAAGTTCAAAAAGGAATGCGACTGTAAGTATGATGGTCTATGGGGAATGTTCTGTGAAGTCCCTGTGCTATGCACTTGCATCAATCAATGCTCTGGTCATGGACATTGCCGTGGTGGATTTTGCCAGGTAGCTAAAGCTTATTTTATACAACAGATATCTATGCTTTTTTAGTAAAGACTAATTGTTTTCAATTATACTTCTATTTTCCATATACCAATTACTACAGTAAAAACTATAGTATGTGGTGTTAATTTGTAGAGATGTTTCACTAGCAATGAGGGATTGAGGGGTAATATGAATATTCCTCGGAAAAAGGGCGTAAGCAAAATTATATTCCTGAAAACTGAATTAGAATCGTAACTTAAAACATGCTAGACCTTTCTGGAGGTTTTTTTTTTAAAGGAGCTTTTTGGACTTGAAGCAATGACATTAGGGAATAGGTAGGAGGGAAAATTTGAATTTTTTTTTTGAGGGATTGCACATTCTCAATGATCAATAATTTATAGAAATAAACAATAATGTTTTAAAATGCATCATTATTGAAAATTAAATTCTTCTCCACAAAAGATTTACTAGCTACAACGTTTTTATATTTTTTCCAGTGTGTCAAAGGGTGGTATGGGGCAGATTGTAGTATTCCGTCAGTTTTAGCGTCAATTGGCAAGTGGCCTCAATGGCTCCGACCAGCTCAGGTCAATATTCCTGACCATACACAAATAACTGGGGATCTTGACAATTTCACTGCTGTGGTGGAAAAGAAGAGGCCATTAATATATGTTTACGATTTACCACCAGAATTCAACAGTTTACTACTGGAGGTCAGAATGCTTACCACAATTCACTCCTGATGCCTTTCCCGTTTATAAAGCAAGTTCTCCATGTTTTTGAATGCTCTGCTGGCATTGCAGGGACGACATTACAAGCTTGAGTGTGTTAACAGAATCTATGACGGAGAGAATAACACCATATGGACAAGTAATCTCTATGGCTCACAGGTATTACTTGATTTTCCCAGAAAGTCTTATCAAATTAATGTCAAACCAGCTTGGAAGCTTTTTCCGGTTTTAATTTGGTTACTTTTCCAGATGGCACTTTATGAACAGTTATTAGCCAGTCCATACAGAACAACTAATGGAGAAGAAGCAGATTATTTCTTTGTTCCGGTTCTTGATTCATGTATTATAACTCGTGCTGATGATGCACCCCATCTAAGCATGCAGGTATATTATTTTGCGATATTAGCAGTTAAGAAAATGCATTAATTCTTTTGTATGCATGCCTAAATGACTTTAAGGCTGTTTGGATAATCTTATCCTACCCATCTAAGCACCGTAATATACATGATCCACTGGGGCGTCTATGAGTGTAACCAGTTTGATACCAATGAAGGTGTTGTGCAATAACTACATAAGTAAAAATCATTATTAAAATTGCTGTCTTGGATTTTGTTTAGGTAGATTAAGAAAGTTAATGGGCAGGATTTTGCAGTTATCAAGTCTCGGGCAAGCCGACTTATGATTTTGGTTATTTGACTATATCGTAGAGTTTACTCATCCCGGACCTCTTAAAGCTTATAAAAACATGCTGGGTTCCTAGAGACAGCTAGGATTTGAGATTCAGTGCTGGCAGTAAATACAAAAAAGGTTAGAAATGGATGTTTCAATGAGATATGAAGTCACTTTAACTAACATTCTTTACTAATTGAGGATCAGCCACATAGCAAGAATATGGTTCCCCCCCAACCCCACGAATGTAGGAGATTACTAGTTCACTGCAACGAAATATCTGAATTTCGTATCTAGGTTGCAGCTGAGAATAGACTCGGTCCTGTCAGCCTATCGTACAGTTTCTGTTTTATTTTTTGTGGTTTATTGTTATATACAAAGTCAGAATAATGCATGCCTACAAATAATGCATTGCAGTAATTACTTTCCATAAGTACAAGAACCTACATCTGGACATTGTGTTCATCACTTTATACTTCAGGAACACAGCGGCTTGAGGAGCTCTTTGACGCTGGAGTTCTATAAGAATGCATATAATCACATTGTTGACCAATATCCTTACTGGAACCGCTCATCTGGAAGAGATCACATATGGGTATGAGTGGTCCCCATTGATTCAGATTGTAAAGGCAACCTTGGGAATCAGCTAGTTTGCTATAATTTATACATATAGCTAAACTACTTTGACTATGATAATATTGGTGTTTTTTTGTACATTGCTAATTAAATTGTTGTTATACCTCAACGCAGTCCTTTTCATGGGATGAAGGTGCATGTTATGCCCCTAAGGAGATATGGAACAGTATGATGCTGGTCCATTGGGGTAATACAAACTCAAAGCACAATCATTCAACAACAGCATACTGGGCTGACAACTGGGATAAAATATCACCTGACAGAAGAGGAGACCATCCATGTTTTGATCCAGATAAAGATCTAGTAATTCCTGCATGGAAGGATCCCGATCTCGAATCTCTGAAATTAAAACTTTGGTCATGGTACGTACTTTGAAAACCACAAAGTTGGTCGGGCATTTACTATTATTGTCAGATTTATATATGTCCTTTTTTCTTATAATTTCCTTTGAGGCTGCATGTAGGCCTCGTGAGAAGCGAAAAATACTTTTCTACTTCAATGGCAATCTAGGACCAGCATATGAAAATGGAAGACCAGAAGCTACGTAAGCGAATCAGAACTTGAAGTAAAATGAGCTAATATAGTACATGGGAGAAGTAGAATATTATCCTAGCAATATAGCTACAAATCTAACTACTTATTCGGTCATACTTGAGTGAATAACCAACAGTGTTCTTGAGCTTGTGCAGGTATAGTATGGGTATCAGGCAAAAAGTAGCCGAAGAATTTGGTTCATCCCCTAATAAAGAAGGGAAGCTAGGAAAACAGCATGCAGATGATGTGACTGTTACTTCTGTGCGGTCTGACAATTATCACAAGGATTTGGCTAGTTCTGTTTTTTGTGGGGTTATGCCTGGAGATGGGTGGAGTGGTAGAATGGAAGACAGCATTCTACAAGGGTGCATCCCTGTCATTATTCAGGTTATCTGAATTTGATGTTTTTTCTCTTGTCTAATTTAGATTAGGAGCCATCTTTCCAGCTATTTCAAAATTTGAGGGTTTGGGAAAAGCATTCGACAGCTTAAATACTTAATCCTTGAGATCAGCGGGACAGTTTCTTAAATGATAGAGAGTTGTAGTGTGTTCGTATGTCAGTATGCAAAAACTCTACCACCTATTACTCATTGATACTGATTGTAGTTTTGGATTTTATAAGATCCCATCATGTTTTGATGATGTTTAGGATACTACGTATCAAGTTTGCTTTTCTGTCTTCAGGATGGGATCTTTCTGCCATATGAGAATGTACTCAACTATAAAAGCTTTTCTGTTCGGATAAAGGAAGATGAAGTACCAAGCATGATAAACGTTCTCCGGGTAAATTATTAACATCACTATCAATTTGAGGAAATATAACTTTTATAATAATACTGAGATTAGCGGATTAAGGTTATATTTTTTTTGATCAAAAGTTCAACAGAAATCAAAAATTTATTTTCTCTTCACTATCTGCAGGGAATTAACGAGACAGAAATAAATTTCTTGCTGGAAAATGTAAAGAAGATCTGGCAGAGATTCTTATATCGTGATTCTATTTTGCTCGAAGCTGAGAGGCAGAAAACTGGCTTTGGGCATGTAAGCCCTTGGGCTGAAGAATTGTCGCAACTGAAGGAAGATGATGTTTTCGGGACACTTATACAGGTATTCAGTACTTTTCTGACCGGAGACGTTTTGTCACCTCAGATTAACTAGGGTTGGCTTATTTCCTGTGCCATGCACGAATTATTTTTAATTTTTTTATATTTTACTGTTTATATGGATTCAAAAACTAATTAAGCTTAAAAGATGTGTTATAAGTTATGTTAAAATTCCTTCTGTTAATTAATTAAAAATTTGACAATGGAAAGTTTAGGTGAATATTGAGATGTATGTTTAGTTTCCTACAATAGTATTAAATATCTGGAAGGTAATTAATTTTCTTTTTAAGGTGACTATTATTTTTTCTAATTTTAAAAGTTTAATATAAGTTAAGACTAAGTACCAAAAACAAAAAATAACGACCAAGCAGAATTTTAATGTTTCTTCTTTAATAGTATAATATAGATGGATTTATAAAATTAGTAGATCCGTTAAGATAGATTTTAGAATAAATAGGTTCTCAATCGGCGCAAATACTGACCCCGATCAAAACTTTTAATATTTCGGCTTTAATAGTATTGATGTATAGATATATAGATTGCAGGTAGCAAAAAAAGTTGCAACACAGATATACAATTTTTGGCTTTAACAAAATATATGTAGTGTGCGCATTTGATGCTATAAGAACTGTTTAGCAACACATATCCGTCTAGCTAGTATAGTCGTTGTAGACTGTGTCCTTCAGACTTCAGTGGAGTCCAGATTAGGTTTCGTTACATTTTGGATTAAAAAAAGTTGCGGATATTAAGATTAAGATGTGTTATATTGCACTTCTCATTGACCAACTCCACAATAATACCTCTTTAGTTGAATTTATAATAGTCTTCAGGCCACATGCATTTAGAGTTTATTGGTGAAAATCCAGACTCACACTTGTCGAAAAAGAAAAAGGGAAAATTGCGAAGTCAGTGTTCACTGTTCACAGTAAAAATTGACAGAACGTCTGTAAACTTCATTACTTTATCCTGTGAAATATTCTGCTTCATCCATTAGCACGGCAAATCTAGTATCAAATAATAAAGTTCGGTTAATTTACGTGATGGTTATTGCAAATCTATTCCTGTGACTGATGTAGAGCCTAGAAGTACCTATATTTACTGGTTTTTTCCCTGATGCAAGGTGTTGCATTACAAATTACATAATGAGCTCTGGAGGCAACAGTTCGTAAACGCGAAGAAGGAATTTGGAGTACCCAGAGAATGCTTGATCAAAACATAGAAAGGAACGCATAACAAAGAAGCAGAAACCAAATCGAAGAAACAGTAAGGCTGAATGCTCTCTTGACATTGCAAGAAGAAAGCCACACAAATGCCGTTTTGCTGCCTATATTCAGCTAATTACTAATTGTAGCAAGGCTGCATAACCAGACATGGAGCTGATCAGATGTATTGTCTATCTAGACCGCAGCACCAAACTTTACCAACATATGATAGATGATTGGATGTCAAGCTTGTTTCCCCATTTTTGTGACAAAATATAGGAAAAACATTCATTTTGTGATTATATGTAAAACAGCACCTGAGCTAATTGTGATAATCACACGACTTATTCTTATAGTGAAATAATGAAATTATGTACTTGGTAGTTGGTATCATTATACTATATGTAGAAAAACTGGGAATCTACCTCTACGTAGTAATATTATCCAGTGTCCGTGTATTGTTCACTTTTGAGGTTTGACAAGAATGGTACTGTGCAACCTGAATTCAGGAATATATCCTCTGGTAATTTACAAACAAGAAATCAAGAATGGATGGCATGCCTTGAGAATTATTCTGTTTGGCTTAGAGAGCTAGGTGGATAATTTTAAATTTTATTTAATTCGTATAGTTTATCAGTTTAATCTAGAGATTGGGAGCATACATTCCCATCTTTATGTTCACCTTTTCAAAAAAGCAAATAAATTCTACTCTCTTTTCTCTTAGCCATACGAAGTATGACTTAAATAAGCACATGTGTTTTCGATAGGGAATTTAAAAGATATTTTTACAGTATATTTTACTTGAATGTTAAAAAATTATCAGAATCTTAAAATATTCGATTATGATTTTAAATTATGAATATTCAATCAAAATTTTAATTTTTTAAAAAATGATTTATGAAATTTGATTGAGATTATCTTGTATCTACTAAATATAATGATATTGAATGTCGATGAATTTTCTGATGGTTTTTAAAAACAAATTTATATTTTCTTAAAATTCTATCATAATTTATCAGATTTTAGGATATTGTATTCAAATCCGATTTGAATATCAGAATTCGATACAGTCTAGACTTCCGTTTTTATTAATAAACGGCTAAAAAGTACTGAGAGAAAAGGAATAAGTATTTTTCTTTTCGTAGGAACCAGAATAGAATAAAGTGGGTGTTTGGCAACCCATATTAAGCCGGACTTCTCGGCTTATAAGTTATAAGCACTTATTCGTACCGTTTGTGTAAAAAGTCAAGAAGCAATTATAAAAAGCTAGGAATGCTAGCTTTTGTTTCAGGACTTCTACTTATTTCCCAAACACTTTAATCATTTATAAGTCTTATCTTGCTTCTAACTTCTGCTCCACTTATTTATTTTAAGCAATAAGCACTTATTTTAAGCTCACCCAAACGGCCCCAAAAGGGGAAAGAAACTCAACGGGGCGGCGTAAAAGAGCACTTGTACTCTTCTTGTCGCCTCGCTATGACTTCTTTCAGCATCTCCTCCGCTCTCAGTCTTGAAGCCAAGAGCTCCGGGTCCCACTCTAACCTCACTTATAGTTATCCTAGGAGGACTGTTGTGTTTTGTTCTGCCAAGCCGGTGGCCCCACCTGTGATTGAGCAGACCAACACAGAGAAGCTGGGTCGGATCGGGTCGCTCAGTCAAGTTTCGGGCGTGTTGGGCTGTCAGTGGGGCGATGAAGGTAAAGGAAAGCTTGTTGATATCTTGGCTGACCATTTCGACATCGTTGCTCGTTGCCAGGTAATTTATTTCTTTTTTTTTTATGCTCACTTTATTCTTGCAGTTTCGTGATTTTAATATTTTTGTGTTTGATGAAATTTGCGTATTTATCGAGACGATGGTACTTTGTATTCGGCACTTTAGGTGTTATTGTTAGGTGGTTTGGAATTCAAATGTTTGATGTGGATTGGCAGGGATGAAATAGATGCAGTATATCGTGGTTGTATGAACTAACTAGGTCATTGAAAAATTGAATGAATTTTGTCTCGGGGTGTTCTATGTCGTCTTGTGATCACTTTGAAATGTATTTATTGATATGCGAAATTCATGTTGGACAGTGTTAAGGATTATCCACTGTTTTGGCACTATATTAAACTTTAATTAGAGAAATTAAAAAACAAAAAGAAGATGGAACCTGTAGAAAAGTGACTGGTGTTTTGAGTTCTGTCTTGCGTCCACTAACTAGGTTTCGTCCCTTGCAATAATAATGAATCAGAAGTCTCCCTAGGTTGTTAAGGGGCAACCCACATATACATGTATTTCTTTTAGAAAAGGAAAGAAAAAACTATTTTTGTTGTTAACAGAGACTTTTTAATTGGGTGAGACACTGTTTATACATATGCATAAGCTGCTTTATTTCCTATCTACAATGAATCTGGAATTGTTTATCTGTATTTTTAGTTTTTAGCTTCTTGGGTTTGGTAAGCATCTGTTCTGGTTAATATGTGAGGCTTCATTCGGGGCATATGTTTTTCTTTGAGAGTTATCTCGGGACAACCTACTTTGTTATAACTTATAAGCAGCTTCATCTCTCATCCTTGTGATTGGAACCTTATGTCAACTTCATTACCATTCTGTTACAGGGTGGAGCTAATGCTGGTCACACCATTTACAATGCTGAGGGGAAGAAGTTTGCCCTACACCTTGTTCCATCAGGAATTCTGAACGAAGAGACTATGTGTGTTGTTGGTAATGGTGTTGTGGTTCATCTACCTGGTTTGTTTAAAGAGATTGATGGTCTCGAAGCTAGTGGAGTTTCCTGCAGAGGAAGGATTCTAGTATCTGACCGAGCTCATCTGTTATTTGATTTTCATCAAGCTGTGGATGGCCTTAGAGAAGCGGAACTAGCTAATTCCTTCATTGGAACTACCAAGAGAGGCATTGGCCCTTGCTACTCTAGCAAGGTTATCCGCAATGGGATAAGAGTAGGTGACTTGAGGCATATGGATACATTTCCTCAGAAATTAGATCTCTTACTGGCGGATGCAGCCTCAAGATTTGAAGGTTTTAAGTATACCCCTGACATGCTTAAGGAAGAAGTTGAACGATATAAGAGATTTGCAGAGAGGTTGGAGCCATACATTACTGATACAGTGCATTTCATTAATAAATCTATATCTGAAAAGAAAAAGATTTTGGTAGAAGGTGGTCAGGCAACCATGTTGGATATTGACTTTGGGACTTACCCTTTTGTTACATCCTCGAGTCCATCTGCTGGTGGAATCTGCACAGGGCTTGGTGTTGCACCTAGGGTCCTCGGTGATATTGTCGGTGTGGTAAGTGACAATAGCATTATCTCTTCTTTTTCTTTTTTTTGTTTGCTATTAATTTATTTCAGTATCAAAATTCTACCAGCAGAATTAGAGGGGTCAGTCAATTGGTTCCCGGTTCTCTGATGGTTTTTGCTTGTGTGACTCTTTAAAGTCCAATATTGGCAAGGTGGCTATGCAGAGTTATAGTCTTGTTTTTCTTATTAAATCGCCAATGCTACGTATAGTTATTTTTTATTCTATAGCAAAAATGATCATTTTATATTGCTATATATGCGTGCAGAGGCTTATTAGCCATCGTTAACTTGCTATAATATATCCTAACTGGTGTTTGGATGCAGGTTAAAGCCTACACTACAAGAGTTGGATCTGGTCCTTTCCCAACAGAAATGTTGGGTAAAGATGGGGATCTTCTAAGGTTTGCTGGGCAGGAGTTTGGCACAACGACTGGCCGTCCTCGTCGTTGTGGCTGGCTTGATGTGGTTGCACTAAAATTTTGCTGCCAGATTAATGGTTTTTCTTCTCTGAATCTCACCAAACTTGATGTCTTGTCGGATCTCCCTGAAATTGAATTGGGTGTTTCATACAAATATGTTGATGGAACTCCAGTCGAATCATTCCCAGGAGATCTACGTGTTCTTGAACAAATAAAGGTAAGTTGAATTTCCAATTTCTAGTGTCCATATTTGATTGAGAATGACTTCTAGGTTGTAAATTAAAAGATTGTTCATTTGGTATTACAATGCATTAAAAGACCTGAGTTTAGAAATAATTAAGTGATTAAATCTCTGTACTTTTAGTTCAATATAATCCAGAAATTTGTGATGACTTCCTAGTTAATTCAGTTTATTATCATTATTTATCTTTCTCTTCCTGCGCATGCAGAAGAGATGTATCACGAACCTGTGCATGTAGCAGGACATTGGCAAGTCTTGATTTCTTAAATTGTGTATTAAATTGCCGGCACACTTGTTAGTTGTTCCTCTGAAGTATTTCCATTAACTTGAAAAGAATTTTCAAAGGTTGGACTTAAAAGAGTCTGTCCCTGTTTCCTGTGTGTTCTGACATAGTTAATGCCCTCAATGTTCAATCAATATGCATATAATTTTGATAGCCAGGAATAGCTCCTGGTGCAACATTATGGTAAAAGACTCTTGTTTTTGTTGACTGTATGTATTCACTTTTGTTATTCGTGTTTTGTTCTCAGGTTGAATATGAAAAAATGCCTGGCTGGCAATCTGATATTTCTTCTATCAGAAACTACTCTGATCTGCCAAAGGCTGCACGTGACTACGTGGAAAGAATAGAAGAGCTTGTCGGTGTACCCATTCATTACATTGGTATAGGGCCTGGACGTGATGCCCTTATTTACAAATGAGAATTTCTTCCATAGTGGCTTGATGTGAGGAGTTGAAGGTCGTCAAAGTTCCTAACATTGATATAGTTTTTTTTTTCTTTTTGCGGAAGAAATAGTGTTAAACTGAGGAAGCTTTTATTTAGTTGTAAACTCTGGTGAGGTTTTGATCATAAAATGGCCTGCATGGAAAGCTTTTACCTGCAGTAACAACCCTTTATGGTGTGTGGTTCAAGTTGACAATGAATAATCAGTTAGCAGCTAGCCAGTTATCAATGCCAGATCTGTGTAGAACCTGGAGCTGTAGGTTATGCGTGGTTTTAACAATTGGTGAAGCCAATTTCTTGATATAGGGAAGGCCTTTAGTATTTTAATTAACAAAGCTAAAGGGCACTTGGTCAAATATGCATGTCATTATAATTTTTTTTTTTTTTTAAAAAGAACGGTCGGAACTGTTAGCAATCTGAAAATCAAAATTTTGCAATATCATATGAGATTTTAATTATATTATTGATTCTTTTTTGAAATATGGATATTTCTATATATTTTTCTAAAATTAAGCCACCATTAAGTACCAAATTAGGTAAGATAAATACTCTGCCAAATATTAGACAATGGATATAAACTATTCAGCGGAGTTGATCTATAATTTATATTTAACTCAAAAATATAAATCATAAGAAAAAGGTTTCATCATTTAATTAATAATTTTTAGTTTGTTATTATTAATTAAATTATAAAAAAAAGGTTTCATCATTTAATTAAAAAATATAGTTTTGTATTATCAATTAAATTAAAGAAAAGGAAAAATAAAGGGAGAGAGATCAGCTGAATGAATATTAACACTTGAGCGCTGGGCAATAAGAAAAATAACAATAAAACACACAGGAGTTTGAAGTTGAGAGAAGAAGAGGAGGGCGATGGAAAAAGGTGGAAGAAACGCCAAGAAATCATCTTCATCTTCATCATCCCCTTCAGCAAAAAGCATGACAATTGAACAGTTCGTTTCCAAGATGACCCCTTTACTCGATATGGAAAAGGTCGCTCTTTTATTTGTGTCTACACCATGTATTTTTATCTTGTCAAGAAACCCATTAATTCTTTTTCACACACTATTTGATTTTTTCTCACATGTTTTTGATACCCCATTAGGCTTGCAATTGAATAAAACAGATACTTTGAGTTCTTAAAGCAAAAACAATAATTTTATGAATTGGAGTAATGAACTGCCCATTAGTGTACTAATGCTACTCAAGCTCTGTTCTCTACCTGTTGTATAATGAATTTGTATGTTTTTTATGCCTAATGATGGTCAGGAAGCGGAGATATCTGCTTCAATGAACACGGGTGCGACGAGGAATTTGGACACTGCTCAAAAGAGGGGTTCCACTATTCTCAATTTGAAATGTGTTGATGCTCAGGTGCTCCTCTTTTAGTTAACTCATTTCTGTTAAGTGTGTAGTATGTCGAGTTAATATTATAGTTTGGTCTAAATGTATATTGTTACTTTGCCTTTGGCTGTAGACGGGGTTGATGGGAAAAACTCTACTTGAGCTTCAATCTAACAAAGGAGATGTGCTTCCTGCTCACAAGGTGCAATTATAATATCCTGTGGTAATCTCTTTGAACAATGTATCCATTTTGTGTGAATGACATGTCTTTCAGTTTGTATAATAGTTTGTGATGTATATCGATTACCCGATTTTAGAACTTTAAGCGTGCCGGCCTTGTAGAATCGTGGCAATACATATATGATCAGATGCATATGTTAAGATTGGCCATACTTCTTGCTTTATAATTCAGTGGGTTCATTTGGCTGTATTATTCAAAATTATGTCTCCCAGTTATTTCTTTCTTATTACAGAATACTTTATCTTGCAGTTTGGGACTCATGATGTCGTCATTCTAAAACCTAATAAAGCAGATTTGGGGTCTCC
Source organism: Daucus carota subsp. sativus (assembly GCF_001625215.2). Taxonomy (NCBI): domain Eukaryota; kingdom Viridiplantae; phylum Streptophyta; class Magnoliopsida; order Apiales; family Apiaceae; genus Daucus; species Daucus carota. The sequence goes on along the minus strand of NC_030384.2, from coordinate 44,426,914 downwards.
TCCTCTTGGGCAAGGCGTAGTTTACCGTCTAAAGGTGATACTGGCTAAAATTTGTTGACTACCACAGTACCACTACTGTCATTGTTCGTGACTCTAGTGTTCATGCTGTACAGGATTCGTCAATCACTGTTGCTTTTGATGATGTCCCAGAGGAGGGTTTAAATAGTCCTCTACGCCTTGAGAAAGTGGCTAATGAGGTAACTGTACACCATTCATTGTTTGTCCATAAATAAATTTGCTTTTTTCATTTTGTTTGATATTTTGCTATAGACGCTACAATTTAATTTGGAGATATTTCGTTAGTATTTCTATTTATATATGCTTGATCGCTTGCTGTGTAAATTTGCAACTCGTTCATGTTGTAGAATTGCAATTTGCTTTCAAGGTGTATATTATGTAAAGACATACTTTTTTCCTACACAGACTACTATGTTATTTATCTTTCTACAAGGATATATAGGCTGAAAGTTTATTTTAATAATTATTTTAACCTCATTATTTCGTTAGCATCATTAGAAAATCCTGAAAGGAAATTTGCAAGATCACTTTTGCATTAATAATGTTTAGAATGTCAATATATGTATAGGAATTGAGAATACATGTTCAACTTCTACAGGTGACATACCGTCGAATGAAGGACACGTTGATACAGTTGAGCAAAGGTGTGCTTAAGGGACCTGCTGCTGATTTAGTTCCTGTCTTATTTGGTGAAAGACAACCAGGGGTGTCAAAACAAAAAGTTACCTTTACCCCAATCAACTCCAACCTGGATCACTCTCAGGTCTTTTGAAATTATAATTGCTCTCTTCAGCTGTTAAATAAATCATAATTACAAAGTGCAAAAATATTGCGCCTCTAATTATATTTAGCACATAATCTATATAGTATATACCCATGCTTTTCTTTGCTTATTATTTTTGATTTCACTGAAGTTCGTGAATATATTTTAGAAAAGTGCCATTACAAAGGCCCTGTCATCGAAGGACCTTTTTTTGCTTCATGGGCCTCCTGGAACTGGAAAAACCACAACTGTTGTTGAACTAATACTACAAGAGGTCAAACGTGGATCAAAGGTTCTGGCTTGTGCTGCTTCAAATATCGCTGTTGATAACATTGTTGAACGGCTTGTTCCTCACAGGTACATGCTTCCATCTACTGATGATCAGTTGGTAGTCTTTTTTTTTTTTTGCTAAATATCAGTTGGTAGTTATCAGAACTTAAATGGACTGAGTGCCATCATAAAGTTTCCAGCTAGGACATGTTGTAAAGTGTATCGAATCTGGTGTTACAATTATCCATGGAAGGCCATGGACCAGGAGGGTACTTCACCTAAATATTGGTAGCATGATTGTTTATAATCTTAATTGTTTCTAGAAGATTGTAGAGTCGCATTATTAGAATTTCTTTTGTATTGTGCTTGATCTAATAGAAATTTAGGAAACAACCAATAGTTGTTGCCATGTGCCTGTTTGAAGGCCTTCGAAAACAAATTACCAATTTCATAAATATGGAGTCATGGACCTCTCTTAATTTGGACAACTGTTGTCAGCTAAAAACTAGCTGGTTATTAGCTCCTATGTATTCCTTGTGCTTTATTGATTAAGTAATGCATAACTACAGTTTCTACTGGACATTATGTTTCATTTAAGTCTTTAACTGTAAGAGTTCTTTTTTCTTCTGAAAGTTGACATGTGAATTTGCAAGCGGATTTGGTATATTGTTGGCTATTATATATAGTTATTTAAAAATTAATTTTATTTTTTAACTATTGTCTTTAATGTCAGCATGATTTCATTACCTGCAGAGTTTCTTTTTTTTTTTTTAATTATTGAGCCATGGCTTGACAACTATTTCCTGTTTTGGATTGTTAAACAGAGTAAAGCTAGTTAGGTTGGGGCATCCTGCACGTCTTCTACCTCAAGTACTGGACAGTGCTTTGGATGCACAGGTAACAGATATGAAAAATATTGACTGTGTGATTCACCTGTTCCACTAGTTAAAATAAGAAAATTTTAGCATGCAATATCTATTTCAATCAATCGACGACATACTTAATCATGTATATCAATCCTTTTCTACACCCTTCCCTCTCATTTTTCATTATTTTGTAGGGGTACAACATGAATAAATAAAACTGAGCCAGAACAAGTTGCTGATATAGGCATTAAGGTCTTCTTGTCATTGTTTCTGTATTTCAGTTCATATCCGTACTTTTCTTTACAAAAAATATCAGAAAAATGTGTTACACCAGTTACTTTCGTTGTTCACCAGTTACATAGTAAACCTTCAATCGTCAATTTATAATTGAAGAGAAGCTTCACTCTTCGCAATTCTTGAATGGTCTCTCTTAGTATCTTGTTTATTGTACTAGTGAATTTGTATCATTCATCAACAGTTTTGTGTTTGATATTTCAATCATACAGCATGCTTCCCGCTCTATATGCATCTTTTTCTCATGATATATTCGGTTTATTTAGGTGCTACGTGGGGATAATAGTGCTTTGGCTAAGGATATCCGTAAAGAAATGAAGGTGCAGATATAAAAATTCGGATATTGCTAGTGCTTAGCTGTTACTTTGTATCTCTTCCATGATTGTTTATAATTTAATTATCATCAGTCTTCTCAAATGACCTTATTCAGACACTTAATGCAAAATTGCTAAAAGCAAAGGATAGAAACACCAGGAGGGACATCCGAAAAGAGCTGAATATGCTTTCACGCGAAGAGCGCAAAAGGCAGCAACTAGCAGTTACAGATGTAATTAAGGACGCAGATGTGGTGTTGACAACACTGACTGGAGCATCAACCCGAAAGCTGGACAGTACTTCATTTGATATCGTCATAATTGATGAAGCTGCTCAGGCTCTAGAAATAGCATGTTGGATAGCTCTTCTAAAGGTGATGCTTCATTAACTTGAACACATTGCTTTCATGAAGGCCTCATCTCTGTATGAACCATGAAATGTTACATTAATCTCTCTATATATACGTAAACTGGAGGTTTATGCAAAAAAAAGCTAGCTCCTCGTACTGCTAGTCCTCTGAAACGTTATTGGTGCTTTTAATGGTACTGCTTCTATTTGCTTCACCATTAAAAATTAAAATGCCAATCTTTTAGCATATCAAACATGCAAATGCAATATTGTTGAACTTAATATTGACATCACTGCAGGGTTCAAGATGTGTACTTGCTGGAGATCACCTCCAGCTTCCCCCAACCATCCAGAGTGTTGAAGCTGAGAAGAAGGGACTAGGGAAAACTCTTTTTGAACGCCTTCAAGAACTTTATGGAGATGATACAACATCAATGCTCACTGTCCAGTACCGTATGCACAATCTTATCATGAGCTGGTCATCTAAAGAGCTATATGACAATAAGGTGTGCTTATTATGCTCAAATACGATAATTTAATGATTTCTTACTAAAAAAGACTGAAGAATCTTGTACTTCAATTGCATATAATTGAAGAAATTTGTGTTTTTGCCTATATCATTTGCATATTTCCCCAAATTATAATAAGAAAAAGGCAGTACTTTGAATCAATTTTACTTGATAGTTTTCCTCGTGCTTGTACAGATTGAAGCCCATTCAAGTGTTGCTGCACATATGCTATTTGACCTCGAGGATGCAAAAAAATCTTCATCAACTGAAGCAACCTTACTTCTCATAGACACGGCAGGGTATGTGAAAGTATTATTTTGTAGAACCCCTTCAAATCTTCAATAGGATTTTTTGAGATAAACCAAATCTTGGTAATGTGAATTTAAGTTTTAGGGGACAACACAGCATCATATAATTTAGCAATGTTTTCGTTTGAAAATCACTTTTTACTTGAAGTTTTTTGAAGTGAGTACAATTTAACATTGAGAAAACATTCTGGAGAAGTCGTCAGTTTTGCCTAAATATAAATTTACCTGTAATTCAAAATAAATTAATTTGATAAAAAGGAACGGAAATGTCTACTTAAGCTTCCGCATCTTAGTGACTGAAAGTTCAATGCAAATTTAGTTGTGATATGGAAGAGAAGAAGGATGAAGAAGAAAGCACTCTAAATGAAGGGGAAGCTGATGTTGCTATAACCCATGCAAAACGACTTGTTCAAAGTGGAGTCCGAGCTACTGATATAGGAATAATCACCCCATATGCAGCACAGGTACAATAATATCCTTGTCTGATGATGCCCATTCTGGTCAAGAAGTCCAAAGTCACTAGCATAATACATACTAGCCGTGTCTAGCATTAAACAGTCCTGACTTTTTTCAATACATCACAACTGTTTGTTCATTGCTGAATTGGCTGCAGGTCGTATCACTGAGAATGTTGAGAAGCAATGATGACAAGCTAAAAGAAATTGAAATTTCGACAGTTGATGGTTTCCAAGGCCGGGAAAAGGAAGCCATCATTATTTCCATGGTTCGCTCAAACTCAAAGAAAGAGGTAAAGTTTCACATACTAACAATTCATCTCTGCTAAGGCTTTCTTTTGAAAATCCAGCTTTTATTTTGGTAAGTAAATCACAACATAAAAGCAAATACGTTTTAGGTGGGATTTTTAAGTGACCGTAGGCGAATGAACGTCGCTGTGACTCGAGCAAGGCGACAGTGTACCCTTATCTGTGACACAGAGACTGTTAGTAGCGACAAGTTCTTGAAGCGACTCATCGAATATTTCGAGGAGCATGGTGAATATATGAGTGCTTCAGAATATGGAAATTAATCAGCAAGAAAGTTCTGATCAGTCCTCCTGGCTTTTATAAAGGCATAGTAGATCTCTTGGCCGCCCCCAAGTGATTTCATCTTGTTGGTGATAAGATAACAATGCGGCAGTGCATATGTTGAACCTTATAGTGCTCTGTGCCGCTGAGGTTAGTCTTTGGCTCACACTGTGATGCACCCTGTCGCCAATCCCACCCCAATATATTTGTGTAATTTTCGAAACACATATCTGGTACTGAATAATAGCAATTCATATTGTAATTTCCTTAAACGCAGTCTTGATTATATTCTTAAATTATTTCATTTTCTCAAATAAACTGTGGATAAGGCTTTGAGCCTGTTTGTCTCAGCTGGTATGTTTCCGACTTTAAGTTTAAAAATATGTGTTTGTTGTTTGTAAGTTTAAAAATGTGTATTTGTTATTTGTGTAATAAGTTTGAAACTGATTTAAAATTAAATCAAAAACTGATTTAAAGTCAAAAATTAGTTACCTTTTTCTATTTTTATATGTTTTCTTATAAAACTAACTCATAAGTCAAAAATTATACATTATTATTATATTTTTAATAACTTATAAGTAATTAATAAATCAAAATTGTCTAAACAAATATTTTAAACTCGTCATTTATCACATTTCATAAATCACAATTTTAATTCCAGTTAGGCGAGCTCTCTAATGAGCTTTAATTAGATGACTATCAACATGTTCCTCTGAGAAGATGAAATCAAAAACTGATCCTATAAACAAGCTTCTTATTAATCAGAGAAGAGTAGAAAACGTATTACACAGGAAAATGAGAATAACAAGAACTAAATCATATTTGATCACATGAAAAATTAATACATGGAGCTTGAGGAGGGATGAGGAGCAAAGAGTCTAGTAAAAGCGAGGCGCAAACGGTGGGCGAGGCGGACACGGCGGAGAGATCGAACGCCGGACTGACGGATGAAGTCTTCGACGGAGAGGAGGAAAGGGCATAGATTTCTCATAGGCGGCAAGTAATACGTTAACGGCGCCACCGAGAATGCAACGGTGAGAAACAGCGGCAACATTTCTATCTTACGTTGTTTGTTTGAATGTGATCTGATGTTTGGATTTTAGTAACGAAATGAAGAGGCACACACTGATTTAGCAATGTATGAGGATAGAGGAAAGTGGAAATAAACCAAAAAAGTAATGCAGTACTGTAATAAATTAATGCATGTTTCATTGATATTGCCCCGGACCGGAGCGTGAATGGATAGATTCTGTTTCACAGATAGGCTTTAGGCTTTATGGATAAGAATTCAGACAAGATAAAATTAAAAATTACCCTCTGGGTCCTCGGAATTTTTTATGTCGCGAAATGAGATGTTCATATCCGTGTCATTCATTTTTATGCATTTTTTTAATTAATGTTTTACTCAATTTTATATAAAAATTAAAATAAATACAATAACATATTCTTATTGGTACATTTTAAAAAAATAATATTATATTTTTTATATATATTAAAATACGTATCAAATAGAAAAAAAGGAAAGGGACGGCAAAGCAATATACCGTCGATATGTAATGGAAAAAGGTGATAGGCTAAACCTAATCCACCTGCCATTAAAATGGGTTCGATAAAGTAACCTCGTTTTTAGGTAAAGGGGCCATGTGATTGCGATGCCAAGTAGCCAAATACGCACCAGATCACGGGAGCATAACCAATATAATAGTGTACTTAAAAATGGTTAAACTTTCATAGTGTACCAAATACTGTATTAGAGAACAACTTAAGGAAAAGTTATAAGTTCTGATGCAAATATGTAAGAAGGCTTTATATTCAAAATCAAAGAGTTATTCCTTTTTATGACATTGTTAGTAATTAAAAATGGAGTGAAAGTAATTAAATAATTATTACATCGTGCATTACTAAATACCAACATTTGAATACTATTGAATAGCCCAAACGGTGTGTTTATTCTCTATTATCTTGGGAAACCTGGGTTCGATTCTGTCTCATCCGAGAAGTATTTAAGCAAATTTTGTAAGGCATATAAGCATACATTGTGTCAAAAAAAATAAAAAATTACCAACATTTTATGGAGTTGAGAAGTAAAAATTAGAAAAGTTAGATAAAAATTATTTAAATTGAACTAGTTGCCAACTTAGTAGTTTTTTATTGTTTTTTTAAATAAAAGAAAATTATCATTAGGTGAAACATCATGTATGTATAACTAATTTACATTTGATGTGCTCAACGCACTCGATAACGTAAATATAAGAGGAAGATTTCAAACCAAATAATGAAAGGCTTTTTTTCCAGGGAGGCCTGGACAACCAGAAGAAAACATTATGGGGGGTTATGGTTGGCAGGTAGAGAAAATTCTGCCAAATAATTGTGTCATGGACCTCCATGTTCTTTGTTTTATCTCCATGTGTAACGTAACATACTTTTGATTTAATATTCAGTTGAAAATGTTAAGTTTTAGTATTTAGCTGGAAATATTAATATATAATATCAGTATTTGCGGCTTTAATAAATACAAGCAAATGTATACTATTTTCGAGATTTAATTTTTTGTATACGTATTGTTCAAGCTAATGCAATTATTAACAAAAGATCGAGGTCGAAATGATAGTGATGAAATAGTAAGAACGCACACAAGCTAGGGCCTCGAGTTTAAAAATATTTACTTTTCTTCGACATCATTATAGATATTCACTCTGGGTAAAGTTCTTCTGAAAAAATATGTACCCAAGGGCTTGTTCTCGAGCTTAAAATCAAGGGAGCTCAGTCAATCACATAGCCGGTTCTTTTTTTCATTTGTTGTTCGAAAGGGAATCTCAGTGTAGCTGAGTAGCTAAGAGTAGAAAAGTTTTTGAACCTTGGCTGTAACACAGGCAACAGACAAATTATCTTACCGTGGAGCCGTTTGGTTCATGGTTAATGAGTCCGGTTAACGGAAATCAGAACCTCATATATATATCTATCTGTACAATGTGTTTGGATTAGGGAAATTTTTGTGTGGAATGAGAATCTCATTCCTTCTGGAAGGGTAAATCATTCCCTCCACATCTCTTGAGTTATCCTAATTTCCCATATCTCTCGTTATTATTTTCGATTCTCATTCCCACCAACCATCCAAACACGTATATATTACCATCAAAACACTCCGTGTATATTCTGTATAATTGGAGTAGGTAAACAATAAATAATGCACAAGATTGTGAATTTTAAGAAGTATCAAAATAATCTTAAAGATTTTTTAAAGCAATACTCGGGATAAAAAAAATGAGATGGATCAAAACGAATATTTTCAGAAATAATAATTGATTTATTTATTGAATAAGAATTACATAGAAATGTCAAGTGGGAACAAGATTATTATTCTATATAATTAAATTAATATTTAAAATATAAATTTGAAATTTCAATTTTCATTAATTAGATTTATTGATTATGAAAGAAACGCGTTTTTTTTTTTATAATGCAGGGTTATATGCTTACAAATTAGTATTGTTCTAATATTTTTCGGATGAGGCAGAGTCAAATCCGGATCTCGCAGAACAACAGAGGATAAACTCAGTGCTTGGCTATCCAATCGTGCTGTTCAGTTCTTAAATTAGGGTGCAATGGACTTTGTACATAGTGAGTCATTTTACGTGATGTAGTTGATGCATTTCATCATCTCACCATTCCACTTTATTATAGTACAAAAGATACCAATTAAACCTACTTTTACTATAATCTACTATATATAAGTCTGTGATCATGTCATCTGCTTAATGATCCCACCTGCCGCATGAAAATGACTATGTAGCTACTATCGTTAATTACCATGACCTTCGGGTATATTTCACATTTTATTTTAGCTTAATAAAGATACAGCCGATCGGTGACAGTAACAACGCAGAGATTTTATTTTTTTTCTATATTGGTATATAATTAGACTCTCGGCCTTAGGCTTCCAGTTTCGTAAACCCTGATTACCTATCATTTTTAATATGTATAATAATCATGAATGTTTTAAAGAAAACAGTAAGTAGAATTTGTGAAAAATTCCATGTCCTTTTCTTTCATCTCCGTGTGAGGCTCTTTGACAAGCGACTAAACCCATGAAAGATCAGGTTCTACATTTTGAGAAGTTAACACATTTTGCTTCTGTTGAAATTGATTATGAATGGTGCCTAGGGGAGTAGACTGATGAAGCCAACTTTTTATCAGGAGAATGGGGAGATAAGTTCTCCGGAGAGAAAAAACCTTTCGAGGTTTGAGGGAGTGGGAATTATTGAATGGGAATAATGGCTCAATGTATTGCTATTTGCATTTAAATGAGAGAGGTGGCTATATTCATTGAGGAGCTGCTGATGCTGCATGTCAAAACTTGGCAACATGTTCAAGTCTTGGGCATGGATATCCCTTGCTCTAAGTGATTATCTCAGACAACCGGACCCGAGATTACTTCCTGGAATATTCAAAGAGGGGAAATTTGCTTGGTGCCGATTCAGGATTGTTGTCCACGCAACACTCATTAACTCCGTATAAAAACCTGTACGGATTTGTTTTCGAGGTCCTCCCAAAAGGTCTTATACTGGTGGAATTATTTGGCTGCTTATATTCAAGACAAATCTTGTTTATCTTTCCGGTGGGATTGCCTCAGATCGAGTAAACTGCCGGGACAACAAGGTGTAAGAAGCTCTTTAAGGAATATTTTCAGGTTTTGGGACACAAGAGATGGAACAATTATGTCAGCAGGCCGAAGAGCATAGGTTTAAAATCAGCGCCTGCAAACAAAAGAAGTTTTACAGAACCATAGCTTTCAAACATCCACTTGATGCAGCACAGTGAAGAGCAGTAGTTTTAGCAAGGCCACAGGACTGATTGACTCCCCTTACAGATAGCTCAAGAATCAAAGGGTATCTATCCTCAAGAACCATATGCCTGGAACTCTTTTGGCGTCCAATAGCATCAATACCACAACTGCCATGATCAATCAATCGCTTAAAACCTTGTACATCATTGTTGGCAGCCAATTCATGCAAGCTAACATTAGTTTAGATTTGTTTGTGTGGTGAAGTACTATATCTTGTAATCACAATTGCGTGACACTTAAAACTCTGTAATTGAAACGGTTACCACTTACCTTAATAATTATTCCCTCGTATGTGGTCCTGAATTCTTAATTCTTGATGAACCATAATGCTACACTTGATAAAGGCCCACTTGGTTGAATGGCTACGCTTGAGATGAAGGCTGTTGCGAGACTTTTCCAGACAGATCATTAAATATGATTTTTGTAAAACATGTCAACATGGCTAAAAGTATACGACTATTTCTCTGTATCACTGTAGGTAAGTTGCTACAAGTCTATCTTTTCATATTTAGCAAAAAAAAAAAAAAAGGGGGCTTCTTTTCATAATATATAGTCTACGGCCTTATCTTAAGCTTGGAATATCTTCAATATAATCTGTTGGATTACTCTCGTCCATGTTAATAAAGTCAATGATTCTGATATCACTGGAGCCGAATACATGTGTTGCCGTGTTGGTATATTTATTTGGTTGACAAATTGACTTTGCTGAGTTTTGATTTTTGAATGCAGGTTTTTCAACAACTGGGCTGACAGAATAGATATATACCCGATTGGGCCCTAACAGGCCAAAGTTGCAAAAAGAAATAGTAATATAATTACTGGGCTGAATAGCCTGGTATTGGTAACATCAGCCTTATTTTATCCATGAACCGCCGATTTGTATCAAAATAGTTATTGTGCATTGCATTAACGGAACTCAATATGTACAACGATACAATACCCGGCCGGATTTAGCACATAAATGTTAGGAGACACATAACAAATTTTCAAAAAATACTTATATATTTTTAAAATTTTTGGATGCATTTTTATAATTTTATAAAATTTAGAATGATGAAAAAATATTAAAAGAAAAATATTAGAGGAGACACGTGTCCCTCGTGCATCTTCCGGACTGCACCTGCATAGGACAAGTCAAGCTGTTTTCTTTTCCAAACGGCTACAATTAAAAATGACATTTTCTCCGAGAAGTACCACATTGATGCACATTTCATTTTGTTCATCCTTTTTGTAGTTTCTATTTAACCCGAGTACACCGTACTTTAACAAAACGGATTAAAAACATTTCAACTAATTACATATCTGAAACGGAGCATCGCATAATTCACATCATCTTCGACGGAGGGAGGGTGCTAACCAAATGGTACGATTATCAAATTATTATTTTAACACGTTTGATATTAAAACTGCCGCTCAAAACTTTCATTATGTTCAAATAAAAATAATTACAACCAAGCACGAAGATATATAATAATATATAATTGATAAAATTGTATCTATTCTTTTATATTTTAGGAGGATATCAAAAAATGATAACTTTAATTAAGCTAAAAACTTCGACATTCTCTTACCGAGTTACGGATAAAACGTTAATCCCCGTTCTTCAAAAATACGATTAGTAGTATACTCTTTTTTGCTACAGGTTTATAAAGTCGAAAGTTAGAAAGGAAGCGGTGCAGCTGCCATGCAGTCGAGAACAATTACTCGGCAGCAGGAGTTGCTCGAGATTTTGTACGATTTACGTGGAAAATGAGTCTTCGAACTGTTGAATATTTATTTCTCCGAGGTGATTATTTTACCTTATATCATCCGTCAAGCCTCTGTCCTCCAGAATCTCTATCCCTTCATTTGTCAAACTCCCTGTCATTTAACATGACTTTGCTCGTCCATGCGCAGATAATGAAAAGAACTACTGCTTGACGAATGTTACTCCTGTACACAAGTCATTAATTCGTGCTAAATGAAGTATTTCATTAAAACATTTACCCAAAGAAATGCACTAAAAAAATCCTCATCTAATGATTCTAGAGAACAGATGCCGGATCGATCTTTGATGCCGATTATTGCACTCTCGCAGTGTTATATGTATGGAACTATTCGACAACTGGAACGAGACGAGCTTAAGATATTTAACAGTTTCAAAATATAAACTAATATTTGTTCAGACAGTTATCAAAAAGTAATTTAAAAGCAGGGCAGGAATATCGGATATTTTCTGAATTACAACCCTACCGCAAAGTCTAATATCTTGTCCTAAGCCCGACATATATTTCAAAGGGTGTGAGCCAACAATAATGTACATGTCAACATTGAATAATAGTTTTCATAAAATAGCCGACATAGTTTATATGCGGTTTTTTCTTTATTGTTTGAAAAAATATTGTACAAGACTTTGCATCACACAGCAACTGGTGCACGTACGATGAGTGTCTTGTCACACAATTCGGGGTCCTTATCTTATTTATCTAAATAACTCATTTTTTCAAAAAGATGTAGTTTATAACTTTTTTTGAAATAAATACTTCTTTATACATATAAAGATATAAACATCTAATAAAAATCCTTCTAAAAATTTAAAATTATTGTTATTTCTGATATTCACTTATTTTAAGATATAATATATAAACAATTAGTTTTGATAGTGAGATTATGATAATCACGATAAATATTGGAAAAAAGTTTCTTAAACAATAGCGAGGACTTACTGTTTCACACACATAATTTCACTCAAAAAATTAAATTTATCAAACAGTTTTTATTGCTATTCACAAAAAGTAATTGTATGCACGATATCAAACATAATCTAAACTTATAATTATATATAAAATATGATCATTAACTAATGATACTTCCTTCGTCTTAGCATGATATTTAAATTAATTGTTTGCGCGTATTTTGACACTTTTATAAAATATAATTTCATAACATTTTTAAGGAACCTGCTAAGAATAGAGTATATTTTTATCAAAAATAAGTTTTTAAATCAAATTATAACGATATCTTAATTTATTTAAGCATGAATTCAGATTTTCATAAATGATAATCCGATTTTCAGATAATCGATGAACCCACACATCTGCCGAAAAATCGAGCCCCGAATCTTTTTATTGTAAAAGGCTATGAATAATGTATAAAAAGGCGCAATCTGGAGAATCCAATGATACTTCATACTCATAGGAGTACTCCTCTAGACCCAAATGAGACCAAACTCATTTTCGGACCGAAAATAAAATACTCAGCTCCTGCTCTCTCTTCACAGATAATAAAGTATAAACACTCCCTCACCGGAAACTCATATCCGGAACCTCCGTCAGCTTCTCCGACCACAATGTACTCAACACAAGAACTTAATTAAGTGACGCCCTCTTTCAGGCAAGCCAATACTTTGTCCAGCAACATTTCAATTTGCTTCATAACAAACTCAAAATCTTTATTTATCTTCATACAGGTCACATTTTTACTCAACTTTTTGCAATTGTTGAGTCATGAGCTCTCAAAACTTTCTTTAATCTCAAACCCATCTTGTCATTTAAGTGTTTACTGTTTTTTAGAGGCAGCTTCACTGTATCTTTATGTTTGTTGTTTTTGTTTATATCTCTGTGTAGATATCTTTGATTACTTTATTTTTTTTAATATCAGCTACTAATTACTCTAATCCACTGATGAGCAAGCTTAAAATTATCACTTTTAATTTCTGAAAGCGATTGCATAGACTTGTATTGTATTGGAGAGTTTTGTTGCCTAATCCCGGGCCCATTTGTTTCTTTTCCAGTTCCATTAATGACTTAATCAGATTAATATACAAAAGAAGTAGAAGAAATAAATATATATTGATTTATGTGGCTCACAGTTAGATTTGTGGAGGTCCAGCAAATTAAGTGCTCAAGTCTTATGCCGTTTATTCAATCATCATATTCTTCATTTCTCACATGTCAATTATTTTGTAGGCCTGTATGTAAATTACATGTTTCCGGGCAGCGTCCGGTATTGCATTGCGTTGTCGAATTTCCAGGACGGCTGCTTCATATTTGAATGCCATTACAGGTACCAAACACTTGATTCAACTTTCCGCATTACCCTTTATATCTACTTGCCAATTGACCTGTCTGGTTGACATTTTGTTTTCTCGGAACTTTAGAGCATGAAAGTTTTTAACAATTCATACCTAATCGCTAATATTATAATGTGATTCAGTAGTTTAGTTTTGGCTGCCAATTTCACTTTAACAAAGTTATTATTGTAAAGCTTGTAAGATATGATTTTCCAGTAGTATACACGGCTGTCATCCTTGATTTCACCTAACCATTTTGGCTTGTGGGATTGGTTAGTGCAGAGGCCTAAAGTGATTGCCATTAGCCTAGTCCTATCTCAATATGATTTTGAGAGGGAGGCCCTTTTTTTTGCTATGGATATGTCTCGGTCTCGGGTTCTTGTTTTCTCGGGTTGCAGTATCACAGATTCAACTGGGTTCAAGAATTTCTGTAGGGGAAAACAACTATTGGGTGTCCTCCAATGGGGATTTCACAGTTAAATTCTATAACCGCTCAAATGGGCATAGTGCTGGCATCCATTTTAATTCACTATCTGTCCCTCCTAGTGGACAGACGGTAGTTTGGATTGCAGGGGGTGACCTCACAGTTGGGGAAGGGTCGTATTTTGAGCTTACTAAAAAGGGAGAACTAGTTCTGTTTGATTCTTTGGTAGGAGCAATTGCTTGGACAAGCCAATCTGCCAACTCATCTGTTACTTCAGCTGTTCTTCGTGACAATGGTAACCTTGTCCTGCTAAACAGACAGAATGACATTGTTTGGCAAAGCTTTGACACCCCATCAGATACTCTTCTTCCAGGTCAGAATTTATCCTCCTCCCAAACTCTTCGAGCTGCAAGTGGGAATTCTGTTTCGAGTTATTACAGTCTTAGACTCAACAAATTGGGGCAGTTGCAACTAAAATGGGAAAGTGATATCGTATACTGGACTAGTGGAAGCCACTCTGAGTCATTTCTAAGAGCTGTACTTAGTCCTGATGGAGCTCTTCAACTTTTGGACCAAAATTCTAAATCTGTTTGGTCAGTTTATGGTGATGATCATAATGAATCAGATGTAAAATATCGAATTTTGAGGCTGGATGTTGATGGGAACCTTCGGCTATACTCGTGGATAGAAGCTGCAAGATCTTGGAGATCAGGGTGGCACGCTGTTAGCGATCAGTGTAATGTCTTTGCAACCTGTGGCCTTAATGGTTTATGTCTGTACAACTCATCTGGCTCCGCAGTTTGCAAATGTCCATTTACACTGACAAGTGATGTAAATGCGAAATGTTTGGTTCCATATCAACATAATTGTCGGTCTGGTTCCTCAATGTTTGCCTATAACCACACCTTCCTCTATGGTGTTTATCCACCTAACGAAACAATTGTGCATTCTAGTTTGCTGCAATGTAAAAACTTATGTCAGGAAAACCCACTTTGCACTGCTTCTACCTTCACAAATGATGGTAGTGGACAATGCCGGCTGAAGCAAACTCGATACATCAGTGGTTACTTGGATGACTCTGTAAGTTCCACATCTTTTGTTAAAAGATGTTCAGATCCTCTCGCTGTATTGCCAGTATCCCCAAAACCTCCACCACCCTCAGCAAAAAATTCTCAACAAAAACAATCACACAAGTTTTGCATTCCTTGTCTGATAGGAGCAACTGGAGGAACAATAGGCACCTTTTTAATATTTCAGATTGGAGTAGCCATTTGGTTCTACTTCATAAGGAACTCATTCAGGCCTAAAGCTGCTTCAGCTTATTCAGGCCCTCTTCCAAAAAGTTTTTCCATGTTTCCGTACCTCGAAATCAGGGAAATTGCTGAGGATTTTAAACATCAAGTTGGACCTATGACGTTTAAAGGAATGCTTCATAACAAACTGCCAGTTGTAGTCATAGCCCTGAATGCAACGTTAGAGGAAAGGAAATTTCGGAGTGCTGCTTTAGTTTTAGGAAGCATTCATCACAAAAACCTTGTGAAGCTGGAGGGCTATTGCTGTGAATCAGGTCATAGATATATGGTTTACGAGTTCTCCAAGACGAAAACACTTTTGAAGTGTTTAGAAGATCCCAAGATGTGCACTAGACTGACTTGGAGAAAGAGGATGAACATCTGCATAAGTGTCGCAAAGACCATTTCCTACTTGCACTCGGGGTGCAGAGAGTTTGTAAGTCATGGAAATTTAAATTGTGAAACCGTTCTCTTAGATGATTGCCTAGAAGTCAAAGTAATTGAGTATGGTTTAGGTTGTTTGGAGGCGTCAATTGATGGTGGATGTGCCGAGATGGATGTTAGAGATTTTGGGAAGATAGTGTTAACATTAATTGGTGGACTTGAACACCAAGACAGTGTTGAGTGCACTTACAAACACTGGTCGGAATCTCAATTTGACAGAATAGTTGACAAGAGAATGGGTAGTGGGGTGGATACAGATGAGTTAGAGCGTTCTCTGAGGCTCACATTTTGGTGCTTGCAAGTTGATGAACGCATGAGACCTTCGATGGGAGAGGTATTGAATGTGCTAGAGAGCGCTTTGGGAGTAGATTCACCACCACCACCTTTTGCTGCCCGAACTCCACAGCCAAAAGAATTAGAAGAGCCATCAGAATCAAATTCAGCAGCATAGGTCTCAGTGGAACTGCAACATTGTTTTCTCACTTGAACTAACCTTGTTTATAGTAGGCAGAAACTAATTGCAACTTGAAAGCAGCAAGAAGGCATGTCATAAAGCAAGTGTAACAATTAGTACCGGTAATCTTCTCAATTTTGTCCCATATTAATTTAAGTTGTTTAGTACCGGAAGTCTGCCATGTCCATCTCCCAGCTAAAACGGGGTTTTGAGCCACTGCAGATTGCATAGTAGTGAATCTGTCTTGATAAATTCTTGATGTGTTGTTGCTTAATTAATGCAAATACTTATTCCAACTTGTTCTCTCAAAATGTGCAAAGCAGTGAAACTGTCTGGGAATTTTGCAGGATTGAAATTCTATGCAATGAGTATGTGTTTTATGCTATAACCGTTTTTCTATGATGTGCCCATGGGCACACACTAAGCACCAAAATTTATGAATTTGGATGAATCTATTGGCTTACCTTCTTTAATAATGACGGACCCCTCTGCAATTACAACAACCACACCAATCAAAACCCTCCAATTTTATAAATGGTAGTGCTTAGCATGTGCCCGGCACACACTAGACAAACCTATGTATAATTGCTCTTACACAAATTACAAACGACCAATCACTCTATATGTATTACAGTGTATTGAAGGAACAATCTGTTTCTAATGAAGGCTAAAACAATAATACAATTTAAGATTATGATCTCACACACAGAATCTGATGAAGGACAGATTGCGATGAAAGATTATTCCAGACAACATGAAAATAGGATTCATATTTCTTGACACGAATATATATATGCAAAACATTTAAGTGCTTGTGAAATTAGACAAATAAATTGAGGGGCCCTTTTGGCAAAGCCAGTAAGCCACTGCACGTAGGGACGCATGTACTCGCATAACGTGTAGTGTTCTGTTTGTTGTATTTCACATGATGCATTTACGTAATTTTTGGAAGCTAAGAAATTACAAGTATATGGTATGTTTAATGTAATGCATGTGCAGAAGCCTCATGCATCATGCAATTGTCAATTGTGCATATATTCTCATATGGTGTGCCACAGCCCACAGCCTTGACGGTGCTTTATATTACAAAATGAAACAATATTTGATATGCAATAGAAGATACAGGTCCGGGAGAAAAATCGATGGATGGTTTAGCCTAGATTTTTGATAAACATGGAAGGTGTTAAATGTTATTCTGCAAAAAACGGTCTCATTTTAGGATTTTTCTTGTCCAACATTTTTTTTCATTGAACATATATTACTAATAATCATTTTTCAATTGGATATATGTTACTGATAATTAATTATTAAAATATAATATAAGACACTTTCGTGAGCAAAATTTTCTATATCTACTATATAGACCAAAAGTTCAACCGGCAACTACCTCAATATTTGCCAATTTTAGCTTGAAACTTTTTACTAATTTTTGGACTTTTTTAGTTGAGATTCAATCAATATCCGATTTTCATAAAACCTTGTCGGAATTGAGACCAATTATTATCACCTTGATTACTATATTAACTCAATATCTCTTATGAAATAATGGGGCTCTATTTTCCCTTGATCATTTTAAACTTAGATCTCACGCTTCATTGTTTTTTTTTTAATCCATTAAGTTGCATGTATTCCTATCTGCTATTTTACTTCATTAGATTAGAGAGAAACTATCACCACTTGTTTCTCACCGGCTTATTAGTTCATGGACTAAAGTTTGATAACAAGCCATGGGCCGAAGTCCGATAATAAGCCCACAATCGAGCAACTCTTTATAGCCCGACCAAGGACGATCGACGAATCCTATGAAAAACATGGACGAATACTATGAAAATCTTTTAGATATGCTTTCACGATTCTAAATTTTATAGAATTATAAAAATATTTTACAAAATTTGAAAATATATACTTACTTTTTGAAAACGTACTTGATATTTTCTAAAAAAATAATCATAAATCCGTTCTTGATGAAAAAAGCATTTCAGCTTATATCATAGGGGAGCTGGTCCCTGGCATACATATGTCAGTGAGAGTTTACGCGGCACACAGCTTTACGGCCGTTGGATGCATATCCAGTTGTCAGGATTATAACCTAGCGTCCAGCGCTTTTTTAGCACTGGACAGGTAGACATATTAAACTTTTGTTTTAATCCGGACCGCTGTATATGCATCCAACGGTCAGAAAACTGATTGTTGGTTAACAGCTCCCTGACATACGTATGCCAGAATCCCTGGACCCATATCATAGTAGCTCACATGATATCCTTAAAAAGAAAATGATTTCATTGACCAACTATTTAGAGTAACAAAAAAGTCAAAGAACCTAGAAAAAAGTCAAAGAACCTAGTCCGATTAAGAGTGGGGTACATATCAAATCTATGCACCGGTACTCCAGCTTCCGCCACCAACTTTGACAAAACAGAGAGACATGTTGATTGACCTAAACTTCTTCATTAAACTAACATTCATGACCCAGTCAAGTCAAGCTTAGAATACATCTTTTGTCTCGGCCAATATATTTATGATACTCTGCTTATTCAGCCCCATCCCTTGGTTCAACATGTATTTTTCATAATTATTTATATATTTTTTGTCATAATATTTTTCCCATTACAGCTGACAAGTACCTACAACCAATATGATTGCTCAAACAAAGATCATCATTTTTAAATAACCATTCAAACATTCTAATTAAGCTACATGGTCAAAGATCCTTTTGCTTCGTAGTCGTGCCGTCTTTGAAACATTAAAAAAAAAATGGTACATAAATTAATTAAGAAGATTGCAGACTGCAGTCAACCAAGTTAGCTACTATTAGGTAAGCCTGAGACTGAGAATCATCAGCTCCGCTTTTCATCTATGGTTGGGCCAACAAGAACTTAAGCAAAATACATATTAAGACCTCTTGTCCGAGCCGGTGCACCTCCTTTGATAGAAGACAGATCCAGCACAATTCTACGATACAAAAGGATTAAACATATAAATGTCTTTATATCGTTTAGGTATGCAATCAGGCAACAGACACGATTATGCAATTGCATACCTGTTCTGGGAGGCTTTTTCCAGTCCTCCGGTTTCACTAGCTATTAGAATCTTTTCATCACTTTTTGATGCTGAATGGACCAGAGGCAAATACCCCATCTCCGATGCTAAAATTAAAAACATATATGCGAGGTTTCATTATAAAAACAATCCAATGGAATAAGTTTTGGTGAAAATTCGAGTGCCACTTACGTGAATGACAAGAATTTCCATTAACAGCTTCATCAAGACCCAAGAGTTTCTGAATAAATGGGAATAATCAGATACTCTTCAGATGTATTAGAGAACTAATTTCACCTACTTGATAGTTGATACTAGATACTCAGGAAGGCAGGTAGAACAAGGAATTACCTTAAGATTCTCATAGCAAGTGTTAAAGTCATCATTTACCAGCATATAATCAAATAGACCCGGCTCTCTTCCTTTTTCAAGCTCAGTCTTAGCATTTCGTAGTCGCTTTTGGATTTGTTCCTCCATCTCAGTCCCCCTGTTTAGATCAGGAATACAATCAGTATTAACAAGAGGATAAGGTGAGATCGCTAAGTTCTAACTTCAACTGAGGTCACCTTGCGCGAAGGCGCTTCTCAAGCTCCTCAGATGAGGGAGGGCATACAAAGATGAATATTGCTTCAAGATGACTATCCCTCATGCACCTTGCCCCTTGAACATCAATGTCAAGGATGCATCTCTACATTAAATAAATACGCTACATTACCTTAACTTGATGAGAAACAATTTCATACATGTAAAATATTTTATTGATGCAATAGCAACAAATTTCAGACCACAAGCCAGACTCCAATCTATCTCTTTGTTCACAATTTTTTTCTCATTTAACTGGAAGATGAATTAGACTGTGTTGCCTCTATGCTATATCACTTTGTTACAATTGCCATGTGATACTTAAGCTAGGAGGGATGTTTAGATACTTAAGCTAGGACGGATGTATACAGTTTTTCAGGTCAGCTATTCATCTTCTATTGCAGAAAAGCATAGAGACCACCAACCTATGGTAATGCTTTGACACCAGATTGTCTCTAGATATATACAAAGTTCGTAGTCATCTGGTCCTGTTATAGTTACTAGCTTACCACTGTATTATCAATTCGGTTTTAACAAAATTCCATAAACAGAATATCTTCAAAGCAGGATTGTAATAAGTTATTTAGATCACGCTCTATCAGCAGATCTTCCATTTCCATAGATGTCCAAGATAGTGATTCACATTCTACATATATCCCAGAGTAATTTACTAAGGTGAGTAACATTTACACTGTGCCTACTATTAAGACTAATGAGATTCATACAATTAGTTTTGCACAAGATAAGATATGCATAAACACATGGTTTTATCTTACAAGGATGCTGAATCAGAGGATAAGAAGGAAATTGTGTTTAGTATATATACCTTCCCAGCATCAGCAACTGCGTCAACTGCTTCTGTACTAGTTCCATACAAATTTCCATGCACAGAAGCAAACTCAAGAAACTTCCCATCCTTTATCTCTTGCTCCATAACAGTACGATCAGTGAAATGATAATGGACATGGTTCTTCTCCCCCTCCCTCGGAGCACGGGTTGTATGGCTCACCGAGAACCCAAACATGGCTGGAAAGTCTTTCATCAGTTTGTTTATCAATGTGCCTTTGCCCACTCCAGAAGGGCCACTGATAACAACAGGCTTCTCGGCAGCACCAATAACTCCCCGACTCCAAGCAACCACAGGAGTTGCTAATTTCTTTTTCTGCTGTTTTATATACTCTGTGTCCACCTAGCATTATAACAAAGAATACTAATTATACTGTGCTACTAGAATTATGTCGGTGATGATTTATAATATAAGCAAGTTCAAAGAACAGTCCCAAAGTGATACAACATATCTTTATTGCCCTTGTTGCCCCATAATAGGTCTATGCCTCAACTACTACAAATAACCAGTAATACACAATGTTACAGAAGTTTTCACAAATTTAAATACCAACCTCAAGAAACCATATGCAGTCATCAAAACTTGAGTTTTCCTTCACAACTAAAATCCGATCTTGACCTAAAAGCACAGCCAAGTGCCCCTTGAATGGCTTTGGTTTTGTTCCCAGAACAGTAGGAATCACCCTAAATGTACACGAAAAGGTTAGAACCCCCCAAATCCCTGCTACACACTGAAGTATCTGCTAGGTAACAGCAGCAATATAGCTGTAGTATAAACTTACCATTCATTAGTACATTTATCGAATATACGAACTCCAAACGATTCTTCTTGATCATTACTCCAACCAATCACATACTAATGAAGAGCACAAGATAAGTCAAAAAGAAATAGTGATCAGCACATTAGTCTTAATTAAAAGCAAGGGAATTAATCAACATACTGTTTTGGTCCCAATAAGTGTTGCTGTCTGGCTGCCTTTCGATTTCAGATCAAACACATTAGTGTAACCCCCCTGCAGATTATCGATTAAAGAGGCTGGAGCTTCTCCCTGATAACAAATCCCAGCAACTTAGATCAGAACAAAAACAACATCTCTTTAATGAATACAAGACAAACACAATGATGTTTCTCCTTAAATTTCTTACAACAAACTCAGTTGAACTCACCATAGATAAGAAGCAATCTCCCAACTCAAGATTCCTAAACAACACAAACAATAAGATATCAAAACATAACCCAACTCGCAAGATCTTGAATCATGATAAAACAAACTTTCAAAACCCTTAAAAACAATACTCAAAATTTGATATCAAACATGTGTGTGTGTGTCATAGTGCCAATAACACATTAAAAGCCATCCTCAATACATTGCACTAACATCTCTGTAATAAAAAAAAACAACATAAATACACACACGTATGAAGTTATGGAGTAATAAATAGAACAGTAATAAAGGCATGTAATATACTCAGAGGAATCTCAACAGAAGCCCATGAATTTATAACCAGAATCAATGTAATAATACCTCGGAAACAGAAAGAAGGTCGGTTAATGGTGTGTGTGTGTGTGTGTGTTAAAGGAAGAGAGAGTTGAGATGATAAGAGAAGAGGGAGGTGTAATCAAAATAAATAGGCCGCATTCTCGTATTTGTACACCGGAAGGATTCAGAGGAGGAATTGGATTTAGGGGTCATTTGGCAAATCTGAAAGAGTTACATCTGATTGAATAATATATCTGAATAATCTGAATGAATAAAATATCTGAATGCTGAATAATAAATATCATTTGACATATAAATTTTAATAATATCTGAATGATTTTATTTCCTAATTTTTTTTCATTAAATAATCAATTGATTTGAACTTAAATAACTATCATATAGTTATTATTATTATTATTATGTTACTAAATGTAATCATAATTATTCAAACTAAGAAATTACAAAAATCTCTATAAAATAAATAACGAAAGTATCGTCTAATGGCTTTCTGCGATAAGTAAGAACTAGTTCATAAACTATTAAACACTTTTTTGTATGTCATAAAGCTACAAAATTAGTTTTCACTTTTTTTTATAAACTATATTCTGTTAATCTATTATCTACGTGAATATTTACATGATTATAAAACATGCTAATGGTATACAGATCAATACAGGCATACAGCTGAACCAATGAGACAGAACTCTCGGAAGGAATGAATCAGCGGTAAATGTTTCCGTCAGCTATACAAAAAAAAATTTCAAATGAGATGAATCATATTAATCGGCCAGCTAAGTTCATTCAGCCACCATTAAGCAGCAAACAAATGGGGCCTTAGTTTCTAGAGAGAGATTTGTGTGTTTGGAGTTTTGAGAGAGAGAGGAAACAAGGAAAAGGGGCCCAGGGAGGTGGCTTTTTGGTCGCATTCAGTTCACGAAATTTTCTGCTGACGTGTTTCTCTTTTCCATCGATTTTTATTTTTATTTCTAACGTAAATTTGTGTTTATCCTTTGTCTGGTTTTGAGATCTAGAAATCTAGATCACTCTTGTGCGGGGTTAGCAAAAATCCGAATAAAACTGAAACCGAATTTTTTTTTTTTGTCACAAGATACTTTCTCGTATAACGAATTGTATCAGAATACAAAAGCTGCTGCCAAGAGTTCCTTTCGTTCAAGAAAGTTTACTATCTAACCCTCGGACATGCAAAGATGACCGGGGACGCTTAGACAATAAAGCTTTAATGTTCGATTAGAAAACACCCATAAGAGGTTCAACTTTCCTTCTTCCTTCCACTCGAGTATCCTGAAAAATACAACAAAATAAAAGAACATAATAAGTTCATAAAAATAATCGAATTATCTAAAATGACAAAGGAAAATGTCAACAAACTCAATATTAGAAAAAGATATAAATATAATATAATTCTTAAAGAATAGCGAAAGTAAAATAAAACTTAAGTAAAACAAAACATTAAAAGATCTACACCAAAGAGATAATGAGATCTCTTTGGTTAGATACCTAAACAAATAATACAAAATAAAATATAAATTTCATTAGAAAATAACTAGCTGTTATCTCAATCAATATTTAAAATATAAATAAAAATAATTGAAAAACATAGCTTAGATATATCTACTCAACTATAAGACAAAATCTTGTCAAGCAAATAAAATATAAATCTTATCAGAAAATATCTAACTGATATCTCAATAAATATTTAAAATATAAATAAGAAAAAATAATTTAAAATTGGAAACAAATGAATCACGATTTTAGCTAATTATCATTATCACCATAATGTAAATTTGGTATACACCAATTACCCAATCAACCATTAATGGCGTAATAATACCTCATTAAGGCACAATAAAACCATCTTTTATGACCCCCATGAATAATTAAATTCAGGTACAATAACCAACAATAAAGACTATCAAATAATTTTGTAATGAAGACACAAACATTCAAATTATAGCACGTAGTGAAAAGTCAAATTTTAAATATAAACGAATTTAAAAAATGTCAACTTACACTAAAAGATGACTAAAATTAAGGTCTACGATTACTCCTATTAAAACCAAACAATATTCAAAATTACAAAACTAAAAGTATAATCAAGCAATAAAACTAGTCAATTAAATTTCACCACTCGCACTAATTAAGCCATCACCTCCACCACCACCACCGTCCAAGAACTGCAAACAATCACCATGGGCACTGACGAAAAATCATGTCGCTAAATCGTGTCTTAATGAATTTATAAGAATTAAAACGTGTCGCTACATCAAAATAATACATAAAAAGCACATCGATCAAAACATAGAACATGTAGAAAAGATAAATCAAAATCTTCTTTTTAATTCACATCATCCAAGTCTACGAATATATCAGGCTGTCCAAAACTCACAAAGTCCAAACCAAAACAGCCGTGGAAACAAAGACAAGGGAAGCAGAAACCAAAAGGAAAAACAAAAGGAAAATATCTGTGCATGAAAACAAAACAATCACCATACCCACAAAACATGGATGCTTACAAACTGATCTTTAACATGTTCTAACACTGAAGATCACATCTTTTTTTAATCTTAACAGCACACATAATCACAACTTTCTTATGTACAATCTATACGGTAAATAATCAAGAACATCGAATATAAACAAACCCCACTTACTCAATCAAACAAAATCTCAAAATACTGAAAACAACACCAATCTAGACTAAATCAGATACTAAAAAAATGTAGATACAAAGACAAGAAGAGTATATTACCAGGGAGCATCAAGACTTAGTACGTCACTTGGAACCAAATTTGAATCCAAAACAATGTTTCTGACTCTCTCCACGAAAATCACATTGGGTTTTGAATTTCGAAAATTAATGTAAAAAAGAGAAAGAGATGAATCGGAATACATGAGATCCGGCTAGAGAAAAAGACAAGTGAAATCGGAGAAACACACATACCTTAGAACAATATAAAATCCAAAAAGTATTACAATCAAATCTGAGTAATCCAACCTGATAAATGCGAGAGAAGATGGAGGAGCGAAGATGAATAGCTGTAAGTTCTTGCAATGCTTGATTGTAAACTGAAACCGAAATTGATTTCGCTAAAAAATCGCTAAAAATCGAACCGTATAAAATCGAACTGAAGCCGAAACTGAAAATTTTAAAACCGAACTCCAAATCGAATATGCGGTTTCGGTTATAACTAGGAACCGATCCGAAAGAAACCGAACCGATCCGATTTTAAAAATATATTTTATATATATAATATTTATAATTTATATAAAAATTCAAATTTTAAAACTACAAACTTACATATATATTTACTGAAAATCTAGAATATTGGATATAAAATCAGAGGTTCCTACGTTAAAAAAAAAATAAAAAAAAAATCAGAGGGTCCAACTTGAGAAATTGGAGAATGGTGAGCTTTTTCTGAATCTTTTGTGTTCTGTCTAATTCTGCACTGCTGCATCTCTAAATCTTATGCTTAGTCTGATGAAAGTTGATTTGTGAGGAGTATATGCTTAATTCAGTGTGTTGTGCAATTGACTTTATGCAGTGTGCATAATTTATATTCTGGTTATATCATTTCAGCAGGTGCATAGGTTTAACAATTTGTAAATTTTTTAATTAAATTTTAATTGTTCATGTAATATAAGTCATAGTTTTTTAATGCGATTTTTTAACCGAAACCGAACTGATGGAAACCGAAACCGAACTGATGGAAACCGAATCCGAAGTTTTGGAATCGAAACCAAAACCAACGATGAGGTTGCGGTTGCGGTTTTTAATTTTTAAAACCGAAGATATGCGGTTCCGATTGCGGTTTTATCCAAATATCGTACCGAACCCGCATCCGCTCTCCCCAACTCTCATGGAAGGATATCGATGCTCTGATCTCATCGTGAATATTTCTATATACGTTCTTCGATTTTTTCTAATATTGAACTTTAATAAAACATAATAATAACATTTTGTAAAATATGATTCAAAAATCACTCGTTAATCGTTAATTAATCGTTCAACAAAGCAAACTGATTAAATATATGACTGTCTAATTAATTTCAGATTAATCTAATCGATTCTTATTTTGTAATTTACTGTTAAAGTACGGATGAAAACTGACAAATAATATATTAATCTCATCAAAACTAATAAATTAGCACATCAGTCTGGTTATGCATTTCCTTTTTTGACTTTTACCTAATTAAATTATTAGACATTTACATGTATTATATGATTTAAAAAATAAAAAAACAAATTTATATCATCATCAAATTTATATCATCATCAAATTTTATATCTAATCTATTGTAAAATATTAAACTTTTTATAATATTTATCAAAAGACAAATTAATTTAACTTCAAAAAACTGAAAGGAATATGGGACATATAATGGTAGTTTGGCTAAATTTATCTTTCAGAAATATGATTTATTCACCGTCATAATACATATCATCTTCGTATATTTTTAATAAGATATATATATATATAGGCTCATGATCAAATAGAAACCAATTTTAAAATAAAAACTAGAAACCAATACAAGTTAGTGATATTCTCAGTACAATTTAGTGAGTATCTCTTTAGGATTTAGTGATCTGTGCTGCAGAAATTAGTGAAAACTCAATCTCCAGATATTAACCATCTTAGAATCTTCAGATCTGTTCATGTTTTCGATTCAGATGGTGGTGATAGTGGTAGAGATGGTGGAGGTGAAGGTGGAGATGGAGGAAAGATGATTGTAGCGGAGGTTTGGGCGGCTTGAAGTAGGGGGTTGGAGCGTTGCCGGAATAGTGGCGGCTCCGCCTTTGAAGTTGAGTCGAGGTGGAGAAAGAAGTATGAACGGATCTGAAGGAGGTTGAAGCGGCGATTAAGATGGGCCTGGTGAAGATGGAGGTGTGGAGGTTGTGTTGTTAAAGAAATAATGGAGGTGGAGGTGGAGATGGAGATGGAGGTGGTGGTTATGGAGGGGGTGGGCGGCATAGAGGTGGTAGTGGTTATGAAGGAGGCGACGACGGAGGTGGTGGTAGTGGAGGTGGGGTTGGTGAAGATGGAGGTGGGTTTGGTGAAGATGGAGGTGGAGATGGGGTTGTTTAAAAATTTAGTGGTATTTGCTTTAGGATTTAGTGATATTTCAGTTTGGTTTTTAGTTTCTAGGATAAGGAGGTTTCTATTGGAGTAAAACTCTATATATATATATATATATTAATTTATAACTATTATATTATATTTATTTATACTAAATGATAATTATTTGAATAATTAAGATAATAATGATATTTAATATCAGTGGATCATATATTCGGTAGATCATTAACTACCCGGCTAAAAATTTAAAAATACGATATTGATTTATATTTGATTTACATCCGAACTCTTGATAGCCGGAATCAGTATATATCCAAATAAAATAAACCTGAATCCAAATCTAAAAAAAATGTAAAAATAATATATGACCGATAACTGAGGAGAGAGATATCCGGTATGATCCAAATTATTTCACAGCCCCGTATCTAAACGGTGAATATGATACCAATCATACCATTAGAGTTTCCTCCCTGCCGTAGGGCTGCTACACGGAGTATCACTAATGGGGCGGTGGAGGTACTGTATTCGTTACAGACTGATGCCGTGTCTCAGGGACTACTGGCACATGCTCCTGGTAACACATTTTGTGTCTCAGACTCTCAGTCCTTCTGGTTTATCGTTTTTCTTTTTGAATTTCTGATTTTTGGCTTTTTCGTTTTGATCTGATAATTGAATTATTATTTCAGGTTTTTTCAGAATAAAATAAGTAATATAGTATTTTTATTTAATTTTAATAAGTAATATTTTTATTCTTATTTAATAAGTAATATAGTAATCACCTTTTCGATAAATTAAGATCATATATTATCACCTTATTGTGAATTTTATTTCGAGCACCTATGATAATGAGCTAATCTGGGTTTTAAACAATATCTCTGTTCTAAAAGTCTGTGATTAATCACCGATTAATCTTTGTTCCGTAACTCGCCGAACTGATTAAATCTCCGATTAATCACTGATCAATCGGATTAATCCCCGATCAATTCAATTAATCCCCAATTAATCTTTATTCCATAATTTCACCGATTAAGTCCGATTCCCGCTTTTTACAATACTGAACAATATGCAATCTCCGCTCTTTTTTCTATCTTTCAAATGCAATGTCTCCTTTTCTGTTTCTCTTTCACTTCCACTTTTTACTTATAATCTTTATTTTACTACTTTGCCGGATAAGCTCAAATGTAGCATGTAGGATGAAGATATGTATCGTAGTTGTCGTTTTGTTCTTTGAATCTATTATCCACTTGGACCTTTTTATTTGAGGGAATATAAAATGAACGTTTTTTTTTATGGTGTGCCATGGACACACCAGTTGTTAAAATAAATGAATTTGGAAGATTTTAATTTGCTTAACTGATCTCTGCATTTACATCCATCACACCAATCAAAATCATCTAAATTGTTACTATATGTTCATGGACAACCACCAAACAAACCCTAAAATAATGAACGTGTACCAACAAATCTACTACCACATCTATGTTACGTGGGGAATCTAGAGAATCTTGTCTTAGAAATGGATGATCAACTAACTTTTCTTAGCTTTGATTGCAACTGATTTTAAACATTTGATCGGCTTTGCTAGTAATATTTTTGAAAATACGCTAAATATTAAATTTTAATTTATTTTAGTTAGTTTCTATTTCAATAATGATAGATCCTTATATATATAATTTATATTTATTAAAATATATTAAATATATATGATTTAGTACTTTGTATGAGTCCATATATCCATATACACACTATAAAACTAGATATTTCATTTATTCATGAATTATGAATTTGAATTTGAAGTTGATTCACAGTCCGTTCACGGATCATGAAACAACCTAGACCTATCAATTAATATGCTAAACTCATACCTTGGTATGTATTCTAATTCTAACACTATGGCGATGCTTGGAATATGGTAAAAGATGTTCTTTAAATCAATCAAAATGATCCACTTGGGTTTGGCAAATGTAGAGACACCGGAGAGATCACATATTCTCGTGAACAAGTCTAAAACTTCAACAAAAAATAACATAATTAACAACTCTGGTGATTCAAAATAGATTTCAAACTAGTGCTTAAATTTTTGTTTAAATATCTCATAATACTTTTTTATTCATTACTCTCACTTTTTTCACTTTAACAATTATATTCACATATATTTTTTGCTTTAAAAACAGCATAGACTATAAAATTGTCTAAAAAATAAAACACTATTAAGTATTAAAACAATGAATCTTAATTTTTTAATATATTTATTGATAAAAAATAAAATGCATGACAGCATTAAACACAAATGTGACAGCTAAATTTAAATCCAAATTGCGTATTGCTTGGCACTACGAGCGGCGGGCGTCTCCATGTAGGCCTAACAAAGTTGACGTAGAAAATAAAGAAAGGCTAAATGAGAAACAGAAATGGGGACCCAAGAGGCCAAGAAACACGGTTTAAGTTATATAATGCCCACCAGCCAGCCTTATTCTTGTTTGGTAATCAACTTGGTCTTCAAATAAAGGTGGAGACTGAGATCGCCTTTTACAATCAGCATTTTCGGTACTATTATTTCTCCAGAACACTTGAAAAACACTCATATTCACATGCTCAACAAGTACCAAGTTCATGTATATTAGTTGTATGGCCAGAATTTTCGGCTGTCCTAGTTAATGTTTTGAAATCCCGAAAACGTTACTTTCATTTGTTTGTTGTGTAGATTTGTAAGGTATTTTAGCATTTAAACTGCCGTTGTCCAGTTTGTTGGCCTATCATCATCTCAATTTGAAACAAATGGCTGAAAAGGTGTCACAACCTAACAGGTATAATTGTATGCATCTGTTTTTTGACGGTTGGAAAAAAAAATACTTAGAGGGGTGTATTGGATTGAGATTTTAAAGCATTTTTTTGCATTCATGAAATCCGAGGGTATTCAATTGGGATTGTTTGAAATCCATAAAAATCTTGAGGTATTCAATTGGGATTTTAAATTATACTACAAAATCTGGTGGTATTCAATTGGGATTTTAAATTATGCTTTAAAATCCCATGGTATTCAATTGGGATTGTTTTAAATCCATTAAAATCTGATGGTGTTCAAATGCTGATAGATTTTTTTGCATTTCATAAAATGGTGGATTTTGTGGCATTCTTCAGTGTATTTTAAGTTTTTTAAAATCCCACCAAAATCAATGGGATTTTGAAGTATTCTGCTTAAATCCTATCAACTCTACGACATTTTGTCAAGAATCCGCACAAAATCAAAATCATATACAATCCATTAAAATCCATAGACTAAAAACAATCCATTAAAATCCCAATCGAATACACCTCTGTTACTAAAATCTTAAAAGATTAAAGTAAGACGTTAATAGATCTCATGTTGTATTATATTTTAACATTCACGTAGCTTGAAAATCCCATTCTTTTGTACCATTTCAATTAGGTTTCTAATTCTGTATTACAAGTCTATGATACATGTATTTTTACACGGTTGGTACATATTTGCCACTGATGAAAATTAGTACCAAATTAGTAAATTATATTTAATTTATAATTCTTTTAACTTAAAGCTCCGATTTTTTTTTTTCTAATAAAGCTCCGATATTTAAAGCATCAAGGCGACAAATTGTTAAGAAACATATTTTTTTTTGCAGAACTGATCCAGTATCAGTGTCACGAATTAGGAATCACGATCCATACCCGCAGTGCAAGTACTTGAAAATATCGAGGCTTTCAGTTTCAAGTGATTGCATATATTGGACCCTGTTTTCAGCACTAAGCCCAGATTGCATGATTTTTTTTGTTCATGATCATGAGATTATACAATTCATCTGGGCTTTGTGGCCCATATAACTATGACTACACTTATCATTGGACTCGGTGAATTTAAGCTTGTTTTAGAGGCTTTATTATTATTTATTTTTTTAATTTTTTTAGGCTTTTTATGTCTCTGTTAACTTGGATCGACTCTTTCATTGAGATTGGTAAGTTGATCATACTTTATTGTTGACAAACATTGTAAAGTTGTTTTGGAATTGATCAATGAGAATGAGATAACAGCGTGATGCATGCAGATCAAGTGTTTGACTTGACGATTCATCTAGTACTATTACTGACATGTTTATAACATGAATAATTCGACTAGTGAGTACTGAGTAGATACAAGGATGTTAAATTGTTCATCTAGATGTCATGTCTTGGTATATTTTTTTTAAGCTATGCCCAAATTTAATTACATCAAGATTCAAGAGATTGCAATATCCAAGTTCTTTTTCAGTTTATAAACTACAGTACTATTCATCTTCAGTTAGAGAAGCTAGCAAGATATGATATGGGATTTTACTCACTCTATGCTAATGTTGTACATGTATCTGTGTGGTTTGTGTAATTGACTAGTTATATTCATTTATATGAATTTGTTATGGGTCCGGGGTCCAGTCCCTTGCAATTGCTTTCTACAGTGATATATTCGTGGTATTTTATCGTTGAAAGACAAAATATTTTTATGTGAATGCAGGGGTCACGTCACCTATCCGCGCTTGAGACACACATTCTAGGGTTTCCATCTTCCGCTATAAAAGAGCGTGGAAAGCTTGTTGCCCTTCAAACACACATCCTAGGGTTTCCATCTCTCCGCTATAAAAAGGCGCGGAAAGCTTGTTGCCGCAAATCTATTGTCGATTTCCGCCAGGGACCATCTCCCATTTGTTACGACTAAAATCAAGCCTAAATTGACAGATACCGCAGTAGCATTCCTGTTAAGTTTGCTGTGGAAGGCTTCAGAGCAAGGAAACTTAAATCGTCAATGGTATCTCATTGTGACTCCATTAGTTGCTCCTAATATTTAACTAGTTCTTGTCTGCAAGGTTAAAGCCTCAAATCTGCATTAACAATTTCTGATAGAATGATATTTTGAATCTTGGATAGGCACCACGCAGCATGTAACATATTCCCCCATGCATAACTTGATGACTTTTAGGCTCTGTTTCAATCATGGATTTCAGCCTGCTTGATGTTAATAGTCATCATAGTTATAATTTATTAAATTCATTTTTGTACTGATATCTCTTTCTCATTATAATTACCCGGACTTGAATCTCATGATCCCAACAGCACTCAGATACATTTCCATAACCAGAAAAAAGAATCTGAATGTTTTTATCTTAACAAGCTCAAGCTCAAGCTCCACAGACCCTCTTCTGGCTTTCAATCGATAAGCAAATCCGCAATATTATTACTTGTGTTCTTTTTTATTCAGCTCTCGTTATGCTTCTTAATTAAGTCACGTTGTCTTTATTTATTAGTGCAGATAATCTTCGTGCGGGAAGTTGCTTGGAGTACATCAGAAAATCTTGCAAGGTATAGGTCTGTTTCCTACTACGAGCTTGTGAAAAGATTTTCTTAGTCATGACACAATGAAAGTATGTATCATATCTTGTGATTTTTCTAGCATGACACAAACCAAGTTAGTTTACCTTCACTTCTTGAATACTTAAACTTGTTAATCTTGATTATGTTGAGGCCCTTGTCAGGACCTACTTTAATGGCATATCATTCTATCCTTTAAGAAAATAGAAAAATCATGTTTTCCACTATGCAAAAGTGATAGAACTGAGAAGAGAAGTACTTGATGCAGCACTGCATCTAAATATATTATTATCATGGAAGTATGACTATAAGCACTATAATTAGTTCTGTAACTGTCAGTGTGGGGGTTTGAGAGAGACTTCTCTTTGTTTCTGATTAGGAAGGCAACGATAACTACTGTAATGATTATATACTAATTCAAAGGCCACGTACACTTACATTCATCATTATTGAAGTGGATGTGCCCAACCAATCTTGTTTCCGTATGAATGGCTTGAAAACTATGATTTCGTATGAACAGATTAGATGAGGTTCAGACATGGTGTTTGACAGACGTCACAGACCCTGAGATTGTATTTGTAGTTCCCCCTTGCTAAGGTATTTCAGGAACCATTATGTACTGAGAAACATGTCGTAGAAGTCTTATATGATGATTCACGGTGCAGCATCAATAAATTTGCTGAAACCATCCTCGGTCACAAGTCATAAACAGAGATCAGTTAACATAAATTCGTTGGCACTTAATGCACCGAGTATATTCCCAGAGGAAGAGGGAATGCAGATCCTTTATAAGGTCTGGCCCAGTCTACCAACAAAACTAAGCACTAAACACACTGAATGTTTACCAGAAAACATCTTAAAACTTAACTGAATTAGTAGCATAGTGTATCAGAAGTAACTTAGTAATGGAAAAAGTGTTTAAGAAATCATCACTCAGATAGGATATCTTAAAATTCTGAACACACCTCAAACAAATAGATGCATCACCCATTTTTTAGCATCTACATCACCTCTATGAACTGAAAGTACAGAAGTCTAACATTACATATGTATTATGCTTTTATATTATCCATTACAAATTCTTCTTAATAACTCTCTGGTAATCTTCTTAACTAGAAAAAAGATCGTTTGGATGGTGCTCGTCCCACAGCTTTCATCAGGTTTGCTATTTCGTAAACCTTGGCCACTTTTGTTCCTCTTCTCGCCTCTGCGGATGCTCTCCTTTCCTCTGCTTTTCTATGTGCTTTTGCTGTATCATTCTGCATCTTTTCCAGGGCTCTTGCTCTTTTCTCCTCTAGCTTTCTCTTCAGGAATAAATAGAGAATAGCATAAGCTTTAGGTTCTCAGAAAGATGATAATGAATACTCATAATACCAAAAAATCAATATATGAGACACTTGATTAATTTCATGGTTTGTACTGCAGATTCGAACAACAAAAAGACCAGTCTATTAGCTGAAGTGTTTGGCAATTCAAAACCTAAGACTGAAATTGATTGGCCGGAAAGCTTAGCTCCTCTAAAACACAAGAACACAAATTCAGCCAAAACAAACAATACAATCCGGGTAAAACTTATGAGCTAGGTTTCCAAAGACAAGTACCTCAATTTTCTTCATCCAAGAAGTGGATTTCTGAATCTGCTCATTCTCCCATCCATTAATAATCGCATCTTCGCGCTTAAACCTATTATTAATCTTGGCAATCTTAGCATTTTGCCATGCACTTATCTTGGTCTCCACCTCCTCTTTCTTCACCCTCTGTACCGACACTTCACTATGACTATTACTCATGGAAGAAGAAGCACCAGCAATAGCACTACCACTCCCACTCTGCCGCCTAGGAGACGCCATAGGATTAGTATCTGGCACAATAGCCAAAGGGTTCGTCTCATCCTCCTCCCCGATCATCCCCAAGTTATAATTTCCATTATTCCCACCACCATGATCACTCTCACTCCGGTTATTCTCCACAGCAGACCCTGCAAGAACCAGTGCATTAAACTCCCTACTGATAGTAGTAAAATTCTCACTCCCTTCATTGCTAGCCATGGACATCGACGACTGGTGGCTACTTGTTTCCCAAGCTTCCCTACGTCGAGGCAGAGGAGGAGGAGGACGCGGCGGGTTCAGAGCATGGATGTCTCTGATACTCATGATTTGCTCATCATCTTCATGCTCCTGGTCTGGCTGAGCAGTAGTGCTAGTACTAGTTGTAACTATCTGATCACTTGACATAATGATACTTTAGTTTTGTAAGTGCCTGTGGTGGAATAGTGTGATGAATGAAGATGACAACTGGGGATTAGAAAGACAAGGAGTAAAGGGATCAAGCATACTCGCAGTCCAGTATATATTAAATTTGCGTACTCATCTTCCCTTTCCAGAATCCACTAATGCGAATTAGTCTTGCATATTATAATAATAATTATTATGATAAAGTAAAGCAAAACTAGCCATACACATGCTCTAATATGTATCAATTATGTTATATTCAACCTTTCATTGATATTTCAACAGCATATTAAGAGCAATTTAACAAGAAAAGAGTGACGTGACATAAAAATATTAATATTAAGTTAATCTGAACTAATAACTTATTTTGAAAGGAAAAACAGCTATAAATTACTTCAAAACTATGCAAAATTGATTACAACTCCTTCAATAATTTTTGTCTTAACGCAAGAAGACAAGAAACTATTTAGTGGCAGCCTTAAGATAGACCGGGGATGAAACGTGACATTGATTAATTGAATGTTGATAGGTGGTAGTACTAGCAAATTGACGATTAAAAGTAAATTTGAAACCTCGCTTTTCAGTTTTAGCTTTTTAATTTGACAATTACAAGTTAATTGAATCATAGCCATTTAGTCTAACAGATAACGCAATGGATGAAGGATTGCATAGTACTCATTCCCTCTCTTAATACTTTTTCTGTTTGCTTCAACACGTTTGCCAACACACATTTTAAATTATTAATATTTTTAATTTTTCTTATTAATATTAAATATAAAAATTTCATTATATTAAAATACTCATAAATACGAATCTAACAAAATCACTCATAAATTAATAATCTATCTCACGTGTTATGAACAGTACCCGACATCTGACGTGGGAAAAGAATAGAGAAACAAAGGAGTCACGGATTAACGATACAGAGTACAAGGTAATTGTTTCTGTAGATTTTTTATACCGATTTGTGTCGGCCGTAAGAATGTTGACTTTGGAGCCCACATAAGTAGGTACTGTAACTTAACCAATTACACATTACTAACGTGTCTTGTGATCGGAACTAAAGACACGTAAATGGTACTACGTGGCACATATCCACTAGAGTAGGTCATAGTCAGCACGAAAATGACACGTGTGCGGTCACACTTGTGATAATGTATTTAAGTATTTTCCAGATGCCCACGTCTACTGTGAAACCACCATCATATATTATAAATTACATATTTAGTATTAGCTTTGGATATTGACGGTACTTATATTTTATGTAGTTAATTTTTTGATTTCTTATGAGGTAAGATATGATGTATATTTTAACAATAAATCTAGGGAGTAGATAGTTAACGGGGTAACCTGAAGTTCACTGTACTCTCCCTGAAATAAGTTTACGAAATCTTAATTCATATAGGCTACACTATAAATCTATATACAAAATATTGCAACGGGTCTCAAAATTATTATTTCATATTATTATAGTCAACTCGATTACAAATACTTTTATTCACAGGTCATCACTAACCTTCCCTTTGACAATAACAAAGTACTTTAAATCTTAATTATGACCAACGAGATGGTGATTGTCAAGGTATCCTAAATCTTGAATTCAGTCCTCCAAAACTTGCTAATTCTCAAACTCAGTAGTACTCCCTCCGTCCCAATTTATAGGTCCAGTTTGGAAAAAAAATTTGTCTCAAAATACTTGTCCCTCTCTTCTTTCAATACAAATTTATCTACATATTAATTGTGATTTTTTTCAAACTCAACATTATTCTCATTTCTCAATGTACTAACTCCCTATATTTATTGTGATTTTTTTGAAACTCAACTATATTCTCACTTATCAATGCACTAATTAATGATACATGAGATAGGATTCTGTCTAACCAACTTTTTTCCTAATATGTGTGTTTATTCCAAAATGTACCTATAAATTGAGACGGAGTGAGTAGTAATAATCCAGAGAAGACGAAGCCATCTTCGCCCACAAAACATCTGGAAAAAGAGTTTAGGAAAACCATGTGCAAGGAACAACAGCAAGTCAGTAACGATAGAGCGAAAGCCATTTACAAGGAACAACAATTCATATCATTTCTATTTTCTAATAGAGGCGCCATAATGTAAAAATGTGGAAAAAATGCAGAGGTAACAAATGTGTGCAAGTGTATTACTCGATTAATAAATACAGCTCTGGTCTAGTCCCCTTGCAAGAGTCAGTTCAGAAAAACTTCGTCGATAACCTTTTGACAATCTCTGTCGGGTCCAAGGGGCATGCCATAGGTTGAATAATACATTATCCTTACAGAATCTCTTTTCAATATTTGTGATGGGACAATGATTGATAACTTAATATTGTATCATCGTAAGAGTGAGTTGTAAAATTTATATTTTTCTGTCTTATATTATCAACATCTCTCTAAAAAAACAGAAATTATTATCAACATCTAATTAACGTTATAAATTATGTGTTAATCATGTTAATTTACTGTAAAAGAATATAATTTATTAGTAAATAATAACTTATTTGATTTCATTGAATAAAATATAAGTTATTATTTGTGAATAAAATGAATGGATGACCGATGAGTGTCTCGATTTTTATATGTTAATGCTTGTGAATAAACTCAAAGTTGTTGTGTATAATTCAAAACGATTGTCCATATGCAATTAAATGATAAATTAAATTTTAGTTGTTTTAGTTTATTTGAAATAATATATCATTATTATTAATTTATTTAATTTTATTGTATAAAAGAGAAACTTTTTTTGTAAATATAACGTGCAGACCACGGTAATATTCTTTTATGTTATAATAAAAAAGTTTCAAATATCAGAATCCTCAAATATTGACGTTAAATCAAAAGGGAAGCATGGTTTTAAATTTTATATTGACATAAAAAGGAACCTGTATGGCGTATGCCTAATGCCTTTGATGGATATAGGGTGGGTGGCCCTGGTCTCGAAATCTCTCAAAGATTTTATGTGGTAATTTTCGTGTAAAATTCATAATTTAGATAGTCATTTCTCCCTAAATCTATGACTTAAGATATTTAACACAAGTCAATATATTTATATGATTATTTTAAATGATTACTAATGTTTCAAATATCATTCATTTTATTTATATTGATCATGTTTGAAAGGTGAGTTTTGAAAAGAAATTAGATATTTGGATCATATTGGATCTTTGACCAAGAGAATAGTCTAATTTTAATATTTGATAGTTACTACGTAGATTAAAATTTTAATTTTCAAAAAATTGGTGAAGATTTTTTTCTAATTATAGATTTGTTTTGTATGTATTTGAGATGCAAAAAGTTGAAGTAATCTATTATTTACGAAATATCTATAAAAAAACTATTTACGAAATATTTCTAAAAAAATTATTTACGAAATAGTTTCATACAAAATAGTTAATATAATTTACTAGTAAAAACTACTCATTTAATCTGCTAAAAGCAACTTCGATCATTAAAAATCTTTAACTAACAAATGAGTTGATAATTTCACGAGAATATCACACTTCAACCATACTCTTGTTTATGATTTTAGCTAAGTTGATGACTGTATGTAGCAATGTCATGTCATCAATAAACATAATAAAATAAAAGTTGCTCCCGCTATCCGACCCAATTATATACATGGATGTGGAGAGATCATGAAAATGTTGATAAAATGGTGGGAACCATTTGTATTTGATAACAAATTCATTTGAAATAGTTGAGGAAAATAATGAGTGTAATAATGTTTATATCATTATAAAACGAAGATCGTTATTATTTTTGGAATGTATAATAAAATAAATGGGACTTAAGGGAACAACTTTTATTCCAAACAAGGGCATTCATAGATTTTTTTTTAAAGTATATTTGTGATGTTTATTATTTAACTCGGAAGGCGTCATGCCCCGCACATTTGATCTTAAAATCTTTTTTTATTTAAAATTCTACCTCCGAGAGGGACTAATTGGTAATCATGCAGGTGTGACAGGGACTTGTACTCTAATAATATTGAATCTAAAGTATAGTAGTACTCTATGTTGTAGTGTGAAATCATGTGTCAATCAGTGCAAATACAAATATATTGGTTGAGATGGCAAATCATGAATGTGATAATAGGTGGATTGGAAAAGGTATTGGCATCTCAAACTTTACGAGAAAAAACATTATTCATGATAAAGATTGTTAGGTTCTCGATTAGTGGCAATATGATAATATAGTAGCAAGTAGCAACGCATATGCACATCCTTTCAAGGAGGCTAGAGCATTCCAATAATATCCTAATATAAGTTTTTAACTTTAAATTTGAAGAGAAAATAAAAATTACTCTAAAAATCATAGTGACTTTTTAAATCATTAAAAAATTCTTACCTCTAATCTCATGAAGAATTCTTAAAGAATGTTAACTAACATTATGTAATATAATGGTGGTGTTTGGCATGCAGATATAAGCCGACTTCTGGGCTTATAAGTTACTCCATCCGTCCCACCCATTTCTTTACACTTTCTTTTTTGGAGTGTCCCACCCAATTCTTTACATTTCAAAACTTACCAAAAATAGTCAATGGGTCCCACCACTTCTCAACTTTTCTTTCCTTTTCACACTACTTTTACTCCACTATCTTCTTTTTATACATTAAAAATCAATGGGTCCCACCACTTTACCCACTTTTTTCCCTCTTTTCCACTATTTTATACATATTTCTTAACCTCCGTGCCCAACCCATTCGATAAGAAATGGGTGGGACGGAGGGAGTATAAGCACTTATTTGTACCGTTTGTGTAAAAAGAAGAGAAGCACTTAAAAAAAATTAGGATTATTTGCCAAACAGTTTAATCACTTATAAGTCTTAACTTGTTTTTGACTTCTACTTCACTTTTTTATTTTAAACAAAAAGCACTTATTTTAAGCTCACCCAAACGGCCCCATTCTCTTTCACAGTTTCACTCATCATTTATTTTTTACTCTTATGAGTTATGATTGTACTCTATATTTAATAATAGAAAAATGAATATGAAAAGTATTGTTAGAGATGGACAACACACTAAATTATTAAACGTCAATGTTTTATAAAATATTTTATAACATATTTAAGAGCGAGTAAGAGTCTAGAGATGCTCTTAGGTATTAACATGTTTAAGTAAAAATAAGCCATACTCCGATTTGAATGTCCCTCCTCCCAATATTTATTTATTTGCAGGCAACCTCGAAATGACTGAGGGAAAGATGGATATTTAGTCTGAATTCACTTCAATGTAAAGGAATAAAATTTCATACTGCTGGGATGATTGGAGGTAATTTTCGATCGTTTCCTTTCGAATTAAAAATCCAACTCACGATATCGAACTAAAAATCTAACTCGCATACACCGAATAGAATGCTCATTCAAATTTTTACTCACTCAATCCAACACTTAAACCGTGCGTAATTAATAGGATTTTACTCTGCATAGATGAATTTGATACTCCTCTATCCTATCATGTTCTTTATGTTAGTTTTTTGCACGTATTTTGAGATTTTTATAAGATATATTTATATAATATTTTTTTAATATTTTTTTTCTTGAAAAAAAATTTGACGTTCATATATTTATTCAAAAAAATATAAACTAACAATACCTGCATGCAAACAGTGTAATCAGGCGGGGCGAATAGATTATATAATCTATCTATATAATCCTAATTTGTGAATACAAAGAAATTGGAAATTTACCTTTTTTGTCCTTGCTGTTTTTTTCTTTTACTACTCCAGAGGGTCTGATCTGTAATTTCCAATTTACTTTGGACTACCCACTTCGAAACGGGTTCCGACCCAGGAACATTTGCTGCTATTTTCTTCGGCGTTTGATGAAAAATCCGAAGAAAAACGGGCGACCCATCACTCCTTATGAAATTATGCTGCAGTTGCCACGACCCATAGTTTCAGGGGAGGTTTCCTCCATCTTTCACCAGTCTCCCAATATTCAAATTCGAATTCAGCATCATCTGCGGTTCATCAGAGTTCATTCATCGACGTGCAACGGATAAGGATGGCAGTATGCGTTTCTTCGCAGTAATCAATGGACAATCCACCATCCCCATCATCCAATTCTCCGAGATTGGCAAGTAGGTTAAACTGTAACTGTAACCGTAATTGCAGCAGCGGGGTGTTTGTAATTCACGACTGAATCACACTGCACTCCATGATATGTGAACCATGTTACTTCAGCGACATATGAGCGGAGATTCCAATGTATAGGTTATTGTTCTATTATCTCTAATCTGATTGGTGTTCATTAGTGCTTTCTTGCAAACAGTTTTTGACTAATGCATACAAGGTGTTTGATTTAGTTCTCTATGATTTTCAACAGGCAAGCAGTTTTCAAGGATTTTTATACTGATGATACTTATAATTCTGTATGACCCGGACTCTGGTGGATCATCCGAGGATCATTTCAAAATCTGCGGCACTTAAAGCTCTCCATGATTTCAACCACCTCTTTCTCAGTGATTTTCGAATTTCACTAACCCAGGCACATTCGTATCTTCCCCTGCATTGTTCTGATCATACTTCTTATGTTTATTTCATCGTGTCACACCTCTGTATGATACTTATACTTTTTATGTTTATCAACTCAAACCTCATGTATGATAATGCATCATTTTCTATCCATGACGTTTAAAATAAATTATAACTCTGTGTTTTTATTATACTGTATTTCTGAGTATTTCATTGTTAACTTCGATTTCAGGTTCCAATACTACACCTGGTACTTGGTCTCAAATCACTAATCGAAGTCATGGAGTCAGGAATTCAACTCAGACAGAAGGTATTCACTTTTATCCGGCTGAAACAATTGAGAAAAATACTGTCTCAGAGATTTATTATGTGAATTGGAATCCATAAATATTGTTATTACTTCTTCTGCTCAGGCACTACCGGTCTTGGTGGTGGTCAAGGATATCTGACACCATCATAGAGGCGGCTGCATGGCATTTATCTTTCTGGTAAGTATCTCAGTTAACCATCTACGAAAAGTTGATGTTTATATTCTTTACTTGGATTTGAAATTTTGTTAAAATTAGGCCCCAGCCCACATGTTTTAATTAAGATATCTTGGAAGGTTTTATTGGAGCATTGTTAGAACTATAGTTTCTGCATTTATTAAATTTTATTTACATATGATATTAATATATAAATTGGAAAAGACTGACCTCCACTTCTCTATAAATTGGAAAAGACTGACCTCCATTGCGGAACCTAATAAGCTGTAAAATATAACTCGGTCATATGATCAGTAGTTTAGCACAAGCTGATTCTGCGGACACCTCTGACTCCTCATATGATGCTCCAAACGTGGTATACATTATAAGATTTAAGGTTTTGTGGTTTTATGACATTAAATTTTGAGTTGTGATTTAAGGTTTTGTGGTTTTATGTAACTGATGTAATATGTACCGAGGAGCTACTTATGATGGAAACTATATGAAAATTTTAACTTTTTTTGCAGGTCAACTTGATTATACAAAAGTTTTATGTAGTAAACTTGCAATAATCATAGTGGTAACCAAAAGAAAAATAGATAGGCAT
The DNA here is from genome assembly GCF_001625215.2 of Daucus carota subsp. sativus. Lineage (NCBI taxonomy): Eukaryota > Viridiplantae > Streptophyta > Magnoliopsida > Apiales > Apiaceae > Daucus > Daucus carota. Next base: position 44,384,491 of record NC_030384.2, on the reverse strand, counting down.
AACTCAAAAATTTGTGACAGATATCAGGCAAAGAAAATCTATTTATTGTACTTACCCGAAAAAAGACTTGATGCCCATTCATCAACAATCGCCTGCAAATTAAACACCAATAACTTGATTGCTGTAATCAGAACTCTTAGTAATAAGTTGTAGGCTTTATGATAGAAATTAAGCATTTTACTCTTTTTTCGCTTCTTCAAGTACACATCGCAACATTACCTGCAGATCAATATTAATTTTTCCAATTCTTCTAATCAGTCCTGCAAGATAACGCAAGACCAATAGTCCAATATATCTACTGATATAGCAGCTTGAACTCCTGGCCTTTGCACTTTTACTACCACTAACTGGCCAGTAGACTGAAGCCTAGCTTGATAGACCTCAGGAAATTTGTTCTATGAGATATAACTGCATGTAAAAATATACCCTGATAAACACAAAGTAGGACCAAAAGAACATGACCAATTAAAATACCTGTCCTAAGGATGCTGCTGCAACAGAATCAGGCGAGATCTCAGAGAAGGGCACATTAATTGGCAATCCGAGCTATTTTTCAATTGTTGATTGTCTTTTGATCAATAATTCTCGGTGATTGTTTAAACTGGATACAAGACACAATTAACGGTGTGGTGCAATTGTTGATATTTTTTAGTTGCTTATTTTTTTAATATCTTTTCCAGCAATTATCATTGTGATTCTATTGTTGAATTTTCTTGATAATAAACTCAATATTTGAGAAGAAGTGGCAAAATGATCTCATTTTTTGAATCCTTTTGAGAGCTCCGACCTCTTAAATAAGCAAGTAGTCAGAGTTTAATTTTGGTCTAGCACAATTGCACTTCACGAATCTGTATATGATCATGTTTATTGTATTATTTATTCATTGTATTTTACAACATGTGCATCTGCTTTGACGATCTTATTTTGTATAGATTACAGGTTCCAAAAATCAAACTCCTATAATTTGTCTAGAGAGAGTTCTCCTACTCTAAATAAATATTATGCCTTCTTTCAGTTGCTCTGTATTTTCATCAAGTTTGGAAAATAAAATTGGCCCACGTGATACGGGGAGGTTAGTGCCTGAGATTGAAAAAAAGGCAGCATAAAGATCATGTCCTTATAATTTCTTTTTTTGTCCAAATACGTGCTCTACAATTCATTTTTAAGCAAAGTGAGAGACCTTCATGATAATCACGGTTCATATTTTCTTTTGGAATTTTATTTGATGAGGTCTAATATTCTGTTTATTTAGAGATTAATTTACTCTGGTTCTAAATTAGGTAGTCAAATAAAAAAAATAGATGCATAAATTTATGTCAATTTTAATATTTTTGAGGCATGCGCAATGATGTATTTTAATTTGATAAGTTCTTACATATTAAATAATTGTGCCCTCAGAGGCAGGTCATACAATTGCAACTTCTCTTGCATTCTCCGCCGCAACAATTAATCCCCAGCTTCTGTTTCCAGGTTTATTGCATGATGATGGTTCACAAAGGACGAATGCGTCTGATAAGGAGGCAGTGAAGAATGCTGACGTAGAAGATCTGGATGCGGAAGTTTCTGAGCAAAACATAGAATCTGAAGACGATGTAGAAGTTTCTGACCAAGATGTAGAATCTGTAGATCTTCTTGATTAGGAAGTTTTTTGACGCGGATTTAGAATCTGAAGAGGATGATGGTGATATAAAGCTAGGTGTATTCGGCAGTATATGACAGCGCTGGCCTACTTGATAAACTTGGGAATGTCAGTTGGCTAAAGAATGTTGAATGGATACACAAGCTTACTCTTGATTATAGCCAAGAGAAAGAGGTGGATGTGAATGATGACCTGAACTGAGAGTTATCCTTTTATAACCAAGCTTTTGACAGTACTAGAGAAGCTTTTATGAAATTGAAATCAATGAATACTTCTTTTTGAAGGCCTAAAGATTATTATGCTGAAATGATGAAAAGTGATCATCACACGAAAAAGGTTAGGGACGGCTTTTGGCAGAAAAAAGAAGGATCGAGGAAGCAGAGGAGAGAAGGAAGGCTAGAGAGAACAAAAAGATGTCAAAAGCAGTCCAGACTCAGAAACAAAAAAAAGAGGGCTAAGGAAAAGAAGAACGTACGAGATTGAATCTGTTAAAAAGTGGAGGAAGCAGAGGCAACAAAGTGGGTTCCCTAGGGATGGAAAAGATTTTGACATCGGCTTATCATTTGAGGATGGAAATATAATTGTAAGCTTAAATAGAAAAAAACCTGCGGTGCATCCTGGTGATCGTTTGGAGGCAAGACACGACAAAGTGCTGGAAGGGGTAAACCAGGAGCCATACAAAAAAATCATGGGTAGGGAGTTTAAAGAGTCAAAGTATGGATTTGGAGGCAAAAAGGCACGAAGAAGCAAAATACTGCTGAGACAACTAACTAATGATATGCGGTACTACATCAAAGGTTTATTTTCAAACTCTTCTAATCACCCATCATATGCTTGAATCTGTTGATGATATCATCTGTTTTTTGATTTTCTCGGACAGTTTCCAATGACATGAGTTTAGGCACCATATCTACTGACATTCTACTCTCCACCTTTCACACTCTTGGTTCTTGATTGATTCATTACCATCATTTTTTACCTATTCATTTTTTTAATGCAGAATCACGTTACTCGGAAAAAGAGAAGTTACAGAATTGAGGAAAAGCGAGGTGAAAGAATCATTAGAAAATAAAACCACGGGTATGTATTATTAACAATTTTTAACTTGCTTCATCTCCTGATTTGTGATATATTACTGTTATTATGAATGTTGATTGTTAAATTTATTTCTTCTATGATTTTGATATACACTATTCCATCTAAGTGTTTGATCAAATGCACCAATGAAAGAAGTTTACTTCCGCATTCAAAATTTCCTTGAACAAATGTGCTCGATCAGATTCAAATGTGCCATCCCAACAGAAGATGGATCACTTTGATTTTTTACAAGCTACTACTAAGATAAATCATATTATTTATATGGAGCTGTTGAAATTATTGATTACATTTGTGTTGATTCTAAATAGATGGATTATGTAGGACTCATCTGGCCTATTAGTATAGCTCATAAACATATATTTTAATTTTAATTCTCAAATCTGATTTGTAGATGTTACTTATCATAATCCTATGACATGTATCTTTTAGAGCAAGCCAATTGCAGCCAAGAATCATAACTGACAAGTACAATTTCAGGATGATCTAATATAAGTAGCGGGTCTTAATCATAATCAATCTGGTTCTTCATCGGTGTTCAACTTTTTCTCCATTTAATGATATTTTCTTTTCCATTTTTTTATTGACGAGGCTACAATTAAACTATATGTGTTGCAGAAGATGAAGAACAAGGAAGAAAGACATTAAGAGAATTCTGTCAATTTTACATTAAGGTATATGTGTTGTTTATCCATTTTTGTGTAAATAATAGTTTTATTTCTTATTTTTTTTGTCTTGATTGTTGAGTACATGATTAATATTAATATAATCTTAATTGCTGAATCAACTAGCTTTTACAAATGACAGCAGATACCCTTTACTAACTTATTATTTCTAATGTAGCAAGGGTGTTCTTTGTAAATTTATTCCTATCCATGTTTCACTCCGGCGCGTTAAATTGTTTTCATTTTAATTTGCATCTCTCAAGCAGTGGATAGTGGTCATTTCTAAATTATTTGATTTTCTGTATAGTATAACCAGACTGGTTTGTTCTCTTTTAGTTTCTATGGTGTAACCAGATTGGTTTGTTCTCTTTTAGGGTTGGCTTGCTCAACAACTCGCCGTTATCTCAATTTTAGGATTTCATCACTCAGTATTAATGTAATTGATCACGTTCTTTTCTATTTTGAGATTTAAGATTAAGGTATAGATTTTGTATATTTCGTGATTATCAGTTTTATTTTGATTTGTATCCTTGCTGTTTGATTTATGTTCTGAGAGAATTTTTTGTTGTCAATACTATCCTTATTAAGTTGAATATTTCATAATTTTCATGCTTGAAAAAGCAGAATTGTTTTTATTATTAGATTCTCAAAAAATGCACTTCAATATTTTTTTATGCCAAAATTTGAATTTGTAATTATGTTGTTATTGGTGTCATCTTAATTTACTGTACTAAGTTAATTTTCGTGGACCATGGCAGTGCAAGAAAAAGCATTTCTGAGAAAATTGTTTAGTTTTGGGATTAGAAGAGATCTGAAAGGATGCTTGCAGGGCAACTAAGCATGTGATAGCTTTTGTTGATCTCTTTTTTTTCTTTTAAATTAATCTATTAATTTCATCATACTGCAGGTCGAAAATCTTTTATTTTTGTCTCTACTATTTCTTATTCAAGTTTTTATTTTTTTTGCAGAACCTTGAAACTGGGAAAAAGAGAAGTTACAATGAATTTGGTGAGTCTTTGCCTACTTTAATGGGTAAATATTCTTTAATTTATATGTATTTTGTTGTTTCAAATTCACGATTTCCTAGAGTTTTATTAAAGGTCTGATAGAGTTTTTGACTTATATCTTTAAGTTTATGTTATTTAATATGGTGATGTTAAATGTACAGTGACATTTTTAGTCTTTGCGATCTCATTTTCAAATTCAGAACCACACCCTTATCCTTATATTTTTGCATAGTTTCCTTTCGTATTGATAGTGATTATGATGCAGATATGTCCTCCACTGCATTTATTGAGCCTCTTCCTGTTTTAGCTTCTACACCTGCAGGACGTGAGAATGTGAATACGAACAGAGAAGTCAGGACATACCGTGACATTGGTGCAAGGTCATTTCTATCTTGCTCACATGTGATTCTCATCAAGGCAATCTTTACTTATTTGTTTCATGTAGCCAATATGATCCAGGTTCACGGTTTACGACTCCAACTCCTGCTGATAAAACAAACCAGAAACTCTCACTCAAGACAAGCTTCAGGTCAAGTTATCTGCTCTGTGAAGTCCGCATCTTAATAATTGTCGCATACAACGATATGCAGCATATATAAAGCATTAGGCCATTACATTTCCTCAATAGAACATTCTTAACATGTGAATGAAATTACAGGTACAAGCCATCGTTTTTAGGCTTCTAGGCTCATAAATTAAGTACAACATGTGCTGATCATGGCATGCCATTCCAGATGCCAGCATCAACAATAAAATTGATCGTGTCAACGCATCTAACAGGTAAAATATGCTAATAATTTGATCTGTTAGTAACAGCCATAAAATATGCTAATAATTTTTTAGTATTCTTAATTAACAAAGGTTGCAAGTGAGTCCTGAATTCACTTTTTCATGCCACTGTAGCATGGTATTCTGATGAAGCAAGTACCAGACCAAAATATTTGATACATGCTTTCAACAAGGCTGGGGAAACGAGTGGTTCAGGAGGCCAGAAAATTCCAGATAAACTAAATACATCAATGCATAAGATGAAGTAGTCCATGCACCTCCAGTAAAAGTGATCTTTTGGTTTAAGTCTTGGGACATAAACCAAGTTTTTATAATTATTTTAATCTAGACATATTTGATAATTTTAAATTATAAAATAAAATTGAAAATTGAAAATAATTGGCGAGAATATTCACAAACATCATAAATATAAATTTATTAAATTATTTGATAGTTAATATATATGGTGGCAATGGTAATTCTAGCAATATGACAACAAATGTAGTATACGAAGAAGTATTCTACAATTTGCCAGAGGTTTCAGTTTGGAAGGTAACAAAGCACAGAACCCATGGTTTTATACTACATTACTCTGACATGGTAAATAGACGTTGTGCCTTTATTGGAAATCAGTTGGGTGTTTTCATTATTACTATGCTCAGCTGCATAATTCATATGAATTTATTATTTCTTCTTTTATGCTGCAGTTTGTATGTTTCTATGGTAACTCTTGGACATCCTGGTTGAGCAGCTATAAATTTATCAAAGTTTAATTTTGTCATTGGATTTGAAAGCAATGCCTGATCGTGTTATATGAGGTATGTATGATTGTCTATGTTCTTTGGATGTGGTTGTGTAATTTTTAAACGCACACGTGCGCTCCCACTCCCAAAACACTTTGAAAATTTCTGGAATACTGTAACATATATGTCTGAATATTGCTCTTCATTTACTTCAGCCTAAGTTGTGCGAGCTGTGGATCTGCTTGCGACAATCAGAAGTAGAGATTCCTGCCTCCGCAAAGGGAAAAAAGATTTCGGATAAAGATAAATATCAAGTAACTTAGTCGCAGTTTTTGTGCAATATTTGCTTTGACTACAAAGGATGTACAAAAATGTTCTCAAGCACTTCCTGCAGACACACATTTGCATAAAAACTGCCTAGGCAGAATATCTTCTAAACATTGTTGGATGTTAATCTACCATGCTTAAATTACACTATTGTATGAGAACAATTTAATTCCTTTTATCATTACTTTTTCTCACAAGTTTAGATTTCAATTAGCATCTTAATATAAAATTAGCTGGTATTTGAGAGGTTAACATGTAAGTTTATGATTACTTTTACTCACATGTCTTGATGTCACTTAGAACCTTTTGAAATGAAAGCTGCAAAATATATAACAAAAGACGCTAAATTATTGAGGCAGCTAAGGTGGTAAGAAATCCAAGGGCTTGCTTCCATCCTTTATCATCTCTGTATGACTGTATCTCTCCAGTAGAACAGTAGCACGTTGACTAGCCAGAAGAAAGGAAATGTTGATTGATACCAAAAGCTAAGTGGAACAATGAACAGATGCTTTTGTTCGAAATAAAAAGTTTTCTTCTTGAACTAATAATATAAAATTTGTAGTTTCTAAAAAAATAATATAAAATTTGTACTTGATTTTAAATGTAAGATTATTATTCAGGACAATATATGTATTGGCTTCATTGGAAAAACTTGAGATATATTTGATTGTTATTATTTGTCTTTATATCTTTAGTTTGATTTTATAATGCAATATTTTTTTTCCCAAAATACATAAGTTAATTCTTTATTGCAATTGTAATTAATAATTTTTTTATAAATCTGCAAGTTAATCATATTTTTGTTGTCAAAATACAACTAAAGCATAACATTAAGAACATGTTAATTTTCTCATCACAATCTCGAACAGTTTTCACCATTTTAATATAAAATAAATTATTGAAAATCATATTTTTAATTTATTTGAATTTCACTGAATTCGATCGGAATCATTGAAAGCTAAATGTTAAAATATGATCAACGTATATTAAGTGTGGTCTACACTTATAATTTAAAATATATTACAATCAATTATTTAAATATAAAAATATAAAAGTCACCCGTGTGCGAAGCACGGGCCAGATTGCTAGTATAATCCTAATTCCTGAATACAAACACTTTGGAAAAAGACCTTTTCTGTCCTTCCTAATTTTTTCACCCCATACAAAGCAGCGTCCATTTCAGTCATTTTCCCTTCATTTTGGATCCTCCATTTCAATCTGGGTTATACCCGACTTGAATGCTGTTGTTTTTTATACTTTTATCGGGTTGATCCAACTATAACCGGATCTAATCGTTGGAAACGACTTCCTCCCCATCACTCGATCCCTGCAATTTAGCCTCCACGATTTCCTCCAACTGCCGGATTTTACTCACATTTCTATCATCTTTTCATCGGTTTAAATTTTGAATTCCTTGATTAATGGAGACGTGATTTCAAACCTACGCTCGAGTATGTATTGCAGCATTTTTTTTCTTTCGTTTTCTGATCATTCACGGATACTGGTGACTTTTATGGTAATCTTCCTCACGAAATCGAAACTGGAAATTTGCAGGCAATAAAGCACTCTGTCCGGTCATTTGAATTATACGGTATCTCGTGCTAAAGCTTTTTCAAATGTTCATGTTCTTGGTTCTCTTCTTTTCTTTTGATTAATCTACATGTTTTAATGCAGGGGAAGCGTTTTTCTCTATCTCCACTGTCTCATTCTTCTCAGAACAGTGAGCAACATTTTATGTTATGTTTCAATCATAGTACATAACTGATTTGTGTAGGTCAAAAACATCATCCAAACATCTTGAAGATTTGCAGTGTAGACCATGGATCCATCAGGTTTGTCTTAATTACCTCCTATGTTTGTTTCGCTCCCCTGCACAAAAATTCCAGTCTAGGTGTTCGAAAAAATGCTTCATTGAATATGTATGTGTATTTGTATGCTATAGTTGAATATCTCACAATACACCATCGTATCAGACAATGATTTACATTTTGTTATTGGTACAAAATATTATGGCATCAAGTACATGTCTTTTTATCATCCCACTAAATTATATTTGGTATTGAGATGCAATGCTTTAAGTGTGTTGCTTCTTTTTTAGGCTAATTTTTTTAGGCTATCTTTCATGGTCCCGAGCTTGGAGTTGTTTCAAGATACTTTACGACATCATATATAATGTTGTGGAGAAATCACCGTGACTATCTTATTTTGCAATTCACGGCTTTTACTATTATGATATTTGAAAGTTGTGCTGCACTGCTGCTCATATGTATTTTAAATTGTAATTAAACTTGAAAGTTCTACAACTGCTAAAATAGAGAAGTGTACTAACTAAATATTGAACAATTTATCCGATATCTCTTTCAATATTATTTTCCAATACACTAATATCCATTAAAATCCCAATCCAATACACCCCCTAATAGTAAGCACGTGGTTACAAATTTTACTCACTAAGCTAAGTTTAATAATCCAAAACAAATTCTACATAACTATCTGTTATAATCTATTGCACTTGGAAAATTGCTTATCGGCCACAAGCTCTGTCCCTTGATTGCTAGCCGGCATTACTGCCCGTAAATTAGTTACATCTTGGTTGTTTTAATATAAAACTTCACCAAGACAGAGTATTGGTTTTTCCATCAGTGATAATTTATGTTCCCCAACAAAACTGCAGAATCATATTCATTTACAATTCTCTAACGTGAATATTCATTAACTGTATAATTGTCCCTTCTCTGACCTTTTATATATATTCTGGCTGTTTTGGTCTTCATTGACACGTTATTGTTCTGTATTGTCTTATCTTTAATGCCTGCATTGTAGTTTTTAAACTCTGGCCGGACACATTGATATTACAGGTGTTCGTATGTTTCTGTTGCTATCTAATCATGGAGAATGGTGAGTTTTCGTACCAATCAGTGTATCGTTCTCATGATCATTGTATGCGTTGTCCAATGAATTTATGCTTGCAGTATTTTAACTGGTAGCTTTTTTTTATTTACAAATAGGTCGTCAGCGTATACCTTTGGGTTCTCTGTCTTCTTCTTCCGCGAGGAGTGGTGAGTTTGACTGTTTCTTACAGTTTATAAGTTTGGTAGCAACCTGCTGTTATTCACTCCTTATGTGTTGCTAGGACAACAGAGATGTTATCACATAATTTATCTTCCATGGTGTAACGAGACTGGTTTGTTTTATTTTAGTTTTTAACACAACATTGTAACTGGTTGTTCTATTATATTTACAAACAGGTCGTAAGCGCATCTCTTTGGCTGCTCTTTCTCCTTCCTCCGCGAGAACCGGTGAGAATGAATGATCATTACTATTTATATTGGTAGCAGCAAATGCTTGATTAATTTTCTTATTGTTTGAACTTTGAATTTTAGATTCAGATTAGGTAGGCTGTCTTTTGTATGTGTATTTTTTTGGGTATGTTTGTGCAAGCTTCTAGATTTGAGTGGTTAAAGTGCTAACATCCCATTGCAAATGAAATTCGATATACCCTTCCCTTCATTTAGATCCGAATTGAAGCATAGGAGCTACACTGTGTAACTTGCATGATCTAAATCTCTAATGTCAAAGTAGAAATTTGAGTGCTGACATCCAATTTGTCTGTTGTTGAATCACTGCCTTTCAGCCTGTACTTCTTTATCTTTTCTAACATATGCTATAACAAGTAGCAAGTAAAGTTTAATACAGTACCTTTTCTTTTATTCAATCTGAATTGAAGCATAACTGCATGAGATTTACTCTGTCTGTTGCTCTGTCTTAAACTGTTTTGTCAAAAAGATTTTTTAGGTCCTCATCATCATCTTAAGTTGATTTTGATCTTTATGGATATACAAATCGATATGCAGATGTGCCACAAGCATGGGGTAATGCACAGGGATCTTAAACCCGAGAACTTTTTGTTATAATAATATCACGTGGAATTAGACTTTTGTGGTTTCCGGAGGCATCATTGTCTGACCATGACATATAATCTAAATTTGCACTCTTTATTTTCATTTGTAAGTCTAAATGTAAAGACAACCCTATCTGTTACATAGGGATGATAACTCAACAATAGAACAGGACAAGTAAATAACACTACGCCTGCACCGGAATCGGAAGATACGAAGACAAAGGTTGAAGAAGCCATCTACAGTCTTGAAGGAATAAGTTCACTGGAAGAAGTTCATTAATATGTTCATGCCTCGGTGAAGAATAAGGATTGAAGTATTCAAGATTGTGGAAGCAATGAAGATGTTGTCCAAGTACTCGAAAGATTTCAGTGCAACCCCTGAAGCAAGATATTTCTATATATCTTGGTTGGTTATTTATAATCAACAAACTGAAGCATAAACTAACCCGGAATGACTGATCAAGTTTATTATCAAGCAAAGGATTCAAAGAATTATTTCAGTTCGAGTCGTTCGTGAACCAGACCAGTGCACAGGACGTCAGGACGTACGAAAGTATTCAGTGAATTCGACCAACGAATTAATTGATCAAGTCAATCGAGCTGCTCCAGGATATATTGCCAAAAGGATCTTATTAATTAGATATATATATATATATATTAATTGTGAATTATTTGAATTTAAATAATTCAAGTAATTAAGTTAACACAATTATTTATATATATATGTATATTTAATTAGTATACAAAACAAGAAGCAAGATCAAAACATGGAATTTGTCTAAGGCATTTCACAGGAGCACCCAGCGCAAGGTTTGACCAAGAGTCAAAGCGCAAACTTTGACTCAGGTCAACCCCAGCAAAACTCCTTGGTTTTAATTCTAAGTACCACACACTGCATATGATGTACAAGCGCAACTTGGGGCGCAAACTTTGACTGGTCAAAGTTTGCGACTCCAAGTCACAATGACACAGAAAATTCACTTAGAATTTCTTCTAAGTCACATGTACTGATGTCACAATGGTAAGGCGCAATGTTTGACCAAGAAGGGCGCAAACTTTGACTCCTGCACTCTACTACTTCCTGGCGCAACCATTGACCATGTAAGGCGCCATGTTTGACCTCTCAAGTTAGCACAACTTAGAATTTATTCTAAGTATTACAAATCATATACTATGATGAAGTCAAAGCGCAAGGTTTGACTACCACTGGTCAGTGGCGCAACTTTGGTATGCACTTGGAGTTAGTTTTATTTTTATAAAACGAATCCGTCCAGGACGAACTCAAGTCGTCCAGGACGAACTCGTTAACCATGGTTAGATTTTGTAAAGCCTATAAATAGAGCCTTGTAGTTTCATTTGAAACTAACTACACACTTTGTAAAGTGCACACACTACACACATACGAGAGCTTAGATAGAAGATCTGTTTTGATAGGCGTTTGTGTGTAGAGTGTATTGTAGTCTCTGTAGCCAACCTTCGGGTTTGGATTTGTAGCACCCTTCGAGGTATTTATCAATATACAGATATACCTTGGAAAATATTGTGTGTTGGTTTAATATTTTCATATCCTCAGAAACCGACCCAATAAATATCCGGAACACGAAACCCATTACAGGACTGCAATTTATTTATCCGCAAGATTCGAAAGAATTTTAAATTGTAGTGAGTATCGTATTCAACCCCCCCCTTCTACGATACTTTGGACCTAACAATTGGCATCAGAGCGCAGGCTGATTGATATACAAATCAGGATCCTTATCGTACGGAAAATCAAGAACCTAGCTTTTGATATTTGATAAGGGGAAATGTTCTTCCGGTTTGTGTTGCTGAATTTGTCCGTAGGCCTAAGCAAGGATTATCTGTCGGATACTGAACTTTGGACCAGGACTTATAAATTTATATTTTAAATTTTAATAAGTTTATTTTATAAATTTAACTTAATTTATTTTAAACTTATTAATTGAGTTTATTATGAATTAATTAAATTTATCTTATAAACTTAATTAAATTTACTTTATAAACTTTGCTAAATTCTTTTAATAAATTTGCTTAAATTTATTTTAGACTTGTAAAGTTTACTCTTAGACTTTATCAAGTTTATCATAAATTTTTATAAATTTATTATTTAAATTTGTATAGTTTATGATTTAAATTTAAGTTAAAATATAAAATATAAATTTAAGAGGATTTAACTGATTATGGATATAAGTTCAAGTTCAAGGGTTCAAATTCATTTGTTCTGGAAGCTATGATTTAATTGGAGACGAGACACTTGAATATTTTCAAAAGTTAAATTTATCTAATAAATTTTAATATATTTACTAAATGAATTTGAAATAAATTTATTCTAAACTTATTCAGTTTATTATGAATTTATTTGAATTTATTTTTTAAATATAATTAAATTTACTTTATAGATTTAACTAAGTTTATTTTATACTTTATTTTCTTTCATCTTTTAAAACTTAATTTTAAAATTTATTTTCTTTATAATTTAAACTTAGTTTAAATAATCAAGTGTCCCGTAACCTTTTTAATTATTCTACACCAAGACAAATCAGATTGACATTTAGTTGAGACAGATCAGGCTGACAGATTACAAGACAAACACCGGGATTTCAAATACCAGATTCTCAGAACCGGTAATGGAAGTACATTGATGACCCAATCCAATTGATTACTCAAAGGATTATTAGAAGCAGTTTTCTATGTTCGACAAAGCTGATTGTGATTCGAAGAAGATTCTATTGAAGACTAATTTGGTACTACTAAGAGTGGATTTTGAAGAAGGCACTTCAGGCCTTGATCTGAGTAATTACTCCGACTTGATTATCAGATCACCAGATCAGGATGGAAATTTGCTACATCTGCAGTGAAGCATCTTTCCAGGGCTCGGAATGTCAACTTTGAATGGCACCACTGGTAGTAGGAAAAGAGAAGTTTTTACGGACGAATCTTCAAGGGATTTCAATCTAACTCAGTGATTCAGGGATATACAATTACCTAGTGAATTGTATCAATGCTAAATCCATCCAGAATCAACTGAACAAAAGACAGAGAACTGTGGAGGTTTAAGGATATAATTATTGAGTTACTACCGCACCAAATCAGTTTCGTGCATTTATGTCAGAACCTTAGGATTGAACAGAAGAGTTTGTAACTACTGAATTTGAGGAAGCTCACGTCGACGAAAGTTAACACTTTTGAAGAATGTGAGGACAGAACTTCAAGGATTAGCATAACATTGTCTGAGAGGTTTAGTCATGTCAGATTCAGATGGAATCCATTGGTTTCAAGTGGAGACTCTTCAGGGTTCAATTCAACAGGCTGTTTGAAAACTGAGTTGGTCAGCGCACACAATATTTTTGGTATCTTTAGCAAAAGAGGGTTGCTATATATATTTGAAGCCTCGACAAACAAGGATGATAGGGCTTGTCTGAAATTCAAGTGGATGTTTTGAAAGAAACATCACAACAAGTTCTTATGCTATTTTAGGAAAGGTGTGAGATGGATCAATTGCTAATGAGAAGGATGATTATGGTTATCTGGCTATCCTAGCATTCTCTGAAGATGACTCAACTCGCACATCTCAGGTATGAATTCTTTCTAACTATGCAATACATATTCCTTTATATTCAAAGCATGTTATAAATCTCTGAGTAGAATTGTTTAACACACAAGTACAAGCATGATAGCATCACAGTAGAAAATGTTAAACTGGTATGCTAGATGACTGTTCTAGTTACTAGGCTTGATGATAATCTTGTGCATGTGTCTTTAGCAGATTCTTAACATGTGTATGAATATTTAGGATTTGATTATTTGCTATGGTGAGATTAGAAGCTTTCCTTTGGAAAACAACTCTTAGTTTTAGGGGTTATGATCCTAGCATATATAACTTTGTTAAAACATTTACTTTCAGATTCCCTAGTACAATTAGATTTGCTTATCTAATCTGAATTGTTTGTTAAGGAATTTATTTGTTCTATGATGGAATGTCTACCTTGTGTCAGTAGAACTTTTAGAACTTCATGTTAGATCTAAAACTGACTTAGGTAATAGAGATAGTATAATGCCATATAACAATAGAGTGGGATTAGTATGAATTGATAATGTGATTATTGATTTGTCTATGATCATTATGCTTTTAGGAGATTATTGAATATCTGTAATTCTACTTGCTACCTGTTGCACTTGTGTTAATTGGTTTAAGTAGAGAGTACTGAATCTTCTGAATTGCATAACTGCCTGTCTTGCTCTTGTCTTATCTTTGATTGTTTGCCATGTGTATTCAACATCATGTCTGCTTATTTTCATGTCATGAATGCATGTCTTTGTACTTGCATTGATTTTAGAAAAGCATGTTTGAGAATCACATTAGGGCAATGTCTAGATAAGAATTAGCATGTTAAGGTTGCTTTTGTTGTTACCATTGTTAAAGAAAAATCTCTAATCCATCCGGACCCAGTTATGATTGGGGACCATAGAACTCTTTCCATTTGTGATTGCAGGTTACATATGTTCCATATGATTTTTGGTGCACTCTGTTTGCTGAGTAGCTGAAATCATATATTCACCAAAAGTAACCTATTAGCAAATGTGATCATGTGAGCAGTTCCGTCAATAATCTTTGAAAGATGACAACAAAGATTCTCTTACGGGACATGCCTGTTTTCCTGGAATGTCATCATGGAAGCATATCTTTCTTGCAAGGAGTCAAAACACACATTCCTAGTATCAGACGGTTCTCTGACAAAGGACATTATGTCAGTTCATGGAATAGTGTTTTATCTTAAATCAGGAAGGATGTGAATTTGCTCGTGGCTAATATGGAACTTCAACTGAAGATGGAGTGAGCTGTTTTGATAGTGAAGCCTCATCAGATGAGTATTAGCTATGGCACTTGAAGCTCTCAAACTTGTATGTCAAAACAAGTAGCTCTTTTTATTAGTAAGAAGAGAATTGATGAGAGGACTACCTCATCTGGAATTCAATATGGATGAAGATTATGAGGTATGTCAATAGGGAAGTCGAAGGAGCATCGCACAGAAGCAAAGATATGACTAACATTACTGAGCCGCTTCAGATGATACGTATGGATTTCTACGGATCAGCTAATGTCATGTCTGCAAACAAAGCTAGATATCTTTTTGCGATGATCATTGACTGCTCTAGATTCTTTCGTGTTGTTCATATGTGTTCGAAGGACAAGACGTCACAAATGAAGGTTGATCAAGATGAACCCTGATCATTGATAAATCCAGAAAGACACCATTCTTGGCAGTGGCCAATCAGAAGCAAACACTAACTCTTGGTATGTGTTTGGAGGAAAATGCCTATTTGCAAGTCTTGCATTTGAAGCTCAAAGAATATTTTCCTCAGCTACTCAATGGAGTCTACAGTCTACAGGGTGATTGTGATTAATCAACAGAAGGTGATTGTAAGTCTGGACAGGACATTGAACGACACTTTGCTCCAAGCTGTTAAAGGTGATATTATTGGTTTAATAATGATTCAGATCCAAGCAGAATCTCTTTGCAAGGATAAGGATTATTAAAGAAATCCCAGCAACAGCTTAGGGGGAGCATTTGGTGGATCTACTAGTCAAACTCAACACCACACAAGATGAACAGGACATATAAAGAACGTATCTGCTTAGACAAAGGGTTTGGAGTCAATATCATTCCCGGGTTCTAGTTCTTAAATGTTCCTAACGGTGAAGTGAAGACTGGGAGAGCTATTGTGAAATGATGTTATTTCTTTGAGTTTCAATCTGAAGTGAAACTTGAGGAAGATTCAGAAGCTCTTAAATGGATCCAGATTGAGTGATTGCACAGCAAGATGATCTCAATCAGTTTGAAAGCAGATTGTGCGGATTCTGATACCCTGACCTAAAGACAATTCAGTACTTAGTACTTGTCGGGTATTCATATTCCAACTGGATAGTTTTGGCTCTGTTACGAGGGACAAGCCAATTTGGTTGCTTAGAGTTACTACAAAGGAGAAGGTTATGAAGATGATGGAAACAGAATCTTCAAGTTCAGGACTCTACATCTTAGGGGACTCAACGACCTTCATGATTGAACTAAAGCACCATTGACGAGACTGGGGTTTAGGATATTACAGTGAGCTAGAAGATGAAGATTCATACAATATTTCAAGGACTTTGCAGTTGCAGATCCAACGGAATTTGTATACCTATTTCTTCACCAGCTCTCTATGAGTTGCTATTCAACACCTGATGATCGTCACAGACATGGTATGACTTCTGACTAGCATATTATCTTAATATCTGTTTGCTAGAGTCATATTTGGTATCCAAATTATTACCTCTCATGATACAAGGCACACACAATACAACTATATGTGCTGTGATACCATGATTATATTATATGTGGACTAACGTCACTTGTGCAAGATAATTGCTAAGTGAATGCAGATTAGTGATATGATGAGTTTGTTGCAAAGTTGCAATTCTTTATGGTCTACTAGTTAGCCTAAAGAATGATGGCAATAAAAAGAAGTCAAGGATCTTTTGAATATGCGCATTTTGGAAGATTCTAGACCTGCCAAGACTTATGCCAACAACCACTGGACTTAATCAGTACAAGAAAGGTACATCAACTGAAATGTCAAGTCTCAGAGGTATTCAACTTATCACTTTACTTAACTGCAAGTGGATCACATGATATATTTTCTATAAGGTATTACTTCTTTCATGAGCATGTCTATCGTATTTCTTGAATGAATTCATGAGTATTAAATTGTCTATACATAGGACTTGTGAATTTATTTAAAATCCAGTACCTCGTGCTTTTTGCTATTATATATGATTGCCATGTTTATTGATTTGCATGCTTAGATGGTGATTATATGTTTTAGCATGAGTATTTGTTATTTCAAATTATTTAAATTGTGTTGCATGACAATTAAGTGACTTATTTGTTCATGATTTAAATGATTAGAGATGACATGAAGCATGACTTAATTATGTTATTTTTCTTGATCTATACCTCTTCAACAATTGGTATCTAGTAGAGAACTTTGTCATAATCTAGTCGTGATATATCTGTATTTGTGAACATACTTAGGATTATTTTCTAGGTTGAATTCATTTTTATAGGTATAAAATCTGATGCATGACTTATTTGTTTCTAGACTTGTGACTTGTATCAGTAATTGGTATGTGGTTAGAATCTAGTTAGAATTTAGTCATGATATACTAGTATTTGTGGAGTTACTTAGATTCTCTCTAGGCTGAATCCATTTATATTAGTGTATATACTTGAAGCATAACTATTTGTGTTGGATATTTGATGATTCATTAATTGATATTTCATTTCATGTCTAACTGCATATAGTTGTGATACTTTTAGTGTTAGTGATATTTTTGCATGCTTATATGTAGATCACTAATATTAATTGTTAATATTTTCTGCGAGGAGTTGTGTGAGTTTACTTGTACTCAATGCTTACATGTATAAGACTTGTGAACTTTTCTTCAACTTTCCCTCGGGCTTGCGTATATCTTTGTATGATTGTCATGATTTTAGTTGTTATATGATGATCTGATAATTATATGATATAGCGTAGGTAATTATTATTTTATCTTAGTTAAATTGTGATCCATGACAATTATATGCTTATTTGTTTCATGATTGACTTTGATAGAATAATAGATGCATGATTAATTCACATTTTGAATTATTTAATTGGTATCTCTCTTTGATGCTTTATTGATGTTTTATTTGTGAATTGATTGTGATATATTGGCACTGGTGAAATATTGTTGCATATTTCTTAAAACCACTAGGGCTAATATATTTTAGGTGTTTAATATTCTGAGTACAAGGGAGACAACATAATCTTTATTCAGTCTCATATTTATGTTCTAGAGTGGTGAGTTTCTTTAAAGAAATTTTCATATCAATTGATTTCAACAATTGGTATCCACTACTCTATATCATAAAATTTCTTAGAATATTTTGCATCTATACATGTAGCGTCATAGGACGATACATTGATTATCTTGTATTTGTGTACTTGGTGATCTTTGTCACTTGTAGCGTCTGTTTTGACGATGTGCTAGTATGAGGCCTTTTCACTAATTATTGTGGTGAGTGCTTTATACACTGTAGCGCATAAATTTTCTTTTTCCCTTTTTAAATTGTAGTGAGAAACAGGAGTCTGTGTCTTTTTCAAAGACAAGTTCATTTAAACCTTTTATGCATAGATTCAGACTCTCGTACTCAAACAAGTTTTTAATGGAAAACTTTGATTCTTTCATCGGTTGTGATTGTCATTCTTTATGAAAATCAATTTACAGTCACAACTGATTCATTTTTCCTCAAAAGATTAAATGCAATTGCTTTCATTCAAAATCATAGATTTTCTAAAATGCATTTATATCTCTTTCTGTTCTTTGGAACTTAATCAGCCTCTTGGCTTTCCTAGATAGTCATAAGGTTGAAAAACCAACAATCTTTATCCCAGACTACAAAACCAAATTCAGAACACATCCCAACTTTCCCCATGGAGTAATAAGGAACTTATTAGACTAGAGGTCAATGAGGGAGAAACTGTACTTGTTGCAGCAAATAAGGATGTGAGGGATAGTGTACCCACAGCTCTACCTCTCAAGAAGAGAAGGTGTTTTCAAACCTGAGGTAACTGTTGCTCATCTGTATTCTCTCAAAAGAATATAGAGCTGAAAAGGCAATAAAACAGTCTCTGGAATCATTCTCTCAACAGGATGAGTCCATTGAAATTCGCTCGTCAGCCAGAGCATCTTGTATTGAGTCAAGCACATTATCAGTAATCACTCTGATAAAGAGCCTACACAGAAAATCTTTTGGACACAATACAAGAGAGTGCACAGTAAGGTTAAAGGTTTTGTTCTAGAAGCAACTTCTTCATTTACCATTTCACGGTAGATAAGATGGTTGATGCCTTTACAGGTGTATGGAGGAAACGAGGATCTCAATTGCCAAATCTTCAGGATTCTCGTCTCCCTCCCCAGATAAGAACAGATCTGGATCCAATCGGAATGGATTTCCTATTTATAGGAGATCGGCAACTCTCTGACTATGAGTCAATTTATTGATGAGTCAGTTGAGGATCGGGGATTTACGAAACCCCATTGCACCGCCAGTGACCTCTCTTGAAGGGGCTATGGTGATTTTCTCATGCAGGTACAGAAGACCATACTTTGAGTGCTGAGAGAAACACTGTGAGCCAAACACTGAGAGTTAAACACTTGGTGAGATTCTGAGAAGGACCAGTGAGATATCAGAATGAGAAATATGTGAGCATGAGTGAGTGCAAACACATAGGATATTGAGAAGAGTGAAACACTTGTGAGGTACATATAATAATAATTGGTATTGAAAGCTCACAAGTTGTTGAAAGAATTGACGGAAGCAACTACGGTTCATTCCATTTCACGTTGTGAACCTATGGTTGATGATTCTCTTGAATCAAGTGTCTTCACAGACATTGAGGAGGACTTAGGCCTTTGCCATAATTAAGCCTTTGTCTAACCTCCCAGAGCAAACAACTCTGGATCCTTAATTGGATAAGCCACTTAGTGGTTGGCAACTTGTGGACCATGATTCGGATTTATCTGATGCGTCTACAGGGACTGGGAATTACGAACTCCCATTGCACCACCGGTGACCCCCTTTAAGGGTGGCTAAGGTGATTTTCTTGCAGGTACTCAGCATTTTGGAAGCTTAGTATTTGTGTGGAGGGATACACTTACAGAACTCGTGAGTGACACCCTTACCCAGAAACCGAGAGAAAATTGAGTGTCGAGTGATACACCTGCAGAACATTTAGTGAGATAACCACTGATTACCAAATTTATACCTAAAGGCAAAGTGGATACTTTCACTGAAATGTTCGACTGACTGCCGTTGGAGCCATGTTGAAGATGTTATCGAAACCTTACCAGGGATCTAACAATTGGTATTGCGACCTAACAATATCGGGAAGCTTTAGCATTTGGTAACACCAAAGGGACACGATTGTCAGATTTTACTCATTACTTTTCCGTTTGGAACCTATTCTTTCAGCATAGGGACCAACCCAATCAAAGTAAACCCTTCTTCTGAACTCTTTCTTCGACCCCAGCTTTAGCGTTGTGTAGTTCTCTATGGGGAGATTATCTTTTGGTACAGGAAGTATTGTACACATTCCTTGACCATATTTGATACCACATATCCTCGGAGGATTCCACAACTAAGGGGGAGAATATATTTAGGGGGAGAATATATGAAAGGGGGAAGAAAAAGTAAGTTAGCTTTCTTCTGTTGTCTACAACTAAGGGGGAGTAAAACTACTCTTTAGCTGTGTAATACGGAGGAGGAGATTCATCTTTCAACTAAGGAGGAGGATTCATCTTTCATCTAAGGGGAGATAGCTACTTATCACCAAGGGGTACTTGATCAAGGTAATGGGAGGAGAAGTAATAAAAACTCATGTACACCTCACCACTGTATTGCATTCTTATTCAGGTGGTACGTGGTATGATTCCTAGGAAGTAGTGGTATTAGTTCACCACTATCTCTAACAGAGGGAGAAGCATAAGCAAAGACTTGTTTCTTTACTTTTGAGGGATCACGGTGATACATTTATTCTTCAGTAAGTGGTAGACAGGAACTTATTCATCACCACTGAAGAATTTAAAGAAGCTGCTGATTGTTCTTTGCATAATGGAATGTTTTGAATTCTCTTCAAGACAAACTATGAGGATGATCTGGCAGGTAAGCAAGAACCAGAGAAATAAAGGTGATATGCACATTTGTTATTTCTATTCATGAAATCTGGAAATGTATTATATGATCCAGAAACTTTGTAGCATTATTTACTAGTCCAGGATTTTACTTTTTCTAGTGTTAGTTGAGTTATCCTCCAGAGGATTTGCTTGTTATGATTAACAAACAAATAGGGGGAGATTGTAAGTCTAAATGTAAAGACAACCCTATCTGTTACATAGGGATGATAACTCAACAATAGAACAGGACAAGTAAATAACACTACGCCTGCACCGGAATCGGAAGATACGAAGACAAAGGTTGAAGAAGCCATCTACAGTCTTGAAGGAATAAGTTCACTGGAAGAAGTTCATTAATATGTTCATGCCTCGGTGAAGAATAAGGATTGAAGTATTCAAGATTGTGGAAGCAATGAAGATGTTGTCCAAGTACTCGAAAGATTTCAGTGCAACCCCTGAAGCAAGATATTTCTATATATCTTGGTTGGTTATTTATAATCAACAAACTGAAGCATAAACTAACCCGGAATGACTGATCAAGTTTATTATCAAGCAAAGGATTCAAAGAATTATTTCAGTTCGAGTCGTTCGTGAACCAGACCAGTGCACAGGACGTCAGGACGTACGAAAGTATTCAGTGAATTCGACCAACGAATTAATTGATCAAGTCAATCGAGCTGCTCCAGGATATATTGCCAAAAGGATCTTATTAATTAGATATATATATATATATATTAATTGTGAATTATTTGAATTTAAATAATTCAAGTAATTAAGTTAACACAATTATTTATATATATATGTATATTTAATTAGTATACAAAACAAGAAGCAAGATCAAAACATGGAATTTGTCTAAGGCATTTCACAGGAGCACCCAGCGCAAGGTTTGACCAAGAGTCAAAGCGCAAACTTTGACTCAGGTCAACCCCAGCAAAACTCCTTGGTTTTAATTCTAAGTACCACACACTGCATATGATGTACAAGCGCAACTTGGGGCGCAAACTTTGACTGGTCAAAGTTTGCGACTCCAAGTCACAATGACACAGAAAATTCACTTAGAATTTCTTCTAAGTCACATGTACTGATGTCACAATGGTAAGGCGCAATGTTTGACCAAGAAGGGCGCAAACTTTGACTCCTGCACTCTACTACTTCCTGGCGCAACCATTGACCATGTAAGGCGCCATGTTTGACCTCTCAAGTTAGCACAACTTAGAATTTATTCTAAGTATTACAAATCATATACTATGATGAAGTCAAAGCGCAAGGTTTGACTACCACTGGTCAGTGGCGCAACTTTGGTATGCACTTGGAGTTAGTTTTATTTTTATAAAACGAATCCGTCCAGGACGAACTCAAGTCGTCCAGGACGAACTCGTTAACCATGGTTAGATTTTGTAAAGCCTATAAATAGAGCCTTGTAGTTTCATTTGAAACTAACTACACACTTTGTAAAGTGCACACACTACACACATACGAGAGCTTAGATAGAAGATCTGTTTTGATAGGCGTTTGTGTGTAGAGTGTATTGTAGTCTCTGTAGCCAACCTTCGGGTTTGGATTTGTAGCACCCTTCGAGGTATTTATCAATATACAGATATACCTTGGAAAATATTGTGTGTTGGTTTAATATTTTCATATCCTCAGAAACCGACCCAATAAATATCCGGAACACGAAACCCATTACAGGACTGCAATTTATTTATCCGCAAGATTCGAAAGAATTTTAAATTGTAGTGAGTATCGTATTCAACCCCCCCCTTCTACGATACTTTGGACCTAACATCATTGTAGTGTATTTCTAAGAATATCATTGTTAACTGGGATTGTAGGTTCCAATATTGCACATTGGTACTTGGTCAAGCCACTAACCGAAGTCATGACTCAAGATTTCAACTCAGGCACCATGTATTTATCTTTTCAAATGTTGAATCAATTAAAACAACTACTGTCTCTGAGATTGATTATGGTGTACCTGAATCCGATTATATTCTTATTATTTTTTCTACTCAAGCACTGCCAGTGTTGGTGGTAGTCAGGGATATCTCACGCCATCACAGAGGCGGCTACACGGCGAAGATCTCTCTGGTAATATGATTAAAATTAGTAAGGGATATCTGACGCCATTACAGAGAC
The DNA here is from genome assembly GCF_001625215.2 of Daucus carota subsp. sativus. NCBI lineage: Eukaryota > Viridiplantae > Streptophyta > Magnoliopsida > Apiales > Apiaceae > Daucus > Daucus carota. The sequence goes on along the minus strand of NC_030384.2, from coordinate 44,361,433 downwards.
GGATACACGGCGTTGATCTCTCCAGTAGGTATCCAGTTTTTCCAATTATGATAATTTCCTGTATAATATAGGCATTGTTGAACTTCAGAACCAGAATCCAACTCTAGGTTGCTTTGCATAGGCATCGATTTTTAGTTCTTATATTGTGGTCCTGTGTTGAAGGAAGGAAAAGGTGTCACATGCCATATATGGAATATTTAACCTTTTAATGATGCTTCTGTGGTTCTCTTCTATTTATATTACATAGTTGATAATTTTAAGAAATTAGGTGCTTAAGCATGTCTCTCTGCATCAGTAGCTTTCATACCTATTCAGAATTGTGATTTTTCCCTAAATATATATATTAGTATTTTACCACACCATTCAGTGGACTAAGTTATCATTTATCTCTGTTTTTGTGCCGATTATGATTCCACAAATTTGTACAGGAAAAGTATTGGGAAGAACACACTGGAGAGGCTTTGGCAATAATTAATCATGCTTCATCTTATTAATTTGACATTGTCTGTGATCACAGTTTTTCAAAGAGTACAACGAATTGGCACTGAGTCTCCTCACTACATCACTTGAAGAAATGCAGTGAAGGTAATATTTTGTTCTGTTTTTTCACATGGTTTACATTCTGTTATAGCTATCGGCTTATGTCATACTAAACTATTATGAGTGTGATCCCTCCTTTTCATTTCAGTATCCCTTTGTAATTTCTTATGGTTCAAATTTCATTTGATGAACATTATCTGAAAGCTTCCTTCTTTTCAGTTCCTAGGACTGATGTTATTAGATCATTCAAATACTTCAGTAATGGGGCAATATGTTACTTAAATAGACAACATGAGGATCCTCATGAACTAATCGAACTGTTCAAATCATATATCTCTGTAAGTCCAGGAGGATAATTTGATGCATAGTCTCTGTTATATATTCCTATACAATATGTATTTCTTGCTTTTTCATCCAAATGTGAACATCAACATCTTTTAGTTTACCATATAATATTATGCTGTGGACACCTCCTAATATGAGGTATATTTTCAAAACCAGAACAAAAGCAATCTGTTTGGATGCGACAATCATTAACAATGGCCATATAGTTATAAAAAAACAAATGCATAATATCTTTGCAAATCTGGCAGATTTTGGAAATTCAATTCCAGACACTGTACGGGTATGCCAATGTATTAGAGAGGCAGGGCTCCCAGCCAAGTTTTTATTACTTCGGCTGCCACTAGGTTTGTATTTTCCCAAAACATCATGACTTGCACCGTTAGTCTCTGTCTTTTTAATAAATTTTATAAAAGTTTGAATACAAAATCTTAATTTACTAAATCTTCACATATGAACCAAGTCTTGAGGAAGTGTGTTATTCTTCTTCCACTAATCTGATGTGATTTACACTTTTAAATGTAATGTTTTAATATATTATTTCATTATTTTTATATATTATTAATATCATTTGTAAGTTAAATGTATTTTAACTTATTTTATTAAAAATACTAACATTTTGTTTTGCTGCAGATGAGGCTCTGCTCTGAAGCAGAAGTCTTGGTAATAGCGTGAGGTGCACTTGAAACAAGTGAGTTCAAGATGAACTTGATGTGGGAATCTTTTAAACTACTGATCTTGATCCCATCAACTGGTTAGTATAGTATTATCTGTTATTAATTCCCATGCACTTTTTACTAAGGTTTATTGTTATTCTTCAAAAAAAATTATTGCTTAGGATATAGCATTTCCCTGCATCCACACCTAATAGTTTTCTATGATGTTTCTCTTGAACTCAATTGTTTTATCATATATTGCATTCCAAGACATTCACTTTGTCAGAATGTTTCAAGCCCTCATATTTTTTGCATCATGGATTTATAATATCTTTTTCTGTTCATGTATTTTCCATAACCTCTTAAGAAGGGCATCTACATACAAGTTTTGATACGATCCTAAAGAACCTATAGAAGGAAGTCAAAAACTATAAATCCAAGTTCATTATCGTTATCAGTGTAGCCAGCTTCGCATATCATTGCAGAAGCTGAGTTTAAGATTGGCCCTACTATATACTGTTTTTCATGTTGCTCTGAATTGTGCAATGTAAATATGCCAGAAAAACTTATGTTCAAATTACAATTATCTGGCATGATTTCATTTACTGCAGGTTAAAAGAATTCCTAGAGGCATAATGTTGTAACTGACCTACTCTACCTACTCTGCCGGGTTAACAGGCTTCAGGAGGATAATTGTTTGTAATTTTTTTATTTTTTTTCAATTTGGTGCTAAATAAAGCAGGAAGACATCAGTGCTGTAAGGATGTCTAGCATGTAGTACAATAACGAATTGACATTTGATACATGATAGGGTGTAGCTACCTCAGGTGTCAATATTGTATTCTGATTGGAATTTCTGACCACTCTTAAGAAGTTTAGTAAAACGGAATGAAAATATGATTAGATAATGAAGATCTTTGTTTTCTGACTGTAGGTGAAGGTAACTGCTACTATCTAATAGCAAGTATTTGAAGATTATTGTTACTTTCAATATCTCATTTTACTGAATTTGTGCAATATATTTAGTGTATCGAGGTTATATCTAAATACATTTTACTCACACTTCTTCAAGATATTAGTGGCTACCATCACAACATTGATATCAAAACGGCAGGAGGTAGAAAATTCTAACATTCACGGTAGCATGTTCAAAGTTTGGGGTAAGAATTTTCATTCCAAACCTTTAGAAATGATACTAGAAGAAGTCTTTGTAAGTTGGTTAGCTTTTGTAGCTTCTGCATGTATCTGAGACTTGAGAGCTCAATCTCGAACAGGTGGACACTTAGACTTCCCTGCTCTTCTCAAGCAAAAAAATTGCTGAAACCATGTCCGCAAGAGCCAGTAAGACCAAGCGGGGCAACAATATTCATTTCAATTTATTTTCTTAAATCAGTAGGATCTCCTGTATGTGCAGGGGAGTGACATTAGGAAATTTAGGAAATTAAATAAACACATAAAAATATACATATATTATTTACATTTAGTAAATATTAGATTTTAACATTTAAATATTATTTACTAACTTATATATACTAACATATTTAAATTCATAACTTATTATTTTTCAAAAATTTGAAAATTTAATATATGAAAAAATAATATTAACAAAATTGTTTTAATATGAATAGAATGATGTTAAATTGAATTAAAAAGATATAGTAAAATTACCGTGTGCGAAGTATAGGCAATATTCCTTTTCCTTGAATCACATGTTAATTTTCTTCGCAATGGATTTTTTTGTTGTTGTCATATTCATGGATATTTGATTTAGTTGGAATATTAAGTTTATTTTTACTTGATTCCCTGTTCGAATAATTACTTTTAAAGTATGGGTTTTAGCCCTATAAAAATCATATTGTGTAAATATAATGATATTAGTCTAAAATGTTAACCTAGCGTGTTATAATGAGAATTACATAATGATGCAGGATCTTTATACTCAGCGCTTAGAACTAGATTACTTAGGTCTCACACCCAAGAAAGTAATAGAACTCAGGTCTCACACCCAAGAAGAGTAATAAAACTTAATTCATTCCAATCTGCCTCAAACAAACTGAGTACAAGAATTTATAGCTCCCTCTGGAACTTTCTAGCTGAATAACATTTAAGGTATTCAATTCAAAGGACCTTCAGACTTCTAAGAGACTTTTAGACTTGTTTGACTAATAGACTTAGGCTTTAGGACTTCTTCATTAATTAATCATGAACTTAGTATTTTCTAGAACATTTCAATTATATCCTGGAACCTTCTGCCTAGTATTTTCTGGAACATTTCAATTATTTCCTGGAACCTTCTGCCTTCTTGAATATGTTTTCCCATACTTTCTTGAATTTACATCATTTCTCCCCGGCTTGGAAAAACTCGGCTCCGACGAGTTGAAAGAGTGATACTTGTTATAGAGATCAGGATCCAAACGTTGAAATTCCTCATCAGAGATCCATGTACAGTCCGACCAAGGTTTATCCTTCCATTTAATCAAATATTTCTGATAACCGCTGTTCCGAGTAGAAACAATAGTTGTATCCACTATATCGTCAATCTCGTCACGGACATTTGAAGCAGGAGGTAGGCGAAGTGGAGGAATAGATTTAGTAGGGTCACTATGTCCGTGATAAATAGTTAAGTCTTCAACATTAAAGATGTTGCTAATTCCCATGTCAGCAGGAAGATCTAGAACGTAAGCGTTGGAATTAATTTTATGGCTGATTGTATATGGTCCCACCCTTCTGTACTGCAACTTTTTGTATTTGCCATTGGGAAAGCGTTCAGGCCGAATGCGTACCATAACCTGATCTCCAACCTCATATTCAGTGTTTTTACGATGCAAATCTGCCTGAGTTTTGTATTTAGCATTACTGGCCGATATTTTGTGACGAACATCAGCATGAATTTGCTGAATATGTTCAGCAAAAGCTTCTGCATCTGCACTGTGACGGCCAGATATAGGTAAAGGGGCCAGATCAATTGGTTTCTTAGGCTGCATACCTAACACAATCTCAAAAGGACTGCGGCCTGTAGTTCGGTTGACGGAACTGTTGTACTCGAACTCAGCCATTGCTAAAATCTGGTCCCAAGTTGTGAGTTTATCTTCAACCAAGCAACGCAGTAGATTCCCCAAACTCCTATTAACAACTTCTGTCTGCCCGTCGGTTTGAGGGTGATACGCAGAAGAAAATTTTAATTGTGTATTCATCAACCTCCACAATGTTCGCCAAAAATAGCCTGTAAATTTCGTGTCTCGATCTGACACTATAGTCTTTGGCAACCCGTGTAGCCGAACAATCTCTTTGAAAAATAACTTTGCAATGTGGACTGCATCTAACGTCTTCGAACATGGAATGAAATGCGCCATCTTGGAGAATCGGTCGACAACCACGTAGATTGAGTCATGTCCTCGAGCAGTTTTTGGTAAGCCAAGTATGAAATCCATGCTTAAGTCTTGCCAAGGTTCGTGAGGGGTCGGAAGTGGCATATATAATCCTGAAACATTCTTTGTTCCTTTGGCCATTTGACATATACGACACTGAGAAACAACAACAGCTACATCATGCTTTAAACGTGGCCAAAAGAATCTCTCTTCAACCATGGCTACTGTTTTGTCTCTTCCGAAATGACCACGACCATGTAATTCCTGAATAATTTGTTCACGAACTGAAGTAGATGGTAGACAAAGACGATGCCCTTTGAATAAATAACCATCTCGTAAAGAAAAAACAGAGTGTTGTTGTCCGGTAGTCATGCTGGAATAGACATCCTGAAAATCTTTACATGATGGATATTCCTCCTTAAGCCTTTCGAAGCCTACTACCTTGACAGATAACGTATTCATAACATAAATTACTCGGCTAAGAGCATCAGCCGCCTTATTCTCCACCCCAGCTTTATGTTTTATAACAAAGGCATATTCTTGCAAGAACTCAACCCACTTGCCATGCTTCTGGTTAAGCTTCTTTTGACTATTAAGATGTTTAAGAGCTTCATGATCAGAATATAGCACAAACTCTTTGTGAATAAGATAGTGACGCCAATATCTTAGTGCTTGCACTAATGCATAAAATTCTTTCTCGTAGGTAGTATATTTCAGCTTAGCTTCATTGAGCTTTTCACTGAAAAATGCTACCGGATGTCCTTCTTGGCTGAGTACTCCTCCAATTCCAACATGTGAAGCATCACATGCAACTTCGAACACCTTTGTAAAATCTGGCAGCCTTAGAACCGGGGCTTGAGTCATGCACTCCTTAATCTTCACAAAAGCGTTGGAAGCTGCCAATGTCCACTTAAATTGCCCCTTCTTCATACAATCTGTAATTGGAGCCATTATAGTGCTGAAATTTTTAATAAAACGCCGGTAAAAGGTTGCTAGTCCATGAAAACTCCTTGCCTCATGTAATGATTGTGGTACTGGCCAATTGATAATGGCTGCCACTTTCTCTGGATCTGCTGCCACGCCATCAGAAGAAACAACAAATCCCAAAAATACAACGTTGCTTGTCATAAAAGAACACTTTTTCATGTTGATGTAGAGTTTTTCTTGCCGTAGGACTCGTAGAACACGTCTTAGATGAGAGAGGTGCTCCTCCTTGGTCTTGCTATATATTAAAATATCATCAAAATACACAACCAGAAATTTTCCGATGAAAGGCTGAAATATTTGTGTCATTATCCTCATAAATGTGCTAGGAGCATTGCATAAGCCAAAGGGCAAGACCAACCATTCATAAAGCCCATCTTTGGTTTTAAATGCAGTCTTCCATTCATCTCCGGGCCGAATTCGGATTTGATGGTAGCCACTCCTTAGATCCACCTTTGTAAAGATGGTAGCACCTGCCATCATATCAAGCAAATCATCGAGCCGTGGTATTGGGAAGCGATACTTAACAGTAATTTTGTTAATTGCACGGCTATCTATACACATGCGCCAACTTCCATCCTTCTTTGGTGTTAAAAGAGCCGGGACTGCACATGGACTTAGGCTCTCTCGAATGAATCCTTTTGACAAGAGAGCTTCCACCTGCTTCTTGAGTTCAGCATGTTCCGAGGGATTCATTCGGTAGGCTGGAAGATTTGGAAGTTGTGCTCCCGGGACCAGATCAATTGCATGTTGTATATTGCGCATCGGAGGTAAAGCATCAGGTAGTTCATCAGGAGCAATATCTGAAAAGTCTTGCAACAATGTTTTAATCTCACCTGGTAATTCCTTGGCTGTCGAGTCCTTATTCTGGCTTATCTGCTTGATCACCATTCCATAAATAACTCCAGTTTCATTGCTTTCGCGCAAGAACTTCTTCTTTGTTAGCAACTGAAGGACCCTTTTCTCCCTTTTAAATGGTTGATCTGATGTAGTTACTGCAGAAGTTGAGTCAAGTAACTTCTGATCTGTTTTAGATTCTGAAGTTTTTGGCCTGATTTTCTTCATCTTCTTCAGTTCTTCGGAACTTTTAGGATAAAGTGTAATCTTATTACCTTCCCAGAAGAAATGAAAGGTATTCTCCTTGCCACAATGATAGACATCATAATCGAATAACCATGGTCGTCCAAGTAAAATGTGCGTCACATTCATGGGTACAACATCACAATGAATAGAATTTTTGTAACGACCACACATTATTGGAACTAGGCAGCGTTTACTTACCGGAATGGATGTATTATCGATCCAAGCAACATGATAGGGCTGAGGATGTGGCTCTGTAGGAAGTTTTAGTCGTTCCACTGCCGAGGCTGAAATTACATTCATGCAGCTTCCGCTATCAATCACCAGCTTAAGTAACTCATTTTACAAGTTACTAGTGTTTGAAATATTGTTGTTCTTCTCCAATCCGCCTCCTTAACCTTTGGAGCAGCAAGTATGCGTCGAACAACCATATTCAAAGAGTTTTCCTCGTCTGAATCAGCCAAGTCATCAGCATTGAATTGGGGAGATTCTTCACCATCTTCGTTTTCAGGCACTTCGTTTTCTTTTGACTCTTCTTCTGAAACACCTATATGCAGATTGTTCCTGGTGGGACATTGATAAGCCTTATGTCCCTTGCCTTCACATCTAAAACAACGATCACTATTGTCTGCACCCTTTCCTTTCCCTCCTTTCCTATTTGCTGAAAACTGTTGCTTCGATACAGGGCTGGTGACATTAAACTTTCTTGCTACCGGCTCTTTCATCTGAGCAGATCTTTTAAGAGTTGTCATATTCATATATTCCTCCAAATCAAGTGCAATCTGAAAAGCATTTTCTACACTATAAGGAGTATATCTCAGCATTTCTTTTCTGATTTCAAATCTGAGACCAGATTTGAATCTTGCCAAGCTATGGCGCGGATCTTCAACAATCTGACTTCTTGTTTTTAACTCATCAAACTTTTGCATGTACTCTGCTACCGTCATCGTTCCTTGCTTCAAATTTACAAGTTGTTCACAGAGCCTATCTTCGTAATTTTGTGGCATGTACTTTTCCCGTAGCCTCGCTTTCATCTCCTGCCAGGTTGCTATTGGAGGGAGCCCCGATCTTCGCATGTCTGCTTCAACGCCATTCCACCAGACCTTAGCAAGATTGACCAGCTTCATTTTGGCAAACCTTACACGTCGCTCATCAGTCATGTCGTACCATTCAAAGTATTCTTCAATTGCAGAGATCCAATCGACAAAGTTGGTTGCATTAAATCTTCCGTCAAAGTCTGGTACATCAATTCTCACCTTCTTTGTGATATCCCCAGCTGTATCATAAGGTGCATATGGGCCCCTGTTGAAGTTTCCAGAAACATTAAACATGTGAGGTTGCTGCATCCAAGGGAGTCCATTATTCAGCGGTTCCCGCCTTGCATTTTCTTCTTCGTTTGGTTGTTCGCTGCCGTCTTTGTCTGCGCCATTGTTTGCACCAGAAGACTCTCCTTCAGGTGTTTCCACATTTGAATTTGTCCTTGTTTCAATCTGCTTAACTCTGGCATCAATGTTTTCAATCCGCTGATTTAAAATATTAAGACTTTCCATCATTTGAATCAGCACCTGATCTCGTTCCGCATCTGTAAGTCGGCCTCGGAATGAACGTCCCGTGCGTGTCGTCATAGCGCTGCCTCGGAATGAACCTCGCTCTGATACCAAGTCTGATGCAGGATCTTTATACTCAGCGCTTAGAACTAGATTACTTAGGTCTCACACCCAAGAAAGTAATAGAACTCAGGTCTCACACCCAAGAAGAGTAATAAAACTTAATTCATTCCAATCTGCCTCAAACAAACTGAGTACAAGAATTTATAGCTCCCTCTGGAACTTTCTAGCTGAATAACATTTAAGGTATTCAATTCAAAGGACCTTCAGACTTCTAAGAGACTTTTAGACTTGTTTGACTAATAGACTTAGGCTTTAGGACTTCTTCATTAATTAATCATGAACTTAGTATTTTCTAGAACATTTCAATTATATCCTGGAACCTTCTGCCTAGTATTTTCTGGAACATTTCAATTATTTCCTGGAACCTTCTGCCTTCTTGAATATGTTTTCCCATACTTTCTTGAATTTACATCACATAAGAATATACAATGACCCATCTATATTTAGTATACAATTTCTTAAATCACATTATAATCTTCTTTGTGTTGGGTATTTAAGAATTTTTAGATTAAATATTAGAGGTTAGTTTAAAGTAAAATAATTATGATTTGTATCATTTTAAAAATCTTATAATCATCCATGGGATGTTACAATAAAAACACGTATATAAACAATCAGTTATTAGAACATAAAAATTATTAGAAGCACGTGCATAATATATTTGTTCACTGTTATAATTAATTCGATTTCAAAAATATATTTGTTCACCGTTATAATTGAAGAGCATTACTATATCAATTATTATTAATTTAATCGTTACAATTCATTTCCATGACATTAAGAAAATATATCCATGACATTAAGAAAATATTAAATTATTAATTCGATTTCAAAAATATATTTGTTCACCATTATAATTGAAGAGTATTACTATATCAATTATTATTAATCTAATCGTTACAATTCATTTGCCACTAACCTACTCGATATTAATATTGATATAATGTAATAAAAAATATACATTAATTTTTTATTAAAAATTATTAAATCATCACAATCTATTTGTATGAATTAAGAATGTTACAAAATTTAATTCAATAATGCAAAGCATATATATCATATATTCTTTTTAAAAATTATAATGGAAATCCACTGTTACTTTTATATTATTTATTACTTATAATAAATATCTATATGACATATATATTATGTGCATGTATATGTGTGTATGTCTTTATCTGAAAATCGATAATGTATATTGTGAAGGAAAAAATACAAAAATATGATTATGAAAGAAATTATATTTTGCAATTATTTTTAAATTCGGTATTTTAAATTTAATATATAAATATTTTAGTAGAATTCTTATTTATTTAATATATACTTATACTAAAATTATTCTGATTTATTATATTTTAATTCGTAATTTAATATATAAATATGTTAGTATTATTTTTAGTTATTTTATTCTAATTATATTTTATACATCTAATTTAAAGCAATAGTTGATGGTTGACATGACTATTTTAATTAATATCAGTGAAATTCAAACCTCTTTTAGCATACATGTGGAAGGAATCTTGCCCTGTATCTGCAGGCACTTAAGAATATTTATTGATCTAATAAATTAAACCCAATTTTTTAAACTCTGAATCACTCAAAGATTAATGTTACATTGTGGTTCAGAGAATAACAACGATGATTCACAACAATTTTTATTAATCAATGTTATAATTAAAAACATACTACGATTAATTATTTAAAATTAAAAATTCAACCATTACCCGTGTGCGAAGCACGGGCCAGATTGCTAGTATTCTTAATTCATGAACATAAAGAAAATGGAAAAAGACTGTTTCTACCCTCCAACCATTTTAACACTCCATTCAAACCAGGCCCCTTTCCTGTCTTTTCACCACAAAATCGGATGCTCCAAGTTTAGATGGGTTGCACCCGACTTGAATAAAGTTGTTTTTCAGTAACAACCGGGTTGACCCATGACAATTCGGGCGGCCTCGCTGGAAGAGTGTGACACAAGCGGTTTTCGATCTGTTCCACAAATTATGCCGTGAATTCTTTGAGTCTCAGCAGTTGTCAATCTGCTCCGTTAATTTAGCCGTGTCATTTGAATTACCCGAAATTTCAAATTGGGTGGTTAATTCTCTTTCACTTTTGCAAGCACCGCCTGGACAGGTTTTCAAATTGGTGGGTAGATTTGAATCTGCTCCGTTTATGCAGGACAAAGGAGGCGTTGTACTACTAACGAGTCCAACGGATGGGAATGGAAGCCGACTTTGCAAAGAGAATCTACACCCAAATCCAAATGCACCGTGTATCAATCCTGGAGGTAATCCCGTTTAGTCTGAGATGTTCAGTTTTGGTTATATCATGGTCCAACCCCTGTTCAGTCAGGAAGACAACCCCTGTGTCCAGAGTAGCGTTATCATATTTTATTTTAATCAATCTTGCTTTTACAATTTATGGTCGAAAGCTTTCTCACAGCTGAAAACCGACAAAACTATGTCAGAGAATTGCGCCCTTCTCATGGGAAAACATGCGGTCAATATACTAATTACACAGGTCTTATCTAATGTTATTCATACCTTATTTGTTGTTCTTATGTGACCTGTTTACAATGTTTCAGGCAAGATGAAAGTCGATAGCCAGCAACGCAGTATAGGTAGCATACTACATTCTGTTGGAAAACCAAATGGTATGAAGTACTTCTTTTGGCATGGTTACCTATGATAGTGACAACGCTGTATACATAAGTGATAATTATAAAATCTGTACATACTGAGAAATTGTTGGTTGTGCTCCGTCTTTGCCCCAAATATGCAGAAATGAAAAATACATGTAAGAGCAGTCATAGCACAGCACGTGGTGAAAATCCTGTATTTGCAACTCCGACTGGTCAGTGTTCTACCTCTGTACACTTGGTTTGAAATTGATTCTTTCCTAAATGATGCGTATTCCCTCATGATCGCCGTTATCATGCTGACATAAAATGTACAATGGGAAATTATGCAGGCATCACGAGAACAAGCATAACTTCTTCAGGAAATGTGAGAATTCCCGGCCAAATAGTGGATCCTCTCTTGGTAACTATTTCTTTTCAATAGTTAGTTTTGTAATAATGAAGTTTATCTTTAATGGTTGAGAATTTGCTGATTTTTGCTAGGAGATTGAATGAGAGGTAGTGAATAAAAGGTGATTGGTATGGATGGACTAAAGAGTGTTTAGAAAATGGACAAAATGAGAACAAAGTCTGTGGAGTAGAAATTAGAAACTTTTGTTATATCCTAACAGATTAGTTCTGTTTATTCTACTGTCCTGCCAAAGATGCTAAGTGCTAACCAAAGAAAAGATTAGGAATTAGCAGTACAAATGGATAAATATAATATGAACAACTATTTTTATACTGTAATCATGTAATACCATTTAGAATCATCCAACTCAAAAACAATTGGCTGTTGAGGTGAGTGCAAATGTTACCCAAGGACTAACAATGATTTTAAAGGTTATACTTTCTGAACATGGACCCAAAATATTCCAGCAGGACAGTTACTTGATTGTCCAACATAACTTTGCCACAACTTTGCCATATTTAATATTAATGTTTCCATATGATTTTTGCATCTATACAGGTAGTGTGCTAACGAATAGTTGCCAAAAAAGCAATTTCAGTACAACCCAAATGTTCTGTTGGAAAATCCATGGGTAAATCTTCTTAAATTGTATTTTGTAATGTTTTCTTTTTGCTGCCAAATTGTCCTGCTTAGTTTTGCTTGGTATTAGGATGCTATCTCCTAATAAATGCTATAAGTTTAATAGATCGCATCAAGTATCAGCATCTAAATTGTCAATAGCATCATTGGTATTAGGATGCTATCTCCGTCCCTAAACGAAGATATTGTTGCATCTTGACTTTCTCGGAAGGTTTATCATTTTAATCCTAAAATCTTGCATCTCATCTCTTTTGCATTCAAAATTGACATTAACATGTAGCAGACTTCTTCAAACATTCACGATAATAGACTTCTTCAATCATTAATGATAGTGGCCAGAATTGTCTAAGGTGTACAGGTGTTCTAAGATTGGCTGCTTCTGTTGCCAGTGTATAAGCACAATAATTGGTTGCTTCCATTTACCGATTCTTCTTGCAAAAATTGGATCGAAGTTTGTCATCATGGCCGCGATGATATGGTGGTAGCCAGAATTATAAAGGAATACATAAAAAAGTGGTGGTATTCCTCTCATTAGAAGCTATTTTATGTTAAAGTTTTAACATTACTTCACAACAGTAAGTTTTCTAGAATTTCCAGCCACTAACATATAATGTACAAATCATGATTATAATAGACATTTTATTATTTTTAGGTCTAAGCCCCCATGTTTCAACTTTCAGGCTTACAAACAGAAGTATAGCAATGTCCAGCAATGACAATCCATTCCATTTGCCAGCCACAACAATAAATCAACAAATCAGGTCTCAAACCTATGGTAGATTTATTACTCGATCAGAAATTATTAGTTTATTATTAAGTTAATAATCTTACATGTAAAGTATTGTTATTGTAATGATCATTACTAAGAAATTTTGAAACCCATGACGCTGATACTTGATGCATATTTACAATGAAAAAGCAGAAGCAATGTGCATTTATTTGGAGCTCACTGCTAATATCTTATTATTGATTCTATTAAAAATTTGAAATGTCTGATGAGATGCAAATTGCATATCAAGTTCAGTGTGTAATTATTTTATGAATAGTTTTGGCAGCAGTTTAGAATAACAGCAATAGTTTTGGCAGCAGTTTAGAATAACAGCTCTGTGAAGTCCGCATCTTAGGATGCTTTCCGACCTCTGAACATGATACATGCCAACTACACTGCGAAATATCAGCAAATTTTATAAGGATGTTCTACTCCAATCCTAGATTTCCCTACCTGCTTTGCATCCAAATGTAGATAATAGTTTTGACATTTAATAAGATTCATGTCATTTCTTTTTGTCAGTATATTTAGTTGACAGTATATTTAGTTGACAGGAACATTAAGAGCATGTTTGTTGTTTTTTTGAAAGTGCTTTGGCTCCATGGAATCATTATTTCTGTAGTTCTCTCATATTTCCTATTTTGTTCATCTTTTTCTTTTGTCCACCTTCATGTTATATCTTATGATTAGCTATGGCCTTTGTCTATACTATTTTATGATATTAGTCATGTTCCAGAAAAGAAAGTTGAAAGTCAATTCTATTTATGTCTATTTTATGAATAATTAGAAAAATCATTTTTTTAAGAAGAGAAAGGAGGTTGCGGAACAGAAATTTGAAGAGAAGATTTAAGATTGTTATGATTGTCGATCACTGCAGCAGGAGAGGTTATGCAATCCTTTACTGGTATAGATCTCAGTTTGGAAGCCTCCAGGCATAAGTCATTCAAATCAGCTTGCTGAGTAAATTGACAAAGAGAGTGTTAATTCCTTGAGTAGATTGATAGAACACAAGAACTACTTGATTTTGCACATGTGAATAGCAGTTTCAAATAAAAGTCTTATGTCAGATTATGAGGTTAAGTGCAGAGTACTTTGCAACTCAAACAGGAAACTAGCAGCTACTTTAAAGACAATACTCTGATTATTTTTTATGAAGTTTTATTAGATTATAAAATTGATATTTATATATTAAATAGCTTATGAGGGAGTATGTCTGGCGCCTGTTCTGCGGTCTCCAACGTTTTCTGTTTTTAATTTTTATTTTAAAAACTATAAAAGAACTTAATTTAGCTCCAAGACTTTGAAATAGTACAATTAATCCTTTTTTTAATCTAGGATAATTAATTTGATCAATAGCAGGGGTTTAAAATAATAAATAATTTATTAAATTATATTATGATGAGTGTAGAAATTTCAATTTTTAATCTGGGATTAATCACTTTTTCTGAGTTATCAACGTTTTTTTGACGTATTAATCATAGCCACTCAGAAAATATAGTAATTAGGTTGACATAATATTTTTATTAAATAATTTTGTTGTGAATATATTTGCATAATTTTTTATGAGTAATATTCCTTGCAAATAATTTGTTGAACGGCTATCATTGTTTTAGTTGTTTGTATTCTTTAAATATTTTAATTCACTGCATTTCTATTTTATTACCTTAAATTCCTTGAAGAAACAAAATTGATATATTAATTAAACTATATGATATTATTTAAATTTATATAGCTTTAATCTTTAGAATAGTACACAAAAAATTGAAAATGAATATATCGCCGCATAATTCTATTAAAAAACTTTAATTAAAAATAGCCGGAAAAAAAAAACACAATTATATTGGAGTAGATTACAATTATTCGTCAATTACGATTACAGATTAAAACAATCAAATATAGATAAATTAAGACACACAAAATTATATGCTGGTGAATGAAAATAAAATGTTGTTTTTTTATAAAGGTTGTAGAATTATTTAATTTTTACAATTAAAGCTCGGAACATAAATTAAATAATTTTGATGGGTAAATAAAATTAATAAAAATTAAAGTGAATTCAATGATGATGGTTGAATGCTTTTCAGCTTGAGAAAAAAAATGTATATATTCAATTTCGAATTTTCACACTTTGGTTCATTAAATTCAATGAAGAAATAATTGAATCAAACCATACAAATTATACATACGTTTTCATCTGTTTATTATATAAATACATACGGTTATTCCTCGAAAAAATTAGATCACCGTTCAAAGACGCAACTATGGTACAGTAGATATGTTCCGTAAAAGTGTGTAATTCTCGAATTAGAAAAAAGGACACGTAACAAGCAATGAAAAACCGATTATTGGATGTGTACAGATAATTTATCAATTAAAAGAATATGAAAACAACATACATTACCCGTGTGCGAAGCACGGGCCAGATATACTAGTTAAATAGGAAATGATGCTAAGATAATAGAAGTCAGTTTTAATGGATCTGAAGCCCAAAATACTGAGTTTTTTTCTCCTTGGAAAAAGGCCCAAAATACTAAGTTAACTTTTGTTAACGGTATGTATTTAAAGTCATTTGGGCCATTTAGGATTTGCTAATTTGTTTATTTAGAAAACAGAACAACAATGTGTGCTAAATTCTGCCCCGTGCACTGCTAAATTTTTACGTACTAATTCGTATATGTATGCATTGATGTTACAGATCAAAAATTAGCAAAAAGAAAAAAATATAAAAAATCTGTCATCTTTTTTTCATTGGATCCCACAGATTATAATAATGATAATAATCAAATTATATGTAGAGAAAAAATATGTATGTACAAACTAATAGAAACCATAACAACGATTTATAAAAATATCGAGTTGAATTTATTCTTTTGATAAATCGAATATTCGGAGTCTACGAGACAACGAAATTGGCATTTCAGAATACAAACGTGGGCTGAATTGGATAAAATAAAATACTTTAGATGTCTGTGATCCCATCTTTTTTTTTTCGGGGAGTTTTTTTTTTTTTTTTTTAAATCACTGAGCACGTGAAGGGAAAAAGAAAAAAACAGAAATGATGTGAGTGTTGGTTTATTTTATAGAAATTAGAATTTATTATGAGAAATTTAATAAATTTTGAAGAAATTTGATAAAAAATTATTTATTTTTTAAAAATCACACACACACATATATATATTTATATTAACTAATTAATTAATTAACTTTATTTGTTAAAAAGAGGATAATTCAAACAGAATCATCAAATCATCATGTTTGCGCTGAAAGCCAAACCAATGAGATGGCTCAGCTCAGAAATGGCCAAATCGAAAAGTGTTTGTCTTTCTTTTGTGACAGGAGGGAATAGGGATGCTGATATCTCGTATATTTATATTGCTTTTGTCATCATCAAATTATATAACTCGTATATTATACTTATATGGTATATTAAATTACTGACTGCCATATATTAAATATATAGATGTTTAAGTTACCAATATTAATAGTCCAATAATTAGCTGGGGTATAGAGGTGGCTGGCCTTTTATATATGATCAAATATAATTTCTTTCGCTAAAATAATAAATAATAAATATTATATTCGCCGAAAGGTGGCGGAGTGTATCCCATAAAATATGAAAACAATGACAAGCCCGTGAATATTGACTTTGTCGTATCTTTCAATTTTGTCATCTAATACACCCAGACCCCGTTGTTAGCTGTGGTTTGATTGTTCTTTTTAATTTTCTTTTTCCTGCTATCAAAAGTTCAAGTCCCGAAACATATTATTATAAGCGAATTTTCTAGTATGTCTTTGATTTTCTAATGTGTATCTAATTGTAATTATTTTTTAATTAAATGATAGATTTCTATTAGTTCTCTCCCATGTACAACAAAATCTACACCAATTGCTTGCTCATATTTTCACAATGCACTTCAAAGAAATTGAAATTTTACAAAAGAAAAGGTTAAATATTATGTCAACAACTGTGAATTGTTATTTAAAAATATAGCATAAGAAGGCTCGATTATTTTTTGATTATAGAAAATGTATAATCACCTCAATATTTACGGATATATCGAAAATTTCGAGCTCGCACATTTTTTTTTTTAAAAAACCCGTGAATTCCTGCATTATGCGCTGCGCAGGTGTACAGCGGTTATTTATTTTTTTCTGCTGTGCAACTGTTCAATTTACTTTTTATGATAAAAAAATTATGAAATGCCACATGCAAGAAAACGAAGGAATTGTATTTATTTTGGGTATATATCATTCTTATCCGGTCAAATATGGAAAAAGTAGCCACCACTGTTCAAACTTATAAATTAAATGACTATCTTTTCCTGCTTCTAAACTACTCCTACTCCGTCACTCTTTAAGCTTCAATGTGACCCGTCACTCTTTAAGCTTCAAAGTTCAATGTGACCCATCCCTTAGCCTCGTTGTACGGGGCTTCAGTCTCATACTCCCTCAGTCGGAACGACCACAAAACCTTGTTCAATAATCAATAAGTGGATCGCATTAGCTGTCCACTCTGGCAGTAAGGGTCGGAGAAAAACAATCCCTCATTCTTAAAAGTCATCGGAAAAAGAAGTTCGTAATCAATTAACATATTGGTTAATCGTATTCTGAAACACGGAAAAAAAATCATTGGCTTATCAAATTATCTATCGAAACGTGAAAAAGATTCAACAAAAATGAATTATATACGCTATTTTTTGAAATGCTTTTTAATAATCTTTTAAACTATAGTTTCACAATATATCTTTTTGAATTTTTTTCTAAATAAAAATTTAATGTCTAAACTTTTATTTTAATTTTTTTTAAAAAGAAACATTATGTAACTCTACTTTATTGGAGACTCGAAATGCGTACAAACAGTAAACGGGATGGTGGGAGGACATTTTATCGATATGCATAAATATATACTTACTCCTCCGTTTTATACAATTACCTTGTTGAGATCTTTGAATTAATTGTATATTGTTTAAAAATATTAAAATTTAACTACACCTGCTATTTTACATGCACAAATATTATTAAGTTTGAATATTTTACAAACTAGATTCGAATTATTTAAAGAGTAATGCGAAGAATCCAAAATACATGTCTGATTATGTCGCGTTGATATTAAGTCAGTTTGAATATTTTAATTCATAAAAAATATTGGATAAATAAGAATTTATTATATTCTATAAAATTATAGTTTATTAAATTATAACATGTAATATTTGATTTTGTTTCAGAAAAATTTGATATTTTAATATTTTACTCTCTATTTGGAAATATAGATCGTTTGACTTTTTAGCACACACTTCTAAATTCTTTAATCATATATTAAAAATTATTATTTTTGAAATGTCTGTTTTTTAAATAAAAATATATGAATACTTTTTAATTCATAATAATAATAATAATATTAAGACTTAGAAAATGTGTTAAAAATAATCATAACGGTCATGTCTCATGATGAAAAAAATACAGTAGTAATAATTTAAACGACAGGAGCAATGGTTTTCAGTTTTGAGCTCTCGCACTTTTTTATTCGGCTTGCCGGATACAGTAAATGTTGCTACTTTTTCCAATTTCTGGAAGGCCGCCAACATAGACAGGACGGAACCCATAAAAATCCACTGATCAAAATATGACATGCACGAATAATGGAGACCCATTACTTATTTCTGATCAAATAAATATATATCTTTTTATAATAAAAAAAGCTAAATTTTTAAGAATATTATATTTTTTTTTAATCTAAATAAAGGATATTAATTTTTTTTAAGCATTTAGATTATAAAATATGTAGATATGATATTTTTATTTAAAATGAATCTTATTTTGACAGAATAAGATCACCAGACTGCGTGCATGTTCTTCAGCTTTTGACTTCTTTGTTTGTAACTGAGCAACAGCAGTTCCTACTTGTTCATAACTGAAATTGCAATCTCTTTGTGAATGGCGAGTCTTGTGACGGTTACAACATGTTTGATTTTAGTGGTGTCATGAGCTGTTATCTTCATGCCATTCATTATAAACCTCACCCCTATCAACACTCATTCTTTCTTGCAACCCTAACCATCTTTCATTCATAACATATACAATTATTTATACCAATTTAACAAAATATAATTTCAATAATATTAATATCTAAATTATAAAAAATTAACACAGCAGGTCAGCAGCATTTCACAGCAAACTCTATCCATCTTCTAGAAAACAAAGAGTTCTTGACAGCAAAAATTTCGACTAAAAACGATACCTAATACTATCTTATTAAAAAGTTACTCATAATTTAGCACTAGAAGTACCCAATTTTCTTGTTTTGAGTTCTTACTCCATTTAACAGCAAAGCAAACACCAAACACACATTAATAATGTACACTTAATTAACATGTACATTTGCGGTAGATACAACTTGTAAGGTGTCTTAACAAATAAGCCAAACGTTGTTTGACCCTCCTTTCTCTCTCTTAAGATTCCATTTTTCATACTTTTCTCCCTCTTCTTCTCCATTTTTTCACCCATCTCCTGTTCAATCCCCCATTAATCACTTAAAAATCCAATCCTTTTGCTCTAAATCACCAAGATTTGTTGTTTTAGTTAGTAATTTGAGATGGGTAATTGTTGTATAACACCCTCAGATTCATCTAAGGAGAAGAAGAGTAAAGATAAGCCCAACCCATTTTCAGGTGAGTACGCTGGCAACAATGGTTACAAATCATCTGTTCTTGAAAACCCAACTGGCCATCAGATAGAGGAGACTTATAAGCTTGGTGCTGAACTGGGGCGTGGTGAATTTGGGGTCACTTATTGCTGTACAGATAAGTCTAGTGGTGAAGTGTTGGCTTGTAAGTCAATTTCCAAGAAGAAGCTGAGGACTAAAGTTGATATTGAGGATGTGAGGAGAGAAGTTGAGATTATGAAGCACTTGCCTGTTCATACTAATATTGTTACTTTGAAAGATACTTATGAGGATGATGAAGCTGTTCATTTGGTTATGGAGTTGTGTGAGGGTGGGGAGTTGTTTGATAGGATTGTTGCTAGAGGTCATTATACTGAAAGAGCTGCTGCTGGTGTTACCAAGACCATTGTCGAAATTATTCAGGTATTATCCTAAGTTTGTACTTATGTCTTTATGTATTGATTGCTAATTGTTCTTAGAATTTTGTTTGATCCGCATCTTTATGTGTATACATGAAAGTTGGATTATGTGAAATTGTTTGATAGATGTTTGACATGGTGTCTTGATTGAAATTCTTATACTCACTTGTAGTTTTGGATGAGTTAGGGCACAATGTTTCTTGAAAGTCAACTTAGGTTAATCTCTTGCAAATCTTGTTCTTATCATGGTTCATAAGTGAGATTGTTGTCCTAACAATACTGGATTAACATTTTACAGCCAATTATTTTTCTTATTGTTTGAACTTTGAATTTTAAATTCAGATTAGGTAGGCTGTCTTTTGTGTAATTTTTTTGGGTATGTCTGTGCAAGCTTCTAGATTTGAGTGGTTGAAGTGCTAACATCCGACTTCAACTTTCTACTGAATTGTTGACTTTCAGCGCGACATTTAATTTCCAGCATGCGCTATAACAAGTTGCAAATGGAATTCGATATACCCTTTCCTATATTCAGATCTGAATTGAAGCATAGGAGCTACCCTGTGCAACTTGCTTGATCTTAATCTCTAATGTCAAAGTAGAAATTTGAGTGCTGACATCCAATTTGTCTGTTGCTGAATCACTGCCTTTCAGCCTGTACTTTTTTAGCTTTTCTAACATATGCTATAACAAGTAGCAAGTGAAGTTTAATACAGTACCTTTTCTTTTATTCAATCTGAATTGAAGCATAACTGCATGAGATTTACTCTGTCTGTTGCTCTGTCTTAAACTGTTTTGTCAAAAAGATTTTTTAGGTCCTCATCATCATCTTAAGTTGATTTTGATCTTTATGGATATACAAATCGATATGCAGATGTGCCACAAGCATGGGGTAATGCACAGGGATCTTAAACCCGAGAACTTTTTGTTTGCAAACAAGAAGGAAACAGCAGCCCTGAAGGCGATTGATTTTGGATTGTCGGTGTTCTTTAAACCTGGTAAGTTTAGCATCTCATTAATTAGCTCATGGAAGTGGAAACATCACCTGCTTCATTGACACTAGCTGACTCTCATTTAATCATAACAGGTGAGAGATTTAATGAGATTGTTGGAAGTCCTTACTACATGGCTCCAGAAGTGCTAAGACGAAATTATGGTCCAGAAATAGATGTTTGGAGTGCTGGAGTAATCCTCTACATCTTACTATGTGGTGTTCCACCCTTCTGGGCAGGTACGTCTCTTTCTTACCAATTTAAAATGCCATAACTTATCACCTCTTTTTTTGTAGTTTTTGTTTTATTAAAATCACTATATTACTATGTTGGTGTTCCACCCTTTTGGGCAAGTCCCTCTCTTTCTTGCTGAGTTGAAATACCATAGGTTATTTGTATTATTAAAGAAGAATCAGTGTTTCCATTGTCTGTTTCTTGCTGAGCCAATACCATTACTTTTTTGGTTTTTTTTATTAAATAAGTATCGATGTTATGCATCTACACCTCCATGCAATGCATATCGAAAGAATAACAGGGCCTTCATTTTGCTCTACACTTCTAAATTATGATCTTGTAACTTATCTTGCTTGGTGCTAAAATTAGTACATCCAAGCAGAGAGCAATGCAGTAGGTTCCATCTGTAGCCTGCAAAGTAAGATGGGCATAATAATGAAATATGAACATGAGCTTATAACTGAGTTCGAGTCTGAGCTCCTTTGGGCCTGCTGAACAACTCTGAATGACTATGGAGTCTGGAAGGTTCATTTCAAAATTGCCCTTCCATAATCCTTTACCAAAATAAGTAGAAGGATCTTTAACTCAGAGGTTAAGGATATGAGCCTATACCGTGTATAAAATATCTAGGTATCAGGACAAAAGATTGAAGGTTGCCGGTAACATTTTCTAGCCACTAATCGAATCTGTTATTAACTGTCCTATTTATATACACTGTAACATGTATATAAATTAATAGCCTCAGGTCCGGAGAATTTTATTAACTTACTGAGTTTAGAAGCAAACTGTATCTGTTATGCTGGAACCAAGAAAAATATAAATAAATTACCAAGTTTAAAAATAAACTGTATCTGTTATGCTGAAACTGAACAAGGATATAAATCGGTGCTGGTCTATCAAATAATACAATATATTGGTCTGTAAATGTGCAGAAACTGAACAAGGAGTTGCACAAGCTATCATACGATCTGTTGTCGACTTTAAAAGAGATCCTTGGCCTAAGGTATCTGATAATGCAAAAGACCTTGTGAAGAAGATGCTCAACCCTGACCCGAAGTTGCGGCTTTCTGCTCAGGAAGTGCTTGGTAATTAGCGATTCAGTAAATAAGCGAGTCCCTTGTTTGTGAAATATAATGTTCTATTGTTTGTGAAATTCTTGAATCTTGATTGTAATATTCATTAATATTTAAGATGCTGCCCTCTACTTGATTTCAGATCATCCTTGGATACAAAATGCCAAGAAGGCCCCTAATGTTAATTTGGGTGAAACTGTGAAAGCAAGATTAAAGCAATTCTCAATGATGAATAAGCTCAAGAAAAGAGCTCTGCAGGTATTTACCTACAGCTTCACCATATGACACATTTATTCCATATGGTTTTCATACTTCAGAAATTTTATTTTTCTGATTGCATCTGCCAATATATTCCCATTCTCAGCTATTCTTAACTGATGTTGCGAATTGCAGGTGATTGCTGAGCATTTATCAGCTGAAGAAGTAGCAGGCATCAAGGAGGGATTCAAAGTTATGGATATTAACAATAAGGGGAAAATAAACATTGATGAATTGAGAGCGGGGTTGCAAAAGCTTGGTCAGCAGATCCCTGATGCAGACCTTCAAGTTCTTATGGATGCTGTAAGTATTAACGTATCTTTAACTGAATATACAACCTTGAGTTTCCTTATAAGGCAAGGGGCTTGGGCTTTATAGCCCGAGTACTTATATGTTGAGGTGGTGTTCTCTTAGATAAAATGCACTCATGCAACAAACGAGTCAACTAGTTTGCATATTATAGTTCAATCACCCGGGGAGTAACATCTATTTGACTTTTTTTATGCCAAAATTGTTTCTTTATCCTCTTTTTTTTTTATTTATAAAATTTTATATATAGTAAAACTTGAAAATAAGATGACTAGAGGTGCTCACTGACATTCTCCAAGTGGAGACTAGGCCTATCCGTATGTCTGTACTTTAAGTAGCTTCATTTCTCTGAATACCTAGTTCACTAGTTGTGTCATATCTGACGCATAGAGAAAGCATATCAAGAAAAAGTTAGTTAGGTTTTTGTTTACATTAAAATCAAAGATAGATATTAATAGTTCTGGTTTGAAGTCAAAGATATAATAGATATTGATAAAAGTACGTACATACGACGTATCAGAACCAGATTTTATTTTGCTTGTTTGTTTTTTTAAGTATGTAGATCTGTATGTAAAAATTCTTGTAATATTTTGAGTTTAAAGGTTTTCCAGTCACTGTTTCGTCTGCAATTGTAAATAGTTTTTATTCCACAGGGTGATGTTGATAAAGACGGGCACCTGAACTATGGAGAGTTTGTAGCAATTTCTGTCCACCTGAAAAAGATGGGCAGTGACGATCACATTTATAAAGCATTTGAGTTCTTCGACCACAACAAAAGTGGATACATAGAGATCGAAGAGCTAAGGGAGGCCTTGGCTGATGAAGTTGACACCAATAGTGAGGAAGTCATCAATGCTATTATTCAAGATGTTGATACAGACAAGGTTTGTGATTATATCTTCTCTTGTCATTATATATATTCAGTGTAGTCCTGTCTAGTATCATGTTTGTCCCATTAAAAGAATGTTTACTTTAGAAAAAGTTCATTTTCTTTTGTACAACTTTTAGGACTTCATGTGTTCCAACATCTTGGTTGGCGCTCTAATAAGGGCTTATAGCTAGCCTAATATTTTTTACCTTAAATTTTAAGTATGCCACTCATTCTTCATACTGCTTTCTATGATCATTTTATTTAATTTAGGCTGCAAGATATATGGAAGTTCATTATGTGCATTAGGGATGTACTTTTACTTTACATAAATTTCACTGTATGTGGAATGCTATGGTAGTATTCGTGCATGCTTAGTATCAGAACTCTTCAATTTTATTAATATAAATGGGCACCTGCAGGATGGACGCATAAGCTACGAAGAGTTTTCCACGATGATGAAGTCTGGTACAGATTGGAGAAAAGCATCAAGACAGTATTCACGAGATCGGTACAATAATCTAAGCTTGTCACTCATGAGAGATACATCAGTGAAGGTGAAGGATGAGATCAGATAGCTCCGCGACATATTATACCTCCGGTAAGACTGGAGTTCTAACGTGTCCTTGATCGATTAATTTTTTCTCGGGTTTATAATTATTTTTTTGGTAGACCCTTCTCTATCGGGATAACTAGAATGCAGGTCCCAGGTGTTTATGTTATTTTGAAGTGTTGTGTATTTTCATTTGTTTGTGGGGAGAGCTAGTTGTTTAGCGGAGTTTGATGGAGGGTTACAGAAGGGGGGGTTTATTTGTGGGTGTAAATAAGTTGGCTATATTTCCACTCTGCACTAAAATTGTTTCTTTGCTGATTTCCTTTTTACCTTGGTTGCTTGAAGCATTTCTGCCCATTTGGTTTTACCAAGGAATGCAATTGTCATCTGACTTGGGGCCAAGTCATTTTCTTTTCTCTTACGTGTATAATTGAAATACATGTTGTATATGCTGGAATTTCAAATATCACATGTCATATTTTAACCGGCTAAAATCTCGTTATTTAACTGACTACAATCTTAAAATCTATTAAATATAGTGACTTGTACATTCTAAAAAATTTCAACACATTCCAAATTGAATGAATGTCGTGAAATTGGATTATGGTTGATGAACGGTGTATATTTTGTTTTGCAATACGGGAAAATTATATTGACCAAATTCGTTATTTAAAATCAAAATCTAGGAAGCTATGGAAAAAATTAAAGGACTGGAAGCTTTTAAATCTATTTTTATAATCAGGCTGTGGCATGGCTTAATTCGAAAGAGAATAAACATTCCAAGTCTTTTTTTTAAGAGAAACATTCCGCTTTCTGAACGTCAAATCCTCATTCTATTCGGGCCCAAAAATTGGCATAAAAATATACTCCATGGTTCCACCAACATCATTCCCTAAATAGTAATGGGAAACAAAGCACGATCGTGCATCTTGCAGTGGTGTCTTGTCTGACCTGGTAATTATTTTGATCTTATTATTACGAGAAATTCATTTCTCGAGAGTAGATCTCATCTCGTTCAATGATTGAACTTCAATCTTTAATAATGGTCATGGATAGCATAGTAGAACAATAAAATGTGCATCATAACATTTGTGCAGTAACATAAATTTAAGGTAAATTAAAAATTGTAAATTGGAGCAGAAATAGTTTGAGGATGACAGGAAGAACGTGACTTTTCAAATATTTTGATCGGAGGCGTGGAAAGCGAGAAAATACATGTGAGTCTAGTGGTAAAGTCCAAAGTGAGGTAAACGTCTCTCACGTTTGTGACTGTACAAATATGTCCTGGTGGGCCATCCCCCAATCATACTCTTAATCTTTGATTATTTATGCTGCCTCCGTGTCCCGTTATTTTATCCGCTTGTATCTATCTCCAAATAATTGTGGCTTATGTGTTTTTTGTATGCTTAATTTATCCTCCTAGTAGTTGTCCATATTTTATCACAATCATTGAACGAATCACTTCCGTATTACTCCCTCCATTCCATTTTAAGTGTCATTTTTTGACTTGGCACAACTATTAAGATGTGCAATTATTAAGTTATACTATCATTAATATAAGTTTTATTTTCCAATTTGGTCCATCAACCATGAATAAATTTCAATGAGAGTTTCAAAGGTAGGGGTATTGAGGTAAAAAGAATACTCCACTTGTATTGAGAACATAAGCGCTTGTCTTGAAAATGTAAATGTTACACTTAATTTGGAATTCAAACCCGGTCAAAATACGACACTTAAAAAGGAATTGAGGGAGTACTATTACTTTGCTTCTCATTTAAAAACCAATTTTTTTTAATGAAAGATCTTCTTATAACACTCTCCCCTTCTCATGGGTTATATAGGTCTGGAACGCAGGACTCGACAGTATTTTATTTTATTTATATATAAAATATAGTTTTTATAAATAATCTTAAGTTTCTTTTCTTTTTAAATATAAAACAAATATATATTATTTAGAAGAAATAATTTTTTTAAAAATAAATTATAGACCTGTATATTATAAAAATCTTAGATATAAACGGGATCCAGGGAACACCTTTTACTAATATTAAATACATAAAATATGTACAGAAATTTACTAAAGACAGAACCCATATTCCAAATCACAAAAAAGAATACGGTACAAGTGAAAGGCACGTAACTTAAGTAGTTTTATTATTGGAATTAAATAAATTTATAATTGAATTTTATACTAATTTTTTTATGCCCATTACAGCATAGACACACCGCAGTCACGCACCCGTATATATAAGCATATTAACATTTCCCAGATTATAAAGAAATCTGCTTTGTTGTGTTTGTTAAAACATCCCTGGAGGAAGCAGAAAACTTGCTGGTAAATGTTTCTGCTGCATTTCTTTTTATTCATTCAAGCAATGTGTTTATGCTCAACATATGCCATTCATGATTTCATGGGGTTCAAATTATATAATTCTAGAAATTTATTTTGTGGTGCTAGAAATCTATGGACAAACATGCTGACGCTACTCCATTTTATTCAGCAACAAAATTTGTTGCAACAAATTTCATTTTGCTGCTTGCAAAGCTTTCTTCATAGTCATGTACAATGCTACGTGGAAAATTAAGGACATGCCACGGCATGAAATCGAGCCTATTTCACTTCGCACTAGGAATTTGTTTTTATTTCACTCTAGATTTTGATTATTTTTGCATACCAGTACTTAAGGAATTATGATACAAGAAAATCTTTACCCCTACGGTAAATTGTTCTTGTAATTGCTTTGATTCTCAAGTACAAGAAAGTATCTGCAACTCTGATTCTGCTGCAACTTTGGTTCAATGCATTTATTTTTTCGAAAAGAAAGATGAAATTGTTCTGCTTGCATTCCCACTCAGAGCTTACATATTGTTATTCAGTTTTAGGGTATCATAATTTTTTTTGTGCTAAATTTTAGGGTATCATAAATTATTGTGTTCTCTGCAGTTTTATTTGCAGCCGTTGCGTTAGCTGTGCATATAATTTACTTTTCGGGTTTTATTTTGACATCTGTTGTATGTTTTGTGCTCTGGATTGTAGTTCATAACAAAAACATGACAATTACACCTACAATTTCCATCAATGATGGTGAACTTGTCATTCATGGAAAGACAATATTGAAGGCTGTGCCGGACAATATTGTGCTGACTCCAGGATCAGGCGCGGGCTTGGTGGCTGGTGCTTTCATTGGTGCTACTGCCCCAACTAGCAAAAGCTTTCATATCTTTCCCGTGGGCATCTTCGAGTAAGAACTAAATAATTTTATCTCATTTTGTGTGATGATTTTTTCGATTGATAGTAATTAGGATGCATATGAATTCTATAACAAAGTAACTCAAATTCTTGGTTATTTTGAGGATGAAATTAAAAAGTTCAGTGGTAAACATAACGTCATTATTTTCTAATTACCAAAATCAGGGGGCATCGATTCATATGTTGTTTCCGCTTCAAGTTATGGTGGATGACTCAGAGAATGGGATCATGTGGCAAGGATATTCCATTGGAGACGCAGTTTATGCTTGTTGAGAGCAAAGATACCAGTGAAGGCGAATCTGAAACAAAAACTATCTATACTGTTTTTCTGCCACTTCTTGAAGGCCAGTTCCGTGCTGTTCTCCAGGGTAACGATAAGAATGAACTTGAGATTTGCCTCGAGAGTGGTGAGTTTTCTAGATTGCTCAAGCTCAACTCTGCTCATTGCATAATTACAGATAGGCAAACCTTAAATGTCAATCGGAATAAATATCTATTGCTAATGTGAAACCTCAGTTACAATAAATATGTTTGGAAGTGAAGTTTGTAGACATTTATTTATTTATTTATTTTTTTTTGACAGAAAAGTTTGTAGACATTTAGTGAAAGAAGCCGGAAAGAAACATTTTGAATGTGTGTTTTGAATTTTCAGGAGATGATTCTGTTAAAACCAAGGAAGGGAATTCCCTCGTATACATGCATGCTGGGACAAATCCCTTTGAAGTCATTAACCAGGGTGTGAAGTAAGTGCAAACCCTGTCTAAAGTTTTAGATAGTTTCCTAATGTTTGTGCCAGTAATACTGTAATAGTACAAGAACATAAATATCTGGAAAGTATATTTACTTAGCAAGATGATCAAGTGATATAGTAAGACTGAGATGCTTTCGTTTTTGCCTTTCCGGATTGTTATTGTATACTAAAAATGTATACATAAACTTTAGAAACTGTTGAAATTTGTCAAAATATGATCCTGGTGTCACACTGAAGTTCTCACTTGTTTAACAGAGCTGTTGAAAAACATTTGCAAACATTTTGTCACCGTGAGAAGAAAAAGGTCAGAGAATTCTATGCATTTGCTTTAAATCGAGTAACTCTCCTAGGGCCTGTAATTAGAGTTTTTTTAATATGTTATCTTTTTGGAATCTACAGTTGCCTGCATTCCTAGACTGGTTTGGCTGGTGTACATGGGATGCATTCTACACCGATGTCACAGCTGAAGGTGTTGAAGATGGGTTTAAAAGGTAAATAAAAATAAGAAACTAAAACAATTTCGGCATAATACTGAAAGATAAATGAATACTAATGAATTAGTGTTTAATGCTGCAGTTTCTCTGAAGGAGGAATTTCACCTCGTTTCCTAATTATTGATGATGGATGGCAACAGATTGGGACTGATAATAAGGATAGCAATTGTGTTGTACAAGAAGGCGCACAGTAAGTCACAATAGATGTGGGCATGTAGCTCTTTCTAACACAACCTGTTTCAATTAAAAGTTGTGCAGTAGTTTGATTATATTATTTATACTTAACAGAAATTGCATCATGTCTTTAGGTATCTTTATTGATTGCACAATCTTAGTTCGGATTTTCATCTAACATTGTTCTTGATTGAAATTACAGGTTTGCCAGCAGGTTGACAGGAATCAAGGAGAATGAAAAATTTCAAAATAAAGAAAATACTGACAACCAACCCCCCGGCCTGCAGCTCATTGTGAATGATGCAAAAAACCGTCACAATGTGAAGTATGTCAATTTTTTTGCTAGACTGCCTGCTTTTATTTGTCTCTCTTCCAAACTTTTATAACATGACATTTTATTTTATTTTTTGTATTTGTAATCCCTTTTATGGAATTTCTGTTAAGTAGGGGAGGTTAAGTAGAAACGATAACTCACTTTTCAGAGTTGTTTATCAGACCTTCTATTCCATATAATAGTCTGAAGTTTGTTTCCTTCTCTTCATGGCCCCTACATATGCCATGATGTTTTGCTAAGTTATTGCATTGCATACAACATGTAATCAATGATCTTGCCTTACTTTAAGAAATATAAAATTGTATCGACTTCAAAATGGGACAAATTCTACTCGAAACTTGTAGAGTCTATCAATTCAGAAGAGATGAACTTGCTTCATCACGTACTGAATATTCTTTTTTGTTTTCCCCATTTTTCATCGGTATAGGTTTGTCTATATGTGGCATGCTATAACAGGATATTGGGGTGGAGTTAAACCAGATGGAGCGGGCTTGGAACACTATGACAGTGCTTTGGCATACCCTGTTCAGTCTCCTGGTGTACTAGGAAACCAACCCGACATTGTCATGGACAGTCTTTCTGTGCAAGGCCTGGGTCTAGTGCATCCGAAGAAAGTATTTAATTTTTTTAATGAGCTTCATTCTTACCTTGCTTCATGTGGAGTAGATGGAGTGAAAGTAGATGTCCAGACCATTATTGAGACTCTTGGTGCTGGTTTCGGTGGAAGAGTTTCTATTACGCGCAGCTATATCCAGGCACTTGAAGCCTCCATTTCAGAAAACTTCCCTGATAATGGTTGCATTTCTTGTATGAGCCATAATACTGACGGACTGTATAGTGCAAGGAAACTTGCTGTAGTCAGAGCTTCTGATGACTATTACCCTCGAGACCCTGCTTCTCATACTATACACATTTCCTCAGTGGCTTACAACACTTTGTTCCTTGGAGAATTTATGCAACCTGATTGGGATATGTTCCATGTAAGTAGTCCCCAATTTCATATCAAGAGACGTTAATTTTTTTTTTTTTTTTTTTGCAGGAATCCAGGGTTTTTGTTTATGTATAGACCATCATAGTATCACACTTACATAGTTACATTTACATACATGATATCATATGGTCAATTGGCTTATGTTGATTTATTTATTTTTGTAAAAATGAAGAGTAGTTAATCTATTGGTTTAGCAAAACTCACCTGGCTTTAAGAGCTAGCAAGCTGAAACTATCATGTAATTATTAGAACAAGAAAAAGTTCTGTTAATGAAGTACCTGCAGTGAGATAATGACTATGCATCACATAGACCAATCTAATTAGAATTCATCTGTCAAAGACTAATAGTTTGGCAATAAAAAATTATGAATATTTATTTTGGTTGCAGAGTCTTCATCCAGCTGCTGATTATCATGCTGCCGCTAGATCAATTGGAGGCTGTCCAATATATGTGAGGTAAAATGACCTCAGAGGCTGAGACCTTGATAAATTTATTGATTTTGTGTAAACCTCCGCGACTGAAGTCTGATGTGCTTCTTCTATTTTTGCTTTTATAAAGTGACAAGCCTGGCAACCACAACTTCGATATTCTCAGAAAGTTGGTACTTCCTGATGGATCAGTGCTCCGTGCTCAATTGCCTGGCAGACCCACACATGATTGCCTTTTCACTGATCCTGCTAGAGATGGAAAAAGGTTGCTACTTTTAATTTCGTGAAACAGGATTTAAACTTGTTTCTGTACTTGTAGTTAGTAATACTCATTTGGATTTAAATAACAGCAGATCGCAGGAATTTGTAATTCAGAGTCTAATTAGCCAACATCTTCCTTCATTTTTTTTGCAGCTTGCTTAAAATTTGGAATGTAAACAAGTGCAGTGGTGTGGTGGGTGTGTTTAATTGTCAAGGGGCAGGTTGGTGCAAGGAGGTAAAGAAGATTCGTATTCATGACACCTCTCCAGAAACACTCACTACTACAGTGAAAATTACTGATATTGATAGCATAGATCAAGTTGCCGGCCCATGCTGGAAAGGGGAGGCTGTAATATATGCTCATAGATCAGGTAAATTATCCAAGCTAATTTCGGAATGTGGTTACAAATTATCAAATGTTAGAAACTATTATATTCATAGTTTATGTTATAATGGTACTCTGTTAGCATGTACTACATAAAAGTTTAGGCATATACCATAAACTAAAATAAATAAAAAGTAAAATACTTCAATAGTTATATAACCCTAAACCTTTTTTTAATCATGAGCAGGGAAGGGTGTCCAGCATTCACTAGGATGAATAATAATAATATCTGACATCATCGTAGATGATACTATATGTCATTGCATGTGTAAAGAAATCTGGCATAGATGGAGAGAAAGTTATCGAGGAGAAAATTAAAAATAAAATAACATATCATAGTCAAGTTTAGAATTAAGATTTTGTAGTGCATCTTTTGTTGAGGTATCAAATGCAAGGGAGTTTGGCTCTCGTCTCCTTTTGCATCAAAGTTATCTTATTGTCTAGAGTGTCAAACTGCAAATGTCCAAGCTTGAACTTTTTCATGTTCGGTGTTTCAGGGGTGCTTACTAAGTTACCAAAAGGCTCTGCAATTCCAGTTACTCTCAAAGTTCTTGAATATGAATTGTTCCACTTCTGTCCAATTCAAGTAAGTGTCGTTATGACTGCATTTTTTTTAAAGATCCAGATTGTTAACATGAAATCTGAGTTAATGATCATACTTATTATTGCAGGAGATTGCATCAAACATATCTTTTGCGGCAATTGGTTTGCTTGACATGTTTAACACAGGCGGGGCTGTAGAGGAGTCTAAAGTCAATCTTGCTAAACCAGAGCTCTGCGAGGAAAAGGCAACTGCAGTCATTGAACTGAGGGTTAGAGGATGTGGCCGTTTTGGCGCTTATTCATCTCAACCCCCGCTGAAATGCAGAGTGGAAAAGGTGGACGCTGAGTTCACCTATGAGGCCGCTACTGGACTAGTGACCCTGACTCTTCCTGTCCCCGAACAGGAGATGTTCCGATGGCATATTGAAATCAGTATTTGAATCACTCAATAAAATTGTCAGACAGAATGCAGTAGCTAAAAACAAGAATGCAGACTACTCAATAAAATTAGCTGGAGAATGTGGTTGTAACTTATAGAAATGAGAATGCACTGGTTTCTTGCTGGCCAAGAGGCTCAGGGTGGATGATTTGTCAGCTATTGTCACTTTATATAGTCTATAATGTTAATCTTGCAATATTAAAGATCTTTATCCGTTTTTAGCGTTGTTGTACAATTATTAGTTTTCTTGCAAATGGTTGTTTATATATTTGGAAAATCAATTGACACGTCTCCCAATTATTCCAGTTTTATTATCTAGCATGAATAATATTAAAATTATTTGGATTGGATTCTTTCATTAGAAAGATTCTGAAGGACTGAAAAATCTTGTTGGAGTGACCTTCTTTTTAAAAATCCTGAATAAATTTTTTTCGTATTTTGTTTCAGAAAAAATAAAAAAAAAATCGTATTCCAGGTTTTTTAATATTTTAAATTATTTAAATCATATCTTTTCATTAAATTTTTTTGACAGACATGAGAATCTTGTTGGAGTGAACTTCTTTTTAAACTGATTGAATATGTTTCGGTCATAACTACCAAGGAGCAACGCGTAAGCTCGTGATTGTATAATCTAGTAAACTATAATCAAACCATTCCCTAACATTAGTGATTAAGCGACGTTGATGATAGTGCTACCTATAATCAGTCCTAAGGGCGATGATTATGTCTCAAGTCGACACATGCAAACACAAACGATAAGGGAACATCGAGATTCCACACACAACTTAGGCTTCAAGAAACTCAACTAAAATCTAGAAATGAATCATGGCGCAGACAAAGAGTCCCTTAAACATGAATAGCTATCTCCTCTACTCCAATCCTATCCCTTTTGGAACTTTCTACTACTTGCTACATTTATATATATATATATATATGTAGGATTACTGAGCTTTTTAATCTTAATTCTGTTAAATATATGTGGTTATTTAATCTTCACATCCTAATTACGCAAAATGTATATTAACCATGCACTAAGTCAACCGTAATTAATAATTAGAGTGCAAATGTTCCTAACAAATGGATTACTAACCAATTAAAACCCTAGCTGTGTCGTCATCTTGAAGTTGCAATCTGCCGATTATATATACACGCATGCATATAGGCTTGATCTAGCTATGTAAATATGTAATCATGTATAGGATTATCATTAGTGGGTGGTTAAATAGTAAATACCTTAGAGCAAGTCCAAGAGATGCCCTATATCATGTCCTAAGTTATAATTTAGGGCAATTGATGAAAAAACTTGATCCAACAATGTCCTAGTGATGCCTTATATCACTAGGACAAACTCCTCAAGCCTTATTTTTAGGGCACATCTCTCCTTGCCCTATCTTATTTTTTATTATAAATTCTCATGAACACTCTCTTTCTCTCTCTACTTTTATGTTATGCTTTAATGATGAAAAAGAGTTTTTAATAATAAAATATTATACATATTGTGAGAATAAGGCACATTGTTGGAGTTCAGTTTGGTAAAACATGTCCTAAATCACTAGGACATAATATTTTATATTATATTTAGGGCTTTCACTAGGACACTCTTGGACTTGCTCATGCAATAATTTGTACACTGATAACAAAATATTTTTCCGAGAACAAAAGCTAATTTTCATAATTTCTGAAAGTATAATTTATCCATTTCATGCATATACAGAAAGAATTTGATAAATTTGTTCAAGTTATATAACATATCATATGAACAAATTAATACAGTGCACGAAACAACATAAACAATTAATTAATTTCATATTCAATAAATTTCGGATCAAGTACCCTATAATATGGGAGCAGTACATAATTAGCAAAATTTAGCAAAAGGGGAGAAACTTTCACGAAGAGAGTGAAAGGGAGACTTAACTGCTATACTATGTTATCTATATTTGTTATGAACTATAAATCTATAATCTACTCTAGCTTCTGCATCCCGGATTATTTCTCCAAATTTATATCAAATTTTTTCAGTTATCAGTATTTTGTAATATTCAGCAACCAGTATTTATAGCAATCTAGTTAATAGAATGGATTAAGTTGCAACTTTTTGCGTTTAGCCGTTAACTGGAGATTCCAAAGGAGCAGGATATAAAGGTGACGTGAATAACTAGCTAGCTAGTTTGGGGTTAAACGGGGTCATGCGATAATTAGTTGAATTAATGAATGGGTATCAAATAACTTTGAATTTTGAAATTGAAAAATATTAATGTTAGAATAAAAAATTCTCACTATTCTTCAGATTCATGAATCGGAATCCCAATTCAGTGCACATTTCTTCATCAAGAATCGTCATGAAATTTTTTGATCCCAGTTCAAAGTATTATACTTTCGTGCAGGTTTAACAAGCAATTGATATGGGTGTAATACGTCGTAATTATAGCCATTTATATATAATATTGATAATAAAAAAGTTTGACGGGCCTTCTCAAATAAAATGATACGCTGCTTATGTCACAATAATAGTTCTATTTTAATATATATAGTGAAAATAACTGAATTATAAATAAAAATAATATAGGTTCTAGAGAAGACTTAGAAAATATATAATTTACGAAAAATTTGGAACAGTTTAATTTTAAACCAGTCAAAACATGATACTATAATTAAGATCCGAGGAGTATCATAGTTCAATACTGGCTAGCTAGGTTCATGGTCCTGCTATGAATTGTTTAATTTCGTACTCGGTGAAAATACAAATCAAATAAAAAATTAAGTGGAGTATTGCATAATTATACTTCCTTCTTCAAATTTCGCCGTTAAATTTCGATCATAAATTTGATACTCTATATGATATAATTGAAAAATATATGATTAATACAATCAAAGAATATATACATTTCATTTTTAAAATATACTAGCCTTTAACCCCGTGCAAAGCACGGGCGGATATATGATTCATAATTTATTAATTATAATTTAATTTTTAACACCATTTTATTAATATTTTAGTATTAATAAATTGGATTTTAGTTAAATTATATTAACCAACTCGTTATATCTTCTAACGGAAATTTAGCTTTCACAATTTATTATCTATCTATAAATATTTTTCTATATTAATATGTGACAGTTTATTATTCAATTTAAATCAAATTTTTCATATTTCATATATCTTCATATGTTACGTAATGGCTCGTGTTTGTAATGAAATATAATACGTAAGTGTTAAATTTCGAGTAGAATACGTTATAATTAAAAAGTTGCGTCTTTAATTGTTTATATGTATTTTAGACAAAAGATATTCAAAATTGTATATTTATAATTAGTTATACGTTTATCCATAAGTAATTTTTAATATTAATATATGTTATTAACAGTAGTTTCACCTTTTTTTAACTAATTATTATAAATTATATTTAAAAAGATATTAGTATATATAAGGAGTGTTTTTAGTATATGAAACTGTTTAATAGATATCTAGTTGTAGACTTTTAGTTTTAGAGGAGAGTACCGAACCAAAATTTTGTACGACTACAAATTATACCTATGTTGGCTTTTTATAGTATAGTATAGATATTTGTCAGATTGTTTTGAAGTCTAAAACAATAACATGTAAAGTATAGTACTAGAAAATTGTTAATTTGAGCGGAACAAACTAAAATTATGGAATAGAGCCAATAATATTAATTAAGACAAAGATACTGAACATGAATGCATGGGTACTCATTAGATTGAGAAGCTATCCAAAGAAAAGAGAACATTTCGTCTAAATCTCTCCCGTGAAGTCTCTTTCACCCACACCCTACCCTAGCTCCTCCCTACATATAGAATCCATCATCACAGTGCTTTTTAGTTGTATGATTTTCATTCTACCCCCTCGTCCTTCAACAAATTTCCTAGTTCTTGCCACTTCTATATATATGTACTAATTTTCTCCATGCAATAAAGCTCGTCGCATAATAATCCTTCATATTGCAAAGGAAACATTTATTTCATAATTACAAATGGCTCCACGCAGTCATATATTCCACTTGCTCATCATTATTGTTCTTGTATACTCTATGATCTCGCCCTGCTGTAGTCTTGAAGACGAAGTGCAGCCTAATATTAATGATATACATCTTTTTAGTGATCCTGATCGAGAAACTGGATTCGACTCTCGCGCATACCCTTCACCGTTTTTAAGCTCGGATGGCGTGTCATCGGACATGGCCGAGGTTATTGAAGGTGGGATTTCAAGTTACTTGGAAAAGCTTGCGGCAGAAAGTGCAGCTAAAATTGTGAGTGTCAAGAGTTATGGAGCTAAAGGTGACGGTGAATCTGATGACACAAAGGTACGCAAATGCATGCATATTACTCATAAATCATAATTAATTATTTACCTATCGATAATCTCTTTCTTTTTTTTTAAAAAAAATCTACTAGATAATTCTTACGTGCAATATTTATCGTACTTTCGTTATTCACTGATCATCAGGCATTTAAAAAGGCGTGGGATGAAGCTTGTTCTTCGGGAGCAGTTTTTGAGGTACCGGAAAACAAAAAGTATCTTGTGAAGCAAATCAGATTCGAAGGGCCTTGCAAATCTGCCATGGCTGTGCAGGTAACACAAATCCTCGTCTGTGCTTTACCTACAGTTTACCATGGTAATATAGATATTAATTAAGCAGAATTATTTTTATATATTTTCGGATGCATATATGTGTGAAAATAACAATTAAACTACTTCATAATTAACAGATCTACGGTACCATTTTAGCATCGGACGATAGAGGAGACTACAAGAAAGACAAGAGACACTGGCTAATATTTGATAGTGTTGACGATCTTGTAGTGGAAGGGGGTGGAGTTGTCGACGGTAATGGCAAAATTTGGTGGAAGAATTCTTGTAAGGTCCATAAATCCAAGGTGAGCTACTCCATTTTTGGTTAGTTTAATAACTTCTAATCATGACAAGAAAATTGAGAATCAGAATTGATCGATTGACGTGTCGATTCAAGATATATCGGAAATTTTTTCGATAAACCGGAGATTTTTAGTCGAATCAGAATCGATGAAATATTTTTAAGTATTAATCGGGAATTATTACACTACTTCTAATATTATCAAAAATCTAATTTTTCAATTTTTTTTACTTTTATATATGTTTATTTCCTTGCTGTAATATTTAACAAACTAATCACTGACTGACTGATTTTGTTTCTGCAGCCCTGCAAGGAAGCGCCGACTGTACGTAAATAATCTACCAGTACTAACAAGTTCGGATATTTTATAATTGTAGTCTGTGTATGTTGGTTTAATGGGTTATACATATTTGCATGGACATGTAATTGCAGGCCCTGACCTTCTATAACATGAAGAATCTGACAGTGAAGGACCTGAATATACAAAATGCACAGCAGATACAAGTATCGTTTGAGAAATGTGAGAAAGTGGAAGCTTCGAATCTCACCGTCACGGCACCCGGAGACAGTCCTAACACCGACGGGGTCCATATCACCCGCACCCAAAACATGCAGCTATCCAGCTCCGTTATACAAACTGGTGTGTGTGTGTGTGTTTGTGCAGTTCATAGTAGTGAATAAATGATACTGAGTACTGACTTTGTTTGGTGCATTTGAATATAGGTGATGATTGTATTTCTATTGAAAGTGGAACTCAGAAGCTGAAAATCACAGATATAACCTGTGGACCAGGTCATGGTATCAGGTACATACAATCTGTTCTTCTATCAGTTTTGTTTTAAGTCTGTGTGCACAAACTTTTTTACTATCTGATTCGTTTTTGTAAGTTCAGCATCGGAAGTTTAGGCGATGGGAATTCGGAAGCTCATGTTTCAGATGTAGTTGTTGACGGAGCTAAGATCTCTGGAACTTCGAATGGTGTCAGGATTAAGACGTATCAGGTTAAAAATAAGCTACGAAAGCTAAAATCAGAATGTTGCGGAAATATAGGTGCTTAACTTCACTATGCCTTTGCCTATTGCAGGGAGGATCAGGAAATGCAAGCAATATAAAGTTTGAGAATATTGAGATGGAAGATGTGAAATACCCCATCATCATAGATCAAAACTATTGCGACAAGTCCAAACCATGTAAAAAACAGGTCATGATATTTCTAAGAACCGTATATGCTTAACAGTCAATTAGCACCTCACTCCCTGGACTTATTTCT
Organism: Daucus carota subsp. sativus; assembly: GCF_001625215.2. Taxonomy (NCBI): domain Eukaryota; kingdom Viridiplantae; phylum Streptophyta; class Magnoliopsida; order Apiales; family Apiaceae; genus Daucus; species Daucus carota. The sequence continues at coordinate 44,322,776 of NC_030384.2, read as the reverse complement.
TTTGACATCCACGGACTTGTAAATTCAACAGAAATCAGCAGTTCTGGTGAAGAACGTGGTGTATCAGAACATAACAGGAACGAGTGCGACGGATGTGGCTATTAAGTTCGATTGCAGCGAGAGCCATCCCTGTGAAGGAATTGTTCTCAGAGATGTAAGGTTAAGACTAGAGAAAGATGAAGTTGCCCAAGCTCTCTGCAATAACGTCGAGCTTCAACAAATTGGAACTGTTTCTCCGAGCTGTCCTGATATTCAGGACTTGTGAATGTTCTTGGCGAGCTCAAGGAATATATACACTTACTCTGCATATTAAATTAATTATTAATTTTATTGGGGGTTTATGCATTTTTAAGTATATATTATTTGTACATAGATTCCAGTCACTGAATATACGTTCTATGTTAGGGTATTTCTAGTTTTCTTCTAGTTTGAACCCAGGTTTACTTCTGGAATAAAATACATACAGCTCTGCCTTTTCTCTAAAATGAGCCCTTACTTTTCACTAAATAACTTAAATTTTCAGAAAAGAGCTCCCCAAAACAGGGCCAATAACTTCCTAGTTCGATTTATGTCTACTCTAGTACTCTGCGTGCGTATATTAAGTTTGGGTAGATTTTGAAGTTCCAGAGGACACAACCTGTTAAATAGTACATTTTATGATTAAATTTTAATTGCTAGTAATTAAAATTATTTTACATATACAGAAACAATATATAAACATGGAATATATAATACATTTCATTATTTTAACTTGTAAAGGGATACACAACTGTAAGCCGCATCCAGCAGCACAATTTAACACAACTATAACCAGCATCAGCAGCACAACTCTAAACAAACTCTGAACTGAAGCTTACAAGATGCCCTTGAAAATAAAACATCTTCGACGTTTTCTTACATAAACTCATAGATCTTCAGGCTACTAGATAAAGATCTTCAGGCTACTTGGTACTTTGAGCTAGAAAGTTGCAACTGAAATTGCAAATTCCTCACAGCGACATAATCATCAAACAGGATAAATTTTGCTCACACATTTATACTGAAGCATAATAACCCCTAGCACTGGGTTGCTCGAAAAGGACCAAGATTCATTCAAAAATTGCAGTAAACTGAGTTACAAACACACATACAAAATATGTTTGCGTTATTTAAATAATCATTGTTGGCTTTCCGAACTCCGATTTACATTTCTTGCTTCTATCTAATTCCAATCAAACCAATTTTTTGACCAGACAAAGGAAACCTTATACTCTCTTTTATGCAATTAATGCTTTCTAGTCTTTTGATGATAAATGCATCTCAGTAATTTCTGTAATATTTTCCAGAAAATATATCTTCATCATAATGAAACTTTTAGCAATAAGAATATTGTCATGCACAAACAGAGAAACCAACATCAAGATAAGTCTATTCAAAATTTGAAAGTGTTGTCTAAGCAACACATTATAAAAGTTAAGACAATTCTAAAAGAAGCCAGAAATTTTGGAAAAAGCAATAAACTAATATCAAGATGTTCTAAGCAAAACAGACTCTAACCATTGGAAAGAGCAAAAAGACATCACGCCTCAACAACAGGGTCCTCAGTGAAGGTGATTTTAGATACTGGCTTGGCCAAAAGATCAGTATATTCTTGGTATGGAGATTTAGTGAATCGAGTCTCGGTCCAGAAATCTGGAGTCAGGAACCCATAGGTCTTCAGCAAACAGTCAAAAGTAGCCTGCACAAATTAGGAATGGAAAAAATCAATGAATAATCAAATATTAATGTAAATACATTAATGTAAATACATTAATATGCACTAGGAAAATTCCGTATATGTATAAATTGTCAGAACGATGTTAAAACACTCAACAAACAATAAAGTGCCTACCCAGTATTTGAGATCGAATGCCATGAGAAATTTTGCAAATTTAATATGGGTTTAGAAAGCAAATAAAGCAAAAATTACATTTAAATACCACTCAGCTTTCATTGTCAATATTTGCCCGTAGAGAAGTTTTTACAAGACATGATTGATCTAACCTCAGAAGTATCAAAAGCGTCATACACATTACAGCAACAAATTACACTAGTCACATACATAAGCACATATCAGTCAGAAAAAAGCATAATATTAATCAGATCAACATAAAAAGAAGTGCAAAATTACGAAAAATGACCTTGACAAAGTTTCCAAGAGTCTTGGTCGAGCCACGAGACGAGGTAAATACATCATCAATCCCAGCGAACTGCAGCACCTTCTTCGGCACCCGGGCCGCGACAATTCCAGCTCCACGAGGGGCAGGCACCATCCTAACCGTAACCGAACCACACTTCCCAGTAACCTTACAGGGCACAGTATGTGGTTTCCCAATCTTATTCCCCCAATACCCTCTCCTCACCGGAATCACAGACAATTTCGCCAAAATAATCGCTCCCCTAATAGCAGTGGCCACTTCTTTGCTACACTTAACCCCCAATCCAACGTGTCCATTCCCATCACCAACAACCACAAACGCCTTGAACCGGGTCCTCTGACCGGCCCGGGTCTGTTTCTGAACCGGCATGATCTTCATCACCTCGTCTTTAAGCGACGGTCCAATGAGCAAATCAATGATCTGGTACTCTTTGATTGGGAGAGAGTGGAGATAGATCTGCTCGATTGTTTTGATCTTGCCGTCGCGAACGAGACGGCCGAGCTTTGTCACCGGGACCCAGGCGGTTTCTTCGTCGTTGCGACGGCTGCCACGTCGACGTCCACGGCCGCGATCGCCGCCGCGGCCTCCACGGCCAAAGCCTCTACCGAAACCGCCACGGTCACCACCTCTTTCAGCCATGATCGGTTTTGTTTGCTTCCGAAATTAGGGTTTGAGATGCAAAAATGCGAGTGAAGAAACAATGGAGGCGTGGGGTTTGCACTGGTGATACCGAATATATATCTCTATTTTTAGGGATTTCGTGAGTTGGGCTTTCAAATGGGAAGGTGTCCATCATCCTATTTTTTACGGGCCGGAGAGAATGAGAATAGGTCCAAAGGTCCTGGCATCTTAAATATTTGAGGCGAACGTTAAAAAATATATAAATTAGGTTTGACTAAAAAAAATATTACGGCGCTGTATTCAATTGGGATTTGAATAGATTGTTTTTACTTGTATGATATTATGATTTTTTGCGGATTTTTAATAAAATATCGCAGAGTTGATAAGATTTAGGTACAATACTTCAAAATCCCATTGATTGTGGTGGGATTTCAAAAAACTTAAAATACACTGAAGAATGCCACAAAATCCATTATTTTATGAAATGAGAAAAAATTCATCAGCATTCGAATACCATCAGATTATAATGGATTTTAAACAATCCCAATTGAATACCATTGGATTTTAAAGCATAATTTAAAATCTTAATTGAATACCAACAGATTTTGTAGCATAATTTGAAATCCCAATTGAATACCTCAAGATTTTAATAGATTTCAAACAATCCCAATCAAATACTCTCGAATTTCATAAATGCAAAAAAATACTTTAAAATCTCAATCCAATACACCCTTCTTAGTTGGCATCATTTTCATTATTTTGATACAAATTTAATTAATTTTAAAATCATTTTATCAAGAAACCAATAATATATATCTGATTTTTTATATTTTATGCCGGTAATTATATGGTTGCAACCTGATAAAAGAAAATCATACAACCTACGAACAATAAAAGTTTGAATAAAGCAAAAAATATTATATATAAATTAGTATTCTTAGAATCCTCTTCAAAAAAAAATTCTATTAAATTTTATTTATTTGTTAATTAGATCCCAATTTAATTAAATCTCTAATTTTTGATAGGCGAATTCATTATTACTATTCCCCATTTATAAGCTATATAAACCGATTAAGGTAATGTTTGGCGTTGATGTTGCAGACAGCAACACCAGCAGCAACTTTTTGCTGAAAAGCAGGTGAAAAACTGTTTGATAAATCTAAAAACAGCTTTTCTGAACAACAGTTTTTGGCTGAAAAGCTGCTTTTATAAAAAACCGGTTTCTCCGTACTTTTAGATAGGGCTGTAAATTGATACGGACTATCCGGTGTCTCGGCTCATATTCGGTTCGAAAATATGATACATGTCTCATATCCGTTTTGAAAACGATCCAAATCTGGCGGAAAAATTAAGCCCGTATAATATATGATCCCGGATACGAGCACACCTATACCCGCTCAGATTCGGTCTCATATAATTTTTCATAATATGATCTTACCCGAATAACCGAATATGATCCACGGTTCATATTCGATTCAAACTCATATACCTATTATATTTTAACACCATCATATTTGCAAGTAAATAGTCATCATTTTATAAAATTGTATTATCTTATTTAAGTTTATATCTTCATAAAATATGATTTATTTAATGTGATAATGCTTATTATCTTCATATATATTTAATAAATGACATATACCAACACATAACTACAAGTTTTAATTCAAAATTATTATACTTTATAATATTATGTTTACTTGGACTAAATGATAATTATTTGAACAACTGAAATAATAATGATATTTGATGTTAGTGGATCATATCCGGCTCATATTCGATGGATCATAAACTACCCGGTTAAAAAATAGAAAATACGATACTGGATCATATCCGGTTCGGATCCGAATCTCAAATACCCGGGATCGGTTTATACCCGAATAAAACGATCCCGGATCCAAATCTGGACAACCTAAAAATAATATGATCCGGTACTTGAGCAGAGGGGTACCCGGGATCACCCGGATCATTTTACAGCCCTACTTTTAGAAAAAGCTGCTTTTCAGCTTTTGCAGGAAGTTGTTACAGATTTCAATATCAAATCTCACCAAAAACATTAATTTTTTTATTTTATAACTCAAAATAAGCACATATCAAAAAAATTACTAAACAATTATCTGATTTCTACAACAGCACTTTATTAACAGCACTTTTTCTAATTGCACAACAATTTGTAACAATCTTAAATGAAGTAATGGACCGGTCCCAGGAAAAACGTAAATGCACCGGTAGAATATGGGTTTGTTTATCCAGAAAAAACAGGTGGACTTAACAAAAAGCCCAAAGGTGAAGACCTTCCCAGCCCGAGAGGCCTGATAAAAACTAGAAAGGGATAGTCGCGTAATTTAGCAGTAGCAATTGCGAGAGCAGACGAATTTTGTGGAAGACCAAAATCGATACAAATCGCCTGAGGCAGACAACTCCTCTCTCTACAAATCAATCAACTGGTAAGCCTCTGTATATATCTCGCTTTTTCTGTATTTATAATTGTATGCAATTTTATACACCTCCCCCGAAAACCGATTTCGTTTCAATCGTCTCATCTCTGTATGATATTACAATCTTACAATCATCTATAGTTGACCTTGTTTAGTCTCTGTTTATGTTGAAATGCTTGCGCCTATCAATCAGTTTTGATCTACAATTTTATGCTTGCTTAGATCTGTTTCTTTGGCCTTTTAATTGTATGATGGTTAGGTTTTTAATCTTTTAAACTATTCGTTTCATTTATTTTGGAACAGCGAGGATTTGGATTGAATTTCGAATCTAGGTTGTTTTCGATAATACAGAACTGTACACAGCTTAATAACTTTTCTCAATTTCGAGAAGAGTACTCCCTCTGCCCCAGTCAATTGTATACGTTTTCTTTTCACTGCTCGACACGCTTTTTAAGGCACTTATAAAACATAGTTCTACAACTTATTTTTAAGATTTTCTTTTTTTGTATAAACAGAAAAAGAAAATTTTAAAAATAATTTACAGAACTATACTATATTGAAGCATTAAAGTCCGTGCCGCGCCCCCGTCCCCCAATGTATACTATTGACTGGGACGGAGGGAGTATCATAATGTACTTGCAGAGAGTGGCGGATGGGATGGGAGGATAGATTATCAGGTTAATTTAAGAAAAATAAGAAATAATGGTTAAGGTGGAATTAAGCTTTACGACGTTCAGTTGCCCCAAGTTTGTGATTTTAATACATATTGATGTGAAATAAAGTTAATTACAAGACTTTAGCCCATGCCAGGACCTTTATCTCGAGTACTCCAAGAATAATCCCGGGGACAAAATGCCTCTGCGAGAACTCACCCCAAATTCTAATTAAGTACAGTCGAGTTCCTCTGAATGTCCATTGTCATGTCAACTTAAATCACCCCACCGCAATAAGGAAACCTAATTGAATTAGAAGAATACTTATTGTACATAGAACAAGGAAGAAAATCATTTTAGGAACAAAGTTTGTAGCATGATATTCTTTGGCAGAGTTTAGTATAGGCATACCTCTGTAGGCTTCACTCCTATATATATTTATACTTTCTTGCAGTTCTTTACTTCATGTGAAGTGTATGGTTAGATTATTGTCAAAAGAGCCTACCAGTTAAAACTGAAATGTAATATTTAAGTGTGTTGCTTTTAGTCTGTTTAGCTAAGCTTTTCAGCGCCTCATGTTAAATTTAACCTTACATCAGCCTTCTACCTTGTTGCAGTCTGAACTCTGAACATGTCAGCTGTCAAGATAACCGGTGCCATTGCCGCATCATTTGTAGTTGCGTTTACATGTGACTATATTATTGCTGATAGGAAAATATTTGGAGGTAAGTTTATAATTTTAACAATGCATTGTCCATTTTTTCTGGTGTCATGGACTTCTGGTAGTTTCACTCATCTAACTAGTTTTTGGAATCAGGCACCACACCAGGTACTGTTTCTAACAAAGAATGGGCAGCAGAGACTGAGAAAAAGTTTCAAGCATGGCCCAGAACTGCAGGTCCTCCTGTAGTTATGAATCCTATCAGCCGCCAGAACTTCATAGTTAAAGCAGAAGAATGAAGCTTTAAGTACTAGCCTGGATTTTTAATGGTTTTTTGATAATTGCATTTGAGTCCACAATTGTATTTTCTCTAGTTGGTTATGTATCAGACCGTGAATGCCTGGTTGGCATGGATAATAAGGGTATGCCTTTGTTAAATTGACAGGCCATGGGGTATTTTTTACCCTCAATTTTAAAGCTTATTAATTTTTATGCTACACCTTGAATTGAAATAAGTTTTTCTTGAGAAAGCTGTACTCATTGCTTCCTTTGTTATAGGCTTTTGTATTTTATTTTATTTAGCATATAACTCACTAGCAACCATATAGTTTTTAATTTATATTTTTTTGGAGAGGCTCGCATATAAGCTTACAAATTTAGCCTTTTTTTGCCATTAACTTTTTTAAGGTGCAGACAGATAAGCTCTCTCCTTGAGAAAGTTGATGAGAAGAGACTAACAGCTCATCATTTTCTCAGATTTTGTCTCATCTAGTGGTAGAGTTGAGCTTAGAGTTGTAACTCAAATCGGTTGGGTTCAAACTCAACTTGATAAAATGGGGATTGGGGACGGCTTGGACTCTAGCTCAAGGTCGAGTATGAACAAGTATCATGTTTACCACCAGGTAATTCAATTTGATCCAAGTTCTTGAAGAGCTTGACTCTAACTCACCTGCCTTGATCCAATTGGCTGCATCCGGTGTTTATATATAGATGTACGAGGATTCGTTTTATATATGGAACAGTGACCTATATATAAGTTTGTTAAGTAAATTGTTAAAAGAAGTATATTAAAGAAGTATATTAAACACAATCTCTCAGATCAGTGCAGAACTTTTATGGCGACGAGTCATATCTGGCTATTGCAAAGTACTCGTACTTAATTTTTGTCAGACTACTTATTCACTTTAAGTCAAAGAAGTGACTATGCATTAGCAATCTATAATTTTTGCGGAGCGAATCATGGTAAAGAAAAAGATGAGGGGTGAGCTCCCGACCTAGTAGCAAGATAGCCGGGCGATCTCAGATCAGTCATGTTTATATATCAACTGATGCAGTAAGGTACAATAATACGTAGCTTGCGCCTGCTTTCGTGGTAACGAACATGGCTCTGTAATGCACCTACAGTATATATGATCTCGACCTCTTATGAGTTATCACAAGTATCTTCAGCTCTCGAGCCAATAGTGCTTTGTTAGATGAAAATGGCGGCTACCTTTCTCTCTATAAGCTTTCTGCTGCTTCATTCTCTGTTCACCTCTCTTTGTCTGGCAGCTAATGCTCCATATCTTGACGGTAACAACTTCCTTGCCTTGAAATTAATTTTGGCTTGCATTTGTTTATAGTTGCACTATCTGTTAGTGACATTGTTGTGTTTCAGGGTTACTTGCCAATGGCAACTTTGAGCAAAGCCCGAGGCCGTCGGACCTGAAGAACACGGTGATCATTGGCAAGTTTTCCTTGCCTCGTTGGGAGATCAATGGTCTAGTAGAGTATGTCTCAGGTGGCCCGCAGCCAGGAGGCTTTTATTTTGCAATCCCTCGGGGAGCTCATGCAGCAAGGCTAGGCAATGATGGTTCCATATCACAGGTTCTTAATGTCAAACCAGGCAAAGTTTATTCTCTCACATTTGCAGCTACCAGAACTTGTGCCCAGGATGAGGTGCTGACAGTTTCTGTCCCCGGACAATCAAGTGATCTTCCGATTCAGACATTGTATAGCAGCGATGGAGGTGACACGTATGCTTGGGCTTTCAAGGCAAATTCCAATACAGTTAAGCTCACCTTTCATAACCCTGGCATTCAAGAGGATCCCACTTGTGGCCCTCTCCTGGATGCTGTTGCAATCAAGGAGATGCTCCCGTGTCCCAAGTACGCGAAAGGTACATCCCCGTCCCCGTGTAATTAATCTTTAGTAAAGTTCTTGTAGAACTCAGAAACAAATGAAATTCTCAGTATAAGACATCTGATGAGTACCTCTTTACCATTGGTTATTTAATGATGATTGTTTCATTGATTTATGCAGGTAATTTAGTGAAAAATGGCGGATTCGAGATTGGTCCTCATGTGTTCAAGAACTTCTCCACAGGGGTTCTCCTCCTCCCAAAAGTCCAAGACCTATACTCACCACTTCCAGGATGGATAATCGAGTCCATCAAACCTGTCAAGTACGTTGACTCGAAGCACTTCTTCGTTCCCTCAGGACAAGCCGCGATTGAACTAATCGGAGGCAGAGAATGCGCCATTGCGCAAATCATAAGAACTGTGCCAAATAAACACTACAACCTCCTATTCACCATCGGAGATGCAAAGAACGGCTGCCATGGAACAATGACAATAGAAGCCTTCGCCGCCAGAAGCGTCTTAAAAGTTCCATTCACATCTCAAGGAAAGGGCTACTACAAAACCGCAAGTCTCAGGTTTCAAGCAATTTCAAACAGAACAAGAATCACATTCTACAGCGCGTTCTATCATACAAAAATCAATGACTACGGTCATTTTTGTGGCCCTGTACTGGATAATGTCAGAGTTTTCGCCGTCTCCAGACGCTCTCTGTAATATTAGTCACTTAAGACGAAATAATCTGTATCATGTAATACACATTTTCTTTTTCTTCATCGATTCAAATTTGAAATCTCCACGCTCTAAAGTCCAAAGACGTGAAAAAGAAGATACTAGGCATGTGTATTTGATAAACCTGTCCGTCAATCAGGTTAACGTTGGTTGAAGATAAGATCCAGTTGTAATAATAAACATCTAGTACTAATTGAAAAGTACGGATAGGAACGGAATGCACGTGGTAAAGAGACGAGAACAGTTTCGAACAAACACTTTTGTGAAAGCACTGAACAAATTGCAATTCAAAATTCAAAGAAACAGAGCGAATCACGGCCTGACTGGGGAAGACTGAAGAAACACCATGGGTCCTCACACCGTCCAGTTCCACTGTAATAATGTAAAATATGTAAATCTCTTCTTTCTTTATTCTTTCATGTCGATTTCGTTGAAACATAAAGTATGCAACACAAGTTTAGGTGGGCATTGTGGACTAATAGAATAAACTAAGCGGAATTTGGTGGATACTCCGATTCTCTTGATGATATGAAAGGTCAAAATGCTTATTTCGGAAATTTTAGTGTTACCTGAGAAAATTTTAGTTGAGAATCATATTTCATATTTTTCGGTGATACTTTGGAAAAATTTAAATACTCAAACGCGGGTCATATATCGATCAAGACTCTGAAACTGTGAGTTTCTTTGTTATCTGAGGGTATACCCTCTGCTAATGTATACTGATAGCATGAATTACTGATTGATCTGTGCTAATTTAACATGTAAAGGACATTGTCTTGTTCGTACAAGTGGGAGTTGTTTTGTTTTGTCCTAATCTGAGATTCATGGCTTTTAATGTTTCATTTTTTCATGGCAAAGCAAGGTATAGTTTCATAGGCATTCGTAATTGTCTTAATTAGAATTTAATGACCAAAGATTAAAAATGTAGAGAAAATTGTTAATCATATGCTGATATGCTATAGTGAGAAGTGGAGAAAGGAAAGTGAGACGATCAACACTTAACACATCTTACGCCTAAACTAATGCTACTTTAACGTGCCACTTCCCACCCCTCGCCTTTCAAATCAAACTATTTTAAGTATCTTTTTACATTATATATATCCGGCCTCTCTGCATTTCCTGGGGCATCTCTAACTTGAAGATCTTCTGCAATCGCAATCTTCAAGATAGCTATAATGGCTTCTTCTCTCTCGCTTTGTCTTGTCTTGGTGTTCTCCCTCTTTGTCAGCTTTGCATTTGCAGCTATCCCTCCATATCTTGATGGTAAGCACTTATAAGTAGCTTCTTTTTTCCATTTTTGCACTCATTACTGTTAGTTGGATTGATTTTTTAACATATGTTGCAGGATATCTGGCAAATGGCAACTTTGAGCTTGGACCAAAGCGATCAGACATGAAGAAAACAACGATTATAGGGAAGTACTCACTGCCCAAATGGGAGATCAGTGGCTTGGTTGAGTATGTCTCGGGTGGACCACAGCCAGGTGGCTTCTACTTTGCAATCCCTCGTGGGGCGCATGCAGCCAGACTAGGAAATGAAGCTTCCATATCTCAGATTGTGTCTGATCTGAAGCCGGGATCCATATACTCACTAACATTTTCAGCTACGAGGACTTGTGCCCAAGATGAGATCCTGAGAGTTTCGGCCTCTGGTCGGTCAAGTGACCTCCCCATTCAGACCTTATTCAGCAGTGATGGGGCAGACACTTATGCTTGGGCTTTTAAGGCTTCTTCTTCTAGCGAAAAGGTCACCTTCCATAACCCTGGTATTCAAGAAGATCCTACTTGTGGTCCTCTCTTAGATGCTATTGCAATCAAGGAGATACTCCCTCTCAAGTATAGCAAAGGTCAGTCTGGCCTTTTTCTTCTCTACTTGTTCTTAAGTTTGTAATGTACTCACTGAATTGATAATTGACTCTGACTCATTTGCTGAAGTGATTAATCTTATTACTCTATGAGCACAGGTAATTTGGTGAAAAACGGTGGCTTTGAGACTGGTCCGCATGTGTTCAAGAACTTCTCAACCGGAGTTCTTCTCCTTCCAAAACAACAAGATCTGATTTCACCACTTCCTGGATGGATCGTCGAGTCCTTGAAACCAGTCAAGTACATTGACTCAAAGCACTTTTCAGTCCCATCGGGAAGCGCTGCAATTGAAATAGTTGGAGGAAGAGAAAGTGCCATTGCACAAGTTGTAAGGACAGTGAGTAACAAGCTCTATGACCTAACCTTCACAATTGGAGATGCAAAGAATGGTTGCCACGCAACAATGGTGATTGAAGCATTTGCGGCTAAAGATACTGTGAAGGCTAATTTCACATCTCAGGGGAAAGGAGGATATAAATCTGCTAGTCTCAGGTTCCGGGCTATATCAGATAGGACAAGGATCACATTCTTCAGTGCATATTATCACACTAAAATTAACGACTGGGGTCATATTTGTGGCCCTGTTTTGGACAATGTTAGAGTCTGGCCTGCTAGAGTATAAAACCATAAGCTGATCCTGCTTATCAGAAAGCCAAATATTACTACATCTGTGGTTTTTATCGTCTATTAGGAATATAAACCTAGCTGTAACTTCTTTTTGTAACTGTATCTGGAAACTACTAAAGAGACAAAAGTGAGCTTTATATGTTTGCCGACATGATTTCTGTTGTACTCCATGTAATAACTGATGATTTATACACTATGTTAGCTTTGTTTTGACCCACTTCATTCTTTCCTTATGGAGTTTATTTATTCCAGAAAACACATCACCTTCTCCATTTTTAGTGTTTCACAATAAATTACAAAGAACCCCTTTGTTGCATTTTTTGTACAGGTAAATTAAGTTATAAAATCTCCTATCGTTTTTAACAAGATACAGTAACCTATTTGATAACTACTACACGTTGACCTTGTTAAAAGTTACAGGAAAATCAAAATCAGATACAACTTAACTTTTGGCAAGTAAAAGAAGTGATCATTTTATGTTACAACAAGTATTTATATACGCGAGGTTTGAGCAGTGTGATCCTATGCCTCGCTATTGTTTAGTGCACTTCCACTCATGATCACCTTCTGGTTCTGGGTGTATATTATTATTTGTGAAGTACAGGAGATCGTCTAAAAGAACTTGCGTCTTACTTCTAAGCATGTTGTTCATGTTGATTGTTGGTTGATGTTTCCGATCATTGCATCATCAGGCATTTAGGCTATGTGTGTTATGATTATCATCTTGTAATGTCAGAAATTGAAGATCGTTGTGTCCCCTATTCTCAGATACTGAAGATTAGATCTGGAGAACAATGTTTTAGATTGAGGAATACTCCCTCCTCCCTGCAGGAATTGGTTTAAAAGACTGTTCATTAAGTAAGCTTATATAGAGGTAGCACCTCATTTATTTTGCAACTTGCTGTTGGTATAATTTTCTGAAAGTTTCTTTATAGAGTTAACACTAACACCTGATGATTTTACTGTAACCTGCAACTCCTGCTAATCAGGGGGGTAAAATGGAAAGGAAAAAAGAGATGCGCTAGAAGGAGGGGTCGAACCTCCGACCTTGTGGTTAACAGCCACACGCTCTAACCAACTGAGCTATTCCAGCAGATGTCTAACTTTATCAATACATGCATAATATCATAATATGTAGCAACACCAACGAACCATGAAAAACACAACTATTAAATTCCGCTATCACCCCAATTAAATCTGAGTGCTTTATAAGTTTATATGCATATACAGATTACCAGAGTGTAGGTGCACTTCAGTAGAGCTTCAGTAGAGTATTAGTATCATCACCAAGTCAATGCTACTATCATCTCATATGCAAAGAAATGGTTCTTTTGCGCTGCATAAATATAACCCAGTTCTAAAAATCATAGTATGCACAAATATATTTAGGGTTTGCACTTTGCATGATAAGCATAACACTTAAATTATCAGATCCAAGTATTTATATTTCTTTGTTGCCAGATCAATAAAAAATACTGGCACAGTGTTGCACGGCACACAAAAGGAACTGAAAGATTTCTTCAATGAACAGAAGTCAGAAGGAACTTAGAGATTTTTTGATGGAAATATTAATATCAGGGGCCCTCGAAGGAAGTCCGTATATTGAGACCGTTACATATTTCAGAGTACAATGAAAACAAAATCAACCACTTCTGTTAGCTTTCAGGTCCCTCCATAGATCAATCAAATGAGTTTTTCACACTGTGCTTTTGCCTACTACCTAGAAGCTACGATCTTATGTCAAACAGTCAAAGAACAACAGGTTTTTTTGTAAGTGGTTTAATGAGTGAACATTCAGCAGCATCAAAATTTTAATAATAATTCAATGTAATGAGATCTGTGCAGAATTCCCATCAGCCAAAAGCAGTAATTATCAGCAAACAAATTAATTAACTCAATGTAACATCTAAGAGATAAGCCATCTAGCTAGTATCTAGGCAATCAAAAGTCATTGCCGCAATCCGGTAACAATGTAGTAGATGCAATCATGCAATGATAACCAATATAAATTTATAAACTTAAAACATCAGTGATTCATTAGACCAGTTAGTTAGAATGATGCTATCTTTTAATGAAGGGATAGATGATAAGAGTTACTTAAGTTGTAAAAGAAAGGAACACCTTATCAAACCAGAGCTCACAGAATTAAGCCTGACTATCAGCTCCTATGTTGAACAATATAAATGAATGACTGCAAAGAACATGGGCCTCAAAAGAAGCATAGTTTATATCACCAGACCACAATATATTTGTATAAAATGTATTAACAGACAACTATAATTTGCAGTAAGGCTATACATTTTAACCTCTCTTAATATGGAATTGTTCAGCAGTGTGATTCTTCTATACCATCTTCGCCATACTTTCTAATAACAAAATTTTCCCATGTACTAGCAAGTGGGATTACTAAAGTATCTTTGAGATTTGTAATATGTTAATGGACAGCACCCATCATGCTATCTGCAACAAAACAGAATCAATTACATAATAAGAAATCATAAGTTTACAGAAACTTAAACATTGCATAAATTTGTATTGAGATTACAGGTATTGCTATATATATTGGTATTAGTAGAAATACCATGTATATATAAGGGTCACATCTGCCTCCAGCTCCAGACCTCTTCACAGCAGCTTGTTTCATCAACCTGCAGCACCAGCAAAATATTGAACATTTATATTTATCAAAGAGGCCTTGCAGCATGTTTGTCTAGAGAGTGAGAGAGGATATCTGACATTCTTAACGCTTTGCTGGTATCAGGACTATCACCAAGAAACTGACGAATCCTAATTTCAGAAATACCATCACGATGAGCCAACAGATTCATGATGGAATCAGCACGTCTGTGCAGGTGAGGAGTTCCCACCGCCTTGTTTTTTGCTGTAGTCTTGCAGGTCTGTGCAGAGGAAACCGAGGTGCTGGTGGTACTTGACAAACACGACGATGCCTCACTCTTTGTCTCGGATCCCCATGAAACTGTAGCCAACTTTCCTGAACTTGCTTTTTGGCAATCAGAAATTCGAAGAATCTTAGACCGGCTCTTTCTTACAACCTGCAACATAAAATCCATTAAACAAGCCAATTTGGAAAATCAACGTCTCTCCAGTCTGATCTTCAATCGAACAAAGACTGATAGAGTTTTTACAGAATATACTCAGAGCATGATGTACTTGTTTTTCACTCAGCAGGTTGAAATTCAGATGTACGACGTTTAAAATTACAATAAGTACGAGTCAATGTCAAGCAAATAACCCGTGGATTAGAGGACATAGAGCAGAAAATTAAATTGGAAAACAGCTATAGTATTTGTCAATCAAAAAGGATTCACATATGATATTGCAGTGTAAGAGTATCAAAGCTAGAATCGATGTTGTTCAAGCAAAATCCCGGAGCATGTAGTGGCAATCACTGCTACAGTTTCATAACAGAAATCGAGCTTATAATCTAAACTAAACATATTCAAATGACAATTGTCCGATACTACAAAAATTAAAAACTAACATAAGCAACAATCTGATGATCACAGCTCAAAGCAATTTAAGAAAACAGAACAATATCCAAGTCCTTTTAGATTCAAAGCTTCATCTCTAGTTCAATATATATGTACAGTGTACTGTTGATCCAAGCACATACACACACAAAAATCATCTAAACAAATTAAAACTTAATAATCCATCAGCAATCCGAACAAACAGGATCAACTATGACGATAAACTCTCAAAATTATATTGAGATGAATGATAAAGCAGAACATAATCCGAGATTCGCAGCTTCATCTCAAATTCAAATAACGAAGTTACATAATACGTTGATCCGAGCAAATCAAGCAAAAATATTAGCTAAAACTAATTAAAAGCATATCAAATCATCCGGAATCTAAGCACACCAGATAATTATGAAAATAGCTCTCAAAATTCGATTGATCGATTCAAGAAGCACAATATCCAAGCCATTTAAGATTCACAGCTACATCTCAAATTCAAAAATTCAGCTTATACAGAGCACAATGATCCAATAATATTAGGCAACAAATACATCTAAAACTAATCAAAAATACACATCAAAGCATCCGAAATTCAACAAACAATATCAATTACAAATAATTCATGAGATAATAAGTAGAGATAATCGATGACCTTAAGCTTGATCTCACGAGAAGCAACAGAGATCGGAGACTTGCCAACAACACGGAGCCTTTTGAGACTTGCTGAAGAAGAAGCTTCATCAATCGTCATCACACTCGTACTCGAATTGTACGATTTCGAAGAAGCGACAAGCAAATTCATGTTGTTACCGTAGCTACAGAAATTCATAAAACAAACAAAAATCAACAAGCTCGTGTTATTATATCATATAAATTCAAAAACAGAAATCAAATTTAAATGAAGAGGAGTAATAAAAATAATCGATCGGTGATTGAAATTACCTTGAAGTAGAAGAAGAGATGGAAGGAGTTGAGAGAAGAAGAAGAGCTGAAGCAACTATTTGTTCATCTTCACATGGAAATGATGATGCTTCTGCTTCCATTTTGTTTTTCATTTGCTTTTTTGTTGTTGATGGCGGGATGTTTTCAGAAATTTTGAATTTCCCAAATTGTAACTAACTGTTGGTTTAAACTTTTTTAAATAGCCAATAAGAGCTTCTGTTTCCCTTTGTTTTTTTTAGGGTAAATGCTTGTGCGAGTTTTTTTCGGTTTGATACTTTGATCTTGTAATAAACTAAAATTGGAAAAAAAAAACTGAAATTATAATGTAATAAATGATTCACAAGAGTTTGATTATTATAGTCTATCTACAAAAGAATTTTATTTTGTCATCTTTGTAATGTTTTTAATTTTAATTAGGTTTCTGATCTTGAGAATTTCTAAACAAATTAATTGTGATATATTTATTTATAATGCTTTGACATAAATATTGAAACATCATATAATTTAACACATATATTTGTTAGACTTTTGCTTAAATTTATTGTGGTGATTTGATTATAATATTAATTATATATTTTCAACCTTAATCATCATTAGAGCATCGTTACAAATCACTTGTCTGAAATACTCATAGATTTCATTCAAAACAATCAAATATTAATAACAATGTATTAAAATATAACAATTGCTCTTTTTGTAAAAATATAAAATTATGATTTAATCAATTTTAATATCCAAATCCGACCCTAAACTTTCTGGAGCCCTAGGCCAGAAAATAAACCGAGACACTTCTAAATTTTTTTAAAAATATTTAAAGTTATCAAATATTTATTAACAAATAATAAAAAAATACAAATGATTTATAAATCATGATTTTATACATTATCTAACAATTTATAGAAAAGGTTTTGAGATACAATAGTGATGATCATTAGTGTTTTATTGAAATCCCTTTTCTATCGATAAAATTGCAAGATAATTCTATCATTCTCCGTGAAATTGAGAATTTCAAATAGATTTTTATCAATTTTAACTTTGAATAATTATTTTTTCACTAATGCCATCGACACCAATTTTGGCTCTTCTAATTTTTTATCAATCAATTTAAATATTTGCTTTCATTACAAAAAAAAAGGTGATATTATAATAATATTAAAAATTTTGGAGACCATGCATGTTCTGCAATTAAAACACAAAACGTATAATCTTACAAATTATATCTAATCAGAATTTAATTAAACTCTTTATACATCATATATGTTTTGCATGCATGATATTGGAGAACATATGTTCTGCAAAATATGTCTAAATTGTAAAAGGTACATTTTTTTTCTTCAGATTTATAAAACAATAACACTATATAACATGCTTTTGTAAAAAGTTAATTTTTGTAATATTTTGGTTGTATAATATGCATGATCTTTGAGATTTTCAATAAAAAACCGGTCTTCATAGAATTTTAACTAAAAAATTTTGAGCCCCTCCTAAATTTGAGCCCTTGACGGTTGCCACTTTAGACTTACCCGAGAACCGGACTAATATCCAATTTTAAATCAAAATTTTTTCACTTTTAAAAAATGGTGTCATAAAAGTGGTAATATAGGCAAATTTAATGATACTCTAAAAACTTAAATCTAAAATTTGGGTGATTTAAATATACAAATTTGGATTAGATTTCGATCTAAATATTTTTAAATTTATTAAAATTTATGTACCGGCCGACATATACGAATGGAGATCTTGGTAGTTGTTATTACAGCTACATGAGTTTTTGATGACTTGTAATATAATTTTTCATGCTAGTTAAGATTAACTATTGTTTCGATATGATTAACACAGTTGCTTTCTTACTTATTGGCCCTGGATTAATCGAAAATGAAGAGGAATAATTATTATAAATAACATTTCTTAAAATAATACTTTTTAGATATAGGAAAATATTATAGGAATAGTTATTGTAAATAACATTTCTTAAAATAATACTTTTTAAATATAGGAAAATATTATAGAAGCTAGCTCATATACTCGTAGGAAGGGGACATGAATGAAATGACTACACGTACAAGTGGATTCACAAATTTGTACACCCCAATCTAAATCAATTGCATGTGACTAGGTGAGATAAAATATATAAAATTTTAAACATACGTTATAAACACCGCCATTTCTTTGATAAAACATATAAGAAATAATCAATTATAATTATATTAGTTAATTATGATATTTGATCCGGATAGTAATCATAGATTTCAAATTTGTTCATATAAAAAAAAGTACAAATGTAACCTAAGAAGTAGTAGAATTGAAATTCAATGAAAAGTAGAAGAACATTTTGATTTTTTTAACAAATTAAGATCATTTTGGATTTCTTTGACAAATCAAGATCATGTGAGAAGGATGAGAAGCGAAGGGTAGGAAAAAATGGAAAGCCCAACCAACAAAGGGGAATATAGATGGAGAAAGAAAGCAAGTGGGGCCCATCCAACGCACACTCAACTAAAAAAACTAGAAGAGGCAGAGCAGGAGAGTTGCATTCAAGCCTAAGCAAACACAAGTATCCCCATACTTGTCGGCAACATTTCCTATTTTCACCTCTTTCACTTTCACCGATACACACAAATCTATATATACACACACTCACCGAGTTCATTATCACCTCACTTCCACTTTCTATGCACAGCTCAAATTGGTGAGACAAGAATTTGATTGAGGAGAAACAAGAAAACAAGAAGGCTTTGATTTCTGGTTTATTTCTGAGTCTTTAAGACTGGATTCAATGTTGGTCCAAGATCGTGTAAACCCGAAAGGAGAGCCTGGATCAAAATCAACGAGCCGTCATCCAAGTCGCTTCTCGGAGTCCAAATCTCTTGATTTCTCCACTTGGGTCAATGATAATCTTTACAAAGTCTTCATTGTGGGGTTGCTGATTGCCACTGTTGTAGCGCTTTTCTTTCTCCGCAACGCGGGTGACTCGGCTGCGCTTCTTTGCTTTCAGTCTCAGGCGAAACCCATTGAGAAAACTTTGCATTTTCCGGCTGTGGATTGGACTAAAGTTGAGGAAATTCGAGATAAATCAACCCCTTATGCTAATTTCCAATCGGAGAATTGGATTGTGGTGTCTGTGGAGAGTTATCCGACTGATTCAGTTCGCAATCTTGCCAAGATTAAGGGATGGCAGGTTCTAGCAATTGGGGATTCCAGGACTCCGGATGATTGGAGCTTGAAAGGTACTATCTTTTTGTCTCTGCAGCAGCAAGCTAAATTAGGGTTTAGGGTTGTTGATTATTTGCCTTATGGTTCTTTTGTTAGAAAGTCTGTTGGGTATTTGTTTGCAATTCAACATGGGGCGAAAAGGATCTTTGATGCTGATGATCGCGGTGAGGTGATTGGTAATGATCTGGGGAAGCATTTTGATGTGGATTTAGTTGGAGAAAATGCTAGACAAGAGGTTATATTGCAGTATGGTCGTGAAAATCCTAATAGGACTGTTGTGAATCCGTACATTCATTTTGGGCAGAGGTCGGTTTGGCCGAGGGGATTGCCATTGGAGAATGTTGGTGATATTGGTCATGAATTGTATTATAATCAAGTGTTTGGTGGGAAGCAATTTATTCAACAGGGAATATCTAATGGTCTTCCTGATATTGATTCGGTGTTTTATTTTACTAGGAAGCCAGGTTTGGATGGATTTGATATTAGGTTTGATGAACGTTCTCCAAAAGTGGCGCTGCCACAAGGTGTTATGGCGCCAGTTAATTCTTTTAATACTATGTACCATTCATCGGCATTTTGGGGTCTGATGCTTCCTGTTTCTGTAAGTTCAATGGCTTCTGATGTATTGAGGGGTTATTGGGGCCAGAGGCTTTTATGGGAAATTGGTGGTTATCTTGTTGTATATCCCCCTACTGTACATAGGTATGATAGAGTTGAAGCTTACCCTTTTTCTGAAGAGAAAGATCTTCATGTAAATGTTGGTCGTTTAATTAAGTTTTTGATCTCCTGGAGATCAAGTAAGCATAGATTTTTTGAGAAAATTTTGGAGCTGAGTTTTGCAATGGCTGAGGAAGGCTTTTGGTCGGAGAAGGATGTGAAGTTTACTGCTGCTTGGCTTCAAGACTTGATTGCAGTTGGGTACAAGCAGCCCAGGCTGATGTCCCTTGAATTGGATAGGCCACAGGCAAATATTGGTCATGGAGACAGGCAGGACTTTATTCCTCAAAAGTTACCGTCAGTTCATCTTGGAGTTGATGAAAGTGGAACAGTAAATTATGAAATCGGAAATTTAATTAGGTGGAGGAAGAACTTTGGGAATGTAGTGCTTATAATGTTCTGTACTGGCCCTATTGAGCGTACTGCTTTAGAGTGGAGATTGCTCTATGGAAGGATATTTAAGTCGGTCATTATTTTGTCGGAGCAGAAAAATGTAGATCTTGCTGTTGAAGAAGCCAAGCTTGACCATGTATACAAGTAAGTTGTTATTTCCGTAATAGAATCACATGCAAATTTCTTTGTTTGCGGAAGTTAGCTGTTGTTTCTTTTTCTTTTTGGTAGTTATATGCATGTTGATGAATAAGAGTTCTTTAGTCATGACACTACTGCAACCCCTTAGAAGGGATTAAGCATTCGCTTATAGATGTTTAACATCAGAAGATCGAGTCTCTACCTCAAGAATATAATGTAGTTGTGAATATCATGAAAAGGTCATTTTTATGTGATATTTCTCTGGCATCTGATTTTAGAGATCGAGCATGTTCGCTAATGATTAAGAAAAATGCATATGGGCAGCTGTGTTATCAGTAGGTTGCAGGGTCTGCTAAAGCTTAGTTAGGATCAGTGTCAAATCAAGAGGTTGCTTGTTGATTTATGATTTTATTCCAAGCAAACTATAATTTTTATAATGCTAATACCTTTTTTATTGTAAGATAAGGCCATATGGGTCTATTGTTAGATGAATGATGTGACCATAAACCATTATTTGCAATGTAACGTAACAGCTGTATTCATCACTCATACAGCTTTCATCTATATGATTTCTGTAGATCATACACATGTTATTACTTATCATATAGATGTTTTCTGATATCATATCAATTTTCTCTACAGGCATCTCCCAAACATATTGAATAGATTTACGAGTGCAGAAGGGTTCCTGTTCCTCCAAGATGATACTATTCTTAATTACTGGAACTTAATACAAGCAGATAAGGATAAGCTCTGGATTACAAACAAGGTAATTAGACCATGAGGCTTCCCTCCCCTTATTTTTCTACTCATGATTGTCATTTCCTGACACTTAATCAATTACATACACAGTCTATGTCATTTGCACTAGAGTGTAGACCCTTTTCCTTGCTTTACCATTTTTGCTTTACCACTATTTAATAGAAATTAGTTTCTAAATCTTAGAAAATGCTCTGAATAAGAAAATCATAACAAAAAAAAATTAACTTAAATATTGCTAAAAAAAATAGAGGGTTTCCTTTCAGTGAATTTTTCTAGACATCTCACTTTTTGACATGCCTGAGTGTTTGTTTTCAAAACCCATAATGATCTTTCTTTAATACTCTGATATTAGGTGTCCAAGTCCTGGAGTTCTGTTCCAGTTTCTGGGAAATCGGATTGGTTTGTGCAACAAGCAGAAATGGTGAAGAAAGTTGTTGCTACTATGCCAGTTCACTTCCAAGTTAGTTATAAGGAATCAATGAAGAGTGACATGACCCTTACCTTATGCAGTTCTGAGGTATTTTACATACCTCGTAGATCTGTAGCTGACTACATTGATCTTGTGAATCTAATTGGCCATCTAGATATGCATCAAAAGGTCGCAATACCCATGATCTTTTTAGCAATGGATTCAGCAGATAACTTTGACTCCATCTTCAATTCAATGGTATATAAGCGAAAACAGCCTTCTAATTCCTCAACATTCTATTCGCCGGAAGCAGCTGCTGTTCACCCATGGAATGTCTCGAGTGAGCAAGACTTCATAAAGCTCATAAGAATAATGGCAGCAGGCGATCCTCTTTTAATGGAGTTGGTATAAGTTCTAGATGCAGAGAAGAGTGTCAACACTTGTTGAAACTTCGCACACATCACTTGTAACACTTAGACCAAAGCCTGAAGCTTTTTGTACAATTCCTTCAAAAGGAAGCATTAGATTGTAGAGACGTCCTCTGTTGTTTATATCTTCGGGGGATAAAGATTATGTAGGGATGCTCCTTTTTGACAATATAAACTGTACATTTTTTGTACAATTAAAGAATTGGTCTTTCTCCCTGTAGTTTATTTCCTGAACAAACACGGTGACGTTTTCACATAACTTCAAAAAAATGTCAGAAATTGACTTATAAGTTCGTTACACAAACGGTATGAATAATCTATCAAAGAAGCAGCTGTAGAACAATCATGTAACCGATTGCATATATACTTTTCAATATGTAATACTCTGAATTACATACAATGAAGACAAAACCCCAAAATGATGTAAATTACAGTTGGGGAAGTGGAAAAAACAAATTCACATTCGAACTGTTCTTGGAAGTTACATTAACCCAGTCTCCCCTCACAAGGGAGAAATGGCTCAGGTAAACTAAGAATGTTATTCTGCATTCAAGAATTTATTTGTAAGTTACATATTTACCGATCAATTCCTTCAATCTTATCTTCGACTTCAGAGTACAACTGCTTTAATTGCTCGATATTTTCTTCTGAAGTTTCCCAGTATCCGCGGCCATTGGCCTCCAAGAAAGTCTGCAGCAGCTTCCTGAAGGAGTTTGGGTTTGTGCTCATTAGCCTCTTCAACATCTCTTCATCTTTAATGAATGTGGTGTTTGCTTCTTCATAGACCCAGTTGTCCACTTGTCCTGAGGTAGCACTCCATCCCACTGTGTTGGTTAGCCTCTTCTCAATTTCACGAACACCCTCGTATCCGCTGGACAGCATTCCTTCATACCATTTGGGGTTCAAGAGCTTCGTTCGTGCATCTAGTCGGACAGTCTCGGACAGAGTACGAACCTTAAAAAATAGTGGATACAAGATTTAATATCTGTTTGGAAATGAAGGGTTGTCGAATAAATATATAGACCAGATAATAGATGTCTACCTGTGCATTAGCCGTGGTCGTGTCTGCAATGTATGCATTCGGCTTCTTTCCATCCTTCCTCAGGTTCTGTACCAGATTGGTAGGGTCAGAGTCGAAGTAGTGACTGACATCAGTAAGGGAGATTTCTGAAGAGTCAAGGTTTTGGAATGTGGCCTCGGCTGTACTTAGAGCCATCTCAAATACTTGTCTCTTTTCCATCATACCGGTTCCAGGAGCATCACAGTCAAATGCAAAGGACTTGCGGCTTAAGTACATGTCTTGAAGCTGCTTCTCATCATTCCATGAAGAATTTTCAACAGCAAGGTTTACATTGGAGGAGTACGAGCCTGAGGCGTTGGAGAATATTCTAGTTGCAGCTTCCCTAACCTCAACGCCAAGAGTTTTGGCTTGCTCTAGTGCGTGCTTCCTGACAAAGTTCATTTCTTCGGGCTCATCTAGTTCAGCTACCATCTTCACACCCCGGTCCAAGAGATTCATCTGTCAAGAAATTTGAAAATTTTGAACCTTAGAAATATGATGATGTACTGTAACAGTGATTAGTTTTGAACAATTATATAAGATTATCAATCAAACCAGAATCTGTTAAACCAATCTGAACCACAAGAAAGAAGGATAAGTACCTGATTGATAAAGAGATCTCTAAACACTCCAGAACAATTCACAACAACATCAACTCTTGGCCTCCCAAGCTCTGCAAGGCTAACAGGCTCCACCCGGTTTACCCGGCCAATAGAATCAGCGACCGGCCTGACTCCAATCATCCACATAACCTGAGCCAAAGACTCACCATAAGTTTTGATATTATCTGTTCCCCACAACACAAGTGCAACAGTCTCGGGGTACTTCCCCCCATTGTCAGCCTTCTGCCTCTCGAGCAACCTATCCACCACAACCTTAGCACTTTGCAATGCAGCTTCAGTGGGAATTGACTGTGGGTCAAGCGCATGAATATTCTTCCCAGTTGGCAAAACTTTCGGGTTTCTGATGGGATCACCACCTGGACCTGGTTCCACATACTTGCCTTCCAACGCTTGTTTTAAACTTCCCAACTCATTATCAGCTACAATCAACTTCAGACACCCACCCAAGTATCCGAACAGAACTCTCAGTTGTTCTCTGTCAGCCCTGTAAAACTTAGTGTCTGACAAGTACTGAATCCAAGGTTCATTTATACCAAAACCGAGGATAGAGTTGAGTCTGCTAGTCACATTAACCACTTGGCCCTTCTCGTTAGTTGTTTTCTCAACAAATGCATTTATGGCTCCACGAGACGCCTCAGTTATTTGGCGAAGCAACTCAACATCCTTCAAAATTCCTTTGTCACTTCCTCTATATATATCTTCAATCTCTCTTCCTACTGTCTGAGCCAAGATTGATGGAAGAGCCGTAATCCCTTCTTCTGGCCGGTCTAGTGCTGCAATGTTAACGAGAGTGGCAACAGCCTCCATCGCTGATGGAGGCTCACCAATGATGTGGAGTCCACAAGGTAAAAGTCGCGATTCAATCTCCATGATTTTGGCGTACACTTTTCCTACCACAAGATCACGTTCCTTGGCAGAGATTTCAGCTCCTTCATCCGGAAGATCCACATCTTTGTCAAGATTGCATTGTCTGGCTGTGCTGATTATAGAGCTCACAATTTGCTGACCGCGACCAGTGTCCTTGAGAGACTGGTAAGAAGCTATGAGTTCTCCAAGCTGCTTCAGTCCTTTGTAGAGCCCGGCATTTTCTGCTGGAGGAGTGAGATAACTTATAGTATTTGCATAGCTCCTTCTCTTGGCTATAGTGGCTTCTGAAGGGTTATTGGCTGCGTAATAGTAAACATTGGGAATATTGCCTATAAGGCTGTCTGGGTAACAAGCATCACTCATACCAACCTGTTTACCAGGCATGAATTCAAGAGAACCGTGAGTGCCAAAATGAAGCACTGCATCAGCTTTGAATATTTTCTCAACAAATGAGTAATATGCAGCAAAACCGTGATGGGGGCTAGCTGATTTAGAGAAAAGAAGCCGCATAGGATCACCCTCATAACCGAATGTAGGCTGAACGCCAATGAAGACATTTCCATATTGCTTACCATACACCAACAGGTTCTCCCCATCAGAATTCAAACTCCCAGGAGCTTTTCCCCAGTTCTCTTCCAATGCAGTTGCGTAGCTAGTCAGTTTGTAGTACTCTCTGACACCCATTTTGTATGCTACATTGAGATTTGGGCTGCTGAACTGAGCCTCTTTGTCGTGAAGTATATCTTCAATCAAGGCTTCGGCTGTCTCTGGAAGTCCTTCTAGATTGTAGCCATCTCCTTCAAGGTCTTTGAGAACAGAGAATATGGAAGCAAACACATTCAGGTAAGCAGCAGTTCCAACATTTCCTTTGTCTGGAGGAAAACTGAATACAGTGATTGCTACCTTCTTCTCAGCCTGCATATAGATATGATCAAGAACTTAGCTAACATTGTAATCTCCACTTCCATTTATTCAGCATAATTTAAAGAAAAATATAGTAAAGTGAGACATTTGGCCTCTATCGAATTTGAAAATGATACATCATGAAAGTAGCTGAGACAACTCTTATACATTGACACAAGAAAGTCATGGAGGAATAAAAACCTCATCCTCCAAGTACACATGCTTTGATGAACAATAAGTATACTTCTAATTTTCCAAGTTCATAATCTTGACACAAAGGTAAAGTAAGATATTTTACATTTTGCAAGATCAGTAAAGATATAGATCCAATATTGTTGAACAGAGGTATTATGTGCTTACCTAATAATATTCACATTTTACAAACAATGAGTGTACTAAAATACCTCTGAAAATTTATTCAGGTGAATAGAGTTTTTAAGAGTAGAGGTAATATAAGGATGATATGAATAAACTCGACAAGTTTCACAGAATTTTTTTGATCGACAATTATGACAGAAAACACCTCAAATATGGAAATATATTTGCAAGAAGAATTTTAAATATATAACTATATATCCTGGCCTTATAAAGCTACAGAAGCTACTGATGACGGAAAAGACACATGAAATACTTTCTCTTGTTCTTCATCCCAAACTACTTGAATATTAAGCACCTGAATGTTTGATTAAAGCATTTATACTCTAGAATATGGTTGACTCAAACAACAATTGTAATACTATGCACTGCACAAATATGTAACTAGGGAAAGCACCTATGATGAAACGAGAAGTAATGTAAAGGTCACGAACCTTGGTTTTCCTTCTCAGTTCACCCCAGTTGATAGCCCTAGTGCAAAGCTGCTCCACTCTCTTGTGAAGAGCATGCGACTTCCCTGCAGTAAAATTGGATTCACATATGAGTACCACGTTACATGGCAATATAGAATAGTAGATTACTGAAGCTACTAACTAACTTTTATGCATATATTCCAGGAAAAATAAGTTGTAAAAAAATAAATTATACTTGCCTGTTCTTGGATCTCGGCCAGAGAAGACAATGGGCTCCATGCCTCCATCAAGCTCTGGGAGAGCAACCTGCAAAGCAACCTGAATTGGGTGCAGGCCTAATGTGCTATTCAACCACTCCTCTGTGGTTTGGAATACCAAAGGCAATGCAACAATGTAAGGCACATCAAGCTTCATCAATGCCTCAATAGCTTTCGGATGATCCTGTCTTGCTGGTCCTCCAACAAGAGCAAAACCAGTCAGTGACACCACTGAGTGCACAAAAGGTTTCTTGCTGATAGGATCAACAAGATACTTGTCAACGGGCCCTGAAAAGTCCAAGCCACCAGCAAAAATTGGAATCACCTTAGCCCCTTTTGCTTCCAATTCCATGATCACAGCCACATAATGGCTGTCATCACCGGTAACAATATGACTCCTCTGCAAAATCAACCCAACTACTGGTGCATTCGGACTCTTCAGCTTCTCATTTGCATCCCTCCTCGTCCCATACCAATTCAAATATTCCTTCACATCATCATACATACAAGGGGCCAAAGGGTGCCAAATCCCGTTATCCAAGAACAAAACAGGATCCGAATACTCAATCTTCAGTCCTTTCAAAGCAGGAACATATGATCCAGAAATCATTTTTACAAAATTGACCAAATTATCAGGTGAACCACCAAGCCAAAACTGCAGACTAAGTATGTAAAGCCTCGCGTCTTGGGCTTTATCACTCGGCAAGTACTTCAAAACTTTAGGTAAAGTCCTCACAAGCTTCAACATGCTGTCAGCAAAGCCAGCAGATGACTTCTTCCCCTTGAGCAACTGGAAAAATGGACTCTTCGATTGCCCAAGTTGAGACATACTAAATGTTCCCAACTTGTTGAGTCTCATCACCTCAGGCATTGATGGAAACACCAAAACTGCATCAAGCCTGTCCCTTTCTTTCTCCACTGCCGCCTTAACTTTAAGCGCAAGCTCTTCCACAAAAATCAATGATCCAATAAAGATATTGGCTTCTTCAACATCTTTACAGAAAGTTTTGTAAGTCTCCTCATCTCTAAGCTCTTCAACCAAGTATCCAACAACTTCATATGAGGCATTCTTCTCACTTTTGTTCAAAATTTGAACAGCCTCAGTAAGTGAAGACTGATATTGAGCTTCTAATACTACATATACAATTCTTACAGTAGGAAGGCCTTGAAGATTCTCAGGCACAACTCGACGCACTTCGGGTGAGGTTTGAGTAAAAAGGCCATTGCCAACAACAGCACATTTCACTCTCATGGGTGATTTGGAGTTGGATGGGTTAGTTTTCTTGGGAAGAAAAGAATGGAGAAAGTAATGTTTTTGAGAAATTGAAGATAATTGGTCTACTTTAGTTGTAGGCAATGTAAATGGGGAGGACATCAAAGAAGCCATGATTAAAAACTCTGTAATTCAAGAACACTTCCCCTGTTTCTTGATTACAGAATTATAAACACACACAACAGAAAAGACAAGATTTTGTAATGAATTTATGTACCTGTTTGAGTGTTTTGAGCTTGTGTTTCAAGGCCACTGAGCCTCTTGCTCTTCTTCTTCTCCAACTCTTTTTTTTTTCCTTTAAAGAAGCAGAAGGGTCTGAGTTTATAAGAGAATGCAGACAGTTGGTTATTTTCAGTTAGTGGTGTGTTTAAGGGCACGTGGCCTCAAAGTTACACAAAAACATAAAGTAAGGTTTTTGAGGTTGTGTTTTGGTGTCAAGATTATAGAGAGAGGAGAGAGAGTGGGTGAGTAATCTATCCTATTGGGCATGGTGATTGAGTTTGCAGGGTTCCTATTGGCTGATTAGATTCTGAAACAGAGCAGCTGTGAGGGATTGGAGGAGTGAGAGTGTAGAGTGGATGAGGAGAGAGAGAGAGTGGTGAAATTAATCACCAAATGGACATGTAACCAAGTGAGTGTGATGTTGATTCCCAAACCAGGCAAATTTCATTTCTGCAAACTTACTGCATCACCCTGTTCTGTTTTTTCCTCAGTGTGTGTGTGTGTGTAGAGTTTGTTCTCAAGTGTATGTTCCTTGGTGAAAAGGAAGTGATAATATTTTTGTGTTGATTCATGGGTCCATGTATCACAGTTTCAGGCCATGCGATGTGAAAGTATTTTGCTTTTTCTTAAAGAATTTGAAGCAGACAAAAAACAAAATTCCATTATAACTAGAAATGGTTAATTATTGAAAGTTGATATTACTATAATATAAAGCAGTAAATCATGAAAACAAAGAGAGAAGATGACATTTATCTTTATTTATACACAAGCTAACTTGCATAATTTAGGATGCATTTTGATCGTGAATGGAGAATGAGGGATATTAGAATAGGTATCTCAAAAAGAATGGGAAGAATGATTTACCCTTCAAATCATATTGGTCCATGAAGTTCCTCTTTTTTTCTATTCATGTTAACCGAGCTCATTATTCATGAGCGCATTAACAGACTCTTTGAAGGTCTGAAATTTGATTTCCGTTCATGAATAAAAACTGAATCGAACGAATATTTCAAGAAAACAGAAAAAAGAACAAACTTGCCATAACCTACAAATAAAATCTGAGTTAAGTTAAAAAAATACATTTTGGCCCCTCCATGGTTTCATAATTGATGGACAGAATTCACAAGAACATTTTGTAGTCCCAGAAGGCAGATATGATGTCAAACTAAGATTGTGAACAAGTATATCATCATACTGGCTTGGCAACAACAGATGATGATTAATGGAGCTAAAAAATTCAACTGAGCAACTCAATTTTGCAACTGCAATCCATATTCTGCTCGATGCCCAAACATCTTTATAAAGTTTAGATTTTGTGTCGATGCTAGCATAGTACGAAAGCCCATGAGAAAAACACTTTTCAGCTATAGTTACATTAATATTAATAATAGAAAAATCTGCTCAGGGCTCTGCAAACAAAACTGAAGCTTCTACAACACCATAATAGATTATAGCGGATGCTAGAGAGAGAACTAAAAACTGAGGTCTATACTGAAGACCATCTACTTTTATTTAGTCCACCTCCATATCAGAAATTGCTTCAGTCAAGATACTCTGAAGTTCTTTCACTCTTTGTCTTGCTAATGCAATGCAATCCTGCAGTAAAATATGAGGCACCCCTTAGCATCTTCAACTAAGTTGTGATTAAATGTAACTTGATATTTTGTGTGATTTAAAAGAATGCATTAAATAAAGGAGATGTGCATAAACAATTATATCGCAACTGAAGCAACGGCAGCCTTCTCTTTGGGCAGAATTACACTAGACAATTCTTTTAACACGTAACAAAATTTACTTGGCACTTTAAAAATATAATACGCAAAGGAATCCCATAAAACATCACGTGTATAAACTGGAGTTTGTTAAGTAAAAAATCTGGACATACTAACCTGAACAGCTGCATTATACGCAAGAAATGTTCCCCCTGGCTTGTGTAGAGACACGAGTTGACAAGAAGAATTCAATACAACAGTCATAAGAGTATCCATAACAGACTCTTCCTCCGCTGTGGGATCTGCCAGGACATAGTTCTTGTGAAGTATGCAAGTCAATGAAAAAGGAATGCTGTTCAATTCGAGCTTTCTTTTATCTTTATTAACTGGCTCATTATCCATCTTTTGACCCTCAGTCTCCTCAGAAACAACAACTCTTCCATCATCATTTAAGGAAACTACAGGAATTGTCACTGCAAGATAGATAAACATTAGTCAGATTGCCAACAGCTGAACATGTAACAGTTATAACTTGGAAAATTACAGAAACTTGTAAACTTACGATGAGAAAAGGCAGCAACAGCAGAAAGTAATGCAGTATCAAATAGAGCACCATCAGCATCCAAACAATATATGTCCTGCATGCATATATGGACATTAGTAATATAATGTTTTACACCATCTTATATTTAAACATTATATTTGTTTTTCTGTGACATTTGAATTCTGAAGTAGATACTGAAATAGAAATAAGTAGCCTTAAACACAGTACTGAAGATTACAGTGAAAATGTGGACCAACTGAATCGGACATAAGGTCAAATTTAGTTACACACGAGTGTGCTGATTAATGCTTCAAAATCCAATTCTTTTCTTGACTCTTCGACTTCTTTTCCCTCAACTTTTCCAATTATCTGCCCCCCAAACCTTGTCATTTCTAGGTATGTAATCTTCTTAAGCACCAAAATGTGCACATAATGACATACAGTATTAATAACATGATTTCCCCTTCAGCACGAGTGCTACAAATTGACAATCATTACGGCATCAGGTATTCAGGGGGTTTTTAGCGGGTCAGATTAGGTTTGACAATGGATGATGACTCCAGCAAACAACATAAAATGGTATCATGAAGACTATTACCAGATAGGCCATCCAAGCAGCTTTTCCCCTGACCAAGCATAAATCCTTCAAATTAATCATGCCAGAACTACAAATGCCATGAAAATTTGCAATCAGTAGCATGCAAATCAATAAATTAAAATTCATAAATGGGAGAGGGGGGGGGGGGGGGGGGGGGGGGGGTCTAAGAAATACTACAGCAAATAAAAAGATGATTTCTGAAAAGGTATGCGTCAAAATTCACAACTATAATATTTAATAGAATACATATTCATTGACCATGCTAATATAGAGCATAATAAAAGAGCATCACTGATGGACGCAGGGATTCCCCCACCAAAGGAGACAGATACAATGTAAAACAACATCATGACTAAAACAACTGATTAAACAATGTCACGAGTCCTGACCAATTCAACAGATAAAACTACCCCTTGCAATAGCATCTTTCACATCAGCTGAATGTTGCTCCACTTTTAAAGAGCTCGTTCCTTGTAAACCGGTAGAAATCCATTGTGTTTGGTGTGCAAGTGATATGAAAGACAAGATGTTTAATTAACCATAGGGGTGACTCTGTACAAGTAGAGAAAGACTATCTTATTTTAAAAAGATTATAATAATTATAATATTAAGTCTCAGAGTCATTAATTTTTGTAACTTTACTATTGTATATCTTCTAAACCTAAAACTTATTTAAAAACAAACAACCAGGGCTCATAGTGCCGTCTGACCATCAATATCAAAGGTGAGTGAATCTATACATTGTTCTGCATCCCCTTTTCTCTGCATATTAGGGTATATGACAATTTAAACAGCTTTCTTTTCTCTAAAAAAAATACTAATGCAGACATTGGAGTTAATGATGCGACCAAGGAGTTAACTTTTATGATTGCTTTTAATGGACTTTGATGGCACAAGAACAATTGCTGAGCTATTTTAAACTACATGCTTATATGATTTGTACTATATCAGGGGTTCTGTAAATACTGAAAAGTGTGCAGAATTACACTCAAGGGGCATTCAGTAATCTGGTACTGTCAAGAGAATGAAATCAGGATGTTTCTTCAGTCATTAGGTCCAGTGACCCCGGGGTGGGGCGTTTGGGGGGGGGGGGGGGGTGTTCTATTTCTTTTTTGGGTTCGTCACCGAATAGGAGCATTGACACTGACAGGCGACAGCCAATACACCGAATACATTACGGAAATGTTATAATTTTGAAAGGATAAGTAGTGATGCCGTGTATAACCCACGACTCACATTGCCAGCAGTCATGCAGGAGACTAGAGAAATTTATAGCCCAATCTCTTGAGGATTCCCGTCTTGCTTGTATTGACATAAAAATTTGGACAGACACGTGAACAAGACTCAAATTTATTCTCAATTGTAAAAAAATCACATATAAATATATTCATATTTGAAATCAAGGCAGCTATGTTTTTGGAAACAATGAGAGACTATGAGCCTGTTTGCCTGGGCTTAAAGCCCGGGCTTTAAATCATCTCTGGCTTTAAGCTGAAAAATGTCTGTTTGTGTAATAAGCCAGAAGTCAGCTTAAAGTCAGCTTAAAGTCAGAAATAAGCAAGAAGCTGACTTAAAGCCAGAAGTTAGTTTGAGGTACTTTTTCCCGTGACTATTTTTTTTTTGAACTATTTTATGATAAAAATTACTCCTAAGTCATAAATTACTTATAAATCATTTTTATTTCTATTATTATATTTTTATAACTCATAAGTCATTAATAAGTCAAAATTACCCAAACAGGCATTTTAAACTCTCAGCTTATCAAATAAGTCACGTTAAGTCATAAGTCACGTTAAGTCATAAGCCATAAGCTCAACCAAACGGGCTCTAGGAATCTATGTTACCTGATTTTGGGCATATTTCTAGCTAATGTTGTTGGTCTTGAACTCTTAATTTTTAGTGAACACTACTAGAAAAGTTCCATTGATCCAAACTAATTAGCTAAAAAAATTTGAAGTCATATCTACCATATTTAATTGGCAGATGCGAAAACATAAAGTGCAGGTGTACGCAATCAAATACTTGAGTGTAACTAAATATAAAATATATACTTGACTTGTAAAGGACCAGTATCAAAGAAAACAACACAGCAAGACAAAATTATTTTAGGAAAATCCTCTACTGTGGACACGATAGATCAGAGCATATTAGTGTTTTAGAACAACATAAACTTTAATACTGGACAATGCAAGAACTTACCTTACGATGGTATCTGATAATTGCTTAGAAATAACAGTTGCTACCTCAGCAGGCCTTCCAGGTCTAACCATTGGAGAACAAATTGGAGGCATATGAAAATCAATAGCTGGAAAAGACACAAGTAACTAAACATTATACAGCTACAGAGAAAAAACAAAAATGAATGTGATATGGTCAGAATTAAAAACCTATGCAACCCTCATCTGGTGATTCAGTTGTAGGTGTCATGACTTCCATTTTAACTGCAGCCAACATAGTCTGCACAAGGACACAGACAACAGAAGAAGATTGAACCAAAAAGAGGTGTTAGGGGATGAAAGACTTGTACAAGTGCTTTAAGTGGTCAAAACAACTTATGTAGGCTCCGTAGAAAGTAGAAACCTAACGCATAAGCAAGAGACAATAAGTAGAGTGAAAACCACTTACAGTGAGGCCGATCTTTGCTAGCGCAGATCCATCAGCAGATGCCACAGCTCCTATATTAAATGTACAGTATATATCATGATTCAAATTGTCGTCAAACACCAGTTCAGATATTAAAACACGGAAATAACTAACCTAGGGCTAAAGTTGTATCTCTAGCTTTTTCAAGAGGCCTGGCATCAGGTCTTATAGATTCAAGCAGATGGCGCTCATAAAAGCGCAAAGGGAATAGACGCCGAAAAGCATCTACTTCCATTTCAGAAGACAGATCAGCAGAAACATTTACTGCACTCATTCTGTTAAACTTGTACTGCAAGAATATCAGTAGATAAACAAAAATGTACCAAAAAGGTGAGTCAGATTGGAAAAAATACCGGAACTAATAATTTCACAATCCGAAATAAATACACACTGAAAATAAAACAGCCTAAGAGCGTTCTATTTGCAAAAATATATCTATTACATAATATAGAAAAGTAGTGGTAATGCTATAAATAATATTCCACAAATTAACATATTATACATTACAGTCTTCATATTAGTGTACTATATTGTCTTGCACTACAGATCTATTTCTAAACCTGTAAACACTACACGGTAATACGGGATAATATTATGGAATGCAGGATAGTGAATACGGTCCTGATGATATGTGGTATATGTGACATCCCACAAATCCGGGGGTCTAGATTTGGTGCCACTAAAAGAAAAACAATTTAAAACATGTATTTTTCAAAGAAAGTAAAACATCTATTTCAAACTCTGGACATTTTAAAAAGGATATAAATCAAAATCACTTTGACCCCCTAAAAACAGGATCGCTAATAGGTTACAGCAATGAAATCAGAAACCAAGACATCATTATAATCCAATAAATCACCTCGCAGCCAATATCCGCGTATTTCAATGAGAACACTTATTGAAATCTAATTCTAGATGCAAGTTCCTAAAACAGTGCATATAATAAACTCGTAATGTCACAAACCTATATCATTTACTGACAATAATTCCAATCATTCCAATTAAATCTTTGCAGGGTAACTATCCGTGTATAACATATAATCTAAGCCATTTTAATCAAATAATAAACTTGCAACATTTTAAATATTAGCCGTCGTCTTTTACCAACACATATAAATATATCAAAGAATCCAAGTAAATAATTAAACAATTAGCACAATTTCTTATTTTTATGCCCACTACATTATCATGCTATTCAATTCATAGTTACAAGTTGAATTAAATAAGCATAGCAGTTCAATTCTACATGCTACCATCAAATAATAATAGGCAAAGCATTTTAACCATTTAAGATATCATTTATTTATATTATTAATATTATTATTTACTATTATTACTACCGGTAAAAGTAATAATAATAATAACGAATAATACTAATATATATCAATATTTGATATCCTAAAATTACCAAGTAAACACAGTTTCACAAGTTAACATCAATAACAATACTATGTATTACTATCAATTTGCACCCCTTCTACCTCCTGGACAGCCCCCACTTATCTCCGATTACCCCTGCAACACCGCCATAACAACACCACCATCTAAGTGCACGCGCACAACCTGTACACTAGTCCTACAACCGGCCTTCTCACAACACCATTCTGCCAGCCCTTACTTAAAAACCCACGCCCCAACCAGATAGTACTAACAACAGCCTCCCATACATACCATAAGTAGCACCTCCTAACCAACTACCCTCCGACTTATAACTCCAACCCATGTCCTGTTAACTCACACATGCCTACACATCCTCTGCTTGCACATACACACAATAGTACCCACACAGACGTGTATTGTTTACACACACAAAATAGCTGTTTACACAAAACACACACACCCTTACTACCCATACAAAATACACACCCTGCATACTCCTAACAAATCTGCACACACCTGATTACACATATACAGCCCCTCTGCGACCTTCTACAACACCACCATAGCCTCCTCCCTCAACCTCCAATCCACCTGCCTTCCATCGCCTATGTTTCTCCGCACAACACAATCACAAAGAAGCATATACCGATATATATGTATACACACAGACATGCCATTGCATAGAGATATATACACAAGAAGAAATTGAAATTAATCGCCGAGTGATTACCTCTGCGATTTGCTTGAAATCGCCCACTGATACAATCCCTAAACCCCCAACTCTGTCTGCTCGTGTGTTTTGTGTGTGAATCGAAAGAAAAGAAACTGTATAATTTATATTTTTAAAACTTGTAGCCCCCAATTTGAAAAGGAATGTTAGTTTAATTTGAAAAGGAACTCCCACACCCGTGCTTCCGAGAATAGTTGACTCAAGTTCGCCTACATCACACTGTTATCCAAGTTTTTCATGCAGTGCCATTATTGATGGGTTTAAAATTTATAGTCCGTTTGCTTAGGTGGTATGAAATCAGGAGAAAATGGATATAGATTTCTACTGAGGTAAGTTACTTACCTGTTCCTACTGAGGTAAGTATGGATATTCATAACTTTCACCTGTTCCATCAATCCATATCCTAATCATTTCTTTCAAAAACCTCATCATCTCATTTTCACTCTTCCATTACACATGATTATCTTCTGCCTATAAGTTTGCTCAAAATTTTCAACTCTATCCCTTGGTGATTACATTCCTACCAATCAAACGGAGTGTTTTCCTATATTACGACTCCTATAAATGACATGCCATTGATAGTTGAATTCAAAATCCGGGGAAAAAAAGACTCATAACATTGTCCATTAGTCTGTGTGATATGATTTGCCAATTTTATTTGGATACAAACTATAAAGTCAGAACCAACTCATATCTTCAAAAAACAAGCAAGTCTTGCCACTCCATGTAAAGACCTTACCAT
Source organism: Daucus carota subsp. sativus (assembly GCF_001625215.2). Lineage (NCBI taxonomy): Eukaryota > Viridiplantae > Streptophyta > Magnoliopsida > Apiales > Apiaceae > Daucus > Daucus carota. Next base: position 44,286,056 of record NC_030384.2, on the reverse strand, counting down.
AGAGGCTCTACTAAAATTCTTCAATGTACTAATGTCATTACTACACTTGGGTACAACCATATCAAAAACCCACCTAAATTTCTCCCAATCAGAAACAAAAGAATTTCCCGCTTGACAATTCTACTAATTTCCTCATATCAAAAACCCAGAACATAAAATACTCAACAAAACTATGCACAAGCACAAATTGAACAATGCAAAATCTAGCATATTTACACACATACAAAAACAATACATACAATCTTTAACAAATGAGTAAAGAACGATAGCAACTTTATTATCATTAAAATAAAAATAAAATAAAACCAATATTCATACCTGCGATCAATGATAAAAACCTGATGAAATTAGTACAAACACACTGGGGGAGGAGATATCTCAGAGAGCTCCAGAAAAGAGTAGATAGTTAAGTAGGGCTGCGTGTGACTCGAGTTGGGCTCCAAATTGGGCCCAATCATAAATTTTTATTACTTAAAAAGGCGCTTTACATTGGGTTCGTTTTCGAATGTACTATTGGGCTTTTATATAGCGTACTGGATAACATATATAAATAAGGGCCAAGGGCCCAAGCTGAGGCGGATAAGATTAAATAAAGCAGTAAAGCACAGTTGATCTTGATGGTGAGGTGTGAAAGCTATGAAAACTATAATTAATCCGCTAAACATTCTTGTGTAAGTTTCTAACACATGCTACTAATTTAAAATTAAGTAAAGGCTAAAGGCTAGTAAATCGTTTAATTAGTGGGAGGGGTATTGGATTAGCAAGCAATTATTTGATGATACACAGTGGAACAGTATCGGTCAAGATCAAAATATTGATAAAATAATAATGGATGATTTGATGTTTATTTATATTGATTCACAGGTGTACTACTCCCTATGTCCCATTTAATTGTATACGTTTCTTTTCAACTGCTCGACACGCATTTCAATGCTCTTATAAAATATAGTTCCGTAGCTTATTTTTGAGATTTTCTTTTTTTGAATAAAAATATAACATCCAAACTTTAATTCAGAAAAAGAAAATTTTAAAAATAAATTACACAACTACACTTTACAGGAGCATTAAAGTCCGTGCCGCGTTCTCGTCCCCCAATGTATACATCTCAGGGGACGGAGGGAGTAATAATTAGTGTACAATTAGAGATGGACAAAGAATGTAGTGGTGATATAAGCTGACTCTTGCGGCCACTTGTTCAATTCCGACAGCGATCACATGTCCTATATGAGAAACTTCTAGTCTAATCTCTCTGGTTTTCTTAATAAATTGAAGAATATTGGATCAATCAATCATATAATCACAATTAAAATATCATGTTTCTTAAGCTACATTTTACTACCGACTGCAATTTGTTTTACTCATCATCCTGACATGGGATGTCACTTACATAGTCGCTTGGACGAAATCATTTTCTCTAATATATTTAAATTAATAATAACGTATATAGATGAGTTCAGTTACTTGTCAATTCATTATTTACGGTAAATCGTCCGTAATCTTTTATAATAAAAAGTCATTTTTCGTGTGTGAAGTGATTCTACAAATTCATCTCGGTTTTAAACATCCATTCCAATAATCAACTACTCCTTCTGTTTTTTTTATATATCACTTTTGACTTGGGCACGTACTTTTTGGTGGGTTGACTGGATAGTAAAATTATTTATTTTTAATTGATTTTTGTTGTGAATTAAAATTTTGATTACATATTTTTATTCAGATTTTTTAAAAAAAAAAAAATACTTTTAACCACCCTATCAAAATACCTAAAATCATGTGTTAAAAAGTCAAACATCATATATATTAAAAAACGGAGGGAGTACTATGAATCATCTCCCTGTATTGATATACATATGTGAAACGATCTTAAATTAAATAATAAGTTAGCAGTAATAATCAATTGTTCGATGTCGATATCACAATCACAGGCAAAATATATCAAAGAATTTTAACTAAACTAATTATTCTTATCAAAAGTCATAAATAATGTTCTCAAATATATTTTTATACATATTTAAATAAATTCATTTTTATACAAGATTTTTAAATATGTAACCGTCCAACTTAAAAATACTCAAAATAAAATCTAATAAATTATATAATTTATGTCACAACTTGCATGACTAAGGGAGCAAAATTTGAATTCGGATCTAGTTTACCCCACGAATTCCAGCGTTGGAGGGCTACACAAAATTCGTACAATGTCGATTGTATAAATTAAAACAGTTGACTAGAATTATAATATTAGACTTCAAAAATTCAAATTCTCGAAACATAAATTAGTAGAATTAGTAGCAGACAATGAGAAACTCGGGACACGTCCGGCATTGATGCACCACCGACCATATAAAATGGAGAATAATGCAGCTTCGTGGTGGTAGTGTAAATTAGGGGCAGTCTACTCCGCATTGTTGATCGATAGTGGAGAATAACCACATTTCCTCTTCAAACCAATCATTCTCAAATCAATTGCGCGTACACAAAGAAACAAACCCTACAAATAGAGAAAAATAAAGAATAAATGAATATAAATTGACATGTCAACCTCTATAATTATTTGTTGTCTTTGAAAAAATTACAGAGTAATTAAAATCTCTCTCCTTCACATAAATTCAATAATAAATGGGAGCCTATCCGTTTTGCACCACCGACACCTTTTCTTAACCTATTTATTTACTAACGACCTTTTTCTTTATGGGGTTCACATTTTTCATATTGTCCGTCTTTTATCATTTATTTATTGTTAACCACCTCCCATGACTTTGCTGTATTGCAATAATTACGTTCGTGTGTGCGAAGAGTTTTTTAATTATTTTTTATTATTAAACATAATCCACTAATTATAAGGAAATATGATAAAATATTACTCCCTCCGTCCCTATTTATCTGTCCACTTTGGAAGTAAAAATTTGTCCCAATTTATCTGTCCATTTATACTTTCAAAACTAATTTAATGATAGTTTTTCAAATATATCTCCATAATTTCAATTTTCAAGGCTTGACTTATTTAAAACTTGGTTGAATTCATATTTTCAAGACATAAAGTAGGGGTATTCCACCATTTTCAAGATATTAATTAGAGGTATTTAATGAAAAAGTTTATACAATCAATTATTCCTTGGTATGTGTTTTTTTTTCTAAAATGGACAGATAAAAAGGGACGGAGGGAGTAGAAATTAAGAATTTTTGAAAAATTAGTTTTACGGACTGTAAAAAGAAGCATCAAGGAAACTGCAGAAAGAAAGACATAAAGGGACATAAGTACACATGACAATAAATGCAAATCAATGATTGTGATCCTACGTAATTATTACTCCTTAATTGATCCTTAATCTTAGGTAAGGTAAGTAAATTATCCATGCATTGGCGATCTTTTTTTATCTCATGTCTTATCTCTAGTAGTTCTATTTCCATCTTACAGTTAACAGTAACATCGAATCAGATCCTCAAATAAACCAACCGCGTAAAATAACAACTAACTAAATTACCTTTCGGAGTATTAAATAAAACAAAAGTTAAAGTTACTATAAGTAAAAGAGTCATAGGTTAGAGCATCTCCAACGGTGTTGGCTATAATCGTTGGCTAAATTGGACCTGCAAGACATTATGTAAAATTTGCTGAACCTGTAATACATTTTGCTTCAATGGTATTGGCTATATTGGTTGGCTATAATTTAAAAATAGTATGTTATTAATATTTTAGATTGTTAAAATAGAATATATCAGTTTAATATAGTAATAAATGATGTGCAATCTTCCTACAGATTTCTTACAGACCTGTAGAGGTTCGACAAATTTAGCCATCCATAAGAGGTTGGCTAAAATTATAGACAAAAGGTTCACGTGATTGGAGTGCTATTTTTTCAGGACATTGGCTATATTTTTTAATTTTGGAATGCCAACTCATTTTTTAGACAAGGGCTTTGTATGGTTGGAGATGCTCTTAGGACCACTTCACTTAAATTAAAACAAATGTTATATGTTTAGATAAATCTTTTTCATATTTTCAATTTATTATATGAGGAAAGTTCTATGAAGACCGTTATTTTCTTGGAGACCATGTATATTCTGCAATCAAAACACTATAAAATACATTATTTTGTAAAATATGTTCTACAAATATCATGTATTCATTAAAATTGTTGAAGATCATCTATATTTAATAAGTAGATATTGTATGTTCTTCAAGTTAAACAAATGTTCTGCAAACTAAACATATTTCACAGAACAAAATATATTGTAATCTTCCACATGTAAAACTTATATGATATTCAAGATTTTAAATGAAATAATGATTTCGTAAAACATGATGTGCAAAACTATACGTTTTGCAATGTTTTCATGAAATAATTTACTTGCAGAACATAGGTGGTCTCCAGAAAAAATGTGGTCTCCATTGAACTTAACTCTATTATATATATATAAATTATTAATGACATAATAGAATGTAATAAATTTTCTTTGAAAATAACTTTTTAAATAATTTTAAACTCAAAACTTTAAATATAAAAATTTCAACCTTTTAAATTCTAACTTATATAAACTAAAAACTGATTCATAATCTTTTTACATAAATCATACAAATTTGTCACCAACGAGGACCACCTTAAGTAATACTCTAACAGCCAAGTAAGCTTAAAATAAGCGCACGATAAAGGCATAAAAGAAAGTGGAGGCATAGCCAGCACAACAAAGAGACATGCCAAATATATTCAACTTCATCCATGTAAATTGTAATAGAGTCTCTCTCGCACACAGCACACACTAAACGGGCTGTCCAGCTAATGCTCAAACTACCAACCAAACAGAACTGCTGATACAATACATATATACATTAACACAAACTTATGTAATTTATTTATGCTTTTCAAGTCATCATTATCCACCGTCGCAACCACCGCCAGCGCAGCCGAGATCTGGGGAATGGGCTTCTTTCTCATCTTCTTCCCCGAGGAAGAAGAAGACGAAATCAACAACCCCAATACTAAAAAATTGAAGCCCTCGATCACATTCAACACGCTTCTCCGGCGAACAAATTCAGTCCATCTGGTCTCGAAAGCCCAGTCCACTATCTCCATTTGCGCGTTGCTTGTTTTCTTCTCTTTGCTTCTTTTCACTCTCTCCACTTTCGAGCCCACCGCCACTCCCAGCTTCCCGCGGCGACAGCTCAGTTCTATCAAGCTCTACAAGCCCAAGCCCAGGCCCATTGTTCGTGAGACTGTGCACGCGTTTCAGGGGATGGGGAGCTTGTATACCAGAGGGAGCAGAGCTATGAACAGTTTGATTATATGCCATGTAATGGACTCTGTGTCAATAAGTGAGCTTGGGCTTTTCTTGAGGCTGTTGCATAGGTCTTCGCTCACCTCGAGATCGGACGTTTTGTTTGTGTTCCCCTCGGGGAAATCAAATGGCTATGATTACGTGATTCGCCAGGAGAATGACTCGGTTCTTGAACTCATTGCTCGGTTCAAGGACTTGAATGGGAGTAGTGAGTTGGAAGCGAGTTTTGATGTGACTCAGTTTGTGAAATCGAGTGAGAAGATGAAAGGGAGTGCGGAGGCGATATGGGGGAGGAGAATTCGGAGTGGGAATTTCAGTGGGGAGAATGAGACCGAGTTGACTCAGTTGAGTTATGGCTCGGTGGTTGGGTTTGAAGTGGACGAGCTTGACCCGGAAAACTCGCTGGCTGGGTTCATGGACCACGTTCCGTTGAGTTTGAGAAGGTGGGCTTGTTATACGTTACTTCTAGGTCGGCTTAGACGAAAGTTCAAACACGTCATGTTAGTGGATGTGAAAGACGTGTTGCTACTCGGTGATCCACTCGGCCGAGTCAAGAATCAGAGTCCCGAGTCGGTTTACTTGTCAACAATCTCTACTGCCACCGCTAAACATGGGAGGAAAAATCACCAAAAAGACGTGATTACCCCTTCGATAATATCGGGCGGAGCGCGGGGAATTCGGAGGTTAGCGAACTCAATGGTGACGGAGATAGTACGAGTTGCAATGCAGCACAAGAAGAAGAACTCGGTGACTGACTCAGTGGTATTGAACCAGCTTGTGGGGAATGACTTGTTAACGAGCAACATTAAAGTGGTGGTTTCGCCCGAGTCAATACCGGAAGCGAGTTCACTCAGCTCAGTTGTTTTGTCGAATCATTCGGTGATAAGACGTGGAAATAGCAATGTCGAGGAATTTCGTGTTGCATTGATGAAGCATATATGTTCGTTTAAGTTAGATTCTTCGGTTTATACTAGTGATTGTTAGGAAAAGTTTCGAGTTGAACATAGAGAGGAGTGATATATTAATTATTACTGTATTAAACAGAGTAGCGATTTGTTTTTTACTGTCCATAATAACAACATTTGTGGTAAATGGTAATTATATTTGTTTCCTTTTACTCATGTCTTCTTGTTGTTCTTCTGTCTAATTAAGTTAACGAGGGTATATCCTGTCATTTATCGTACGATGAGGTCAATGAGTCAAGGTGATAAATTTGACATATGATTGTCAGCTTGCTAGGAGCTCTAAATTTTGTACCGACATATAAATACGCTGAAATTTTACCAAGTTGACACTCGCACTTGCAATATTCGAATTATCTGAAATTCGATGAAAAGAAGCAAGTCACAGTGATATGATTCGAACCAACTATCCACTCGTATTTGCATAATTAGTTACATAGTACAAAATGTGGTGTTGGTAAATTAAAATGTTTCAGATGAGGTAAAAGTGTAGGTACGAGTGAATGAGAATGACAAGAGTGCAGATTCTTGTATTATAGTACCACTAGTGAGTGAAAAGCCTGAAAAGGATGAGACAGAAGTAGTTGTGCAGTGGCAACTGCATTCTTTACGGTGCTTTCATTGTGCCATGAATTGATTTATAAGCACACCGGTTATTTTAGGTATATCATTTTAATGCCTAAATTAAGTGTTCAATTAGCTATCTGATTTTTGAATGGTCTCAGAATTTAATCAATTTAATATGTAAATTTTAATTTTAAATCATATAAACTACTTTTTTAATCAAAAAAATATTTAATTTGACTAATAATAAACAGCGGCACTAATTAGCGATCTTTATATTGCAGAGTCATCTTTGAAGTTTAAGGTGGTGTTTGACCTTTTATTTCATGATTTTTACTTTTTTCTCAAATATTTTTATCACTTATAAATCATAATTTAATTTTAACTTTTATTTTTTTAGACAAAAATATTTATTTTAAATTCAATCAAACGACTAATGGTGGAAGGAACAGTAAGTGAGTAAAGTACGGATGCAAGTTAATGAAGTGGGGGGTGTTTCCCACGTGGGCATTTCTCTTGGTTTCACAAAGTACCAAACTTTTCCGGTGCTACTTCTCCAGTCTGGATCCTCAAGACTTAAACCTTGTGTGGTAGGAGTGATTATTACGCTTTCTTTTCTTACCATCTCATGCTTGTGAGTTTTGTTGAGCAAATTTAAGTCCCTGCTCTCTGCATACTCTTCTGCACTGCTAGTTGTATATTATTTTATCTGATTTTATGCTCCCAACACTCGTATTTTCCTATTCCATAATAAATGCCTTCCGAAATATTGCAATTCAGTATTGGTCTGACATTGGTATTTAACATTTTACAGATGTGTGAAGATGGGATGAGTGAAGGTGTTGATTCGCAAGGAGATACGGTGTTATCTGAGGCCAATGGACCATAACAGACCCAATCTTAAAGGCATATTGTATGAACAGGACGGGGTTTCATATGGGCGTATGTAGACAAAACTATATCTAGCTGTATTTCGTATTTCATGCATTCGCATTGCCCTTATTGAAGCCATATAATTTTGAGCACATGCTCTCGGACCAAAAACCTTTTAATTCCTTTTAGGTTAATTATCTAATTGGTCACTGAAGTGGGCATAATGAATCAAGTTGGTCACTGAATTCAAAACGGTATCAAGATGGTCACTGAAGTGGCCATAAATATCAAATAAGTACCTTAAAATATGAATTCAAGCAATAAAAATATTATTTATAAAATTTTACACATTATTTTTGAATGTTATCAAAACCAAGTAAAAGGTTATGACTTCTAATATTTATGATAATATATTTAGATTTTATCAAGTTTATTTATTATTTATTTTTAAATAAAACAAAAAAAATAACTATATAATAAAATATAAATAATAAATAAACTTGATAAAATATAAATATATTATTTTGAATACTAGAAGTCATAACCTTATAGTTGGTTGTGGTAACATTTAAAAATAATGTATAAAACTTTATAAATAATATTTTTATTACTTGAACTTATATTTCAAGGTACTTGTTTGATATTGATATTTATAGTGACTTTAGTGATCATCTTGATACTGTTTTGAGTTTAGTGACCAACTTGATATATTAAGTTCACTTCAGTGACTAATTTGATAATTAACCCAATTGTTTTTACTATTTTTGTTGTTTGTAAGCTATTACATTCTCGTCAATCTCGAAATATAGAGTATAATTTGACTAGCATTAAACTTGTCCTGTACCAAGTTGATGAGTGGAAACAATCTATGAATCACTACTAGAAATATGCGGCTCTCTCAAAAGATCGTAAATGATTATATTTTCATCGATTTTATAATGTTATATCTTTCTAGTATATTGAACTTGTCTGAGAATAAGCTGGTCGATAAAAGCTATGTATCAATCACTACTAGAAACTAGCATTTTACCCGTGCTACGCACCGAATGGTTATTTTTATAAAATAAAAATAAGTTTGTATACTTACAAATTCAAGTACATATTGTTTTATCATTTATATAATTTTATTACATAATATAGGTATAAATTTTTAAGAAAAATAATATTATTTCTTAAATACTCTGCTCAACACCCTCATATTATATGAAATGAAATAATCATATTTTCTTTTCAATCAAATATTATATAAGGATCGACTATCGTTTAGAGATCATGGAATGCGAATGCAATCCCTGCTCCCGGTTTCGGATTCAAAATCTGAATTATCTCAATTTCATACTGAATCCTGAATTTGCACCGATGTTGATCTAAACTAATTTGTTTTTATAATATGAGATATTGAAAACTAATATGAGAATAAAAAATGTACATATAAAATTATATCATCGTCAACAATTATGTAATATTTATGTATGAATTTTTTTATAGTATATATGAGGATTGGGGAGGCAGTTAGTAAACAGGGAAGGGAGCTGGGCGAGTAATTTGAGGGCCATAAATTTTTTCAATTTTCCGTATTAAATAAAGTAATGTCAGATTAAGGTCGATCGGGTCGGGTGGATGCATCCCCTGATATCAGTCATTATTATTATAATATATAATTTAATTAATTTGTACGCAAAAATTCATTTATATCCGCATGATTAGTTTTCGTTGCCATAGTTTAGAAAATTTGTATGCACTTAACTTATTTACGAAGTAATATAAATTATTAAATTCAATGGAGCATGCCTTAAAGGTATAAATTTGTAACAAAATCACTCATGTAAATAAGATTTTATGAATTTAAGAAGATAAATATATTTTATTTTTATATCTATTTTAATCACGAACATAATGAAAATTTTGTCCTAATAAATTGTAAAGTCATTGTGAGATTTCTATATTGGTCGTTCTGTATGTTAACTTGCGTTTATTTTATATTATTTTTCTCATTATAATTATAAATTTACACTTATAAAAACGATGTTTATATTAGAGGGTGAGTATCCAATATAACTCATTTTCTGCGCATATTGTCCATAATGATCACCCACACTAAAATGGACCAAAATAACCACAAAGAGTCGCATTCTCTGAATGCGAATACTGAGTGCGGATCTAGTTAATGCGCATGCTTTGGCTGATTTTGTGCATGAGCATCAATCGTGTGTGAGGATTAGACTAAATTTTGAATCTGCTTGCAAGTTACGCATATATAGTATGCGTGACCAACAAACACGCATAGTCAGAATGCGTGTCATTTTTTTTGTTCGCTTTTGAAAACACATATATGATCAAACATACAGCATCACGGAGTCCAAAGCTATTTTGGATATGAAGAAATATGCATGGGTTGTCTTTATTTGGATCAGAAGTACCCGTAGTGGTTAAATCACTTGATTCATATACGCGCATCCTTTGAATGCGCCACTGATTGGTTAAAAGAGGCATCAAAAAGGCATCAAACTCGACGTTTGTTATTTTGGGCATGCATTACATAAATATTAGTTATTTAGGGCATTTTCACTATATTAGATGAGTATGAATTTAATTTTATAAAATATGAAATATTTAATTTTATATCATATAATACTCAAAAGACCATGTATATCATGTAATACATGTTAATATTTTAACCACCGCAATAAATTAGAAATATTGTTTAGTCATATAAAAATTTATGGCGGACTCGTATAAAATTATTTTAACCACCGCAACAAATTATAAATATTTTATATTTAATTTTATATTATATAATACTCAAAAAACCATGTATGTCACGTAATACATGTTAATATTTTAACCACCGCAATAAATTAGAAATATTGTTTAGTCATATGAAAATTTATGGGTGGACTTGTATAAAATTATTTTAATTTTAACAATATTGTAATATTTATGTATAAATTTTTTATAATATATATATGAGAACTGGGGAGCCAGTTAGTGAATGGGGACGCGAGCGGGCGAGTAATTTCAAGGTCATAATGTTTTTTAATTTCCTCTATTGAATAAAGTAATGTTGGGTTAAGGTCGATCGGATCGGGTGAAACATGCCTAATATCAGTCGTTATTATTATATTATATAATTTAATTGATTTATACGCATATTCATTTAATTTGCATAATTGTCATTATAGCCATATTTCTGATAATTTGTATGCACTTAAAATATTTATGAAATAATAAAAATTATTAAATTCAATCGAGTATACCGTAAAAGTGTATATCTTGTAAAAATTCACTTATGTCAATAAATTTTATGGATTTAATAAAAAATTTGTCTTAGTAAATTATAAAATCATTGTGAGGTTTATGAAAACTGGTCATTCTGGATGCTAACTTGTATTTATCCTATATTATAATACCTGAGTCTACCCAGGTATGCAGTTAACCAATCACATTATAATTATATATTTATAATTATAAAAACGATGTTTATATTGGCTAAGTGTGAATTTAATTTTCTAAAATAGTAAATATATAATTTTATAATTCATATAATACTCGAAAGACCATGCACGTCATGTAACATGTTAATATTTTATCCACCGCAACATAAGGAAACTGTTTTTCTTTGCCATCGAGTAAATAAAAAGCTCGTTCTAATCTGTAGGGTGTGGAGACTCGTATAATTTTAAAAAAGATTTATCAAATTGATCTAAACATATAATTATTGATTATTCATATAAAAAAAATTTAAGGATGGACTCTGATTTGTTCTAAAATTATCTAAAGTTAACGGATGAATATCATTGGCCTAAAATAAGGAATGATATATTGATACTAAATTAATTTCTCTTTTTTTTATTGGTTAACATCCTAAATAATTTATTTTTCATAAATTGAATTGAATTGAATTAAATTACTTAAAGTAAATCTCAAATTCTATTATTATCTAATTAGATTATTTTTAATTAGATAATGAAAAGGAGTCTAATTAGTTTAGTTATAATCAGATAATGAAAAGGAGCTGATTAATTATATTGTATAATAAAAAATTGTATTGACTAACTCATGATTAACTTGTATGTGGTTAATATTTTGGATAAAATTTAATAGAAGAAAAGTTGGATGATGAATAATATTACTGCTAAAATAATTCTTTTTTTTCTGATTGGTTAACTGCATAAGGTGGTTGAAAGAAAGTTGAAGAATTAATATGATTGGTCTAAAATTTAGGAATGGCATCTGATCAGTCCTAAAATAATTCTTCTTTTTAATTGGTTAACTGCATTTGAGGATGGACTCTGATTTGTTTTAAAATTATCTAAAGTTAACGGATAAATATTATTGGCCTAAAATAAGGAATAATATATTGGTACTAAATTAATTCCTCTTTTTTTATTGGTTAACATCCTAAAATAATTTATTTTTTCATAAATTGAATTGAATTAAATTAAATTACTTAAAGTAAATCTCAAATTCTATTATTATCTAATTAGATTATTTTTAATTAGATAATGAAAAGGAGTCTAATTAGTTGAGTTATAATCAGATAATGAAAAGGAGTTGATTAATTATATTGTATAATAAATAATATTAGTGCTAAAATAATTCTTTTTTTCTGATTGGTTAACTGCATAATGTGGTTGAAAGAAAGTTGAAGAATGAATATGATTGGTCTAAAATTTAGGAATGACTTCTGATTGGTCCTAAAATAATTCCTATTTTCTGATTGGTTAACTGCATATAGTGGTAGAAGGAAAGTTGGAGAATCAATATGATTGGTCTAAAATTTAGGAATCACTTCTGATTGGTTCTAAAATAATTCCTCTTTTCTGATTGGTTAACTGCATACCTGGGTAGACTCAGGTATTATAATATAGGATAGGATACGAAACCTTCTCAGAAGTCAATAGATTATTACATTTTCGTCAATTTTACAAATTTGAGGGAAGCATGTACTCACTCTGATCCATAATATAGGTCGTTTGATTGTTTACACATAAATTTAGGTGCCTTGATCACATAAAATATTAATATTTTTGTAATTTTTTTTTAAAATAAAAATATATATCTAGCAGTCGGTCAGAGGAAGCTTGAATAATACTGAACCGATTAACATGAATATAGTATCAACTGGCACATGATTGGAAGATTCTGCGTAGATGTTAGGAGCGGTGCAAATTTGAACGCCGCCTCGCGGAAATTGGTACCAGCGGCAAACCCTTTTTCTCGTGTGCGAGGGTCATAGTGGCGAAGTTCATTTCCCTTGTTATATTTATTTTTTTATTCGTCGACGATAGTTTACATAGTATTCGCGTAAGCATCAATAATTTGACTTATACCTGTAAGACAAGAACATTCAATATTGAATCGGAGGAATTTTCTTATGATGATGGATACATTTTGTCATGTAAGTTTCAAAATCCTAAAAGAACTTGCAGCGATTGAAAAATGTCCAATCTTCCATTACTTAAACATTTAACCAGAATGACATTGTGTAACAATGCAGATTCAAATTATTTACGAATGAATTTTAAGCGGAACTTCTGAAATTACTATACTCATTTAAACAAGCAGAAAATTAAAAGAATGTGAACTTAAAATCCATTTAAAACCATCATGTTATTGATCAAGTGAAAAGGATGTTATAAAACCGCAGAAAGCCTATTCTACTGTTCATGTGGACTAGAGGTCCAGAGCTCCCCCAATGTGATTCCAAAGCGCTAGAATTCATTCACAAATAATTCCTTCTCTCCCTTTCAATTTTGTAGGTGAGATGTAAATCTTGACAGGCATTTTAAATTGATATAAAATATAATTTTATAATTTATTTTGATTTATTTTCTTTATAAATAAAAATTCAATATTTAAGTTCTGATACAAATATTCAAAAATAAATTATAAAATTATAATTTATATAAATGTTAAAATATATGACAAGCGATAAAAAATGATAAAAAATTGAGAGGGATGGAGAAATGAGCGTTTTAATATATTAAAATTATAATCAAAATACCCGAAGTATTTGAAATTTTAGTAAATGTGGATTTAGTCGTACATTAACTAAACATTTTTGAATAGATGGTCGTTGTGTATATACGTGAACACGTTATTCAAAATAATTTACAAAATACATAACATATAATTATTCAAAATTGCTAACCTATTAAGAATGGAAAATATAAAATGAAGCTTTCAGTCCCCGTATTGAAATAATAGATAGATTTTTAAGATTTTATATAATAACAGTAAAATTTGAGTAGAATAAATATGGAATAATTTTTTATAATTCATTATTCTCCATTAGTCTTATAGGGCTCCAATTATCCTTCTCTCCCTCTTTTCTCGATGTTTAAACCGGCTAAAAAGTGCTTGTCATTCATATAGCTGGATTATTTTATCGACATTTCCGCAGAATTTAAATATCCTTCCCTAATTATTTTATTGTTTTTATTTGTCAATTACGTCGTTTATTATCTGTTTGATTTTCCCCGATTGTCCACCCCAGTATGTTTAAATACTCCAGACTTTAAAAACCAATATTCCACATGAAAGCCGCTGGGAAGTAATGAAAATTCGGTTCCTAATCAAGGCGCTGATTAAGCTGATTTAGTACTAAGTACTTTGCCTCAAGTTATGAGCTGTGACCCTTAAAGCTTGGCCGGCCATCATATGGTTTAGGTGTCAGCCCGGGTGGCTTCTCGTATATGATCATGGCCCTGGGCGACTAGAACTTTAGTTAATCATGTCATATGTTATAATTACACATCTGTACACACGTTCCTTACTCGCAATATAGAATATGAATATCCATCGAAGCTGGACTGCAGATATGTTCAAACTGTAGTTTTATTTTATTTTGGTAATTAGTGATAAGTACCGTGGCACTAAGGAAACAGTAATTTCCCAAAATGATTCCTTGTACTAAGATATAAAGGTAAGCTTGATTGCGGGAGTCATCATTGTTCACACCATCGGCCATGGCCATTGTTGCTTTGACTTTGGCACAGAACAGAACAGATAACTTTCTTCTAAACAATGTTATTGCAATACTAATATTAATATTTTATTCTTTCTGGGTGCCATGAAAAAGCTGGTGGCTCCATATACTCGAATTTTGGGCAGGCTGACAATCCACCTTTTTATGAGTAATTAATTATTTGGCATGCTTTTGTTCGTTTGCTAGTTATGCAAAACATTTCTCCCAAGTAGGGGTGTGCATGGTGCGGTTTGGTGCGGTTCCGGACATTAACCGTTACCAAACCGATGAATGCGGTTCGGTTCGGTTAATCATCACTAACCTTAACCGCACCAATTAAAACAGCTTTTCGGTTGCGGTTAACCACTAGACGTTTGCGGTTTTTTTTCGGTTTTTCCACTATTATTTGCTACTCTTGTGCATAATGATTTTTTAAAAACAATATAAAATTTTCATGAATATGTACAAAATATTCGGTTACTATTTACTATTGTTTCTATATGAGGATATAGAAAACATTACATACTTTTATCTAAAAAACTTTAATACACAATAAAAACTAAAACATACATATTTTGACAAGAAATTAGATGATGTCAAGTCAATAAAATTACCTAAAATCAACTAATCATGAAATTCAAATAAAAAGTTTTCAAAAAGTACATAAATAATAAAATAGGTTTCATAATAAAATTTGATTAGCAGATTAACGGAAATATTTCTGGTTTGCGGCAAATCACAATAGCCCTAGTTTACGATCAAGAGCTCGTCCGAATATTTGGATGCCCGGTTATTTAAGTGACTCAGCAAATATGCAAGTATGGAAGAAGAACCTCCATATAAAATTAGATGTGAAGTTTAAAAATGACTAAGGTCCTTATTATTATTATTAATAATATATATATATATATTTAAATATATATATTTCGGTTCGGTTAATTTCGGTGCGGTTTTAGCATAAAACCGAAAATAAAACCGCACCACTAATTTCGGTTTTTTATCTCGGTTATTTTCGGTTTTATTTGCGGTTTGATTTTTTTCGGTGTGGTTTTTCGGGTTTTTTAGGGTTTTTTTGCGGTTTCGGTTTTCTCTGCTCGCCCCTACTCCCAAGTGTTACAAAAATTTTGCAGTCTTCAAGGCAGCTAATGCTGGTCTATTTAAGCTAGCAGTTGAATAAAAAATCAACTATCTGCCTAACTAAAAATAGAGAATATAGTAATTTGTCAAGAACTCGGTCAATTATTTGTATTCGTTTCGCTTCAATCTGGCCAGCACAATCACTTTGTCGAAGGAAGCTGCGTAAAAATTAATCAGAAATCAATAATAAAAATATAATGAAACATTTATTCCAGGCCTGTACGTATTGGCAGTCTTTATTAGATTTTCTACATATTTTAAGATGAATTCAAAAATCATAATAAATAAAAACCACCACATTTAACAACCTGCTTCAGAACTATCGCGCTTGTGCTCGGCAGCTTGCTAACAAGTGAACAATGAGGGAGAAAATGATTTGCATTCTGATCAGCGTTACTGTATTATGTTTGTTATTTTTTTTTTCTGGCTTGCAGTGAACATGGATACCTGTGTGCTCAGGCTAGCTTCCCAGAGCCAAGTCCTTCTTCACCGGTCATAACTGTGAGTGTTTTGATACTAACTCCTTGTCTGGTTCTATAAAAGAATAGTGTATTTTAATAAATACTTGCACACGCGTTTAAAAGTTAGTGCAACTAAATGAGTTAGTTGCGGGAATGATAGTATTTTACATGAGTTAGTTGCAGCAGAGAGTTTTTTTAATGTACTTGCAGGAGCTTGAGATGCACTTAGAAAGCAGTTTATAGAGCAGTCATAGTGACTCCTATATTATCATCAGGAATACTAGCTTTTAAAGGAGACATTCATCACTTTCAATATTTACAAGTGTTGTAAACGAGGTGCAATGGTTGCCTATTTGTTGTACCCAAGGCATCCTCATAAATTCCAAGGGGATGGAACGAGTACTGTAAGTTGCAACTACATGACCCATTTGGAGACTCTAGTTCTTCTCCATATCAAGCTAAAATATTACTCAGGCAATATAAATTACCTGCAGAGACGAACAATGTCAAATTAGGTAGTTTTTTCTGTCGAGACACGGTCAAATAGAGGAACTGATCAAACAGACAATACTCAAATATATTGCTGACTGGAATAAACACCAACTTAATTTATGAATCTGCAAAAGTTAGCGGCGCGGATACAGACATTTTTCTGTTCGATGCTCAGGCCCCGGTTTAACAAAGATGGGGAAAGAATGGAAATTCGATTTTTTTTTCCTCTGAATTTTTTTAAAGAAGGGTAGAAATTTTATTGGACAAATATATAAAAATCGTTTCTAAATTTGTTTATTACCACCCACTCAAATTATCATCTGGGAATATTAGAAAATTGTATATTTCTCGTCCTATTTTTCCTTTTATGGGCTAAAAGCTCTCAAAACATAGCATTAGTGGTCCAGTAACATGTAATCGCCCACATCTTTCGCTATCAATAGTCAATACAATGCAGATCAGGCACCAATAATGTATGCCTTTCAACAAAAAAGTGTAGCTAAATTCTAGTTATGGCCTTATGGTTATGGGTTTCGACTTTGTTTGGGCTACATTCTCACAGTCATGTGCAAAATATATGCCACAAAATGGGCTGTGGTACAAGTGTATAATATTAATCGGTCATTTGAGTATTATTGTTTTTGTGTAAAAGGTTAATGCATTGCAAAAAAGAAAAAGTTATAGAAATTTATACTAATAAGCAAGCAGTCCAATTTGTAGTCCGGCACATTAAATGTTTAAACGGTAATTTCAGTAAATTGCAAACTAACACAGGTTACTTGTTATGATTTTAGCTGGAAGATTTTAGCATGGCGGTGACTTGATGGTTAAACATTCAGTCTGTGAATTGGGCAATAAACAGTCTGAAAGAACAGGATTGTTGGGCCAAGTTAAACAAGCCTAACTTAACAATAATATATATGATATCTCTGTCATATTTAGTCTCTGGAGTTGCATACATTATTTCATTTGGAGCTTTGGCAAGAGGGTCTGTAGCTAGTTTAATACTTCCATCGATTTCTATATATTTTCTTTTATTCAATTTTATACATTTCAAAATTTTCTCGAAATAATATACTTTTCTAAAATAAAAATCTCTCTCATCCACTATTTTCATCTATCTTTTTCAAATTTATCATTAAAAAAATAATGAGTACGTACAGTTATTTTGCCCCTTTCTTTCTCTTTCTCATTATTTTATATTAATTGAACACTTCCGATCCAAACATATATACCCCTTAGAGAGAGTATGTTCTTGGCTTCCCTATCATACATGCACATCAACTGCAGTACTTTGATTGAAGCTTGATAGTTTTTGGTCAACATGTATTATGTTCAAATCACCAGCTCCCTATTTCATTTAAAAACCTTTAAGCAATCTCATACTGACCAAAATATCTCCCATTTCATAATATCTCCATTTAATCCAACACATTCATTTAGAAAAACAGATTTTGTAGGAGACAATATTTAAGACTTGAAATATCAGATTGGACGACTTCTGCAAAGGACAAAATCTGAATATATTTAAGGTACTTTTTAAAGCCATGACCCAAGACAGATGGACATTCATCGATATAGGATACTGCCTTTGCATTATCTGTCAACAGGAACCATAAAGTATTTATGCAATCTGAATATATTCAGATTAATTATATAGTGGGTGGAGGATGGGTCGTCGCTTAAAACGATTCTTCTGGTAATTGATATCTTTGTGGGATTCGACTAGGTCATATTCTTAAAGCTTTTGAGGAAGTTGAGCAGTGATCACTGGCCACTCAACTATTTAATTCTTGTATTGACTAAAGAATAATCCCATTTGTACCTAAAGAATATAGATTAAAGAATCAGTATTTTGAAACAGCCAGTACATTAGCCGGATTTCAAAATCAAACTTAAAATACATATCTGAAAATAAATCATGACTTATAAAATAATTATCTATTAAAATTTGAAATTATCGGGACTTACTCTGATCCCCTTAGTTCTATCATTTCCTGTCGTCTGTTTTATTAGAAATCATCTCTTTGTCTGGAATGTAGAAACATATCAAACGCATGTTCTTTCACAAAATGAACTTATATCTAATACTGTATTTACGTCTATAATCTATTGTTATGGACTTATAGTTGTGTGTTTGCGAGGATGCCAGAGTAGATGCAGTAAAGCGGCATGTATATGCATGCAATTATGCAAAAATTATGTTGTCTTCATTCTTTCACATGTGCTCTCTCTGTTATTTAATTCATACTCCGGAGTACGTGGTTGGTGTCCACCTATTCCCAACTTTTTAGTGTTGTTAATTTAAACAGCTAGGACTTGGGTGACGAATTTACGATACATATGCACAACAAAACGGGAAGAGGCAAGAAATCATGCACAGGAGTGGTTCTTGAGAAGCTGTTAGCAACATAGTGGTGTATTTACAACTTAATGAATGGTGGATGACACTTAAATTAAGTTCCCAAACCGGAAGCAGAAAGTCGTGCAATATTGCATTATAAATAATTCGACACTCTTTGGGGTCGTTTGGTTCGAGCAGTGGTATCGGATTGAAATGAGGAATCGGGTTAAGCTGGTATGGGTTTGAGGTATCATATCTGATATCATGTGTTTGGTTGAGTGCTGGAATTAATATATATAATTTTTATAAAAAATAAGTTATTAATATATATATTAATTAAAAATATTAATAAAATTATTATTGTCATATATTTTTGCATCATTGATTTAATTTTGTATCAAACATTAATATTTCATTAAAAAAAAATAAAAAATGAATATAGCTCATATCCCCATCTCATACTCACCTCCCCACTTGGGTATCAAAAACCCATACCTTGGGGGTTTAAGGTATGGGTTTCAGATTTTGTTTTTCTCAACCAAACACCAGGTATGGGTTTGGGTTTGGAATGGACAAACCCCATACCTCATTCCAGAAACCCACGAACCAAACGACCCCTTTATGTTTGCAATTAACATGCCTTTTTCAGTTTTTTAAAATTATAAGAAATTTAATGTCGCTCTATCAAATTTTCTAGTACTTAGTTCCAACATATATTAACAACCAATTTTTATTTATCGGTCAACTCAAATTTCTATTTTGAGTAAAAGCCCCTTTTTTCGGTGGCTTTTATACTTAGTCGCTTTTGTTTGGTGGTTTTTAGTGTTTTTTCTTGCAGTGGTTCTATCAAATGTTCTAGTACTTAGTTTAACATATATTAACAACCAAATTTTATTTTTTTAGTTAATTGTGGATTTTTATTAACAATTAATTTGATTATTACTCATGCAGGCACCCCAACTACAAAGGGTCCAAAATTTTCCAAGGAACAACAATTAGTCTTAGACGAGGTATATATGTTTTATACATATATAATAGAACGAGTAAATAATATATTACACAATTTGTTGATGACTAATATTATATGCAATAAAATATGTAAATAATAGTGAAGTTATGATTAATTTAATAAAAATTTAAGTATTTTGTTAAGGATGTGTTAAAAGATTATTTAAATTGAATACGTGACTTTTTTAATTTAGTAGGGCAGTTAAAAATCTCAACCAAGATTATCATTTTGACACGAGGGCAGGGGATTTGATGGACACTCTTCTTGGGCGGAATTGACCAATGATACGAAGATGAATAACAACATGCAACAGATATTGATTCAAACGAGCTAGACAATAAGCAGAAACAGTATCCTAATTTCTATCACCCACAAAGCATACAAAACAAGTTTACATGTAATAACCTTCATTCATCTCCAACTCGCATCAACAATATGAAATCTTCTATATTCTGAGGAGAAATATGCTGAGTTCAGGTCCCCCATTGCCATCGGGATTCATCATATAAAACGCTTCCGAGTCGCGCGTCCCCACAACTCGCTCAAACCTGGCTCTCATGTACAGCAACTCCCCCTCGGCAGCACTTTCTTTCCCGTCATCCACAACAGGAATCACTCCAGCGCCCACAGAAACACTCTGGACCGTGTCAAGCACGCGCCAATACGAGTCACTGCAGTCTCTCAACAACGCGTTCCCGCATTTCTTACCGTTACAATACATACTCCACCTGGGCTCGCTGAACAGCTTCCGCGGCTTCCCACGCGCCCCGCGTGGCTTCTCGCATTCCAAAGCGATCCTCACCAGCCCCGACGACATTTCCTTCACTAAAGAAGCGGTCGACATCGCTAGCTCGATGATCAGCACGGGTTCGGACCGGGGATCATCTTGAACCGCGAAGCTGACGTGGCCTCTCCGGTTGCCGAAGAGAGTCCCCGTGACTTTTTTACCCAGCGGCGGCTGTATGGAGAGGGGTTTAGATAACGTGAGCCACCGGCGCGTAGGGAGAGTCATGGGCAATGATATGAGAGTGATGAGTGATCGGAGAAAGCCGCCGAGATGCCAGTGGAAGACGGCGGAGGAGCGCTTGGCCACCAGGGGCTTGCCGGAGAACATGTAGTGAACGTCGGAGGAGTGATCGAGCATAGTTGAGTTGGTTGATCTAATGTAATTTGAAGGGATGATTTGTTTGCTGCTGCTGCGGCTGCAACTACTTGTTCTTGAGAGCTCGAATAGTTTCATTGTTTGTGGTTTTGTAGAGATTATTGTATGAAATATTAATTGAGAAATTTGAAAGGCGATGGGTAATGAATACAAATGGAAGCTTGTGCTTGTAATTTTTTCCATTGGTTGCATGCTGTCACCTTTATATATACACCAAGGAAAGATTAAAATTTATGGGTTTTATATGGAAATTTAAGGAGGGGTTTAATTTTCACGGACTACTACTAGAGAACATTATCCTACTTTACACGTGCATATTGTCATCTTAATGACGATTTTCTTATTGAGATTTAGATTAGGAAGAGATGAGAGATCCGGAGCGTGTTTGTGTGGATTTCATTTTTAATTTTGAATTAAAAAATATTTATTCATATATAATTTAGAAGTCGGTATAAAGTTAGAATTGATCTAAAATCAAAAGTTAGTAGACTTATTTTCTCAGAAATTTTTTTAACTTTCTTTTTGATACTCCCTCCGTCCCTTTTTACATGTCCATTTTGCATTTCGAGGAGTCAAATTGACTAATTTTTGACTAAACATTACAAATTATCTACTCATTATTTTTAAAATCTGAAAGTTGCATATTAAAATAAACTAAATATACTTTCTATTGATATAATTTTTATTATTTTTCTCAGTTATTTGATACATGTAAAGTTGAGTCAAAATAAAGTCATTTTGACTGGTCAAAAGTCAAAATGGACATGTAAAAAGGGACGGAGGGAGTAGAAATTAATCAATTATTCATAAATTACAAGTTATCCATAAACTATTTTTATTTTTATAATTATATTTTTAATAACCTATAAAATATTTACAAATCAAAATTATCCAAATCAATATTTTAAATTCCCCTTATCATAATAAATCGTGAAATCATAAGTTATTCATAAGTTATAATGGGTCATATCGATATCATTTCCCTTTGTGTTAGAGTAACTCTTTTTATATAATAGTTTTTGTATTTTGACACATAATTTTAATTATCTTAAGCAGACAATTGTAATCATTATATTTTTTAAAAAAATTGATATCAAAATTTTAATTTATAAAAAGATGAACTAAATAAAAAGAAATTTGTTATTCGGCTAATTTATCAAAAATGAGCTACAAATATAAATGTCATGAAAAATGGGAGTACGAAAATAATTATCACTCAGATGCAATTATGAGTGAGGAAAAAAATTAATCAGGAGTCTAATTAAACAATGTCATTATTACAAGTGTATCATTACATACTATCACTGCAGCTTTGGATTAATTAATCGGGCCGGTTCCAAACTAAGCATGCTTTGCGAGATGTCCAATCAAATTGGTGGCCTAACAATTTTGACGGCCACGCCTATTTTATATTCGGACACGTGGAATCTGTTACTACCAGATATTATTTTCCTTTTCGTATATCATATATTATTGTCTATGATTTGTTTAAATTTACGTCATCATCATTCATAATTATGATTTTATGACTTTGTACTAAAGTAACCCCAAGTAAAACCATAATATATTGCTTTCGATAGAGCTTATTTCAATAATCTATTGATTTATAGACGTACTTGCAATATTTTAACACGGGAAAACAACGCGGGCACAATCTTAATAATTTGTTACTACTAAAGTTTACAATCATGTTATTGGAATTGTAAGGCCGAATAATTATTGTGATCGAGATGTCTTTCATCCTGTTGTACCTTTGGACGCTCGTCAAAAATATTACTTTGCTATGTATTGGCGTATTGTGTTTCTGTATACAAATGAAACGAGACAATGCAATCCTATTCAAATGATTAATAAACACATATAAGCTTTCTTTTGGTTTCAAATGAAAAAAGTTACTCTATTTTTTATCACAATTCATGAGGACTGTTTTAAATCAGAGATAATCATAGCTAATAGCCTAATACCATCGTGCGAGTGGAGTTTTAGGTATTGATTCTATTGAAGATGTATGCGAAGACCACAATTAACGTAGCATGAATCATTTTTAGTTTTTTGTACTAAGGATTGATTTTTTGCAAGGCAACATAAATCTCGAAAGAATTGATGTGTAGTTGATGTTAACGACGAAACCAGGAATTCAAATATCACAAGATTAGCTGAACCTCAGAATTAAGGGAGGACCTATTAAGAACTAAGGACTGAATATAACAAAAAAAATAATAATAATTTGTCAGATATAAGAGAAGACCTATTAAAAACTAAGGACTAAAATCTAAATATAACAGAAAAAATCAATAATGTGTCAGAATTAAGGAGGACCAAATAAGAACTAAGAACTAAATAAATAAATAAAAAAATTCGAATCAAGAGAGAATCTAGTAAAGATCGGTGCTAAGACCCGCTGAATTTAAAAGAAAATAAAAATATTACACTGTATATACAAAAAATTGTAAAAATTTATATGACATCCAAAGAATGTAATATAATTCAATTAATGTCGAAGATATTACAATGATATTTCAAATGTAGGACATGTAGAATAATGTTATTATAATACTTAATATTATATTATATAATGTTAATGTATTAAAATATTAATTTAAATAACTTTTTCTAAATACAAATTAACCTGTTTTAAAATAATTCCTCGATATGCCACCACTCGGAATCTTCTATTTTTACGTCATTCTATTCATCAGCCGAACGCACACCTACTAGTACCGTTTCCCAGTATGGTATTGTAAGGGGAAAAAAGAAATCAATAAAATAATTTCTTCGTCAAGTTTGCAAATATTTTATGAAGCGATAATATATACTCCTATATAAAGGATGGTGATAATATGATGTCCGGATTATCAAGATTCAAGCATGCATGCAAGCATGATGGTGACTGCTGGATATAATTGGCCAGGAAAACAAAGTTGTATTAATAGTTTAATGCTCCCTCTTCAATATTAAACAACAACCTAGACTTTATGACAACGAAATCGTCATGTTATACTCTTCCCGATCCTTTTAACCAAATTTTGTAAGTTTGAATTTCTTTATATAATTTGACAAATCCTGGATCGATGGTTATTTTTTCTTTTTTGATTCAGAAAAATTAAAATCTTTTGATGTTTAATAAAATTCTAATATATTTATTCCACATACAAGAATTCTTGGATATTGTGATAAAAAGGTTACGTTGACTATCATTTATGTTATTTATCAGGAAAAGTAATATAAATGTAACGAAAAATTACATTGCAAATATGTTTGTAGTAAAATCACCAACAATCATACAGATACAAAAATTTTATTGATATCGACAACTTTAAAATAACTCAATATTGATCACAAAATTTGTTCGATAGCCGCACAATAAAATCGTAACGACTTAAATATACCATCTCCAAGTTTATTTATTTTTAATTATAATCTATTTATATTTTTTCGATAACTGCACAATAGAGTCGTAATATCAATGAGTTGTATTCATATTTTTTTAATATGTGTGATTAATATCGCTCATTTGTGTCTCTCTACATATATATTATAATTAGGATTTATTCTAAAGATGTAGTAATTAGAGGAAAAAAATTCAAGAATGTTTAAAAGAAATAAAGAAGAGGAAGAATAAAAAATACAGTGTTACGTTATTGTCACTGAAAACTTTGTAGATTGTTTACAATTATTGGGTGGTGTAATATTTTTTTACGTTTGGTTTATCTTTCGATTTAGTCATATCTCATTTTATTTCAAGTTATCAAACTTGTATGATACTTGAATTTGTGATTTTAGAGAACTTGTATGATACTTGAATTTGTGATTTTAGAGTAAGATATACGGGATTAATTTACGAGAATGTATGATTACGAGACTAGAGAAATTATATATATAAGTTATTTTGATCTGAGAGATATTGGACTAATCCTTCGTGAGTGACAGACAATCTCAACTTTGACACTGGGCAATCTCAACATGTAGAAATTGGATACATGTATTCATGATTATTGGAAATTTGTAAGCTCGTTGTCGATCGGTATGTGATTTTTTTATTTTTTTTGGACATATTAAATTAACTGTTTTGCAATTGCATCGATATAGATATTTAAGAAATTTATTGTAAGTTGATGAAGTTGAAGAGTTGAAGGGTATTGTATTTGATTAGTTTAGCTTAAGTGAATTAAAGTTTTATTCTTATATATTGAGCAACGAATGAAATAAATTGTATTTATTGAGTATTATTTATAAGATTAAATAAGGTAATAGTAATTTATTTTTGCTATTCATTTTCTTGTTTCCTTGAACTATAATGTTTTTTCAATATTTATTATTTATTTTTTTATATAAAAATATGTAATAAATTAATAGTAACATGTCAATATAAACTATTTTTATCCAAAAAAATGTCGATATAAACTATTTTTATCAAAAAAAATGTCGATATAAACTATTATATAATTTGAATCAACATCATTACTTTATATTGACATCTCTGCATAAAACGAAAGATCGGAGAGAGTACGGAAGTTTGGGTTCCTTCTAAAGGACCAGAATGACTTTACTGTGTGTTTTTACTTTCTTGATTCTCCTGATGTTTCAGCTGAATCTTCTACATTTTTTGTTTCCCTCATATGTTTCATCTATATAGTGCTGATATAGTTTCTCTTGTTTACATTTTGGGCTGGTTCAGCGTCCCTGGTATAAGAGGGAGGGCTTTACCCTACTTTGCATAATTTTGTAGTTGCATGATCATGCATGGTTATTGTCTTGATGTATTAGACAGTTTATTTATAATTGATCCTGCTTAAGTTTTAAAATTTATTCAGTTTGACTAACTACTCTGTTCTTTATGTTCAGCAGCTTGTGCACATCAAACCCTGGTATTGCTTGTGAGCTGGTGGGAGACATTTCTTTTGAAGCTAAAACCTTGGATTTCTTCAGTAATAGTGTAGATGAGTATAGCTATTATTGCAAAAAAGTAGACTGTGGTATCAAATTTAGGTTTTGTGGGAGCAATTTACATTGCTGACATGTCATCTTTTATACCTCCTTTGGTAGTCAATTCTACAAGAGTTTTACAGTGAAATTTTTGGGGATTTCAAATTTTGGCGTTTATCGACCAAGTTTCATTATCTTAATTGCTTGTGTTACTAATTCACTAGTTTCCTGCCTGGTAAGTGTAGATAATTTGAAAAAGCTTTAGTATGAGTATTATTTCTGACATGCCAAAGTGTTGAAGGCCTCGCACTTTGAATTAAATTGAATAAATTACATTATATGTTTATTAAGACAAGAATGTGTTAACGTCTAGGATTAGGTTAGGTGATGCTTGCTTCATCTTGATGGCTGGTTTCTCTTTTCTGTGGTGAAAACATGTAGTAGTTGTCTTGTTTGCATGGTCTACAGTATTTTTTAGGACAGAGTCACGGGTGTCTGAGAAGACCGTGTAATACTCTAGATATGTTGCTCTATCTTAATTACTGTAATATGTTGATGTTTAGCTTTATCTTAATTACTGTAATATGTTAATGTTTATATACATCATGAGTTGGGTATAATGTAGAGTAATATGAAGTTAGAGACATGTAGAGCAATATGAAATTAAAGACTTGGAGACCCAATCACAATCTTTTAGTATACTTTCATATAACCGTTTCTTTTAATTTAGTTGCATATAACCGCTTCAATTGATTAATGTTATGTGATGCAAGTATTATGCTTGTCGGTTACATTATTTTACATAATATTTTTTTTCCTAATGTGGAAAAACATGGTAGAAGAACAAAATTTTAGCATCTGAATCATAAGATTAGATTTTATACGATGATGGGAAACGAATCTCCGAGTCTCGAAAATTCTGGATCCACTCGTTTTACCTAGTTCCAGCTATAGATCCTAGCTAGTTGTATCGTAGTCATTCCATTACTATCAAAAAAGTAGTTTGAACTTGGGCAATTTCGATAAAGTTGCCAAGAACCTGAATGAAGTTTCTGATGAACTTTCCAACTTTGATGATACAACAAAATTGATTTAATTATCTAATAAATCTTTTGAATTCAATTATTTTTTAAAATTAATTCAATTAAAGAGTTATTATAAAATTTTAAATATATTTAAACACAGTAAAGGGATTTAAAGTAACAAAATAGTCGATCACTAAGTAGTGAGCATCCAAGTCAAAAGTAGCCGAAAAAGAAGAAATAAGCACCATACAAGCAAGTGTATATTTGTCAGCTTGCTGGAAACAAAGAGTTTACTCGGTACAATTTTTTTCAAGTTCATTTTGTATCAATAACTTTTGAGTTATGAGAAATGTTGAAAGAATCAATCTCAGCATATGCAAACCTATCTGTGGTGACTTTCGTTACACTTGTAAGTTTAGGACTTGCCTTGTCCTACATTGTTTGGGTCATGTTCTCAGTCAACGTAAAGGTAGCAGAGGTCTAATCATACCCCGGAAGAGGTGGTGAAAGACATGAATAAAATATGTCACTTTTAAATACAATTTTTTGTATATTGTTTCTAAATTTTCATTTCTAAATAAAATAATTTGCAACTTCTCAACCCAAAATTCAACTATATATTTTTTTTGAACTTTTGAAAAAATTTATTCTAATTGTATTAATTGTCTATTTGTAACCCGAACGGACCCATGCTATAACAAATAATTATACATATCATAAGTTTGACACTGTGGGCATGCCGCAGAAATTGGACACGTGTATTTATGATTATTGGAAATGTGTAAGCTCGTTGTCGATCGGTAAGTGATTTCTTTATTTTTTTGGACATATTAAATTAACTGTTTTGCACCGATATAGATATTTGAGAAATTTATTGTACGTTGATGAAGTTGAAGATTTGATTGAGCAACGAATAAAATAAATTGTATTTATTAAGTATTATTTATCACATTAAATAAGGTAATAGTAATTAATTTTTGCTATTCATTTTCTTGTTTCCTTGAACTATAATGTTTTTTCAATATTTATTATTTACCTTTTATATAAAAATATGTAATAAATTAATAGTAACATGTCAATATAAACTATTTTTATCAAAAAAAATGTTATATTAACTATTTATATAATTTGAATCAACATCATTACTTTAGTTAATCCTGTGACATTACTAATTTCACCATGAGATCATGTACAAGTCAGAATGTTCATATTCCTTTTGCGGTTACAATATGTAGAGTGTTTAAAACTGTTGTTAAGATAAGATGCGTTAATTATTGGAGTGAAAAAACTACATAAGCACGACATCATCTTCATTTTTTAATGATTTAATCTCTGTTTAATTAAACTCGACGATTTCAAATTATAATTCTAAAATCACACTAATTGCACAAATTAAATGTTCATTACTAATATCTGATATCTGATATCTGAGGAGATCTTATGTAATTTAAAACCATGCTTTACGTTTGGATAATAAATCTAGATATAGAATATGGAAATACTGCCAGCTGGGACCCACTTATTTGAATTGAGAACAGAAGTAACGTTCATATTCGTAACCTAAGGTTCGTATCCGAACCTAAATAAAGAGATATAAACAGCAAGTACAGTGCATCATCTCTACAGTTACAAACTCTCCATCACAAACCAGAGAATTAAGGCTCTGTTTGTTTGTCAATCAAGAACATAACACAATTAAGTGAGTACTTTTATCCCCTCTCTCTTTCATCATTACTGTTTTTCCCCAAATTGAAATTTAGGGTTTATCTTGCGCTGAAAAAAAAATAGTTTGTTTAAATTTTTTTTGTTTTGTGAATTTCGTAGGTTTTGATTGATTAAGATTAAAGATGGAGATTTGTGTGAAAAAGACGCTACATGAATTGAATCTTGCTGGAAGAAAAGCTGAAGAAGCAGGTTTTTTACTCTTCCTTAAGAAAATAATTGTTTTGTTTCTGTTTTTTCAAGATTTATTTTTTGATTCATTTATTTCATGTAATTGAATATCTTCTTTGATATTTCATTCAATTTGTATTTGAAGATTTGTGTGTTTGTTATGATGAAATTGGTGGTGCGCACACATATCACAGACACATGACAGTTGCATGTTTAGGCACAAACTTATGTGTGGAATATGATGATTTCACCCAATTTGTTATTTCGTTGTTTGATTTGTGAATGTGAATGTGAAGCTTTGAGGCGGTACCAAGCGAAGGAGTGGCTTGAGAGCCTAGTCGGGCCTCTCGGAATATCTAAGCAGCCGTCGGAAAGGGAATTTATTTCTTGTTTGAGAAGTGGGTTGGTTCTTTGTAATGCAATTAACAAGATTCAGCCAGGATCAGTTCAAAAGGTAAAAAATACGATATTATCTATCTGTTTAATTTACTTGTTTAGGGTAATCGTTGCATATGAATGACTGAATTTCTAGGGTTTCTATTTTTTACTAATTGAGAGGTGTTTTGCATTTAATGTTAGGTTGTCGAGAATCACTTGCCGTCAGAATCACAAAAATGGGATTCCCAGCCATTGCCAGCTTATCAATACTTTGAAAATGTTAGGAACTTTTTGGTAGCGGCAGAAAAGTTAAAATTAACAACTTTTGAAGCACCTGTCCTCGAAAGGGTGTGTTACACACGATATCAGTATTTATAAAATTTCTTACTATCACTCATGCAGAAAACTGACTTTTGTATGTTATTAGGACAATCTGGAGGCTGGATCATCAGCTAAGGTCGTTGATTGCATTTTAGAGCTTAAAGTTTTCCATGAAAGGAAGCAGAGGGGTGGAGAATATGTATCATTAAAGCCTCAAAGATCCCCATTTGTAACGCATTATGTGGGTAAAATTCACTCACATGTTTTAGAGGAAACTTCTACTGACCCTCATAGGCGACTAGATATGAATGCAAGCTGCAATAGAAAAACATTTGCTGAGAGCGGAACACAGGAACTTGAAGGTTAGTTACCTTTCTTTATCTAATTGATCATTTACTGGTTTGCATCCTAGCTGAATGTTTTTAAAATACTATATAATTCAAATTCTATATAAATAGAATTCATATGAGGTATCTAATATGGCTATTTTTTAAAGAGGTTTAAGTTTGTGCAAGGTGGTACGTTCGAACAGTACGAGAGTGTGTGTTATTTTTGGGTGAAGGTACTGAAATATATGATGTGAGTTGTACAAATTAATCCCCCGGCCCAGGCAAAGCTGGTAAAAAGTCTTAATTGAGTGAAGGACAACTTAGCGAAATACGAATGACTAGTGTTCTGAATCTATTTTGTGGTATAAAATCATTTTCTCTGGATCTAGAAATATGTGAATGAAAACTGATTGCCTATACAGGCCGGTAAATTCTTTGTTGAGTAAAAAGGACAACTTTGTGAAACACAAATGATTAGTGTTCTGAATCTGTCTTGTGGTATGAAATCCTTTTCTCCTGATGTACAATTTTTGAATGAAAAAGATGATGTGCAGTTTCTCTTTGCTCTACAAAATGATAACCAATATATGGCCATCCTCTGATTTACAAACAATAAACATCTAATGAACTTTCCCAGATGGCTTGGTTTATTATACATATTACTTTGTTGTATTTTAAATTACTCCGTTCCTTTTCCATCTTCTGGATATTGCAGATTTATTGGTTGCGGCTCTTGCTGAATGTATGGTAGATAAAAAGGAAAACATAGATGCTAACCTTCTTGCTTCCTTTCGCAGTGGAAATCAGGTATTTCTTCATTTATTATTATGTTTGTAGGTTTAGATATGAAAGAACAGATTTTTATCTGACGCAACTCTATTACAGTCTGCAATCAATTTATTACGCCAGACTATGTCAAGCTGTTTGGAAGGACAAGTTCAGAACATGCTAACAGAGGTGTGTTCATAATGAAAGAAAACTGTAGCAGCGCATTGATCTTTTCTTGCATGATTGTGTAATTCTTGCCTGGAACAGGAAAACAGTTGTCTATATTTGAGGATAGTTCGACTTTACATGACTCTTCTGTCTCTTATTAGTACATCGATCAAATCTCTTATGATTTGATTTCCCTTATATATTAATATAGTTTGTTGATGGGCAGATAACTAATTGCAATTTCATTTTCAGTAAATTTATATTGTAAAATAAAGAGGTAGGCAGCTTAATTTATGTTTCATATTTCTGCATGTAGATAAAAAAGTAATGAGCCTAATATTTCTGCATGTAGATAAGGGTAAATATAACGCTTGATGGGGACATCTGTTCTCTCTTGTCTTCATTTAATGATGCCAGAGAGACTTTGCCACTAGTTGAAGTTTAGTGTAAAAGCAGCTCAAAATTGTAGATATTGTTATTGTGGCCCAAGTGAGTATTAATAGTTTAACAAGTTGGTAATATCGAGTGCCGGGACACTGATGAACCGTTTTAAGTTTATTGGAAGCATGCAGCAAGTGAAGAATGTAGACGTGCATGTCAATACCTAGTTGTACAGTGTTAACTGTGCAAGTCTTGCCAAATAGCAGTGTAAACATTGGCTGCCCCGGCTGGCTAATTTAAAACCTGGTTGCAGGTTCCAGTCCCCTTGCCAGCATTTTATTTATAATGAAACAACTAGTCGTATATGTAGGTGGATAGACTATCAAGTTGAGCAATGAACTGCCATTTGAGTCTCTTATATTCTACTTGCATTTTATATGTTTGTTTGATAGATATGTTTCCCTAAACTCAAAATTTAATTTTCCTGACCAGGTGAAGCCAGCCCTAGTTGATTGTTCAGCAGAAGAATGCAACTCCATCACACACTCAAAAAGAACTACATTAACGGAAAACTCCTCAGTTCTTGGGAACAGGAAGGTAATTTTAGTAAAATATCTCATTAATTCTTGTGGTTTTGATTCTTACCAACTTTCATTCCTTCTATTTAATATAGTGCCAAAAGAAAATGCTTTATGAGATTTATGATCTCACCCACGCTTCACGAGTACAAAGTAGAGTCAATTGCAAATTAATGAAATTCTAAATTGTTATGATCACTTGTTCTACTTGTCTTTCATATGAAGTGTATATTGAACTCCTACACGATATTTGAAGTATGACGCACAAACATCGCAGCTGTTACATTTTCTTATTTCGTCCCATCTGCCCAGTTCTTCCAGTTTTATCTGATATAGTAGATTCTGTCCTTTGCACAATAGGCGCACACCCTGTATAAAACATTTCGATTAACTTCACAGCATCCCCCCCCCCCCCCCCCCCCTCCGCCTCCTCCATAATTGAATTTGTTTGTATGTTTCATTGATACTTTGATTATGATCTATAAGTGCTTCATCATCATGTTCAGTTAGCATGACCATTTGGTCCATTTTTAACCTTTCTTACTGCAAATAAAAATTTTCGGAGTCAAAATGATTTGATTCAGTTGTGCCACACTTCTTTGTAATTGCAGTGTTGCAGAGCTTGCTCAAACAAAGGTTACTGCAATCATCACATGATTTTCAAGATGCAAGAAAATGAACTTTCAGTAAGCTATTTATTTAATGCATTTCTGTGATTTTACATTTCTATTCATTTGTTTGTGTCGTAGATATTATATTGGTTTTTGAAACAAATTCAAACTATTGAGATTGGAAACTTCTGTTCAACATTGGCATTTAAATTATTAGTTGATTCTGTCTACAGTAGCTAAAATGTACCTGATTGCGTTGTTCTCTCTTTGATGCATTATCAATAAAAATCATTGTCCTGCAGGAAATTAAGTCATTGCTGTCAAGAACAAAGAAGGAGTTTGAAGGCTTGCAGTCCCAATTGCAAACAGACATGAAACAACTGGGTATGCCACAAACTGTTTAAGTATCTTCATCATAACATTACAGTAAACCCCATTGGTGTTGAGCATCTAAAAATGCAACATTTAACTTCATCATACCGGAAATTTATATGCACTGCAAGTTGCACATAATAGTTAGGACGTACAATATATGAAAGAATGATGGCTCATGCTAATATTTGGGGAATGATGTGCATACGCTTGCTGTGTACTGAATATTAGAGAATTGGATGTCTTACAACCAATATGTTAAATGAGAAAATGTGTGCATATTTTATTGTTGAAAGTAGCCACTGGCTGTGCAATTGCACAGGATACTCTCGAAAGTAATAACGTTTTTCTTTCTTACAATTGGCCAGAGACTCATGTGCAAGATATGTCTGCAGCAGCTCTCAGATATCATAAGGTTGTGAAAGAGAACATAAACTTGCATAATAAGGTTCAGGATCTGAAAGGTTAGATAAATATAAACTCATTAAAGTTCTCTACTGATAATTAAAATCATTTATAAAATCTTTAATAAATTGCGGCTATGCATCATCAGTCAGCGACTTGATGATCGTAGAAGTTAAAAGTTTTTTCTAAAAAATCAAATTTATTTATATATTACCTAGGTTATATGCTGACACAAATGATTATAACAGGACTTGAAAAAACTTTGGCGGTTGCTGATGTTAGTGCAGAGGAAACAGAGCTTCGGAAAGAGGTATCCCGCTCTAAATATCAAAGACCTGTGTCGGGACATGCTTCTTTAATCTTATTATAGAGCCTGAGCTGTGTTAAAGCCATAAGAACTGGCAATAAAAAAATCTTCTTGGCTTTAGCAATTTGTATATTTAAGATTGCTTGCTTTTTACCATATTATTTCTTAGCATCTTGTGTTTATGCCTGATGAAAAGGCACATATGTTGATGCTTGTGTTGATAATAAATGAGTTCTTCTTTCGTCACACAAGTTTCTTTTTTTCCCCCCAGGTGATCATCCTCTTGTGTGAATAAGTTCATTAATTTTAACTGATGACTTTATGAGTTTATTTGAGATAAGAGTCGAACTGGGACATGATCTGAGCAAGCTTTGTTGTTGCTAAATGATCTGACCAAACTTTTCATGATCATGACTTTTTTTTTTCCTGAAATTTTGCAGCTTGAGAGCCTCAAAAAGGCATTGTCTAAGAGGAATAGGCAGAGCTCAGTAGTTAACATTCTCAAGGAAAACAGATCACCTTCAGATAAGCCTAAATTAATAACCAACCAAACCCCATTGCGTCCTAGAAGGCTGAGTATTGAAACTTCTAATACAATTAGAAGAGAGAAAGCTCTTGCAAATAGAACCAAAGAAACAAGTCCCTTGTTACCTGGTGCTTCTGCTGAGATAACTCCTCCGCCTCGAGGGTTGAAGGTTGAGAATCGCTACACCCCAACAATAAAGAAATCACCACGCGCCCGCAGATTAAGTATCGGAACTTCCAGTGTCGTTAAATTGGAGAAAGCAAAGGAAACTGGACCTAAGGGAACAAATTATGTGTTGGAGAAAGGTCAAGCAAATGCTGAGAGAACTCCTCCTCGTCCTCGGAGGCTTAGCGTCGAAAATTGCAGCACAACAAAAAAAGGGAAGACAGCATATTTGGAAGACAAAAAGGTGCTTAAAACTCCTTCCATGCAAAGTCGAACAAGAAGACTAAGTTTGGAAGGTCCAAGATATGTGAACAAAGACTCCGCTAATTTAGAGAGGACTGGTGCACCTCAGGCAGCTTCCAAGCCAAAAGTGTTCCCTAGTCATGTTGATTCTACACTTGATGTATCTCGTCAAATGGCTCCGAGGAGTACTGTAAATGCTGTTTATAATAATCAAGTAGCAAGAGGTGGAAGTGAAATTAAAGTTCCTTCACTTCAATTACCCAAAACACCTGAGCCAACTGTCTTTGCCAAAGGTGACTTGGTGACTCCTTTGGAGTCGCAGACAACTAGCACGACAGCTATTGCAAATGGAAAAGCATCTCATATAAGGAAATCGCTTCGGGCCATCGGGAGATTGATCAATGGCTCTGAGAAAAGGTATGCTGCTGCTCCATAATCCGAGCTATAATTTCTTGATAACAATTACGTGCTATTAATCATAATTTTTTTAAATCTGTTATAAAAAAATGCTTCTGACTCGTGTGAATGTACAGGAACCAACATAAACAGAAGGAAACACCTCTAATAAAAGCAGATGGAAGTCTTAACATAAAGTCGCCAACTTCGGGCAATGCAAGGACACTGAGAAGACGGTCACTGAGTGGGACACAGTGCCCAAACATGTCAAGTACAACCTCAGTTGGAGTCAATTTAAATGGCTTTAGTAAGTGCCAGATGAACTCACATTTCAAGCCTCAACCACAATACCTACTTTGATGTCTTTAAATGTTGGTATTTTTGTTCGCCACATGCAAGATCTTGACTCTATTTTCTAAAGCTGTTATTCCCACAGGTTCATCCCGCGCCATTTCACCCCCTCCAGTCCGCGCTTCTACCAAGTCGCCGAAACGCTGGCTTTAGATTCTTAGTGGCCTGTACAATTATGAAAAGACTGCAGAAAGTGCTTTAGCTCGAAGCATACTACTGACATGCTGGTACATGAGATGGGGCACAATTTTGTCAACTGTGGCATTGCTATTGCTGGTGTATTTGCCTTGTAGAACTATAATTAGCCAAGGTAGCAATAGGCAGGACGAAGCTAATACCTTTTTTTGTAGCCCAGAAAAACAAGGAGAATATTTTTCAAGTTTAGCTTTGTTTTTTTAGTTTTCAGAATTACAGCCAACATTGTATTTACAACGCAAAAAATAATTAACCAGTACTCCTGACATTTCATTCTGTTATAGTGATAATTAAAAGGGGGTCGGGTCTCCACTCATTGGGTCTCATATTATTGCTCAGTGAGTGTGATTTACGTACCTGTGCTGGCTATGGAATAGTCCACATGTTTCCAGAAAAAATCCTAAATAGGCTAGAATGTCTTGTAATACGATTACACCTTTTCAGTGATAATTAAAAGAAAATTCAAAGGTTCCTCCCCGGAATTGCCTGCCTCGCTTGATCTTTAACTAAAACATTCCTTCAGTATTCACTGTCTTTCACACTTTTTGGACCTTTCTTGTGGTTTTTCATTCTAGAAGTTTGTTTCTAGAATATTAGATTTTTTTACTCTTCTTGGACCTGTCCTTGAACTATCAATTTCAGGAGGCTTGCTTCTTGATCTTAATTAATACCGCCTACTTCAAAGTCTATTTGATTATGTACACAAGCAACAGATTGTTTAATTCTAAATATAAAAGCACAAGAAATTCACTTGAAAAAATAGGTGAAGAAGTGACAACAATTGCATCTGGAGGGGTATCTACTGAAACAACAGTATGATCACTTAATAAATGAAAGAATGCTTGGCTCACCAACATGAGAAACCAAGAAGGGAGAAAAAAACATTACTAATGTACAAAAAATGGGCAAGATCACTAATTTGTACAGACGTCGCCTGGTATATAGTGCTTTTACATCTAACAGAAGTTGAAGAAGATACTAAGATCGATGGTGAACAGCCAAGTTCCTCTTAATAATTGAGTAATTGTAGGAACGAACCAACCTCTTGCGAAATCTTTCAAGATTTAATTTCACCTTTTGCCTGTCAAGATAGATCTTCTTGGTGAATTCCCAACCTTTTATGTTGATGCTTTCTGGATCTCTTAAAACAGGATCGCTGCTATCATACTCATCGTATAGTGAGCTCTCCTTCGGGAGGATTTCATAACCAATATACCTTAAACCAAGCTTCTTTGCAGGTTCACCATAGTAAGTCTCTGCGGCCCAATTGGTTCCAAGGGGAACCACCTGGATAAACACAGAGCCAGGCTTCATGAAAAGAAAATGGGTCATGGCTGCACCATGTACTCCAATCATGACATCGCTGGAGTTGAGTGATCGATAGATCTTTGCCAGTTCTGTATCTGGCTTAGGCCTTAAAACTTCCACAAAAAAGCCGATTTCTTCTGCCATTTTCACTAGAGAATCTTCGTTAGTAATTGCCCTGGATCCATTTCTGGATACAATGACAAGTTTTGGTTTCTTCAAACCATTATCATCTTTCTCATTTCTCACTTCTTGTGGATCAGTGGACAATGGTGAAGCAGAATTTTCTTTCAACAACTGAGCTTCTTGTTTCTCCTCTTCAATAATATCTGTAATCCGAGGCCGATAAGCTCGATCCAAAATGTCTCTAAAATTCCTAACTGATACATTTGCATCCATCAACGAAGAATCTACTGTGAGCTCATCATGTATTTTTAGCCCGACAATGGCTTCAGGGAAACAATGGGTTCTATTATCTCCAGTGAAGTCAATAGGTGGATATTCAGATAGATGATCAAGAATACTAGCATACTTGGATATCCACCAATCATGATACTCAAGAATAACAAACACAACTTTCTTGTTCAAATGCTGACTAGTAATGAAAAGAGGCAGAAGTCCGTCGTTAAATTCATGATAAACATTACCGGTATAACCTCCTGTTGAGAAGAAAAC
This sequence comes from Daucus carota subsp. sativus, assembly GCF_001625215.2. Classification (NCBI taxonomy): domain Eukaryota; kingdom Viridiplantae; phylum Streptophyta; class Magnoliopsida; order Apiales; family Apiaceae; genus Daucus; species Daucus carota. The sequence goes on along the minus strand of NC_030384.2, from coordinate 44,248,487 downwards.
TGCAGGAACATCGTGCTTAACATCACAATGGTGATGAATACCCGAGTCTTGTTTCTTGGAAATAAGGTCTAGCTGATCGATAGTGTTCATCACACTTGCTTCCCATTTCCGTGTATAAGGTTTAATTTTTTCATGTTGAAGCTCTTCTTTTCGATTCACCTGATGATCAGACCCATGACTGATGTCCTCAGTTGTATCTTTTGATGCATAAAGTAAAACAGAAGAGGATTTAGACTGTGTTCTAACATCCCCTTTCATGATACATACATCTGACCGGATACTACTTCTATCACAACATATAGTCCCTGCAAATATATAACAATTTTGTGTCAAAAGTATTGTCAAACAACTAGAAGGTAATCATTTTGCAAAAAAAATTGCTGCTGACAACTAAACAATTAGGAAATAGTTCAACAAATGCTAACAAGAACAGAACATGACTGTTGTACAAAAAATATGTGGCAATCCGGCCAATTATGCCAGAGAGACGAGGAATTCATATGCAGAGCAGAGGACAGGGAGATAGCAGAGAGAAATCAGATGCTACATATTTTACAAGTCAAACAGAAAACACCAATAACAGGTCAGATGGTATCGCCCTCGCTCTGCTCATACTTGAATTGAACAAAAACTACAGATTGAGGTTCAAAATTGACTTCTTTTCTTCCCCTTTTTTTTTTTTGCAACTATAGTGGTTCTCTTTTCAATAGTTATTTAATCTAAAACTACAAGATGAAAAGAATTGTGCATACATATTACTAGATGAATCAGTTCTAAGACTTAAAAGACAGGGGAGGGATAGTTAATTACCAGCTGGGACAGAAGAACAAAGGGAAGCATTAACAACAACTTTGTCAACCTCTGCAAGTGAATCTGCAAAACCCAGGAACACTACTATAAGAAATCAAACCACATATATTATAAAGAAAACCCAAATAAAGACAGCCCAGATAAATCAACCAGAAAGATGTGAGGGGATTACTTACATGAGAGGGAAAGAGCAGAAGGGAAGAAAGAGAAGCTAGTTGCAAGAACAAGAGTACAAGCCAAAAGTGAAAGAAACACAAGTGACAATACTTTAGGCCTGATTATAATTTTCCTATTGCTATGGCCATGATGAACTCCTTCTTGCTCCTCCTCAGAGTTGTGTAAATCAAGCACAACAGCAGATTCTCCCTTCTGTACATGAACGTGTCTTTTCTCAAAGTGCACCATTTCAAATAATTTTTATTTTTGTTGCAGCGAACTATCCGCTACGGGGAGAAATATATATAGAGGAAAGGTGGTGGCTGAGTTGTTGCTTCAGGGTTGGTGTATCGGTTTCTTGGCGGAACGGAATGGAATAAGAATAAGAGATTAGTCTAATACTCCCTCCGTCCCCTTTTACATGTCCATTATGCATTTCGAGGAGTCAAATTGACCAATTTTTGACTAAATATTACAAATTATCTACTCATTATTTTTAAAATCTGAAAGTTGCGTATTAAAATACACTAAATGTACTTTCTATTGATATAATTTTTATTATTTTTCTCAATTATCTGATACATGTAAAGTTCAGTCAAAATAAAGTCAATTTGACTGGTCAAAAGTCAAAGTGGACATGTAAAAATGTAATAAAGTCAATTACTAAATGTAATAATGTGATTAGGGAGGGTACTAATACAAGTTGGTCTGAAGGATCGAGCTGGTAATGATTATGATTATGGAAAGCTGGAAGGGAAACAAGGCAGAAGCGGGGGAGTTTGGTCAGTTTGGCTGGGTTTATGTATTTTTCATTATTTATTGTGTGGTCAAAGTATTCTTACAAGCGTGTTTTGCACTGTCAATATCAGGAAGCGATAAGTAAAGGCGTGTTCAGCTGTGATACCTTGTTTCATGCTGCTTGGGAGTTGGGCTGGCCAGCTCATATACCACTGTACTATTCTTTTTTTTTTTTCCTTTTCTTTTCTGTGAACTGTGTAATATTTCCCCAATTTAATTTCAGTAAATATCGGGAATCATGCCTGTAAATAAAATATCGTAAAAATGTAATAATAATAACAATGTAATAATAATAATATATTTCTCTTAAAATATAATCTAATATTATGAAAACAAAATATCTTACGAATTCAATTTAAGTGACCAATTTAGACTAACATAGATTCTTTAATTAGGCAATAACTGGTCTTCCACCCTTGAACAAAATTGAAGATATTGTGGGGAAATTGTCGAATAGAACTGCTGGGCATGACATGGCAACTACTGCTATAAAAAAATCATAAAGACACAGCGACATGGACAGAAGATTTTACAAAAATGGAAGTGGTATTACCAATGCCACTCAGCAGCAGCTGATCCACGTGCTCGTCACAAACTGCGCGCTTTCTGCTTTGTTTTTGCATACCAATGACTTTCAGTTTCAGAGATGCCTAAAGTCGGAAGAAAAAAAATAAAAGGAATCTAATTTATGCGCTATCAGTTTTTAGAATTTTCACAAATTGCTGGGATAATATAAACTCCTAAGAGCATCTCCAACGGCGTTGGCTATAATCGTTGGCTAAATTGGACCTGTAAGACTTTATGTAAAATTTGCTGAACCTGTAACACATTTTGCTTCAATGGTATTGGTTATCTTGGTTGGCTATAATTTAAAAGTAGTATGTTATTAATATTTCAAATTGTTAAAATAGAATATATCAGTTCAATATGGTAATAAATGATGTGCAATCTTGCTACAGATTTTCTTACAGACCTGTAGAGGTTCGACAAATTTAGCCATCCATAGGAGGTTGGCTAAAATTATAGACAACAGGTGGGCGTGGTTGGAGTGTACTTTTTTGACGATGTTGGCTATAATTTTTAATTATGGTATGACAACTCACATTCTAGCTAAGGGTACTCTATGGTTGGAGATGCTCTAATCTCTATTTTGTGCACAAATATTTCATTTTCACACATAATGAACTTAGCAAAAAATAGAAAAGTAATGACAAGTCTTAGCACTGTGTTCTTCAGACAAAGAAATAGAACCTAGAAAAAAGAAATTAATAATTTTTATTCCATTTTTATATTCCCCAATTGGCTAAGAAAGAAGAAATACTAAGTAAAGATATTTAAACATAAATAATATATTTCTTATTCTCAATCAACTCATTTTAAAATTTAACTTTTAAGAATGACATATACTTAGATTTTACCCTTCTTTCTCTTTCTTTATTTTCTTAAATTTACTCATAAAATGTATATTAAACAGAAAAATAAGTTTGAATCCTTCCTATACTCTCCAAAATTGAACTTAGGAAAAAAAAGTTGACAATTTTTTATACTTTTTGTCTGACCTCCGCGAAGAAAATTGCATTGATCTCCTGAGAGCCGCCAGGAGAAAGGAAAATACTTTTTAAATATCTCTGTAGCCTAAGGGCTTAAGCCTACACTATTACAGATCCAGCCCTCATTCATTTATCATCTTATACTTGGGCCTTCTTTCGTTGATGCGAAAAGGCAGTTTTTCACCTATTCATGGCGGGCCTATAATTTCTTTCAAGGCCTCCAATTTTTTTTAGGGCCTTAATATAATTTCACATATTTATTATTTAAGTACAAAAAAGAACTTCAGCAATTTAATATTTGATCATACGAGTAAACATAAAATAAAAATTAAAATTATGATACAATTACCACTTTTTCTGTCCCAAAAGCATCGATTTCATGGATTTTCCATGTATTTTATTATTTTTAAAATTGTGTTATATAAAAATATAAAGTTGAAATTTTATAAAAAAGAAAAATGTTATGTAAGGGTCAAATAAAACAGGAAGTTAGTAACTGGCAGTAATTCATTAAAGTTTCAGTAAAATGTGCAACAATGAACATCAGTCATACGTGAAGGGCAGCTATAAATAACCAAGCCATCCTCAGTATTATTGTTCTGATACGTGAGGAAACCGTAGTAGCAAATAACAAATTGCAGACGTGCAGTCACAACATCAACATCTAAGTCTTCGGAAAAGATAAATAACAAAACCTGTGAACAAAAGACGACATAGTTGATTGCAGCTTCTAGGCAAATGCATATACCCACTCCATTTTACTAAAACTTACAATCCTTAAAAAAATGCTCACATTACTAGATGATTATGGTGGAAGTGCATAATAATCGGTTCTTAATGCAATGCAACAGGTTCATGAATATATATTATTTTGCTAAGTTTTGTACCTGGCAAGATGGTAGATTGAGTGCCGAACTGTACAGCATGCCATCAGTGACTGATATACTTATGGCCGTCCATGACGTCTCAACTCTCAACTTTTACCGAGCTGTTTCTTTCACATGTTGGTTCCATGGGCCACTTCATTTCGTCCGGGCATACAAGTTTATTCACAAGTATTGTTTCATTTTATAACAAGAGTTTGTACATTACAAAAGCTTGTTGACACTGTCCAGCCCTGTGAATTTGTACTCATGAAAAATATCAGATGGCGATTCAGAGCATTGGGGGAATTAAATTGCTAAAATGCTGGAGTGGTATATATAATATGGGCAAATGATTAGAAATCTTTTATTATATCATGCTGTAAAATGCATTTAACATACCTGTACAATATACATGATGACACTTTTTCTAGGAAGTATCTCCACATTTGTGATCATTGGCAGTATGTGACATATGCATAAAACAAACTCTATACAAAAACTGAAAGATAAACAATCCTACTATTCTACTTCAAGAACGGAAGATTACTGTACTTTACTAGTGTATCAGCGGAAGAAACTGATTCTGATCATCAGAATGGCTAGTTGTGATGAAGCAACAAAAGTTCAAGAAGTAATAGTAGTGGTGGTGCCGTTTCCAGCACAAGGCCATCTTAATCAGCTCCTCCACCTCTCCCGCCATATCTCCTCTTATAAAATTCCGGTTCACTATGTCAGCACCATTACCCACACCCGCCAGGCAAAGTCCCGAGTCCACGGGTGGGATCCGCTCTCCATTTCCAACATGATGATACAATTCCATGAACTCGAAACCCCTCCTTACGAATCTCCACTTCCCAACCCACATACCGCCACCAAATTCCCTTCTCACCTTCAACCGTCATTCGATGCTGCCTTGTTTCTCAGAGAGCCGGTGGCTGGACTCCTCTCTGCTCTCTCACCCACCGCCAAAAGGGTGGTGGTAATTCATGACTTCCTGATGGGCTCAGTCATTCAAGACTTGGCCTCATTGCCGAATGGAGAGGCCTACTCTTTTCAACCCGTCTCCACCTTTCTAATCTCCTATTACCTCTGGTCAATCGTGGGAAAACCAACAGAGATCGACGATGAGATTTTAAGGCAGATACCTTCCAGTGGAACTACTGCCACAAAAGAAGTCACGGAATTTACTAATAGGCAGATGGAGCACCAGAAATACAGCTCAGGGGCAATCTACAACACATGTAGAGCTATTGAAGCTCCATTTCTTGATGTACTTGCTAAAGTCAATGCTAGACAATGGGCCATTGGACCACTCAATGCGGTCCAGATATGCAATACATCAAACAATCAACACCAAGACAAGTGCTTGGAGTGGCTAGACAATCAAGCTCCGGATTCTGTTATATTAGTTTCATTTGGAACAACAACTTGTTTAACCGACGAACAAATCAATGCCCTCGCTATAGGGTTGGAAAGCAGCGGACAAAAATTCATTTGGGTACTGAGAGACGCAGATAAAGGAGACATATTTACAGGAGATGTGAGAGTATGTGAATTGCCCAAAGGGTACGAAGAAAGAATAGAATCAAGTGGTCAGGGGAAGATATTGAGAGATTGGGCGCCCCAGGTGAAGATTTTGGCTCATGCATCAACGGGGGGATTTATGAGTCATTGTGGATGGAATTCATGCATGGAGAGTATAACAATGGGAGTGCCTCTGGCAACATGGCCTATGCATTCTGATCAGCCCTTTAATGCCTTGTTGGTGACTAAGGTTCTTAAAATTGGACTAGTGGTACAGAATTGGGCATGTCGGGATGAGTTGGTAGAATCTTTGACTATTGAGAAATCTGTTAGAAAATTAATGGCGTCAAGAGATGGAGAAGAGATGAGGAAGAGAGCAGTGGAGTTGGGTTGCGCAGTCAGGAGATCAGTGGCAGAAGGAGGTGATACACGAAGAGAATATGATGATTTTATTGCTCATATTCGTAGATAAAATCTTCTTTGCAACTGCTTGCCAACAAGTATTAAACTGGCCAACTTGTGCAATTTCGAAATAACTGAAAACAGAGTGACTGGTTGTCTCAATTATCTTAGTTTCATGTATTTGTATACTTTACCTTCATAACTGTTCAAAATAAAGACTTAAATGCACAGGTGAGCTCTTACACCTATGTCTCTATTAATCCCTATTCAAGAAAAATGTTGATCATAACTTGTACATCTAACAGTAACAGATACCTAAGCCATGGAGTGTTGGACTAATAAACAAAGACATCTTGTAAAGTATGCTTATAGTTAAAATCAACATGGAACCTAGATTCACAGAGATAGCAAAAAGAGAGTGTATGAAACCCACAATGCCACAAATATCCAAAGACAATAATACACAATGTAACACTGTCATCAAGTCTAAGAAAATAAAATCACATCGAAATATAACATATATAGTATGCAAATTGATCGTTGAGAGATGAAGAAACATACAACGAAGTCAGATTTCAAAAAAAGCTCACCAATTGACTGAAAACTCGAAGAGAATACGATGATTTCATTGCTCACATTCATAGATAGAATCTTCTTAGCAACTGCTTCCCAAGCAAGTATAAAACCGGCCTCAATTGCTTACTTGTGAGATATTGAAATAACTGAAAACTGAGAGTGACTGGCCATCCAATTCTCTTAGTTTCCTATGTTCGCATACTTTATCTTCATCTCTCTTCAGAATCAAGACATGAACAGACAAGTGAGCTATTACACCTGTCTTATATTGTGAGATTATATTTAATAATAGTAATTAGTAATCATTTGAACCTAGACTTACAGAGATTGTGGAAAGAAAGTGTGGAACCCACAAATTTTCAAAGCCAATAATACACGGATAGAGTTTCGCTCTAGCGAGAAGCAAACTAAAAATGAGATGAGAAGCGTGAACATGTGATATATGAAGTCCAAATTAGTTGATTTGGATAAACATCGTCAGTTTCCTATGCAGATAGAAGTGGTGAAGAGAGTGACACAAACCTTTAGAACGCCGGAGTGGTTTTGCAACAGCGATGAAGATGGAGCTGCTCGATTCTTAGAAAATCAATATATTTTTTTTATTATTTTATCAATAAATTACCTGATCATAATTTTGCAGTTGCGGCCCGAAGTTATTTAGGGAAAATTTTGTTTTTTATTATTATATGAAAAAAAGTCCATTTATGGTATATACATAATACATATCGTAAAATCAATTTAAACATGTTAACTGCATTTTGTATACAAAAATTAATAATTAAATAACATTTTTGTAATAATAATAGAATTCATCCGTTATATTACAGAGTACTTAATTCTGTATTGCTTGAGCCCATTTTCAACTGTATATACAAAAAGCAGTTTTCTAAAATCCGGCTATTAATCCGACTATTGTATGATGACCAAAAAGGAGCAGATGCTTCAGTTTATGTTATTACAGTGAGACATGAACATGATGGACATTCTTTTGATAACAGGTAAGAGATTAACTGAGACCATGTACTGACACCAGAAGGAAGTCAGTTAAAAATTAAAAGTGAGTATGGACTATGGTGATGAATTCCTAAGGATTAATTTCAGGGTGTAATCAACCACAGTAATGAAGGAATATGAATTGTGCTTTTGAGGTGATATCTGGGTCTGCAACTGCTCGTGAACTAATTACTATTCATGACACCCTAATGGCCTATGTTGTACAAGATTTTCTTTCCTTACCCAACGCCGAGACCTATAGTTTTCAGACAAGCTCATTTTTTGTCTATTTTTCCTACTACTGGGATCTCACTGGGAGGCCTGACGACCATATTCTGCAACAACATACCAGGTGTGGTCGTGTGGAAGGTTGTTTCAGCTCAGAGTTGTTAGTTTCAAAAAAAAAAAAAAAAGCTCAGAGTTGTTCGCTTCTGTAGAGAAACAACAAGTGCACCCCAAGAGCAGCTCTGGGCTCGTCGGTTGGAGATTTTGGCCTACACTTCAACCAGAGGATTTATGAGTCACCGCGGATGGAGTTCCTGCTTGGAAAGTATTACTCTAGAAGAATGCATGCATAAAAAAATGTATAAGAGTAACGACTAGAGAGAGAAGTGTAACGAGCTAAGCTGATAATGTCAGAAATCTGATCATTGTTGAAACTATTATTTATTAGTTGTCTCGGCTTATCTACGTTGCAAATTATGAACTACTGGTAATAGTAGTATAAACCAACCGCACAAATCATTAGTCTTAAGTATACAAACCTAAGCTAAATGACTAAATAGTTAAAGGATCACCTGTCATGTATTGGTAATTATAATAGTAAGAAATTGAGTGCATCAGTGACGGATATACTCATGGCCGTTCATGGTGTCTCAAGCTTTTACCCACTTGTTCTATTCGCATGTTTGGTTTCATGGGCCACTTCATTCCGTGTGGGCATAGAAATTTATTCACAAGTATTTTGTTTGGGACGCCCCCGATTCAGATTGTCTTTATGAATTCTATTAGTCTCTGAATTTTGATGCTTTTTTAGATTAATTTAATTATGTAAAGTTAGAAATCTTGGAAGATTTTATAATATCCCGGTCAATTCTGCAAATTGCATTTCATACAAAACAAAATCACTTGCATGCCAGAATAATATACATGTTGACACTTTTTCTATGAACTTATCTCCACATTTGTGATCATTGGCCGTGTCTGACATGCATAAATCCACACTCTGTACGAAAACTGATAGATAAAACACTCCCCACTATTCTAAGTCAAGTAGTGCAGATTACTACTTTACTAGTGTATCCGCGGAAGAAACTGATTCCAGTCATCAGAATGGCTAGTTATGATGAAGCAACAAAAAGTCATGAAGTTATAGTAGTGATGGTGCCGTTTCCAGCACAAGGCCATCTTAATCAGCTCCTCCATCTCTCCCGCCATATCTCCTCTTACAGAATTCCGGTTCATTATGTCAGCAGCACTGCCCACACCCGCCAGGCAAAGTCCCGAGTCCACGGGTGGGATCCTCTTTCCATTTCCAACAAGATGATACAATTTCATGAACTTGAAACCCCTCCTTATGAATCTCCCCTTCCCAACCCACATACCGCCACCAAATTCCCTTCTCACCTTCAACCGTCATTTGATGCTGCTATGTTTCTCAGAGAGCCAGTGGCTAGACTCCTCTCTGCTCTCTCACCCGTCGCCAAAAGAGTGGTGGTAATTCATGACTACCTAATGGGCTCAGTCATTCAAGACTTGGCTTCATTGCCGAATGGAGAGGCCTACTCTTTTCACCCCGCCTCATCCTTTATATTCTCCTGTTACATCTGGCCAATTGTGGGAAAACCAGAAGAGATTGACGATGAGATTTTACAACAGATACCTTCCACTGAATCTACTACCCCACCAGAAGTCATGGAATTTACTAATAGGCAGATGGAGCACCAGAAATACAGCTCAGGCGCAATCTACAACACATGTAGAGCTATTGAAGCTCCATTTCTTGATGTACTTGCCAAAGTCAATGCTAGACAATGGGCCATTGGACCACTCAATGCGGTCCAGATATGCAATACATCAAACAATCAACACCAAGACAAGTGCTTGGAGTGGCTAGACAATCAAGCTCCGGATTCTGTTATATTAGTTTCTTTTGGAACAACAACTTGTTTAACCGACGAACAAATCCATGCCCTTGCAATAGGGTTGGAAAGCAGCGGACAAAAATTCATTTGGGTACTGAGAGACGCGGATAAAGGAGACATATTTACAGGAGATGTGAGAGTATATGAATTGCCAAAAGGATACGAAGAAAGAATAGAATCAAGTGGGCAGGGGATGATACTAAGAGACTGGGCGCCCCAGGTGAAGATTTTGGCACATGCATCAACGGGGGGATTTATGAGTCATTGTGGATGGAATTC